>NC_052623.1:155145245-155768162 GCF_016161935.1 Mauremys reevesii
CAGCTGCGCCGCTGTCAGATCGCCCGTGTAGCCGCTCTATGCTGACGGGAGGAGCTCGCCTGTCGACAGCGCTGTGCACTTTACCACTTATGTTGGCAAAACTTACGTCACTCAGGGGTCTGAAAAAAACACCCCCCTGACCAACATAAGTTTTGCCGACGTAAGTGGCACTGCAGACATGGCCTTAGTTAATCCATTCACAATGCTTCAAACATGGAAAGTGCTGTATAAATTCTAGGCAGTATTTTTTTCTCATGAGTCCCAGCTGCCCAGTCTGGTGGCAGGATTTTGACAAGGGACCCCTGACCACATGCCCACTTGAGCGCTGCTTCAGGTCATTGCTGTTCTGAAACCAGCACAGCTTGTTCAACGGGCTCAAGAATGTTATGCATGGAAATTCATCAGCTCAGATTGACATGCAGTCAAAGGGCCTGATCCTCCGCTGGTATAAATTGGCATAGTTCCATTGACTTCAGTTGAGTGAAGCTGATTTATGCCAGCTAAGGATCTGGCTCCAAATGTCCATGTTTGTTAATATTTTAATATAACAGGACACTTTTTATATAGTTTTAATTTGTTTTAGGTATTTTTTTTTAAAATGACACCCTGAGAAGCCTAATCATAACATTCCTCATTCCACCAACACCGATTTTTTTTTCTATTTGAATGGTCATTTAGAACACTTCTTTGGTTGTCATTTTTATGCAGGGCTAAGATAAAAAGTGTGCATGATATTTCTCATAGGCCCTACAAGAAATGTTATTTTAAATTTTAAAATGGTTGCTGGAAATGTAAAGCTAAGAAATGAAAGGGCAAGATATCGGAAGCACTGAATGCTTTCTTTGTATCCAGAGCTCAGCATTTAACTGTACAGGTTATGTCCTACTACTCATCCACCTACCCACTCACTCAGGATTTATAATCACAAAGAATCTGTAAAGAGGGCACAAACCTATGTACTCTGCATTGCATAACTCACTTGGCACCTCTAAAAATGGGGGGTGAGTAGGCAGGAATATAAGCCCCTGTGCAAATGGCAGTCTTCAAAGGAGAATCTGTATGGGCAAATGCCATTTGAGTCGGGCAATGACTGATGACTGAAACCACTCCCTGATGCCCTCTGTCAAAATAACACAAGGAGGCGAACAAAATAATCACAACTCTTTGTGACTCTGGAAGTGTGGCCGCTGGGCAATGTCCCTTCCAGTGCTGATAGGGATATGGAGCATCTGTGGGAGGGTCAGAGCCCCATTGTGCTAGGCACTGTATATATGAGTAATAAAGTCAGTCCCTGACCCAGAGAGCGCTCAGGCTAGAACCATGACAAGAAGCAACAGTTGAATGAAGTAGACAAACAGGGGGAGCTGGGGTAACAGGATGAGGTAGCAGTAAAATGGGTATGTGGGTGCCCAGCAAGTTGTAGTCTTGGCTCTAGAGCTGCATATCTGCTGTCAGCTGGGAGTACTCTGGTGGCACCAAGAAAGGACTTGAATGAGGATTTTATAGATTTCAGTGGGGAGTTTTCTCCACACTCTTGGGGCAGCCTAGGAGAAAGTGTGACAGTGCTTGTGGGAGAAATGGACTCATAGATGATAAAGATGGTGTGGCAAACCCAGGACAAATGGCTACAAAGGGTGTGTGTGGGGGGGGGTAGTAATTAGTCCCAGGGGGTTAAAAGGCTTTTCCCAATGCACTAAGGAAAGATAGCCAGGGGGAAATAAGGTTCAGCTGGAAAAGGAGTTACCAGGGAACTAATTAGGTTCAGCTGGTTCTAACTGCTTGAGACCTTTTTAAATCCACCTGGGTGTGGGGATGGGGTTGGAGAGTGAGAGTAGCAGGGAAGCTGCTAGCAAGTTAGGTGCAGCAAGGCTCTGAACCCTTCCAGCAAGGAAGGCTGCACTCTGTCCCCAGAAGGGGAGAAAACCAGCACAAGAGACTGACTGAGGGAGGGATCAGCTATCTAGAAGGATTTGCTTTGCCCAAGCCTGTGTCTCCAAGGCTAAAAAGGACTGAGCCTGCTGAGGAGAAGAAGGTACTTTACCACAATGGGCATTGCTGACAGAGTGAAGGCAAGGGTCAAAGCACAAGATGACTTAGATTTAATATGTGGGGTGGGGAGGGGTTAAATCATGAAAGGCCTTAAAGGTGAAGAGAAGAAACATGTGTGCAATGGGGAGCCCAAGAAGGGGGTGATGTGATCAGAACAAGAGTTCAGGAAGATCCATCTCATTCTGATTTCATCTGAGTCATTCAGTTAAATTTATTAATGAGTGTACAGCTCTCTGGGTGCTATATACATTGGGCCATGTTCAGCCCCAGTATAAGCGGTTCAACTCACACCAGGCTAGATTCCTGTTTACCCAACTGTTAATCCAGAGTAACCTCCTGAAAGTTATTCTGGGTCTACTCCAATGTAAGGGCCTAATCTTACTAAATGATGAGTTGAAGGTGCCCAGCACCCTGCAGGCAGGGCCAGCTCCAGCTTTTTTTGCCACCTCAAGCGGCGAAGGGAAAAAAAAAATAAAGCCGCGATCGGCGGCAGCTCTACTGTGCTGCTTCATTCTTCAGCGGCAATTCGGCGGCTGGCTTTTCCTCTGAGAGGGACTGAAGGACCCGCTGCTGAATTGCTGCCAAAGACCCGGTCGTGCCCCCCTTTTCCATAGGCCCTCCCAAGCACTTGCTTCTTGCCCTGGTGCCTGGAGCTGGCCCTGCCTGCAGGATCAAGTGTAAATGATCCCAGAACCCAGCTCAATGTGAGTTATGCCAGGGCTGAATTTGCATCTGTAAGTGCTAAATATTATTACTATTTTATCTATTATTGTTTTATGTTGGAGATTTTAGTTGCATGCATTTGCATACATCTGTAGTCATTATAATTGACCAAATTACTCGCCCATAGCCTTTTTGAACATGCAGCCTTTAAAACCCAGAAGGCATTTTTAGACCAGATTGTAACAATTTTAAACATTATAAATATTTTGTCTCAGAACAACTGACAGAGTCTCTGCTCTGGATGATCAAAGGCCTGGTTTACATGGCAGTGTTTTTTATATTCTAAAAGAAACCAGCTTCTTTGAGCATTCAAATCAGTGCAGCATCTTTGCTCTCTGCAGTTCTGGTGAGACAGTACCGAATTTTGTTTTTCTTTGCTACTGTGCTGAAAGGGTGTCTGTGCTTGCAAGACTTGTGTGCAGTGATGGATAAAAAACCATCTGCCACCAGTGACTTCCGAGACATGGTATATTTACAAACCTTGTTAGTTGCCATGAATGTGTCATGCCTGGTTGAGGCCCTTACGGACAAAGTAGGACTTTAGGAAGAGTATTCGCCTTTCCTTTCCCCTAAGAAGAAGAGGCCTCATTTTCAAAAGGTAGCACATACATGTGAGAGTCCCAGGGGGTAGGAAGGAGCATCCGGTAATTCCCCAAAAAGTCAGTCTTAAAAGTGGTAATTATGGCCAGCATGCTATAAAGTCCTTCCCTATAGTCCAGCAACAGGCTGGAACTTGACAGACACATCAGTTCTGCTTTTTGTTTTTATATAGTGTCTCTTCCTACTCATAACAGATAATGCTGGGGAGCGTTGTTATGTAATTCCTGCACTACTCCAGTGCATCATTAATTCATCACCATATACTTGCGGGAAATAATTATTTATTTTCCCAGAAGACAATACAATGCACAAAACCTTGATTGTTAGATAGAGCCCAATTGTTCCAGAGCTCTGTCACTTGAAAAGGATCTGAGGGGTGATTCTGTGGCATTGCTAATCACAAGGTGTCTGCTAATGACATGAAAAAGTTGCATGGTAGTTTGCAAAGGTGCTTTTATTACTTCTGAAAAGGTGGGTTATTCTTAAATGCCTTTCTTTTAGACTCAATGCAATATTTATAAAGGGATCATATTTCTTTTGTGGTGGTTGGAACAATTTTCTTAATTTTTTTGGGCTAACAAAATCAGCTGCTAATGCTCCAAAATTTCCAGCCAAATTTATAGTCTGTGTTTTTACATTATGGTCTAGCCCTGTTCCTCCATTGTTACTCAGTCCTGAGGGCATCACAGAGAAGTAGGTAAGCCTCAGGATCTCTTTATGTGGTGGTTATTTTGGAATGAGTCTGTAGATTATCATTAAAGGTCCATGTAGGCAGTAGCTAAACCTTATGTAATACCTCTTACTCAATCTAAGTTGAACACTGGCTGTAAACATGATAAACATGTATATGTCAGTCATCAGAAGGCTTGAATCCCTATTCCATGCCAGTGCCTATTTCTGTAACAAGGGCTTTTACTAATCCTAATTCAATTACCTCAGTGATTGACTGAAGAACTAGATGTACTCACAACAAATTGATTTTTTTAAATATAATTTGCTCAAGTTTGGGCCAGTGACATTACAGATGAATTTTTTGAAGTGTAGGCATAGGTGCTAGAACTGGGGGTGACTTGAAGTGGTTTCCATTATATATGAGGTTTACAGTTTGGTTCAATGACTCTCAGCACCCCCACTATACAAATTGTTCCAGCATCCCTAAGTGTAAGATTCTCCAAAGAATATTATAGTGTGTGTGTGTTGAGCTTCTACATTGAAAACAGGCCATGTCCTCTGGTTGTTTATGGCATATTTGTTTCTTTAACATCTTTTCCATAAACAGTGCCCTCCCCTATTAAGAAAACATACACTGTTGCCGTATTGTGTAATGTATATAGGATATACTATACACAACACTATAGTGTACTGCTAATAGAGTGTATAAAGCCATCGGTGTGGAATTCTGCTGTATTTTTATATGGGTTCCAAAAGTGCTACAGCAACTTCTTCTCCCACAGTGAACTTTTAGTGTAAATGGCTCAAGCCATCAGCTAGTGGCCCCAGGTCTCCTGTGGGAGCACTATAGTGATAACTGGCTCATATTCTTTTCCTTGAATCATGGAGCTGCTCTCTGCCGGCTCTCTTGACATGTAAGTTCCTCTTGTTTGGCACCCCCAGTGAATGCCAAGGGATGCAACTGAACCACTTTACCATTTACAGCATTTCTTTGACACCTCTACACATGATATGTAACTTCTATGCCCATTTATGTTGCCACCAAATTTGGCCCTTGCTTGCTTTAGTTTCTCATCTTACGCTGGAATGCTTGGGTTTGTAAACACTTCCCTGTGCCAGGTGGGAAGCACGATGCCAGACTCTGCTGTGTCATCACGCTAGCTCCATGCGTGACAGAATATGGCACTGTACAACACGTGCAATATGCCAAACTGACTCCTATGCCCTTTGCATTCTAAAGGTGTGGTAGGTCCCCTATAGTATGCCCCTTCTCCCCCTCCCCTCCCCTGGCACCAAAAAAAAGTAAACCCAGAATGATAGTGTATTACAGGCCTGTTCCCATGAGGCACCAAGCACGCTCAATTTTCATTGGCTCCCAGGGACCTCTGAGTACCCCACACCACTGGGCCTTAGAATCGAAATGCTTCACCCAAGAAGTTGTTTTTTAGAGTGTTAGTGAAGTAGACAAAGGAAGGGGCTTAGCATACATTCAAGTGCAAACTGTTGCCGGTATATGGAATGGCCAGCATGAAGGCATGGACCCTAGAATGGGCAAAGGAGACAAGGGTGTGGTCCAAGCGTTACCATCAGCAGGTGAAAGGCAGAGACATAAGTAGGGATAGAGTTATGGAATGGAACCTTGGCCTTTAGTGCAGTCAAAGAATGGAAGCCAATATACTGACTGAAATAATGGAGAAGCACTTGGAAGCTGCATAAACCAATCCGTAATGTGGCTGATGCAGTCATGCAGCACTCTTTCATAGATACGTTTAGGAAGCAACAGCATTAAATATATGTAAACAAGCTGTCTCAGCACTAAAATTTTGTTACAAACTAATTAAATTCTGTTATCAACTTTAACTGGCAGCTGTGGCTCACAGCCCTTCCATTCCTATTGTTTCATGAGGATAAAAACATGCCTCATACGATTTCCTTCTGAAGATTGATGGAAATCTCTTCCCTATTCCTCTCACCCTCTAATGGGGACGAAAGACACCTTCGATCTCCTAGATAACAGGGAGGCCAGTCACATTTACATTCATCAATCCTGAGAGTTTCGGATTGCTGAAAGCTTGTTCATTTGCTTTGTGGGCCAAAGAGCAAGAGGGAGCCCCATTAAAAACGTTTGATCTAAATGGATCAGGACGTGTATCGATGTCCAAGGTTGGTGTTACCCCTTAGGGGTCAGGGATCACTCCACTCCTCCTGGGGAGCAAGAGGGAATATTTCCTTAGCAAGCTGTTTGGTCTTCTGTGCATACCTACTTTTACTAGGGTTGGGTAGACAGCCTATAGAGCAGATGTCTGTACCTGCGCTGACGCAGCCTTCATTTGAGTCATTCTGTCTTCTGTGAATATACTCCTACTCAGAATTACTGCTTTGACCCATCAAATTATAGACTGATCTTGTCCATTTGGTTTTCCTTACCTTTTATTTCTGTAATGGACAACATCCGTCTACAACATCTCTACTTTTTGGTGTGATCTGTGCTGTCATTTGTATAACTTTTTTATTTTAAGTCACTGTTCTTTCACAGAAATGTTGCTTTCATCTGAACACTCATTGATTTGTAGTGCAGTGTTCGCTTTCTAGATGATGGATTTTCATTACCAGTCATTCTCAATTGTCTACATGTCATGGCCACCAACCTGGCTGACACTATGGGGACTGAACCAAAGATCTCCAGAGCGAAAAGCACAAGCTGCTGCGGTGTGAACTAACGCTCCAAGCTGTCTAGCTGGGTTTAGTAACAACGCCTATCCTCTGCAGATCAGAGTGGTAACACATTCACCGCTGGGTTACCCAATGATAACTGGTCATGTGATGGGATTGTAGCAAAAAAAGCTCATCACCAGGAGTGCAGAAACAAAATGCAGCATCTAAAGCAAATATTCTTGACAAATACAATAGGCCAAGGTTTCTTTTACACCAGTGTAAATCTGGGGTGACTGTTGACTGAAGCCAGAATAAATGAGATTGGAATTTGTGCTGCTGCTCTTCAGATCACCTGCTGCGTCCAAATAAACACTGAGTTTAAAATCTAGTCCTGGCTGGTGTTAGACCATAAGAGAGTGTCTCTCTCCTGAGTAATAGGTGTATGAATTAAAAAACAAACCTCACAGGAGCATGTCTGGGTGATTAGGAGGCATTGAATGGGGGGAAAGGGATAGCTCAGTGGTTTGAGCATTGGCCTACTAAACCCAAGGCTGTGAGCTCAATCCTTGAGGGGGCCATTTAGGGAACTGGGATAAAGATCTGTCTGGGGATTGGTCCTGCTTCAAGCAGGAGGTTGGACTAGATGACCTCCTGAGGTCCCTTCCAACCCTGATATTCTAATGCTTGGATCAAGCAGGTCCTGCCTTTGACATATTATTTACTGTACATCAGGAAAATAAAATTATGTGCAGTTTTTAAAGCTCCCATTTGCTCCAGCAGAGATGAGAAGGCTCCAGCTCATTATCAGTCGAATGACTACTGCTCCGTGGATAGCTCTTAACTGGCTCCATTCCCCTTTGCAGACTGCTCAAACCCAGCCATTTGTTAGCCATTGTGGGAGCGTACCTCCGATGGCCTACGCTTCCACAGCTATTATATTCCCTTTCTGCTGGAGATTTGCTTATGTAGGGCTCAGATGCAATGACATTAAATGTCCCTGCATTGATGAGTGACTGGATTGTTGTTGTTTTTGTGGAATAAACATGTGTGGGAGTAGTGTGCATTAAACATGGCTGAGAGGGTTACTTTCTCTGGGGAGGATGCTGGCCAATAATTCCAAAGAATTCCACTCTCCCTCCCCCTTTGCCTTCTCCGCAAAAACAAAAGCAAGGGAGGGGGGGAATAAAAACACAGGGGTGCTTAAATTCCCAGCTAACTGTTATGCTCACTGTGCTGATTCAGACACTGAGCTTCCTCATGCGGCGGGAAGCAGCATGAAGCCAGGTTGTGAAGCCACGCTTTTAATCTTCCTTTCTTCTGCTTCCAGTGCCTGCTGTGCTGGGAGCAGAAAAAGCTGCAATAGAAAATGCTAATCAGCCTAGCGGCACTGAGCTCCAGTCTGCTCTCAGCCCCTCCCCTTCCCTCCCTCCTCCTCCTCCTCCTCCCCCCCGCCGCCCTACACAGCTTTCCCTTCCCCTGCCTCAGACACAGAGCTGTGCTAAGCCAGCCTTTCTGTAGGCTGTCCCTGGCTCTGTATGCACCCACGTGAGCTTCTTTGGCTGCTCTGTAGCTTTGTTTACTCTCAAATTCCCACTGGTGTTGCTACAAGTCCTGCTGAACCAGTGATAGCACCAGTAGGAGCCCTAGGCTAATGGAGAGCAGGTTTAATTAACACTGTGGTAAAAACACCAGAAGCCAACATAACCTTGTCTACACACCCAGCTCCCACCGGTGCTAAGACCAAGAATTGCACCAGTGGGAGTATTTTGTAAAACGCCATACTGCCGACATGGAGTAACAGTTTCAAAAGTACCCAAATGAACGAGGAGCCTAAGTGTCACTGAAAGTCAAGAGGAGTTTGGCTCTGAAATGCCTAAGTTTCTTTTGAATAATGGGGCTTGGGCTCCTCAGTCACACTTGAAAAATTACCCCGCGGCCTACATTGGTGCACATGTCTGGCTGTGAGATGGCCGCAGTCTTAGCCGACACCAGGAATTGAATGGGGGACTTCTATAGCTGAAAGCCCAGCTTGAGCTAAAGAGGCAGCTTTGCAACTGGGCCTGTGACAGACACATCCTGTGTGGATCAGGCACAGAAAAGGACATGGAAAGCACAGCTACCCCAGGGTTATATGTGCCTAGACTTTCAGCCTCTGGGAAGCCTGCCAACGTAAAGCAGTGGCAGCCCAGAATTTGTCTCCTTTCAATTAGTGTATGAATGGAAGAGGGTTACCCCAGTGGCCAGATATCAAAAGGAAATAAATGGTGGGAGGAGGAGAAATCTATCACTTTGTTTCCACAATGTAAACATATTGGGCCAGATTCTCAGCAGGTGTAAATGGTTATTGGTCAGGCAAAGTCAACATGGCCCTTGCTTTCCATTATGTGTGGTCCACTCGTCTTCCTTCCCCAACAGCCCATACCATTTTGAGTGATCTTGGGCACAGCAGCGCCTTAGTTTTTGTGACTGAACTGAAGGACTTAGGGGTATTTTATTGGCTCTGCCAATGTCACAGCACTAAGCTGGGCTACCTACAACAGATCTGAAACAGGTAATTATATTTATAGGTGTGATGGGTTGGGTCACAGAGACTCCCTTGGGATTGTCACCTGACATGCTGAGTTACCTCTGAACCCATTTTTCCTGCCAGCTTGGGACTCCAGAACCCTGCCTTGTTGAGCCAGACATGCTTGCCTGCTGCAACAAAGACCCAGATCTGGTCCACACCCCTAAAGCTGCAGACTTTAACCAAAAACTTCTCAGGAGGTCACCTATCCCCAGCATCCAGACATCCAATTCCCAATGGGATCCAAACCCCAAATAAATCTGTTTTACTCTGTATAAATCTTTTACAGGGTAAACTCATAAATTGTCCACTCTCTATAACCCTGATAGAGAGATATGCACAGCCGTTTGCTCCCCCAGGTATTAATCACTTACTCTGGGTTAATTAATAAACAAAAGTGATTTTATTAAGTATGAAAAGTAGGATTTAAGTGGTTTCAAGTAATAACAGACAGAACAAAGTAAGTTACCAAGCAAAATAAAGCAAAGCCACACAAATCTAAGCCTAATACATTAAGAAACTGTTTACAGGTAAAATCTCACCCTCAGAGATGTTCCAATAAGCGTCTTTCACAGACTAGACTCCTTCCTAGTCTGGGCCCAATCCTTTCCCCTGGTACAGTCCTTGATAGTTTCAGCAGGCGTCTTAGGTGTAAAGCAGGAGTATTCTTATGACTGGGACCCCTTTGTCCAGCTCCACCCCCTTTTATAGCTTTGGCACAAGGCAGGAATCATTTGTCTCTCTGGGTCCCCACCCCTCCTTCTAAATGGAAAAGCACCAGGCTTAAGATGGATTCCAGTATCATGTGACATGGTCACATGTCACTGTAAGACCTCATTCTTCATTACCCACTTCACTTACGCAGGAAGGCTTGCAGGTAAATAAATCCATTCACAACCAATTGTCCTAGTCAATGGGAGCCATCAAGATTCTAAGCCACCATTAATGACCCAGACTTTGCCTAATTACAATAAGACCTCAGAGTTATGCTTCATATTCCTAGTTTCAGATACAAGAATGATACATTCATACAAATAGGATGATCACATTCAGTAGATTATAAGCTTTGTAATGATACCTTTTGAATAAAGCCTATTCCAGTTACTTTATATTCACACCCATAAGCATATTTCCATAAAACATCATGGAGTGCAAGGTCACAATAGGCACTTACAGTGTGTTCTAAACTCAATTCTATTTGATTTGTCTATGTCTGTCTGCTCTACAGAACTGTGATAGAGACTCAGACTAGAGCTCAGTTCAGAGCCATGTTTGAGGTGGATAAGCAAGGTGAAAGGGAATAGGAAAGACAAGTGAGTCACGGTATCCCTGGGTGGGGCAGAAAAGACAGCTGCTGTCCCCTGAGGAGGACCTGACAAGGAGACTCTTTCCTATGAGAGTAGGCAGGGCCGTTAGACATGATAAAAAAAGATCAGTTAGCTATCAAATTCAATTTCTTTATGGCATATCTCTGATCTTACCCTGGTTTTACACTAGTGAAACTCCACTGACTTCATTGTTGTTACTCTCGATTTACACTGGTGCAAGTGAGCGTGATCAGCACAAAGGGCCACTTGATTTAGGCCCTGGAAATATGTCATAAGTGGTTTATTGGTCTTGTGCTGGCTCTCAGCACAGGGCTGAATTTCACTCTTAGTGTTTTAACTCTGTCTGTATCTGTTGGGCCTTTCTTAGAGCTCTGACGGTTGTATGTTAGCATTATAAATGGCATTATACCAGTTGGTGAAAAAGGAATCAGGCCAAATATGTCCCTTCTGTTTTCCTGGCTGTTTGATACAACAGGCGGCTACAGCCGAGTTGCTTTCTGCTGTTGTTTTCCTCCTTCCCAAAGCTAGACAGAGTTTCTCTCCCTCTTGTTATAGTGAGAACAGTGGTAGTTAGATCTCTCAGGTGGCTACTGCCTGCAACTCTGTCTGTACATGGATTGTTCTTGCACACTTCCCCAGAAATGAATCCATTCTGGCCATCCATCATCACCACAGGCAATCTAATTACAGCCCTGTCTGAAAAGGAGAGGCTCATTTATAATAAAGACTGCATTATGGAAGTGTAATACCTTGAACTACATTTTACTTTTTTTTTTTAAAAAAAGGAAATTAATTAATTGTCTTGTGCATAGAAAAAACTCCTGAGGTTGCCACAGCTGCACCTCTCAATGCATTCCCTCCCCCCGGAGTGCCTGCTGTGCGAGAGTGAAATGCTAAAATTATTACGGCATGGAAACAGTCTCAAAGGCTGTTGTTTGTTTTCAACAACAGAGGAATAGCTCAGAATGCAGCTTGCCCCTCTGCCCTGTGGGACTGTTCCTAATTGCATACAGCGTGCTGTAAAAAAGCATTCAGAATGCACTGGCCGGCAAGTGGAATTAAACATGAGGACAAGAACGCATGTACAGCACACCCCCAGCTTTAAGGGAGCCAACCTGTCGTAAGAATGCACCTCTCTGGGAGCACGAAAGTTTATACTGGAGTAATAGGGCAAATCTCTTCAGAACGGCCATACTGGGTCAGACCAAAGATCCATCTAGCCCAGTATCCTGTTCTGACAGTGGCCGATGCCATGTGCCCCAGAGGGAATGAACAGAACAGATAATCATCAAGTGATTCATCCCCTGTTGCCCATTCCCAGCTTCTGGCAAACAGAGGCTAGGGACACCATCTCTGCCCACCCTGGCTAATAGCCATTGAGGGACCTATCCTCCATGAGTTTATCTAATTCATTTTTGAACTCTGTTATAGTCTTGGCCTTCACAACATCCTCTGGCAAGGAGTTCCACAGGTTGATGCTTATTGGCATATGCCCAACAAAATGACAAGGGATTGGGGCCAGATCCTTGGCTGATGGAAACTGACAAAGCTCCACTGAAATCAGCTGATTTTCACCAGCTGAAAAACTGCCCGATTGTATCCAGCCTGATTCTTCCACAGTTCCTCATACTGATGCCCGCTGACTTGAGCGAGCAGGCCTGTTAATGGGGCTATTCAGATATGAATAAGAGTTGCCCAACTGGAGGTGTTATCGCTATTCAAAATGAATCAACACTAGAACCGTTTATCCAAGTTGAACCAACAGCTACAGAGAGGTGGTCTTAACACATGACTCTGTTGATGTGTTCAGGGGGGTGCTGGGTAGTCATTTATCTCCCTTTTGTCATCCTCTTTGGTACAGGGAGGTCAGGCAATTGAAAGGGACTAAGGCCCCAGTCTTCCAACGAGGCCTGCATGGGTGGATCTTTGCACCCATAGAGAGTCCAACTGAAGTGCAGATGGATCCCTTTGTAGGACTGGGGCCTAAATTTGGATGTGACAAAAATGGGAGTAATAAACAACTGAAAGACTGGGAATGGGAGAGTAGAAGGATCGTAGCAATAAGATCACATGCCAGCTAATGCATGTATATGCCTCAATACCACTATTTTTGTTTGACTTCTTAATGGCACTTACTGCATATGACTCTTATTACAGGCTCTTGAGTGTAACTTTGCAATGTTCACCATGGCGTTTTGCATGTTTTTACGCACATTTTTGCAACTGGTGCTGGGTTTTGTGAATGGTCCTATATGTATTCTTGCAATATTGATGCTGGTTTACTGTGTAGCTCTTGTATGAATTTTGCAATGTTAATACTGAGATTTGCATGTTTGTTTCTATGTGTTTTGATTCCCTTGGTAGTCTTTAATGCAGGGCAAGATTCATTTAAAAGGGAAAAGGAAATTATTATTTCAATAAGAGAGTCCCGCATGAGCAGAAGAAATTGGAAAATGTAAATTTGGAAAATGTAAATCACTCCAATTTGGGAACAGATCCTCTGCTGGTATAAACTCATGCATGGAGCTGATTTACACCAGCTCTGGCCCCTTATTCCTGTTGGTCACAATTTCAAAGCCGACATTAGAATAACTCCTGGTTTTGTGTTTTACAAAAGTAAAAGCTGACAGTGAGGTTTTGCAAATTCAAATGCCCTTTTGATTTATAATTCACAACCCTGTCAGTCAGGATACATCAGTACTTTAAAGGTTGCACCCTTTTGGCTTCATTCTGATCTCCTGTATTCTGGTGTGAATCTAGAGTAACTCCAGTTAAATCAAGATAGTTGGACTGGTATAAAAATCGGTCTAAGCAAGTGGAGAATTAGGGCTTGTGGACATGGCGAGTCAGTGCACAGCAAGCCAGAGTGTGAATCCACAGTGCACTAGCGTGCTGCATACCGTGTGGGGCCTACTACTGTGCACGAAAGTTCTGCAGTGTGCTGTGACTGACTCCCGTTTCAAACAGCAGTAGATCAAAGCACATCAAGGAACTTTTAATGTGCTGCAGTAGGCTCAAAACAACCAGTTAGCGTGCAGCAAGCTAGCGTGCTGTAAAGTCCCACCATGGCTTGCTGTGCACTACGACCCCTCAGGCCATTTGTTTCTTAGGATAAGAAAATTATCCTTGACAGAACTTGACTCCCCTTGCTTCTTCCCCTAAAATTAAATCTGAGAGTTTTGACAGTTTGACCGTTTTTATTTGATTGATTTGGTATTTTTGAGTGAAAACATGCAACCAAACAAAAATAACTGTTTTGTTCATGCTCATATAATAGAAAATGGAATAATTTAAAACGATGAAATGCTGCTGTAAAGGGTAATACAGCCCATAGCTGTTTGCCATGCAAAATGAATGAGCACACCAGCAAAAAGAAAAGTGCTATGCAAAAAATGTACAAACCTGAGTTGACATTTATATACATCAAATGGCTCCAAAAGTGCTTCTGATTTACAAAGTAGACTGATCAAATGCTGCACTAGTTTACTCCCTATGTGTAATTTTGTGGGATGTACATTAGTGTAGAATTTGGCACTGTGTATGTGTGCGTGTGTGTGTGTGTAGACATAGAGAGAGCTGACTTTGTCAACTTAGATTTAAGGTTATGCAAATACATTTCCTACCAACAAAATCATGGCACATCAGGGAAACTTCCAGTTAAAGCAACACTGACATTCAGGCTTTTCTTGGTTCACAAGCCTTCTCAGCCTAATAGGTCCTCATCTTGTCACATACCAACCAACCCAAGAATCAGCCCACCACATGGGGCCTGCCAGTATCACCAGCCCTTGCGATTTCATCACAAGGCTCACGGTACTGGTTATTTTTCTTAAAGCCCAGCTCCTGGATTCATGGGATTACGTGCTAGTCTCAACGTTAATTAAAAATGGTTGCTGGAAAAAAGCTTGAAAACGTGTCCTGAGTGCACCCTGAAGGCTCAAAAACCAGAAGATAAAGTCCCCCAAATATATTAGTTTTTACAAAATCTCAGGATTTTTAAGTGAATTCCATTATTTTGGCAGCTCTGGCTCATGATTTTTGATAACAGGGGACTAGCAATACTGGGCTGCAGCCTGGGACATTGGCCTGGTGTCTGGTGCACCAAGTGCCAGGATCTGCTAGGCGCTGCAGGAGTGCCTGCTGCAGGGCAGCCCCTTTGTTTCACAGCGCAGGCTCTGGGCTTGTGAGCCATAGTAGGACGGTTGGGGATGGAGAAGGCAGGGAAGTGCTGAGCTGCTCCTGAGCCTTCTCACCTGAGCCACCTGCAGCCTCCCCTTTCTGGGCTTCACCCCTCACCAGCTCCAGCACTTTTCTTCTCTGCTGGGAAGCTCCTAGTGGAGACACATTCTCTGTTGGCTTCCCTGGCAAAGCTCAAACCAGTCATGGTGAATTACCACCTTTAGGGGGATTTTTGTTTCAGACCCTGTAAAAACAACCCCTGTGTTGACATTGTTCTGAAGATCGACAAAGGTGTTACGTGTAGGAACCTTCCCACTTCCAGGGCTGCCAGGAAGCATGAGCCTGATCATTGCAACTCAGAGGGATTTTCAATTGTTTGAAAAACAAAAACAGTTGAGGAATTTGGTGAAAGGTTTTGGAATAGTTCAGCTTTGGCAGGCCCTCATTTGCATATATGAATTTCCAGGAAATTAAACCCTGCTTTAAAAATTGAGAGCCAAGGCAACCTTAACTATGGAGTCCTGAGTGCACCTGCATAATGTATATGAATCATTTAGTCCATCACTGGGCTGACATGCGCCAAATGTTTAAAAGCACACAGCAATGCTACACGTTTTTGGACAGGAAGTGAAAGAATACCATGTTCCACGGCTAGGAAGGATCTAGGAAAACCGAATGCATTTACTTAAAATGGAATTTGGCTGGGGCACCCCAGAGCCTTATGAAAACTGCCAGGAGTCTTCAATCACCAGAAATAGCCAGAACCCTGCTAATCCATCTATCCATCTTATCTTCTTTCTTCTGTGAAGCACCTATGCATATTTTGGATAATTTTTAAACAGTATTAGTAATAACAATAACACCAATGAAAAATCTAAAAGGGATCAGGAATTGACCACTTTTAGGAAATCTGTTATGAATAATGTTAGGCTCCTGCTTCTAATGCACCACATCCTTGGACTTGGAGCTACAATTAGAGAAAGAACAAAAGAAATGCCAGCAATTAAGATATTTCTTACAAATGATTTTTGGCCTCTGATCCCTGTGTCCAAGCCAACCCAGCAAAGAAATGGAGTGGGATTTACTGCAGATGTAAAACTGAGAGGCACAGATGAGCAGCAGATGAGGGGGATTCTTTGCTACCAGAATCCCCCTCAAGTTTCTTTCTCCTCTCATCCCCATCCCAACCACCCTTTTGGATGGGGCTGCTGCCTGGCTGGAAGAGAACCAAAATATTCGTTCAGAGCAGCAAAAGTCAGTTAAAAAAAATTCCCCAGTGAGCGTCACACTGTTGTTAATCAGACTGAGAGCTGATTAGCAAAATAAAAAAAATTGAGATAAATGCTTTGCATAATTTGGCAGAATGCTCTGTGTGTGTGTGTGTGCATGCGTGTGCCCCTGGGCTCTTTCATCAGCCTAGTGAATTTAATCCATCACAGCTAGAGAAGCACTTTTGCATTCCTGTTATTGATGCAGGTCGGCAGTTGTCTTGCACGGGACTGACAGAATGGAGGGGGGGGGGGGGGAATGGGAGGAAGAATCCTGCCCCCAGAGTGTAGCATTTGGAGCAAGACTTGGAGGCAGGCTTGTTGAAACCCAGGGCACTGTATTTTGCCTCGCTGCCTGACTTGGAAATTGCAATAGCATTGCATTTTTACAGCAGGAGAGAGGGGAAAGGGTGGGGGGAGCTGTGGCACCTCAGAGCCTGGGAACGGCTTACTGTTAGACGTGCCAGATTTTTGGATAGCCAGGGCTATTAAAAAATAAGCCCAGCCCCCCCAATATTGTCTGCTCCATTCATTGAATCTAAAAGACAAAACTGTGACATTTCTGCAGGGCAAACAGGCTGCCAGTTCCTCCGGTGGTGTAAATCATAGTTGATGGAGTCACACTGATTTACACCTGGCTTCTTCTCAGTGGAGGAAATCCCTGCTGCTTTTCAGATTTCCCACATGTACCTATGCACTGCCTAAGGCCACCTCTGCTTTCATTTACTCTTGCTGCGTCATCCTGAGTTTGATGTACTAAGACTAGGCAGGGGAAGGATCAGCCAGAGAAGTGGCGCACCAACCCTTGCGTGTCTTTCTCCAGGTAACAGGGGGAGTTATTTTCTTTCTTCACTGCACCCCCCATGCACTGTCCTCCCGCTGCCGCCTCCTCTCCTCACTGTTTCCAGTGTGAATGGTTTGTTGGGAGCATGAAGTCCAGGTTGGCTGCTCCATTCAAATCCAGACTCATTTCGCTGCTGCCTCTGCCGGACACAGAAAAGGCTATCGCCCCGCTTTGGCTGGCTCCAAATTAACTTGTTGCATTCCCAACAAATGCAGAAGGTCAGATTCAGCCTCTGGGTAAGTGGGTGCTTCTCCACTGACTTCAGCAGAGTTGGATGCATCGTGAGAGTTGAATTTTACTCATATCTTCGATTCTTTATTTTCTTCAGGAAGGGGAGGGCCTTTGAAACTCCAATAATGTCCTTACGAGTAGGTCTGTCTGGAGAACGGAATATTCAGTTTGGCTGCAGGTCTGGGAGGAAAAAAACCAGCCAGTCCAAGGAGCAAGAGATTGGAAAGCATGGTCATATGAGAGGAAGCTTGATCTAGATCTTAAAGCAGGGGAAGTCTGATTGCCTTGTAAGGCTCTGCCACTGATTCTGCCATTGAGCGTGGGCAAGTCATTTAACTTCCATTTTGCCTCTCTTTTCTTATTGGTAAAACGGGGTTGATAATATGCACAAGGCTGGATTAAAGAATTTTGGGGCCCTGTGCACTATGATAATTGAGGGCCCTCCACTATCCCTGGCCCTAGGAGGGCAGGTTCTGCCCCCAGAGTGGGAGGCTGTTGGAAAGTGAGCCTGCCTGCAGTGCTTGGCTTGTCTCACAAGGCTGGCCCGGTTCCCAGCTTCAGCCTGTTGGCTCTTGTCACATCATTCAGGTGACCCCTCACCCTGCCTCCTTCTTGGTCCTGGGTGGGTTGGTTGGTTGTGTTTGTGTGTTTGGTGTTTCCCACAGTGGTCAGGGCCCCCCCTGACATCAGGGTCCTGTTCAACTGCACTGAGTGCACAGTGGTTACTCCTGGCCTGAATATGCACCTGTCCCACAAGGGTATTGGGAGGCCTCATTAATTAATGTCTGTAAAATATCTGGAGATCACTGCAAACCCTGGCATAACTCCTGCCTTCGCAGCATGTGCCAGGCTGGAGGGGCCCACGAGTTCATGGGCCAGGACTCAGGAGAAGGTCCAGGAACAGCCCCTCCTCTGCACTGACTGGGAGTTTCCACAGCTGGACTGATGCCACAGATGCAGCAAAGCACAGGAAGGTGCCTTCAAAAATTGCCAGCTCATTGCCTGTGCCTGTCCCTTCCCTCAGCTCTCATGGTGACCCCGGGACCAGCACATCTACCCAGAACAGCAGCAGAGAGTGGTGACTTCTTTCCAAGGTCTCTGCCAAACACAGAACCACCAATGAATGTAGGACAGGGACTGGGGTAGGGAGAGGCAGGGAGACACAAGGGTAAGGAAGAAAGAGGGAGCATAGTTTGGGTGGCTGAGGGAAAGGGGAATATTTCAAAGCTGTCTGTGTGTGTGTTGATGAGCTCACTTTGATTGGCGTTTAAGGTTCCATCCAAATCTTGTCACACCCCAAACCTGATGTCGTTATATGGGGGATAAAGATTTTTATGCCCAGTGCAAAGTAACACCTTGATAGAAATGATAAAAGTAAAATATTAGGTGCCCTAAAATGTACTGAAGGACCGGGTCCTCAGTTGGTGTAAGTCATCGTTTACAATGTAAATCATAATGGTCCCTTCTGACTTTAATATCTATTAAAATTGGCATAACTGCACTGAGTTCAGGGGGGCTGCTGCAATTTATGCCAGCTTGGGATTTGGACCGATGTAGGCACATTCTGTTACACACAAATTAGAATTCTCTCTGGCACAGCGACTCAGCATCCAGACGGGCTCCGCTGGTAGAAATGTTCTGAGCCTGCACTGGCCTGGGTTCTTCTAATTCTCACGAAGCCCAGAGAACAACAGGGCCTTTTGTTTTAGCTGTTCTCTTAGTTTTCCTCAGATGCAAGGGCGGCTCTAGCCATTTCGCCGCCCCAAGCATGGCAGCACGCTGCGGGGGACGCTCTGCCGGTCGCCTGTCCCGCGGCTCCCGTGGATCTCCCGCAGACGTGCCTGCAGATGCTCCACCGGAGCCGCGGGACCAGCGGACCCTCTGCAGGCACCCCTGTGGGAGGTCCACCGGAGCCACCTGCCGCCCTCCTGGCGACCGGCAGAGCGCCCCCCGCGGCATGCAGCCCCAAGCACGCGCTTGGCGTGCTGTGGCCTGGAGCCGCCCCTGCTCAGATGTTACATCTTTGCATTTGCTTTGCTTCTATGCTGTGTTTATGGCACCACTATTGCACAACATGTTGCCACATGGCATGAAACTGGGGGAGTGGCTGTGCTTTAGCCAAGAAAAGCCTTTGGTGGGCTTGGATAAGGTAACTTGTCCTGTCAGATGTGGTTTAAAAAATGCTATCGGAAAATGCCTCTGTGCACCTTGCGTTTTTGTGCACAGCACGCTCTGAGGCTGTTAAAGTCTGGATCCTAGGCACAGCAAGAATGCACAGCAAGCCTGGAATCAGCCGATTAACAGAAACGGAGTCTTACTGCGTGAGATGAAGGGATCTTTCTTTCTGGCTGGGGTGCTAGTAGCTGCTGCTGAGAAATTAGAAGCAGGGTGAACAAATCAGTTTCATAGTATAGGAAAAAGTTGGAAGAGGTATCCCAGAACAAGGACTTTTGTAGCCCATAAAGAGATTCAAGGTTGCTCAGATTTCTTTTCAGGTAGAACAGCAAATCACCATAAAATCTCCAGAGTTTGATTCAAAGTCATTGGTTTCACACAGCTTTTACTGAGGCCTTTGCTGATAAGCAGAAGCTGTGGAGGCTACATTGACTCTTGTCTTATGTCCTGTTTTCTGATGCTTGGAGCTTTCTGAAAAATTACAGTATTATTCTTTCATGTTTGGCCTCAGCTCAAAAGTAAAATGTGATTTTTTTTGAGCAAAACTCATTCATCCTATATTTTTGAGTTGCAGCATGGGAGAGAGGGAAAAACAAACATTTTCTGCTGTAAAAAGGTGTTTAGATTCTCATGCAAACAATTCAAAATTGTCTGAACTTTCCATGTCAGGAATTATCAATGGTCTTGTTCGCACCACGTACCATAAGAAATATATAAATAATCAAGTAATATAAAATTAGAAGGCACTGAGCAATTGATTTTTGCACAAGCTCAGTACAAAATTTCCACTAAGTTTAGAGTTAGGATGGTATAACTCACAATAAATAAATATATATATGAGACTATGAAATAACATACATATATAGGGACAAATTCTGCTCTTGATTAAAACAACTAACTCCACACTGAAAAGTGGGGAAGTTAGGGTTATTGTCCACGTGCTTTTACAACTTCAAAATTTCATGAAACACAAACTTTGGAGGATTCAGGATGTCAAAGTTAGACTCGGGACTCACAGTTTGTCAGACCACTCTGTTTTATTAGCACAGCGTTCTGCTAATAACACCCAGGTAATGTGAGCACCATGCAAGACGCAAACTACACTTACAAGTTGCAGCGCTGGGAGTTACAGCGCTGCTCATGCAGCTGTGTAAGGGCCAGCGCTGGAGTGTGGCCACACTGACAGCTACCCGCGCTGCAGTGTGGCCACACCAGCGCTGTATTGAGAGGTGCATTGTGGGCAGCTATCCCACAGAACACCTGGAAGGAAGTGTGCGGGTCATTCCGCTTCCTGTTTGCCAGCGCCCCGTGGTGCATCGCTTCACATCCCAGCATTCATTCCGGCAGCGTTTGGCGCCATTGTGAGTGTCTTTCTGTTACTCTCTGTGAATCGCGATTTCTGTGGCAAATGGAGCCCGATCTGCTGAGGACTCTGCTGATGAGTGTCACCAGCACAACACGTTTGGCAGTCGAGCTATTCCTTCAGCTCCAAAGTGACAGTGAGGAGTCCGACGATGATATCAATATGGATTTGTCTGCCGCGTGTGACACTAGAGTGCTTGCGGCATTCACGGAAATGCTCAGCACCGTTGAACGCCGCTTTTGGGCTCGGGAAACAAGCACTGAGTGGTGGGATCACATCGTCATGGAAGTCTGGGATGACGAGCAGTGGCTGCAGAACTTTCGTATGAGAAAAGCCACTTTCATGGGACTGTGTGCTGAGCTCGCCCCACTCTGCGGCGCAAGGACACAAGATTGAGAGCTGCCCTGACGGTGGAAAAGCGGGTGGCTATTGCAATCTGGAAGATGGCAAATCCAGACAGCTACCGGTCGGTCGGGAACCAGTTTGGTGTGGGAAAGTCGACCGTGGGAATCGTTTTGATGCAAGTTTGCAAGGCAATTAATCGCATCCTGCTAAGAAAGACCGTGACTCTGGGAGCGTGCAGGACATTGTGGATGGCTTTGCACAAATGGGTTTCCCTAACTGTGGAGGCGATAGATGGGACGCATATTCCTATTCTGGCCCCACCTGGCATCAGAGTACGTTAATCGTAAGGTATTTCTCTATGGTTCTCCAGGCGCTTGTGGATCATCATTGACATTTACACAGGCTGGCCTGGAAAGGTGCATGATGCGCATCTTCGGAACAGTGGCCTGTTCAGGAAGATGCAGGCAGGACTTTTTCCCAGACAGGAAGATCACAGTAGGGGATGTCGAATGCCCACTGTGATCCTTATACCCGTTACTGCCTTGGCTCATGAAACCCTATACAGGAAGCTTGACAGGAGCAAGGACCGGTTCAACTACAGGCTGAGCCGGTGCAGAATGACTGTGGAGTGTGCTTTTGGGCGTTTAAAGGCTCGCTGGAGATGTTTGTATGGGAAGCTAGACTTGGGAAAGCAGCATCCCGCGGTTATAAGCGCTTGCTGTACCCTCCATAATATTTGTGAAGGGAAGGGTGAAACATTCAGTGAGGCATGGACCACCGAGGTTCAAGTCCTGGAGGCTGAATATGCACAGCCAGAGAGCAGGGCTAATAGAGAGGCCCAGCACAGGGCTTCAAGGATTAGGGATGCCTTGAGGGAAGAATTTGAGGCTGAAAGCCAACAGTAATGTTTGCTGCCTTGCATGGGAGTGAATTGCACTGCTTACACTGTTATTCTATTATCCATAATAATAATATGATTTGCAGTGCCTCTTTCTTTACTGGGCTAAGGTGTCTTTCACTATCTGCTATAATAAAGACTGTTTTCAAAGCCAAGAATTGTTTTATTGAAAAGAAAAAAACTTCCTTGACAGACAGACAGACACACAACATTTCATTAACACAAGAGGGCAAGGGTGTGGGTTGGTGAACTGTACAGTCACAAGTTTGCATATGCCATGTCTGGATTGCTGTTTAATGAATCCTGCACTTCAGGGTGCATATACTGCATGGTGATGGGGTTGAATGCAGAGGGTAAGGGTGGTGGTAGGTATCAGGGCTGGTTGGGCAGGTGTTGGAGGCAGCTGGTGGTGTTAAGAGCCTGGTTGCTGGGGAAAGGTGGTTGGAGCTGACATTGGGGCACAAGGCACAAAGGGCGGGCGGGTGGGGAGTAGCACGGTAGTGCTCTGCTTGCATGAGTGACTCTATAGACTCGCTCCAGGATGCTTAGCAGCCGCTCCGTGCTTTCCTCTTGGCCACTGCATTTCTCTTGGTCCTGCTTTCTTTCTCTCGCCCTCCTTCAATTCTTTTCTCTCTGTAGCAGAGTGCTGAAGAACAGTTTTCAGCATGTCCTCTTTGCTCTTTCGGGATTTTCTCAAATTTTGAAGCCTCTGTGATGTTGAACATCTGGGCAGTCCAGTCAAGGTCACTGTACACACAGAAATGACAACATTTAACACGGGCAGCATTGTATCCACTATCTCCAGACATGAATTGTTACACTGAGGGAGTTCTCACTTGCAAGTTCTCACTTGCATTCTTTATCCCAAAAGGAAAACACAACAGAAGCCACGAAATGGTGAGTGAGGAGTGGGGCTTGAGTGAGAGGAGCTGGTTGCTTGGGTAATCTGGAGTGCTAGAGGTTGAGTGAAGATGCAGATGCAGGGGTGATCTTATCTCCTATCTCTTCACTAAAGAGTCTCCCAACATTTTTCACAGGACTTAATCCTGGAAGATGTTTGTCACTAGGGAACAGCGGGGGGCTCTTTTAGAGCAATGTGGATTCCGCCCGGGACCCTATGCGGCGTGCCTGTGTTCAGAAATGGTCCCCCCCCCCCTGGCCGAAGAGTGGCGCGGACGCGTCACCGTCACTGGGACAAGGGACACAGTGGCTCTGCCTATAAACCTGCGCAGGCATATTGCCCACGCTCTGGATGAAGCTTTTGCTGAGATAACTGAAGCAGATTAGATAGACCACATCAACGGGCTATTCCACATCTAGACGCTGCCATGCATGCATCCATAACCCCCTTCCTCTCCAGAAACATTTCCACCCAGAAAATAAAGCCGCTCCTCTGCCTGTCCTTCTGCAACTGCTGGCTGCTGCTGCGTTGGGTACTTTCCTCCTGGCTTGAGAAGAGCTCCTGGCTGCATGCCTCCAGGAATCTGCGGTTTCTTCCCCATCCCAGGAGCTTCACTCGCGGTTTCCTCTCCCCCCCCTGCAGCCTCCTCCTCCTCCTGTCCCCCAGCCTGCTCAGAAGTGTCCATCGTTATCCTGGGATTGGCAGTGGGGTCACCCCAAGTATGTTGTCCATCTCCACGTGGGCGGATCCGGATCTGCGATTCCCCTCTCGGGCTTTGTAATAGGCACTCCGCAGCTCTTTAACTTTCACCCTGCATTGTAGTGCGTCCGTTGATGGCCCCTATCCAGCATGTCCCTTGATATCTGCTCAAAGATAGAACAGACGCCTCACCCCAAACACTGATGAGGTCCTGCAATTCACCTGTGCTCCATGCTGGGGCTCGTTTGCGAGGCATGGTTACCTGTAACCTGTAACTGATTAACTGATTGCACTCCACACCTGGCTGCAGCAAACAGGAAGGAGATTTTTAAATTTCCCGGGGCATTTAAAGGGCGGGTCACCTGAGGCAAGAGCAGTAGAGTGCAAACTGATGTGCAGAGTGGCTGAACAGGAATTCTGGGATAGCTCCTTATTCCCTGGAGGACAGGTAAAGCGCTGGTGAGTGTCCACACCTGCTGAGCAGCGCTGGTGTCACCAGCGCTGCACTCTTATACCCCAACCCGGATGGGTTTTCAGCCAGCGCTGCAACCAGGGAGTTGCAGCGCTGGTTGTGCCCTGCAAGTGTGGACGGGGTGTTAATTGCAGCGCTGGAAAGCCTCCACCAGCGCTGCAACTTGTAAGTGTAGCCAAGCCCCAAGTTATACAGATAAAAGGGCGGGAACTTAACAAGATAACAAAGGAAGCAGAATCTGACAAGTTTACCTGGGCTAGACATGCATAGTTAATTTCCTTACTAACTTCTCCCAATCTCTGGTTAATGTTTCACCATTAGCTTAAGTGAGCTCATTGTTAATGCCTTAATGTTCCTTTTCCTGACACCTGTATTTCAACATTTATTTCTGCTTAAAGGTACATACAACATTTCTTTAATCCATTCTTATTTTTACAATATAATTCATTCTACGTTCACAAGGATTTTGGAGGGTTGTTTTTTGAGGGGTTCTTGGGGGGGGGGAATTGTTTTGCTTGCTTGCGCATCAACTGGTAAAATTCACTTCCAATATGAAATGTTGTGTCCTGAGATATTTTTGTGGATGGGCCTTGGCAGCCACCTTTAGCAATTTTGACTTGTGGGTATGGGAAGGTCTACACTGCAGCCAGGAGTGGGATTTGCAGCTTGTGAAGACATACCAGTGCTAGCTGTACTCTAACCAGCTTGCTAAGACTGGAAGTGAGGATTTGGTGGTGTGGGCTTCAGTACTCGCTGCACAAGTGAGTACGTAACCAGCAGGGTATGTACAGTCTGTGCTGAAGACCACACCACGGCATCCTCATCTCTATTTTTAGCAAGCTAGCTGGAGTACAGCTAGCCTGGGTATATCTACACAAGCTGCCATTCCCACTTCCAGCTCTGATAGATGTGCCTCTAAAAGAGCAGAGTGCTCAGTGCAAAAATATGCAGCTTCCTCCCCTACCTTTCCCTATGCGCTGCTCCTTTTAGTAAGCAGTAAAAAACCTTTTACTCCTTTTAGTAGAGCAGTACATAGACCCCGCCCCTGAGCTGCTCTGTCCTGTACCAGCATGGTAGCTCAGGGACCCTGTGCTGGTTTGCACCACGACTCTTTCCCCACATAACAAAGGACACATTTTTGCCCTAAAGTTTCATATACAAATAAGTCTGCTGGTGTGCTTTATACGGGATCATCTTGAGAGGAAAGCCAGTCCGTTTAGTTTTAGAATGAGCTGTCTTTCACTGATTGCAGCTTCTACTGCAGCCACCCAGGCTGGCTAAATGTCAAGTTTCTGTGAGCTAGGAGTGGTTCCCAAAGGTCTTCGTCCCACTCACTTCTGACCTGTGCTGGCTTGCTGCTGCGGGAGCAAAGCTCCAGTTGTGGTTCACAAGCCTTTTATGGGAAGCATTTCCGCTGTAGCTGTTTACAGTGGGGTGGCCTGTGTCTCACTTGCTCCTCCTCCTTTGATGCCGTCCATACTAGAGCTGGTTGAAAAATCTCCAGTAGAATCATTTTCCATCAGAAAATGCTGATTCGATGGATTCAAAACACTCAGCGGGAACATGGCCTTTGCATCTGTAAGTGCGGGAATGGTCTCGCTATTGTGGGGAACTTTCCTGGCTTCTGCACTACCCTGGTGAAATGGGCTAGCGAAAAGATCTGAGTCCTCACTCCCACTTCCTTTACCCAGAGGCCTCCCTGCCCTCGAGGACTCCCCTTCCTTGTAACCCCAACAAGGCTGGGCACAGGATTCCTGGGGGACTCGACCCCAACCTTGCTGTGGTCACTTAAGGCAGGGTCTAGGTGTCCCTACTCTAGGGTGCTCTCTCTGCACTGGATGCTTTCCTGACCCACTGATCATTACATACAGTTCAAAGCAAATACAATTTATTAAACAGCAATCAATTAAAAAAATAAGGAAAAAATGGGAAAGGCTAAAGGAAAACACATAACCGCGCTCCGTGGCACAGGGACATCACAACCAGCGTCTCTGCAATGTAAGGGCAGTTCACAGTCTGTTCATCACACATTCCAGGCCTCCTGCCCTGGCCCTGGCTGTGCTGCAGAGATGTTGCGGATTGGACACTTGCTCTGGTGGTGGCCACATGCTCAATCCACCCCCACCCCGCTGAGTCCTTACTCCCTCATTAGCCTGCCCGCCCTGTCAATCAGGCTGACCTAGAGCATTGGCCTTTCCCCATTGTTCCTTTGGACTGTCAGTCTCGGGGCCCTGATTTCCCATCGACCCTTCCCATTCCTCTTGGTACTGGGAGCTAGCCAACCAAAAAAACCCCACTGAGTTTTAATAAGGGGCCAACAGTCTCCTTACACATCCACTCTTTTGACAGAAACCAGGCAGGCAGGTTTTGCAGCTGGTTTGCCAGCTGACTGGATCCCCAACTCCCCAGCTGCTCACTGGGTGGATGGGCTGGCTGCCTGGCTGCTTATCTCCCCAGGCACAGCATACCAGCTCCCCTGCTGCCTGACTGGTGCGCAGGCTGATCATCTCCCCAGCTGCCCATCTCCCCAGCTGCCTGGCTGGCAGATGCCAAGACAGGAAATTGTGGAATGTTAATGTCTCGTTCGGCACTGGAACAAAATGAAACATTGTGAGCCCGAAACGTCCCATGAAATGAAAATTCTCTGTTCCATCCAGTTCTATTCAATACTTTGCCTCATACAGGGGCTGATATGGGCCTGTGTTTCAGGCTAAAATCTACTTTTACTAATTCCTTACTCATCCTTCAAAAATTCCTCATTCTGCTGTAACGTTTGTCATAAAGAGGCTGGTCCTGCAAGATGCCGATGCCCTAACTCAGAAAAGCTATAAGCACTTACTTCTATTGCTAACTAGGAATGGATTACTGAATCAGGTGCTGAGAGCATCTACCTAGGTGCTGTGTGTCTCCCATAGGGACGGGGGTAGGGCATCCTCAGTCCCTAGTCCTTGTATCCCCCCATCTGTTGTCTCTTGTCTTATACTTAGATTGTAAACTCTCTGGGGCAGGGACTGTCTTTTGTTTTGTTTGTACCGTGCCCAGCACAGTGGGGTTTTGTTCCCTGACTGGGACTCCTAGGTGCTAGAGTAACACAAATAATATTAATAATAATATTGACTTCAATGGGAGTTGAGGGTACCCAGCTCTATCCAGTCAGTGCTCCGCATCTCACAGGATCAGGCCCACTGCGAAGGTAGGCAGGTGCTATTCGGTATCGTTACAGACGCTGGCATAAAGGAGTTTTAAACAGGAAGCCAATCTGAATTTGTTTAGTCCGTGTGACATTTTACTTCTCCTTGTAATAAGCCACTTCTGCTTTTAACAAGTAGACCCTAGTGAAACCTCCCCCCTGCAAACTTCCGTGTCTTCTTTTTCAGTCAGACAGCTGTGCTACTGCCCCACGTGCGGGGCACATATTCTGAGGTTAGTGTTTAAACATGGATGTCCCAGCCCCACATTAGGATATTCAGATCAGCACGGAGGCACCTGGATCAGGCATTTTACAGGCCTCCGTGCTGATTGGAGCATCCAGATGTGGGGCTTAGATGTTCTCTTTAGACACAACTTTTAAAAGCTGGGTCCTGTGGCTCCACACTTTTCCCTCTGGAAGAGGAGTGAGTATGGGGATTTGTAAGCCGGTGGGCAGATTCACCGGGGGAGGGGGGGCAGTCCAAACAAAGCCCAAATGCTCATGTTCACACACCCCAGGGGCCCTTTCCCAGCTACTGGAGAGAGACCCACACTAGTTGTGCTTCCCCATGCCTGGTTTTCTCCTTTCTGCTGCCCCTGCCTATGAGGCAGGAATCCTTATATCTGGCTTCTTGTAGGTTGCATGTTTGCTCCTAGTCAGGAGCCCTGCGAGTACAGCTCCCTGGTTTAAGGATCCCAAGGGCTGTAGCAGGTGCATGCACCCCAAGACGCTGTGTTTGCTGACAGGATTCAAACTCCAGTGTTCAGGGGCTTCATAATAGAAGAACTTTTGACACTAGATTATGGTTCAAATCCAGCCCTGGTAGGTCGTGACCAAATGGATTACCCACTGCCCCCAGTGTTATGGCCTATATTACAAGGAGAAAAGGAAATGGCAGGAAATGTTGGCTAAATCTGTGCAATGTTTGCAGTGGAGTAGGGTTAATATTATTTTCTAGTCTGTTTGGTATTTCACAGAATTGCCATAGGCATAGGGAGTTTTTTAAAGAAGCCGTTTCCTTTGTGAGACCGTAGTACACCATACAGCAGATGAATGTTTTGTGTCTGCAGCAGAGAAAGAGAAGTGGAATGAAACCCTGGCTTCCTACTGCCTCATCTGAGCTACTGAGACTTTATAAAGAGTGCAAGATTCTCTTTCAGGTTGGTTGTGCTGTGGAGGTGTCCCTTACTCATCCCCTAGGCAGAGGAAGTGTCCAGCTGCTTGTGTTGCAAGCTCCAGTCTAGCAATGACCAGTCCAAACAGTGGCTTCCAAGTCTGCAGCTGCATAAGGCCCTGCAGGACATGGGCTTCCAACACACCACAGAGCAGTTGCAATTCTAGTATGTTTCCTACTCATGCTCCAGTTCTTCAGAGTGTGGGGTAGCAGCAGCTTCATGCTCACAGAAGGATCTGTGGAAGGATCTTCCACACACACCCCTATTCCCTCCACTCATGACAATCATGGGATTGCACCCACCACTCATGACAATCATTCATGCACACAATGAGGGGGAGGTGATGGGGAGAAAGCCACACACTGAACCTGAGACCTCATAGCTCTATTGAATGGCTTCCAGAGAGCCCTGTGTGATGGGCAGGGATGTAGGTACGTCAGGGGCTCGTGGACAGTTGCAGAGTCTGTGGTTTTTTCAGAGCTTTTCCTCAGCCTTGTAACTCCTTGTAACAGTGCTGCCCACTGACGGGAGAGATGTCACCTTGCACCGCTGCATGCAGGGTGGAGAGAGCTCCTGCTGCTGTCTGTCCCCCACCACCTTGCACAGAGGTGATGATTCCACCACTTGGCGAGAAACTCAGCAGCATCCACTCCAGGCTGCCTCTGAGGGTGCCCCCATGCCACAAAGCTGATTCCAGGAGAAAGAAGAGCCCCAGTGTTTTAAACTCAGAGGTATGAGGCAGAGAAGATCTTCATCCTCTCTTCAGCCACACCACTGGCCCTTGTCTCCCTCCTCAGTATTTAGGAGTGCCTCCTCCCTCCCCCTGGGAGACATCACCCCTCACTCAGCTTAAATCTGCCTCTGGACACTGGTTTGTAAAACATGCTACATTTTCAGTGCCCTGTAACTCCTCTCCCCATCTCCGCATTGTGCTGAGGCCATGGCACAATTCCCTCCAGTGTGAGCATTATGTTTCTCAGTTTTATGGTTAATATTGAATCTGTAAATTGGATTCCTTGCTGTCTCCTCTCCTCCTGCAATAACCTAGAACATTAGGTTTACATTCCTCTGGCCAACAAGTGCAGAACTGATTACTGTGCAAAACCTTGAGAAAGCAGAGCAGGATGGGATCCTTCAAGCAGAAAAGTGTGTTATAATATGAAGCTATTATTACACAATCTGGGTTTTAATTAACTACTTTCCTGTTTTGCTTACTACTTGCTGACTTAGCACCTATTTTGTTTTTAGATGAATGTGATAAGAGCAGATAATATTATTTATCACGATAAATTTAGCATGTTATAAAAGCGTGAGTGCTATTTTCTTTATTGATTACAGGCTAAGGCTTCCTAGCAGTGCTGAACAAAAGCTGATTCTATATTCCAGATAAATGCTGAGTTAAAACTTTTGCTCACATTGAGAATGTTGGACAAATCAGAAATGGCTACAATGTAATACACCAGTTTGGCTAGTTGTGATTGTTAACCATTTTACATGAAATATGCCCCACTGTGTAATACAAAACCTTCAGGTTTTCATTTTTCCCCTTGATAGTGTGTGGATTGTTTTAGTTACGTAGGATAAATACTTATTGCAAACCCATGTATATAGAAAATTCAGATAATGGGTCAGATCCTCAGCTGGTATAAATTGGCATAGTTCCATTGACTTCAGTGGAACTACTTCTATGCATAGAAATCATTTTGTCCATTCCTGCAATCTCCTAGCTCTCAATCAAAGTTGTCATTCTTTTTACATGGAAAAAAAAATCAATCCCCATGATTCTGGCATAAAAGACTACACAGGTACAAATTTTCATAAGTAAGAAAGACTAGAATCACTGAGCCTGATTCTCCACTGCCTTGCTCTTTGTATGCTAATTTATACCTTTACCTCATTGATTGTAAGACGCTATCCAGTCAAAATGGTTGCAATTTAAACTCACATGGTATAGGTGTGACTGACTGCAAGATGGTAAAGAATCAGATCCAGTGCCTAGGAATGTTATCAAAACCCACCTGGATGCCAAATTTAATTTTTACTTTGTTTGATCGTTACAGGTTACTGGGGAAAATACAAATTCTGCTGTCAATTATGCTGATGTAAATTTGGAATAAGGGCCAAATTCTGATTTCACTCACACCAGTGTAAATGGAGATCAGCTGAAATCAGTTGTTACTTTGGATTTAAACTACTGAAATTCATAGCAGAATTCTATCTTTTACAGCAGATGTACAGAAGCACCTGCAAATAAAAATGTGATTCCTGCTTTAGCTTATCTCTTATTGTGCTGTTTATTGCCGCACACTTATCATGCAGTACATTGCTGATGACTAGACCTTGGACTGGCTTGCTATATGGGGAGGGCTGCATTCTTTCTTTGGAGCCTGGTTTCACTAAGTGAACCTAAGGAATGAAAGCGCATTGCATGTGCAGGAACCGCTGAGTCAGCCTTGAGAGTTACAAGAAGATGCAAAAAATATAATTGCTCCAGTGGTACCTTAGGCAAAGGTGTGGTGCAGCTAACAAGTACCCAACATTTATACAGAAAACAAGACTTCAGCCTTAGCTATGTTGGAAAACAGACTTTACATGCTCTATAATCTTTCTCTGCACTTTCCCTGCTGTGGGACACTCCCCAAATTTCTCCTGGGAATATTGTGGGCTGGTGGGATGCTGCACCTTCTGATCAATTTATTTTCAGCTTGGGTGCCAAAACCCAGTGCAGATGCCAAAGCACAATGCAGCTAGAATTAGAACATTACAGACTGATGGGACGGAAAAAGTACAAAACAGATGTTCAGCTGCCTTTGCACCCACTCGGTTCAGCCAGAGGTGAGGATCGAGTATCTAGGCCTGTAGCAGGGTGGGCTCCATTCCTGCCTCTTTGCACCACAGGCACTATCTCAGACTCCACTGGCAGTGTATCCAATGGGCCATTTATTTGAGTTCCCACCACGAACACCCTCGCAGGCCCACGCAACTGTACCGTTTACACAATATTCCTTATGGCTTAGGCTGTCTCCTCAGGACCTGAGAGGGGCCAAGGTCTCTTTTGCCTGAGATCTCTATGAGATTGGGCTCAGCTAGCCCTGTTGCCCTCCCCCTAGCACATCCTTCCTGTTCCTCTTTATCAGTAGGGACCTACCAAATCCACTGTCCATTTTGGTCAATTTCATGGTCATAGGATTTAAAAAATCATAAATTTCATGATTTCAACTATTTAATCTGAAATTTCACAGTGTTGTAATTGTAGGGGTCCTGACCCAAAAAGGAGTTGGGGGGGGGTCACAAGGTTATTGCAGGGGGAGTTGCCGTACTGCTGCTGGTGGCGGCGCTGCCTTCAGAGGAGTGGCTAGAGAGCGGTGACTGCTGGCCAGGAGCTCAGCTCTGAAGGCAGAGCCACTGCCAGCAGCAGCGCAGAAGTGAGGATGGCCTGGTATAGTACCGCCAGCCTCACTTCTGCACTGCTGCCAGCAGAGCTGAGTCCTCTCCAGCCCAGCAGCTGCCATCCTCTGGCCACCCATCTCTGAAGGTAGAAGCACAGAAGTAAGGGTGGCATGGGATGGTATTGCTGCTGCCGGCAGGGCGCTGCCTTTAAAGCCAGGCACACAGCCAGCAGCCGCCGCTCTCCGGCCACCGGCCGCCACTCTCTGGCCACCCAGCTCTGAAGGCAGTGCAGAAGTAAAGATGGCAATACCATGACCCCCCTACAATAACCTTGTGTCCCCCCCATGATCTCCTTTTGGGTTGGGACCCCCAGTTTGAGGAACATTGATGAAATCTGCATAATATAGGGTAAAAGTACAAAAAAGACCAGATTTCACAGTCCGTGATGCATTTTTCACGGCTGTGAATTTGGTAGGGCCCTACTTATCTGACTTAAACTGATGGGCTGACTGACTCATTAGGTCACTTCGTCCACAAGCCAGATTAGCTAATTGACTTTAATTATTCCTATCAGTTTTCTGTGGGAGCAGGGGGAAGGAACTAATATGTATCAGAATGATCAGAGTGCAGGCTGACCTGTTAATTCCCTACACAGTGGGAACCCTGCCCCGTTAGCCTCCTCTGCATACTCTGAGCCGGCTGCGTGACCTGCAGCTGGTTTACTTCTGAACTGCACCGAAGGAACTGTACATGCTCGTGCTCCACACATTCCATTTCCTCACCCTCATGTCCCGCCCTGACACGAAGCAGTGGGACCTCCTACCACCTGTGGAGGGGGAGGAGCTCCGGTGGGCCAACCTGTATTCTACAGTGGTTCCATGGTCCACTGGGGATATTAACTGGTGGCTCCTTCATGGAGCCATGAGCATGGGTGTGTACTGGGCACAGCTGACACTTGTCCCTGACACCTGCCCCTTCTGAAGCATCAGGGAGACCCTGGTGCGTATCTGTCTTGAGTGCACAAAGTTTCAGCCTCTTTTACAGCTCCTTCAGAACCTTCTCCTTGGGGGAGTAGGAGAACAGGCATTCTAGACTTGATTCTAATGGGGAGAAATAGGTTGTGAATCTGAAGGTGGAAGGCAGTTTGAGTGAAAATGACCATGACATGATAGATTCCCTGATTCTAAGGAAAGAAAGGAGCGAGAGCAGCAAAATAAGGACGAAAGACTTCAAAAAAACCAGACTTTGATAAATTCAGAGAACTGGTAGGTAGGGTGCCATGAGAGGAACATCTAAGGAAAAAAGGAGTTTGAGAGCTAGCAGTTTCTCAAAGAGACAAAATGGAAGTCTCAACAGCAAACTCTCCCAATATGGCTCCAGCAGGAGCTCTTTAGTGACCTGAAAATCAAAAAGGAATCCTTAAAAAAGTTGAAATATAGCCAAATTGCTAACAATGAGTTAAAAAGAACAACACAAGCATGTAGGGACAAAAATCAGACAACTCAGGCACAAAATGAGTTACACCTAGCAAGGGTCATAAAAGGCAATAAGAAGAGGTTACATAAACACATTAAGAGGAAGATGAAGGAAAATGTAGGTCCACTACTTAGCAGGGAAGAAGAGCTAAGCATGGATGAGATTAAGAAGGCTGAGGTGTTCAATGCCTAGTTTGCCTCAGTCTTCACTAAAAAGGCTTATCACTTAGCACAATTAACTACTTAACACAATTAACACAAGTAATTGTGTTTCTTACCACAATTAGTATTAACAACAAGGGGAAAGGAACACAAGCCAAAATAGGGAAAGAACCATTTAAGTAATATTTAGATAAGTTAGATGTATTTGGGTTGGCAGGACCTGATGAAATTCATTCGAGGGTACCTTAAAGAACTAGCTGAAGCAATCTCAGAACTGTTAGCAATGACTGTTGAGAACTCATGCAGGATGGGTGAGGTCCCAGAGAACCAGAGAAGGGCAAACATAGTACCTGTCTTTGAAGAGGGTAACAGAGAGAACCTGAGGAATTATAGACTGTCAGCCTAAATTTAATACCCAGAAATATACTGGGACAAATTATGAAACAATCAATTTGTAAGCATGTAGCAGGGTGGTCACCCACTCCTGCCCTGGGACAGGGCTGAGCCTGTGTGAGGACTGCGGCTAGGAAGAGCTGCAAGCCTCGGCTGATTGGGGAACCAGCCACAGATGTGACCAGGCCCCAGCTGGCCCTTATAAGAGGGCAGTGGGCCAGGAGCAAAGGGTCAGTTTCTCTATAGATGTGGAGAGAGATGGGCCTGGCTGCTAGGTGCTAAGTAGGCTACAGAGACTGAAGCAGGGCTGGGGGAAGGCTAGAGGAACTGGGGAGCTCAGGCCTGGAAACCCTGCAGGCCTTGGTAAAGGCCAAGGAAAGGATACTGGGGTTGAAGAGGGGCAACCCAAGGGTAGGCAGAGGCAGCAGATCCAAAAACCCCTTGCCAGTGATGAGTGGCATTTACACTGCAGTCAGCCCCCATTCACTACAGCAAAGTTGAGACTGGCAGTAGCCATAGTCTGAGGGGAGGTGGGGATAGAGGGTGGGGGTTCCCCAGGGAGGGGAGACCCAGATTTGTGGGGGTACTACTAGGATGCAACACTGCAGCCTGAAAGGGGCACAGGGGTCCAGGAGGGACTCTTGCCCAGCGGCAAGCGGGACATCGACCTGCAGAGGGCGCTCTGGAGCTGGAAACACTAGTTCCCTGGATGACCAGCAGAAGGTGCTGCACCAGTGAGTCCCTCATCCTTACAAAGCACCTACAGGATAAGAAGATAAGCATCTAACTTATCTAAAGAATAGCCAACATGTATTTGCCAAGAACAAATCATGCCAAACAACCTACTGGTAATTTCCTCCTTGCTAGGATAACTGGCTTAGTAGGTGGGCAAAAGCTGTAGATGTGATATATCTTGATTTTCAGGAAGGCTTTTGATGCTGTCCCATATGACATTGTCATAGACAAACTAAGGAAATGTGGTCTAGATGAAATTACTATAAGGTGGGGTGGAAGACTGTACTCAAGAAGTAGTTATCAATGGTTCACTGTGAAATGGGAGGATGTATCGACTGGGGTCCCACAGGGGTCTGTCCTGGGTCCAGTACTAGTCAATATTTTCATTAATGACTTGGATCATGGAGTGGAGAGTGCTTATAAACTTGGCAGATTTCACCAAGCTGGGAAGGGTTGCTGGCACTTCAGAGGACAGGATTAGAATGCAAAATCTTGACAAATTCTCCAATTTGTCTGAAATCAAGAAGATGAAATCCAATAAATACCAGTGCAAAGGTCTACACGTAGGAAGGACAAATCAGACACAGGCAGAGTAGGCAATAAAGCTGCTGAAAAGCATGTGGGGGTTATAGTGGAACTCAATCTGAATATGACCCCCAATGTGATACTGTTGTGAAAAAGGCGTATGTAATTCTGGGGTGTATTAAGAGGATCATCTTGGCACTGGTGAGGCCTCAAGAGAGTACTGTGTCTAGTTCTGGGTGCCAAACGTTAAGAAATATGTGGACCAATTGGAGTGACTCCAAAGGACAGCAACAAAGATGATAAAAGGTTTAGAAAACCTTCCTCTGAATAAAGGACCAAAAAACTGGGCATGATTAGTCTTGAAAAAAGAAGATTGAGGGAGGACCTGATGATAAACTTCAAATACATTAAGGGCTGTTATAAAGAGGATCATGATCAGTTGTTCTCCATGTCCACTGAAGGACAAGACATAATTGGCTTAATCTGCAGCAAGGGAAATTTAGGTTAGATATTAGGCAAAAGCTTTCAAACGTTGTGGGTATTTAAGCACTGGAACAGACTTCCAAGGGAGGTTGTGGAATCCCCATCACTGAAGGTTTTTGAGAAAAGATTGGACAGACACCAGTCAGGGGTGATCTAGGTCAGGGATGGACAACTTTAAAGTAGCAGATTGGCCCACCAAAGGGTTTTAGTGGATTTTGTGACAAACATTTTTTAGAGGCTACTTCCCATCCTTGGGGCAACAACAAGCTGCAAGGACTGTCAAAACAGGCAGCAGCAATAGCCTGATCAGGCTTTGCTTCCACTACTGGAGCCACAGAGTGCTCTCAGCAACACCAGCACCAGCAGCATGTCTGCTATGGCCAGCAGCAGGTCATAAGCACCACATGGAGAATGCAGGAGCAACAGCGTGAGATTGGGAAAAGTGGTGGTGGGGGGAATCCCCTTCCCCATACAGTACATGGGTTAATGGGGTGGTGGGTCAAATGACATGATCAGGTGGGCCAGATATGGTCCTCAGGCCATCAGTTGCCCATCCCCAGGTTAGGTGTACTTGGTCCTGCCTGGGACCTCTCAAGCACCCTTGCAGCCTGACAGCTCTGTGATTCTATGATTATATAATGATGTATTGCAAAAAGCTGATGCAAATTTGTAATCCACATGTATGAGGTTAGACCTGTGTGCTATAGTTTAGATACCTTGAATAAAGTTGTAACATCCCTCTCTGTCGGTGCATCTCTTGTTTCTAGAATTTGTCAGTTCATTTTCCTTCGTGTTTCTTTTTTTTTCTTTCTTTAGGGCTCAGCGCTGTGAGGTGCTGAGCCTTCTCAGATCCTCTGACGTCAGTCGGTTCAGCATACAGCAGGATCTTGCCTTAATCTTGCACCACTGTTTTGCTGTGCACGCCAATGGGAGAAGGATCAAGCCCCAAGAGTTTCAAGTGCTCCCCCCAGCCTGGATCCCCACAGCATTTATTGATCAGTTTTCCATTTTCCCCCTAATTTTTTCCACTCTGAAGTATTTCTGTAGCCCTCATATAAACAGCATCTGAGCATTTCACATTCTTTACTGTCTTCATCCTCACACCACTCTGTGAGGTAGGGCAGTGCAGTTATCCCCATTGTACAGCTATAGGGAACTGAGGCACAGAGAGACCTGCCCAAAGTCACACAGGACATATGGGGCAGAGCAAGTCCCAGACTAGTCCCCTAACACTAGATTTCCTTCCTCCCCTTAATTTAGATTTACATTTAGGGAAAAATAAGCAGCTTGTAGACCCAAAACTGTTTCACTGTGGACCAGATTCTCAGCTGGTGTAAATCACAGCCATGCCATTGATTTAACTGGTGCTTCCGTTTATACTAGCTGAGTATGTGGCCCCACCGTTTTTAAATTAAAATAATAATCAAAAGCAGCGTTAGACAATAAATGTTCTCTGTTTAAATGGAATACATGCTGTTGGCAGCGGTGTTAATCTTAATATTATTTATTTGTTAATTGCATAGTGCTCCCAATGTGCTCGGTGCTGTACAACAAAACTAAAATCAGTCCCTGCCCTGAGGAATTCACAGACATATAGAAGATTGGCTCCAATGGGAAATGCAGGGCTGAGCCAGACTTAGTGTTTGTTAGTTTCACTTACAATGAAAGATGGGATAGATTTGTGATGAGTAGGTCAGTAATGAAATATCCCCTTTCCTCTTCACTCATGAAAAAAATTCCATCAGATCAGGCACTGAAGATTTGAATGAAGAGGTAGGAAGCGAACCATGAGGATGAAGTTTCAAAAGCTAATGGAGGACAAGATATCCAGGAGATAATAATCTCTCCACAGGAGGAGGTTACCAAGAAAATCCTCACTTGAATATTCTTTGCCATCCAAAATAACCCCATTTGACTCACGACTGCTGTTAAGACCAGGTGCCCTAGACACTTTATTCCAAAAATTCACCCAGTAAAACCGTGTCTAATTTAATCAACCTATTGCAAAATGGTCATGGAGTAGCTAAACTACATTTCCCAAAAGGCTACAGGACACAGGCCCATGGTCAAAGTTCATACTGCCCTCCTAGGTATTTGATGCCCCAGCTTCCAGCAATACCTCCATTATAAAGAGCTGAAGGCTGCAAGGAGGACAGCCAGGGTAAGAAGCAATTTCCCTTCTCATTGCCGGTGTGGCTGCAAAAGTATGCATAAACAAGGTATCTGGAACAGTACATAATAATACACCCATACACTAAACCTCTCTGAGTTACATGATATAACTGTACTGTTATAATTAGCCACACTGTTATTTCTGGGGAAGAGTAAATATCTAACTATCTCCTAAAATTCAAATTCCTCTTAAAGGTACAGATCCTTAGAGTGATGGGTAGAATTTTGCAAGGTTGTGTACAACTGTGTAAGTGTTCAGTATAATAATAATTGATGTCTGCTGCCTGCACAATGAACAAGCAAAAGTCATTTACATACCCTTTCATTTCACACTGGCAGTGATCTACATCATCTATTACATGCATTTTCACCCACTTATCTGGGCCGTTATCTGACACAATATTTACAGCGAGCATTAAGACCACAAACAAATTATATTTGCTTAGCTGATCGAAGACCCTCATGCCTCCCCTAGCCATGATTAAACGTACATGGTATATTGAGAAAAAAAATTACACAGGTAACTGTATGTTAAAAGGCTATATAAGCCCACAAAGGTGTTGGAATGATGACATGATTGCCAGGAGGGTGAAGCTTGAATGGCTTGGTATTGCCTCAGAGCCCCTGAGGTGTTTGTAGTTATACCACAGCAGTATCCTAAAGGTGCTTGCGATTTAAAAAATGAAAGCATGAAATATGTTATATGACCTAGGTGAAATCCTCATACACCACAGTGCCAGTCTCATGTTCCTTGTGTCATAGTTTTGGGGTAACTGTACTTATATCCCTCTCCCCCAGTGGGTGACTCCAGACACGCCCAGTCAAGTGTCAGATGTTCAGCTGCCACCTGTCTCTGGACAGGGACCCTTGTCCCACTCCCTTCTGACCAGGGGTTTTAAGGCTGCACAGCTTCTGCTCTACACAGTGATATCTCCAGCAAGCCAGTCTGCCTAACAGCCAGCACCTGTGCTTTGCTTTCTCTCTGTGAGCTACAAACTAGGGATTGCCAGCTGTTACAGGTTACCACACAGCTCCTTCTAAGCAAGCATGTTTATTCGTAATGATGAAGGATTATAAAGAAAACATTAAAAAAACCAAACAATAGATTTAAACACACACTAACCAAGCCAGGAATAAGGCTTAAGGCATCCCTTGGACAGAAGGGTGTATCCATTTTCTGGAGCAGAATGACAGCTCCATGCCAATTCAAACCCCAGAGCCTTTGGTTCTGGAAAACCCAGTTTGGTTCAGTGTATGCAAACCTCCTAGAGGGTGGTACCTCTCTGGACCTGTTTACCTTAATCACCTCCCCTCTCCCCCCCTCCCAGCCCTCTCCTCCCAACATATACACACACACTGTTTTGGGTTCCTGGAGGAACAGTGGTATCCCCCTGGATTTGCACACAATCCCTGGGCCACAGTGCTTAAACATTAAACTTAATGCCATATGGTCTGCAAAGATATTTCATTTGATTGCAATATCGGTTACACCGTGTGCACCTAAAAATGACACTGACATTAGTGAGCATTTAACATGCTCATTGAATGCAGGAGTGGGCTGTATGGTAGGAAATCAAGGCACAAGTCTACCCAATTTAGGCTGAAATAATTTTTACCTTTATTTTATACATTTTCAAACAGAATTTTTATTACTATAATTACTATATTTTATTACTACAATAATAAACAGGTAAGATGGAACGGGTAGGGGCCCAAGTTACTGAGATCCAGGGTGCCGGGAAGCTTTCCTGTACTTCATGATGATTGTCTCCATCTCTGGTTCAGTATTCTCTGTCTCTGATCAGGTATTCTCCAGTTCCACCTCTCCATTCATTAGCTTTTTTCCAATCAATGTGAAGCATTGCGTCTTGCATAACCCATACAATATACCTGTGTAATCTTCAATTTAAATAACTTTTATGAGCTACGGTATTTTCATGTCACCATGTTTTCATGTCACCTTGCTCCTTTTTTCCCAATACAGGGACTTTTTAGCATTACGTTTATATATTTAATATATTGATAACTTCCTCTCTCTGCTTTCTGACACAATACATTCTAAATAAAACCTCCTGTCAGCTGTAAATAGCATCATTTAAGCAAGCCTACATAATAGAAAGATTGGCAAGACAATGCTCATGTCAAGCAAAGACTAGGCCAAAACCTTGGCATAAGTATAACCCTGACCCAGCCAGACTCAATCACGGTACGTAATCAAAAACTATTAACATTACGCTAACAAAATGTAACTTATTTTTTCCAGTCAGCAATTTTTCATCTTTGGCTATCATAGTTCAATACATACATATCATCCTAAATTATTCATTACCATAACCTTTATTTTTTGTATTTGACTAGGAAAGGTATGGGGGAAAATATGACCTTAATGTCAGCATATTCTTATCTTTTCCAAACATGGGTTTCCAGCAGAATTTTTTGCTCAAAGTCTAGCACCGCGCTTGTAAATCATTAAAATCCTTGTCAGTAATTTTGTCTGTTACATTTTGAGGTGCTTTATTCAAATTAGGGCCCAGGTATTTAATTGTTCCCCTCAGGCCCTCCTGGGTGTTTCTATTCTGTAAGATTGTTGGTGAAACGCAAGAATGAGCAGACACAATATTTGTCAATATACAGTTTGATCTCCAGTTACGTATTGTTTGTTGCTAGGTAGTAGAATTATGAAGTCGGAGATAGCACCACTAATGAGCACAGCATTCATGGTGGCTTATTTGAATGCTGCTGTCCTGTTAGTTGGATGATGTAAAAGTTGTTCATTTTATAAATGATCTTAGGACAGAGACTGTGGGCGGAGGAACATTTGGGTGGGGGAGGGGTACAGTGGGACAGCGTCCCCAGGGGCAGGAAGGGATCACCACCCACTCCTGCTCCGCCCCTTGACCAGCTCAGATCCCAGCCAAAGCTCCAATCTATTCCCTTCTTTGTCTCCCAGTCCAGCTCCAACCCCAGCCGCAGCTCCACTCCGCTTCCAGCCCAGCTCTGCCCTCATTCCCTCTCCACCCCCAGGCCAGCTCCACCTCTAGCTCCAGCTCCTCCCTCATCCCCAGTTCTGCCCCCAGCTCCACCTTCAGTGCAAGGTCTTCCGCTGAGCCAACTGTGCAGTAATGGAGGGGGGTGCAGACAGAGGCCATTACTGATAAGAGGGACGCAACGGGGAAAATTTGAGCACTGCTGTCTTAGGGTCAAACTTTGCCCTCAGTTACAGACACTGAGCTCCTAGGAGTTGCTCACATGCCCATGTCCCAGAGAAGAATTTAGTCCTTGTATTTCAATATAGGTCATGTTTATAAGCAGGCCCAGCCCTAGATGTTGCACGGCTCTGTGCAAAATAACCCATCAAGCTTCCTTCATATAACTGTGACCATTCCCACTCTATGTTCTCACGATGACTCTGGCTGCCGCCCATGTGCCTGTGAACATATTGCAGTGAGATTTTGCAGATACAGGTGACTTCCCCCTGCCCCTCAAACACTCTGAGGCCAGGGGGGAGCAGGAGATGACGATGTAGCACAGCTAAAGTAGGGAGCCCTAAGGAGAGCAGTTAGGGAACGAGTCACAGCCATGATCAGCTGACACTGAAGTCTGATCGGATGGCGGATGGTACTTTGGCTGACAACCAGGAGGAGATCATGACTGCTGTTGAGCTTCATAAATTATCAATAATCCCTATGTAACCATGGGTTACATAGGCCTAAATCTGCCAATGCTTGTATGCCTCTGGCATCCTGACTAAGAATTACAGCCCTTTGGCTACATCCTAGCTGTGCGTAATGGGAACATTGTTTTACTAGCTGGCAATGAGATTTTGGCCATGTGAGAGGCACATGCACAAGCATGTGCTTGTTTGTTAGAATTATACCAGGGCTGGGCCCTAGTAGATTGTGAAGAAGCCACCAGTGTCTTTGGCTGGGTATGGTCATGGTGAGGGACTTGATTTGGTCAAGGTCATAGTCTTAACAAGGGCGCCTGCAGTGGTTTTTAATCTAGCTTCTGTTCTTTTGGCAGTCTGATGCATCCTGAGATGAATGTAATGCGATCTAAATGGTCCACTAATCCATAGTCCCCCGGACAGCCTCCCTGGGAGCATCCAAAAGGGCAAGAGTTTCTGGTTTCTACTTCCCCTACCCCAGAAACCTCTCTTCAGAGCTATCAACCTTCAGGTGGAGAAGGGACTAAAAATGCCTTCCAGTCTAAAGTCCTTGCTGCTCCAGAGCTGGGGCTGGGGCTAGGTTAGTGTTATGCAGTAGTAAGTATTCCACATCCATGCCCCCATTTCCCTCCCTTAGGCACTTCCAGGCTCTGCTGTCTATATGGGATGCTGTAGCACAGTAACAGATCTGCTGTCGTCGGATAATTTAAGGATGAACTGAGTTTCAAAATAAAGCCAAAAATAAATAAGGCCTGGTACCATCTGCATTAATGGCATTCTGAATAATATGTGTGTTGTGTCCTGAATGTTTTCCCCTTCCCTTCTGCAAATTTTTGCTTTTTTTTGCTTTTTTTTTCTTTTTGAAATGGAGTAGCTAATACAGAGGGTGGTGTTCATTCATTGCCTCATGGTTTCAGAAAAGGTGCCAGACCTCTGCAATAAATTATTTCCCTGAGACATTAAGTATCCGGACAACTGCCTGTCAAGGACTCTCCCTGCACAGATGGAAGCAGCAAAGCAGTAGATCTGTGGGGTCTGAATCTCATGCCACACAAAAGGAGCACTTTCCTGTTACAGGAAACCGCTGCGCAGGGTCTGAAATTAATTCCTTTGGATCAGGGGGAATCAGTTTTGGTCAAATTACCTTCAGTCAAATGACTAACGGTTTTGTAAAAAAAAATCTCATTGTCAGTCTTTAGGAGAGATGTTGATCTGGATAAGCTGCCCTGAGCTTCCACTCCCTCCCTTGCCACTCATGGCTTGAGAAAGCTCTTCAGAAAATATCCCATGCAGCGTATTATAATGTTATCATGTGCTTGCACATCTCATTCACAGACCTAGCCAATTTGATTGTAAATTGTGCATAAATCTCCAATTAAATGTAATCTGGGCTTCCTTTTATTTTATGGTTTTCTTCCTCTGTACCTGTTCAGACAGTCAAACCCATATTTAACTTCCTAAATCATGGATTTTCATCATGGTAAGGGTTATATATTGGATGTGAGGTGGGCAAAACTACAATGTTTTCTCTCTTATGAAATTGGGGGGTGGGGGGAGGGTGTCTTGCTTGTTTGTTTTTGTTTTTTCCTTGCAAATCCCAAATCTGAGCTGGTTCCAATCTGCATCCCTTTATTGGGATCCTCAAAATCTGATGGGAATGGGGTGGGTTTAGATAAAATGTTTCCATTTTGGACTGTTGTATTCTGGATAAAAAATTATTTGATTTCCCTTAGGTTGTGGTGAATGTTATTTGCTCTTTGTGTGCAGGTGTTCTATTAGATCCAGAGGAATTCACTTTGGATAATGGGGAGGGGAATATATGAGAGCTCAGTTGATTATTCAGTAATTCCCCAGAAAAAATTCTGAAGCGTATTCAGGTGATAAACACCATCTGTGTAGGGGAGAAAAATCTGTGGCTGTTTTTTGGTTAATATGTCTTGTGTGGTATGCATGTGCATGTGCTATTTGCACCTCCTTCTTCCAGGTAGAGTGACTCTGCTCCGTAGTCTGAATTCAAAGTCTTTGTGTCCAAAATCAAGAGATTTTATGAATTTACAGATGGCTGAAGTGTCCAGTGCTTTATTCTGAGATCTTTCCATGGGTCAGCAGAGAATGGCTATTTGCTAGCTGTGCCTGACTGCTGTTGTTTCTGCTTGTGAACTGCCTTTTTTTGTTGAGTAAAATGTTTCACTTTAAAACTTTCTGCACCATGTGTTGCTTTGGCTCATTGTAAGGATTTGCACGATCCTGTCAATAGTTTTACACATCGATACTGATTTCACAATTGTTAAGAGTCTTTTACAGGACATCTTTATATTGCCTCCTCTGTCTGCCTCTTGACTTTTCCCTAATATACATTTTCTTTAGTAACTTGGTGTCTTCCAGACAGGACATGTCTGGTCCTGCAAGCTGTGTTTAATATGCATTGCCTCAGTGGTAGTTGTGCAATCTCTTTGCCAAGCATAATTATTTGAGATTTCATCTGATATGCATAACAAACTGAAGGTGCCATGGATGAAATTTTCCAGTGTCTTGATGTGCCAATGGCAACTTGTGTGTGTCACTGCCAGATAGTAAGGTGAAAATTTGGAGCCCGATTCTTCATTGTTTTGCGCCTTGTGTAGTAATCTACACCTGTGCAAAGATGGTGTATAAAATGAATGTCCTGGACTAGGTAGTAGCATTTGCACAGCTGCAAATGACTATAGAAGAAGCAAATCAATGGAGAACCAGGTCCTTGATCTTTTGTGTGATGTGATATATGGATTCCAGTTGCAATCAACATTCTGTAGAGCATGTTACATGTCTTTATAACTCAAGAAATGATTTCTTTGTTGTTAAGGACAGTTTCTTACAAGGTAACATTACTATGGACTGCTACAGATTATTTGTGTGCATATGTTTGTGTGATTTTCCAAATGTTAGGGAAACCACTCCAATTTTCCCTTGAAAAGTTTGATTGTCTTCACTGACTTGAGTGATGTTCATAGTTTTAGATGATGTCTCCATGGTGCTGTTTAGGAAATTGCTCCCTTCGTTAATAAGGGGAAGGTGGATTCTGCAAACTGAAATGCCACATTATTTTTTTGCCTGTGTGGGTAAACTCTCTTTGAACTGATATATAGGGTTTACCTTATCAAATATGTGTCACTTCAGATGGAAGAGACTGCAAGCTCTTCCTTCTCCTCTGTGTTGATTTTAGATGTGAATGTTGTGGGGTGTGAAATAATGAGCTTCATTATACTTAGCTGCATTTTGTTCTTTTAAAATGTAGTGCAGGTAATAATAAGGAACGAGTAGTTGCATTATCTTGGAGCTGTGCACATTTCCTCCACCAAGGGTTGCCAGTCCTCCAGGATTGCTCTGGAGTTTCCAGGAATTAAAGATTAATCTTTAATTAAAGATTATGTCATGTGATGAAATCTCCAGGAATACATCCAACCAAAATTGGCAGTCCTACCTCCAGCATACCTCTGCTTTGGTTTGCACCTGCCGCTGTTCCAGTTCTAGGCCTGTCCCTGAGATAGATTGCCAGTCATGACAGATTGTACCGTGGTTCTAGGATGTAGATAAATGTCAGCTGGGGACTAGGTCAAATGCAGCAAACTCGCAATTAAAATGGTTTAATGTAAGTAAAGAGCACTGGCACAGCGTCATGGGTGAGTGCTGTTCAAAAGTGCAGCCAGCAGGCATTTTCAGTACATGAGCAGGGGGAGGGTACAGGGATAGACCAAGATGAGACTGGGAGGGTTACTGAAGGATGCAGTCTGTACATATATGAAGAGGTCAGAGTGTGTGTGCTGTGGGGGGAAGAAGGGGATCTTCATATACATGCTATGTACATGCAAAATATTATTAAACCTTGGGAAACTGTCAGCCGCCGAACTCTCTGTGATTACTGAGGCAATTGGAACCGCTGGCTGCCTGCCTCGCCCTATCTCCAACAATGGTCACTAACAAACTGGGCTTGTGGAATTTACCAGAAATCTACTAGTGGAGGCCTAAAACTGGGGTTCTAGTTGGAAGTAGATTCAAAAGAAAATAGTTGGGGCTGGGAGCTCATTAGTGATACCTGGGAGCAATCCCCCAGCAAGAAGCCTTAGACCTTCTGCCACCCTAGCCTGTGAGAAGGGGTGTTCTACCAGCATGCTGTCCCTAGACCCACCTTAGGGGTGTCCAGCCCTGGTACCCGCTTCTAGTCTGCAGGTGTATTGTAAATCTGAACCTCTCCCCCCCCCCCCACATACCGAGTAACCAAAGGGAAGAAGGAGCGACAAGGTAGGCAGTGGGCGAGGCAATATCTTTTACTGGACCAACTTCTGTTGGTGAGAGAGACAAGCTTTCGAGCTGACACAGAGCTCTTCCTCAGGTCAAGATGAAGGAGGCTTCATTCTGGCCACAGGTAGGGAGGAATCTAGTGAAGGCCCACTAGGACCCTCACAAAATGTTCAGGTTGGCTAGCTGTCTCTGGACAGAAGGCTGTTCAACCTGATGACAATACTTGACATTTGTAAAGGGCTTTCCATCCATGCCTTTTGCAGCACTTTGCAAAGGCCAGTAAGTATCATTATCCCCATTTTGTGGAGCAGGAAAACTGAAGCTGGGCAACGTGACTCGCTTGCGGACACGGAGAGTCAGAGGCAGAGCTAGGAAATAGAGCTCTGGGCTGCTCTCTCTAGCTGGTGTGTCCTAACCCCTGGGGCATTCTGACACAGATAGAGAAGGGGGTGGGGGAGTAGAGCGGTTGAGGGGAGAGCAAGTTGGAGGGAAACTGGTGCTGACAGTAGGCAGGTAACTTTGGGGTTGTGAAAGAGGCCCAGAAGAACTAGAGGGAAAAGATCAACACTGAATGCACAGCCCCACTCCCTCATGCATTGTATCAAAAGGCAGATGCTGGCTTGTGCAAGGCTTTTAGGCTACTTGCAAACAACCTTTAAAATCCTGATTGCACTACTGTAACCAGGTCACTTCCTCCAGCGGTAACGGTAGTGTAGATGGACCCTTACCCTCAGCATGGTCAGAGCTATCTGTGTCGCGGAGTTTAGCCTAGATTGTTTACACAGCGCTCTGACATTTGCTGCTAAAGGTGTTTTGCAGTTTGCGTGTGTTCCTCTGCAGCTGCTTTGGTGAAGAGAGAGCTCCTCAGATGAAGCAAAATTATCTAAATACTAATAAAATCTAGTGACGGATAGAGGGACTAGAAATGGGAAAAGCCCACAATCCAGGTAATTAAGCTGTAAGGCCCTCCGGGGATGGGCTGTCATCAAGTCATCTGATGTGTGATGAAGACCAAAGCAGAGCCAGATGCTTTGTCTCTCAATCCCCTCCTCCACTCCCCAGAATGTTCTTATTCTCCTAGAAAGTCTGTATATGGAAGGTGGGGGGGGAAGGATGATAAAAATAAAATCCTAAAGGATAAATCTTGTAATGCAGAGCACTGAACAGCTGGTAGTTTAAGGCACTGAACAGCAGTTTAGTGATTAACTTACCTCTTTAAAATGCTGAACGATGCAATACAATAAAATATGACTTGTATGGTGTATGGTCTCTTTCACACCTCCAGTCGCACAGTGCTCTCTAGGGTTAAAAAAGGCGACAGAGTTAAATAATAAGTAATAACAGAAGGAGTGAGGAATTGAGAGATGGGCAAGGGACCAAATATCAGCTGCTTAGGAGCTCTGCCGCAATCCATTTAACTTTATTGAAAGGAAATAGCCTTCGTATTTTCCCTGATTTGTACGTAGTGATGTCTTTTGCCTTGTGTGCCCTTTCCCTCTCCTTCCATTCGACACAAGCATCTGTCTTCGGCTGCTGTCAGTGACACTCCCTGTTGGCATCAATGTGCTGCTGATACTGCTACAGGCTATTTTACCCTGAGTGGCTGCCAGTTCCCTCCCTCTCTCTCTCTCTCTCTCTCTCATAATTATATGTTACCTCAGGTGCATGGTTGGCATCACCAAAGGGTACGCTGCTGCCCCTATGTCCTATTGCTTGATACAGCAAAGTCCAGCAACCTACTGTATTTGCACTGGTAATCTGTGACCACTCTGGAGATGCTGAGAAATGGAGCTCAGGCCTACTTCATCTATAGCTGTGACTGATGTCTTCAGAAAAGCATGTGTATGTGTGGGGAAGGGAGAGAAGGAGAGGAAATCAGGCAGATAATGATATTGGTGGGGGGGAATTGCTATAGTGTCAGGCATATGTGGTCAGATTCATCCCTGGTGTAATACCTTTTAAATCAACAGAAGTTTTAGAGCATGAGCTTTCGTGGGTGAATACCCACTTTGTCAGATGCATGTTTCTGACGAAGTGGGTATTCACCCACGAAAGCTCATGCTCCAATACTTCTGTTAGTATATAAGGTGCCACGGGACTCTTTGCTGCTTTTACAGATCCAGACTAACACGGCTACACCTCTGATACTTGACACCTTTTAAATCGATGACATTGCATCAGGGTTTAATCTGGCCTAGGAAAATGAGGAGCCACGTAGCTGTTCCCAGTTTAGTTGTCAAATTCATGACAAAGCAACTACTTGGGGAGCACATTTTGGGGGTGTTTTGACTGTTTCTTGAAAACTTCAAATCTGTGGCATTGAGAGCTCCTGATATCCTGTCTCTGCCTGCCTGCTTTTCATGGGGTAATACTAAGGTAGTTAGTTAGCAAACAGATGCTAAAGCCACTTACTCCATTTAGCATTTCAGAATTGCAAATGCCTGTTTCAAGGGCTGCTTCTTTTTTCACACAATGACATAGTTCATTTTCCGAAGTCCTTTGACTGTGGAATTCTCTCTTGCAAAGAGTAAAATGTGGCAATTAGCTGCGGGAGAGAGGCGGGGAAATGCCATTTTTAGGCCTTGTCTACATTACAAAACCATGAATGTGTACACACTGCAATGTGAGTTTTGGCAGGAAAAATGCCCTATTTTGGCGATAAAATAAAACCACCCTGAGGAGAGGAGCGACATAAGGCTTTTTGTCGACAAAGTGCCGGTGTAGATACCATGCTTGATTTTATCACTTCAATTGGCCTCCAGGAGGTGTCCCAGAATGCCCATCCTGACCGCTCTTGTCCGCAGTTTAAACTCCACTGCCTGCAGCCAGATAAAAAACCATTCACCCCCTCCCTCTTAGAAGCCCCAGGCATTTTTAAAATTCCATTCCCCATTGGCTCAGCATGGAGAGGTCTCATTGCATCTTCCCAGGTGACCACTGCAGAGCTACTGGAGCTGCTCAGTATATAGGGAGAGGAGGCTGTGCAGTCCCAACTGCAATTGAGCTGTAGGAATTTTGATACCTATGGGCAGATTTCTCAAGGTTTGTGCAAAAAACGCTAAGATTGGGACATGCTGCAGTGCAGAGCAAAGATCAAGGAGCTGAGGCAGGCGTACCATAAGGGGAGGGAGGCAAATTGTTGCTCCAGTGCTTCACCTAAGACCTGCCGGTTCTATAAGGAGCTGGACTGTATTCTTGGTGGTGACCCCACCTCCACCACCAAGAGCCCCGTGGATACTTCGGCGGGCCTGGAGGCAGCGGAAAGAGGACCTACCCCGGAGGACGAAGTCATTGATGAAGAGGTGGAGTTAGACAACGATGTGGAGCTCCCGGCGGGGTCGCCCAATGAGGAACTGTTCGCCACTCCAGATATTTAGCTAGTCTCAGCAGTTGCTCTCCAGTAAGCAAGAAGCAGGAGAAGAGATGTCTGGTAAGTGGCTGTGGTTTGTGTAGTGTGGAGGTGGGTTCAGGATATAGAAATGTGGAAGGCTGGCTGTGTTTCTGTGAGCTGCACATTTCCCTGTGCAGCTAATGGGCACGGCGGAACAGGGTGTTGATGCATGCTGAGATCTCGCGGGAATCCTCCAGAGAGATCTCCAGGACATCCCCAAGCAATGCATCATGGGACATTGATGCAGTCCCAAGATGCACCATGATCCGCTCCGCTTTCCCACAAGACCTAGCAACAGAAAGTGTTGAGCTGGACTGTGGTATAGGTAACCACAGTGCATTGCTCACACTGTCGATGACAGTGCCCCAACTGAGGACACACTCTGCCGACAGAAGGAGCGAATGTGAACATGCAATACCGATTTTTGAATGTTGACATAACTTTTGTCGACAAAACTCTATAGCGTAGTGTGGAAGTAGAGCAAGAACTGACAGGGATTTGAAGGGGATTTCAATGTAAACAGTCCCCTCTGTGAGCAAGAATCAAGCTAGCTGTTACCCTAGGAGACTTGTAGAAGTGAGGATTGTGTGAGGCGAGTGGGAAAGAACTCTGTGAGATATTGTTGCGACCTTGTGTTAGATATGGAATGTAGACTATGGTCTAAATGGAAGTGAGAAAAATAAGATATCAAGATGACCTATGTATAAACAAAATGCAGCTATTGCTTATTATTGTATATAACAAAAGGTATAAATGCTTGCTGTAATTGTTTACCTGGGAGAGACCTGTTTAGCTCTCTCCCTCCATGCAGCTGGTAGAGATAATAAAGTATCTGACTTGCTGCACCCAAAAAGAGACTGAGAACTCTGTTTTTCTCCGACAGTAGACAAGGGCTTAAAGTAATCCAAGAAAAGTCCTGATATTTCTCATAGGAAGGAAGATGTCCTGATAAACAGAGTGCTCTGAACACCCATTGAGTTGTATGGTGGTCACAGCATTAAAAGGTGTAAATCTCAAGTCCCACTGATTTCAGTGGAGTTACTCAGTTCCCTACCTGTAAAATGGGGATTTACACCCTCATGAGATCAGAATCTGGCCCTGAGACTTATTTGCAGATATTTATTATGTAACATCACAATGTGGAATTTCCCTGAACTCTATGTGTTCAGCCTAAAAATCTTGGCCAGTCTCACCCTGCCCAGAGTAAAGTATCTGATACTACAGCTAACATTTGAAAAGGCACCTTGTGCTTTTCAAAACCGATTGGTGGCTGCATTTTTCCCCCTAACCAATCTTTAATATGGATCTAATTCTGACTACATTGCAGTGCAGTGAAATCACATTAGGTAATTTAAGAAGACTGGCAACCCCTTCAAGCATGATAAACCTTTGATTGCTTCCCCTAAAGCTCTAATGAATCTGCGTAGACTGAGAGTAACGAAGAATTGTTATATCTGGAGTGGTTCTGAGCTTAGGTACACAGTTTGCCATCCTGACCAGGTGTTAGCTGGGGAATGACATGGTTAAGTCTCAGTCTGATGAAGCAGGTGCCGTTTTGCCCTCTAGGTAGAGGAAAGACAGTGGGTGGAATGAGAGGGGAAGGAGGAGGAAAAGATAAAAGGCTGCAATTTCTTCAGGATTCTTTTACCCATATTAAAAAACACCCTAGTGTATTCAACAGAAATAATCCAAACCATGGCTATAACATTACAGTGAGCTGTATTGTTTTGGACCACTACTCGCAGCATACCTCAGCAATTGTACAAGGACAAACAGATTAGATGTATTCATGTTTTGTTTTTCAGTTACAGACACTGTTTCATAAGCTCTGTTAACTGAGAGAATCTCAAGCAGCAAAATTCAGATCCAGATCTTGACAATCCCCAAAGACCAGGAGTATTTGGCTTCCCTCTCTGTCTATTAACAGAAAAGGAAAGAATTTCACCTCCTCAGGAAGACTCCTGAATCCTGAAAACTTAAATAAATTCTTTATCGTGTGCATATGTGTGGCAGATTGAGAGGTTGCCGCAAAGGTGGGGCATTTTAATGATTGAGGTTGGCACAAAACAGTGCTTATCTTTTTAAGAAATGGAAATGAAGTCTAATTAGCATATACTAGTAGCAATTAGCATATAAGTCCCATTCTGGGACTTGGAGGAAGGGAAAGGACCAAGCAGCAACTTACCAGGATTTTATTAGACAAAATTAGCTACCATAGAACAGTCATACAAATATCTAAATTATTAGTAGCTTTGACTCTTAGTGTTAATACTGCATGAACACACTAATATCTAGTATACCCACTCACTAATAAAACAAGCCATGGTACAAATGTAATCTATCTGATTTGTATTGTTATGCTACTGAGAGCAAATTTTGGCAGGTTTTATGTAAATATTAATTTAAAAGGTGAACATTCTTAAACTGACTTTGGAGAATGATTTTTGCTAATAGTAGATGAGTTACCAAAATGGACCAGATTTGAGTAAAAACAGCCATGCTTTCATTTAAAAAAAAGTCATTTATGGGGGCATTTCTTGAACTTTGCACTCTTTGTTAATTCAGTATGAAATAGGAAAACCTAGAGTTCAGTATTGCCAGCCACAAACATTCAAAATCAATGAATCTCAGGCCCCTCAATGGCTTAAAAAAATTGTGCTTTTTGTTATTTGAGGGATTTTTTGCCTTCTGGTTCTTGAGCCTTTAGGGGTCACATTTGCAAGCTTTTCTTCACAACCACAAGGGTTAGAAACTTACTAAAAAAAAAGGTGATATTATTATATGCTAAAATGATTCCAAGAGCTAGGGCTTTAAGAAAAACACCAAATATCACTAGATTTGCAATAAAATCATAAGTGTTGGCAACACTGAAACTACCACTTCTTAAAAAACTTAGCTTTGAATTTTTTGCGCACCTCTAATGTTTACCTCAAAAAAACTTGGTTCTATTACTATTCTGTCTCAAAAATATATTCCCTCCAAATGTGGTTAAGTGGAATCAACTTAATATTTCTGCAGAGCACGCCGGGGGCCCAACTCTCCCTTCTGCATTTATATGGAGTCAGATCAGTCAGGTCTGGGGTTGAGTGGTATGGAAGTGGGATTGCAAGGCTGTGTACTGTTTCTTTAAATCAGTAGCAGGAAATCTGGCAGGATAGACCAGGGGTAGTTTATAGCAGAAAGTCTGCAATGATTAGTGAACACTAGAAAAGGAGAGATGGGGGAGAGAGAAGCTCTAGGTATGATACTATTTTCCTTATTCTAATAAAGTTCCTTGTTCTGTGTTGGAAGAAAGAAACTGTTTCTGTGATTCTTTGTGATTGTCACAGTCCATTCCCTTCATCCTGCAGACATCCCTCCACAGGTAACCTAGTAGGAGGTCACACACTTTATTGTTCCTGTAGCCTGTAGGCTGAGCACAATGCAAACAAGCAGGGTGTCCTTGCATCCTTCCATTCTCCCCATAGTCTCCCTGTGCTACCTTTCCATCTCACTCTATTTCAAGGACTCCCTGCAACTTTCCCAATCTCCCTCTTGCCAGGGGTTCTGTGTGCCCCCCATAATCCACTTCTTCCATACCACTGCCTCTGTATGCACCCCCATCTCCTTCTTCCCCACATGCCAGGGGCTGTGTTCTCCTCATTTGCCTATCCTCCCATACCAGGTCCCGCCATTTTTCTTCCACACCAGCAGCTCTGTGTGCCCCACTATTCCTTCTCTCCATTCCAACATTTCTGTGTGCCCCCACGACACGTCCACAATATTAGGTTCCCCCAACCCTCCCACACACACACTAAGGGTTCTATGTACCCCACCATTCTCCCTCCTCCTTTCTTCCAGGACCGCCATTTTCACTCCTGTGACTGGGGCTCTGTGTGAGCTCCACTCCCTTCTTTTCCTCCCACAGCCCCCACTCCCTACATGCCTGAGTCTCTCAATCTCCCTCCTTGCCAGGGGTTCTGAGCGCCTCATTTCCTCTTCCCCATTTCCTCCATACCAGGGGCTCCCATTCCACCCTCCTCCCCAAGGCAGGGACTCTGTGTGTGCCCATATTTCCCCTCCCCCCATTTTCCCCTCCTCCCACATCAGGGTCCCCAATCTCCACACACATACCCCGACATTCTGTGTTCTCTGCATTCCTCCACCCACACCAGGGTCCCACATTCTACCCCAATGCCCAGGGAGCACAGTCCCATTTCGTTCCCCCATTCTCCTTCACCCACCATTCTTCTTCTTTCTTCCTGGGAGATAAGTTATTCAGGATGCCAATGTGTTAAACTTTATAGGGAGGATGAACAGCAATGAGATATGAGTATTGTCATGCTGGCAAGTGTTAGTGGCGTCATCAGTCAGTTGTTTGGTTGATAGTTGCACAGATGCTTGTGACTGTGCTAAAGAGCGGGCAGGGGCATCATCTGTTCCCCATTTTTTCCCTTTTCAGTTTCCAATTTCCCCCCAAATCAATAGAGTTCTGCCCATTCACACCTAGAATGTTCCCTGAAATTTTGGAATTGATCAGACGTGACATTCAAAAATTATTGTGTTACAGACAGGCACACAGAGGAATGCCGTTGGTGGTTGAACTTGTGCTGAACTCAAGGGGTTGACTCTGTGGGGTTGGGCGATGGCTAATGTCCCTGCCTACTGCCCGCCTCATCCCTAGGCAAAATAAGCAGGGTGAAGCAATTGTGAAATGATCGGTCCTATGCTGGTGGTGCCTCTGAGGGTCTCGGTTTGAGGCAGGAGTGCCAGAAGCTCCCCAGAAGTGGGGGGGCCACCAGTGCTCTAATTGTGGCCCCGCTCCCACTTCCCCCCTCTCCCGAGGCCCCACCCTCACGCTGCCTCTTCCCCTGAGGCCCCGCCCCCTCTTGTTCTTCTCTGCTCCCTGCCACCTCTCTGATCCACCCCCGTCGCTCACCCTTAAGTCAGGTAAAAAGTGGGAGGCCTAAACGTTGTGTTTATTATATTACATACCGAGGTACCTTTAAACAAGTGAAGAGATGTGGCTCCAGGTGGTGGAATAATAGTGGGTATTGACTTGACACTAGCAAATAAGCTAAAAAAAAAAAGATTAAAAACTCATTTAAAGTTGCTGGGGTAGACCGTCAACCCTCCCATTTTGGAGTAGGATTTGGAACAACTTCTATATTTTATCTGTTTTATATGTTCAGGGCATGGTGAGTGTCTCTGAGATGTTGACTGTGCTGCCTAATGAGGAGCCCAATTTACATATTCTCAATTTAATCTAAAGTAGGTGCTAATTGATTACTGCTGAATGTCAGCACGCTCTGATTATCTGTTCAAGATGCTCTGGAAAAAAAACCCTGAGCTGCATGTGAGAAAGGGATTTTGCATTCTGCACGCTGAGAACAGAATATTTACTGTCCCCCCACCCCACTCCCCGCCTGATATTATATAAAGGTTTTAATTAGCTAGGCCTGAGGTTCTTGGGTGAGTGCTGCTTCCTTGTGTCCTTCCAAGGCAACTGAGCCTGGCTGGATTGTCTTAGCTGTCTGTCCCAAGTGTCCATCTCATTTGGCCTTTCTCAGTTTAGAGATCACGGGACAAATTCTTCTCTGATATAACTGATGTGGTGTTGCATCAGGGATGTGTTTGCCTCCCCCATCCCCTTCATACGTTGACCCTGAAAATTTCCTCAGCAGTCCCTATGTTGACTTTCAAGGCTTGGTGCAGGACCAGGGAGGAAGGAGAGTCTTGTGTTCAAGACACTAACCTGGGACACAGGAGTTCTGGGTTTAATTCCCCACAGATTTGGGATGCTGTGTGGTCTAGTGAAGGGAGCACTGGAGTGAGAGTAGGGACACTTGGGTTTCAGTCCTAGCTTTGCCAATGACCAGCTGTGTATCCATGAGCAAGTCACTTCACCTCTCTGTTTCCCTTCCCAACCTTTATCTGTCTCTTCGAGTTTGATTATAACTCTTCGGTGCAGGGACAGGGATATAGTCTCTTACTATATGTTTGTACGGCGTTTCTTGCAATGTGGCCCTGATTTCAGTTGGGCTAGTGTAATATGAATAAGCAAACCTTTCTATTCAGGTCATAACAAGTTTGACCATTTTGGGGCCCCTCAATCCCCATCCCAGGCACTGTACAGATGGTATGGACTATTTTCTTTTGTTTGGGTTTTCTTTATTAGCTGGTTTCTCTGGGCAGTGAGCCACGCTTTAACTCATTTACGATTGTTACAGCATGCCAGTTACTGTACCTGGAGCTGAGCACTCTAGAAATTATGTAAATAAGTATTTAAGCCCTATATGATGACTAAATCACCACCACCACTATTAAAAATAAACAAAGCTAAGCCAGATATAGCATGGAAGTGCTCTCTCATTATTCTTTCTTGTGGCTGGCTACTGTTAAGCAAAACATTTCTGCTTCTTTGGGTTATGGTAGGATTAATTAGCCACACTGTGGTGAGGCCATTTTTTTTCTGGGTCTCGCTTGGCATGCAGAGCTATTTCCCTGTAGAAGCAGATTTCGATTGAAGTGCCATCATGCAAAAGGCTTTTTGTAATGTTTGCTCTCCCAGTATGCTCCACCATAATAGGTCCTAACCACATCAGCCATGCCATCAGGGGCTCATTCACCTGCACATCTACCAATGTGATATATGCCATCATGTGCCAGCAATGCCCCTCTGCCATGTACATTGGCCAAACTGGACAGTCTCTGTGCAAAAGAATAAATGGGATGCAAATCAGATGTCAAGAATTATAACATTCAAACACCACTAGGAGAACACTTCAACCTCTCTGGCCGTTCAGTAACAGATTTAAAGGCGGCAATTTTGCAACAGAAAGCTTCAAAAACAGACTCCAACGAGAAACTGCTGAACTTGAATTAATATGCAAACTAGATACAATCAATTTAGGCTTAAATAGAGACTGGGAATGGCTGAGCCATTACACACATTGAATCTATTTCCCCATGTTAAGTATCCTCACACCTTCTTGTCAAACTATCTTAAATGGGTCATCTTGAGTATCACTACAAAAGTTTTTTTTCTCCTGCTGAGACTAGCTCCTCTTAATTAATTAGCCTCTTAGAGTTGGTTGGGCAACTCCCACCTTTTCATGTTCTCTGTATGTGTATAGATAGATAGATAGATAGATCCTCACTATATGTTCCATTCTATGCATCCGATTAAGCCATTTATTAACATTGAATTTCATCTGCCATTTTGTTGCCCAGTCACCCAGTTTTGTGAGATCCCTTTGTAACTCTTCACAGTCTGCCTGGGACTTAACTATCTTGAATAGTTTTGTATCATCTGCAAATTTTGTCACCTCACTGTTTACCCATTTTTCCAGATAATTTATAAGTATGTTGAACAGTAATGGTCCCAGTACCGACCCCGCGGGGATACCACTATTTATCTCTCTCCATTCTGAAAACTGATCATTTATTCCTACCCTTTGTTTCCTATATTTTAACCAGTTACTGATCCATGAGAGGACTTCCCTCTTATCCCATGATGGCTTTTCAAAAGTCAATTTAAATTAAATACATTAATATATATATATATATATATATATATATATATATATATATATATATATATATATATATATATATATATATATATATATAAAAATCTAGACCTGTTATGTGTAACTTGCATTATCCTTACAAAACATTTACTTTATTCACATCTCTTTTATATATCTCATTGGCCCTGACACCCCCCTGTAAATTCGAATACCCCCCCTAATTTCAATTCCTGGGGAAACTACTGCTTTGCACCAACATCCTGCCCTCCAGCGTTTCCAATTTAGCACTCCCTGCATGCTCTGTATAGATTTGGGAGGCGGCAGCAGGGACAGTGGGGCGGATGTGGCAAGCCCAGCTCAACTAGTGCTGCGCAGAAACAGTTGATTTTTCTTTTGGGCAGTTAATACGTGTAGCTCCCCACTAAATTTTCCAGCTCCTGTTTTATGTCTCTGATACATAGAAAGCATTTGGTGGTTGGGTCCAGGAATTAGATACTGTAGGGTGGAAATTATTAAAGAGATCCATCTTATGACAAAATGCCAGCTTCCAAGAAATCCCCTGACCTGCTTACTTAATGCTCCAGTAAAGGAGCTACATTTTAAACAGGACGTCAATTTAATTTCTTTTTTATTGTTAGCAGCTACACGTTGCCTTGCCCATTATTGGAAATATGTGACCCCTCCTCCTGTGGACTTGTGGTCTAGTAAAATATGGACTGTTCTTGTAAAGGAAAAGCTTTCACACAGGCACACGCACAAAAGAAGCACCAAAAAGTGGACAGATATTTAGAAATTTTGTCATCCTTTGCCGCGTACTCAGAGGAGGCGGCTTCCCAGCCAGCGAGCCAGAATCTTTAGCCAGGTTCTTTCAATATTAACCTGATCCTGGAAAAGGAATGTACCAAATACAATGTTACCATTTTATTGTGACTTTGCCTTAAAAAAAAGTTTTTAAAAAGAAAGAAAAAAGAAAGTTTCCCTTTGGTTAGTGCTGTTGCTTTTAAGATCTGAACATTGCCTAGTCTCACAGAGAGTCTGTGGAGAAAGCTATTGTGTTGTACCGGGACAGAGCCAGCCTTACTGCCTCCAAAATTCATCTGTACAAGATAGTCAAGGGAGCTTCTATAACTGAATGAAAACTTTAAGAAAATGACTAATAATCAGGGCCACATTGTGGCTGGCCATGTGTGGTTATGCAGTAGGTAGGGGAGGGGCAGTGAGGCTGCAAAGAATAACCATCTCTCTACTTGTGTCCCTGCTCCAGAGGCAGACGCCTTCTATGTTCTTGGGCTCAGAAAGCACAATGATTATTCTAGGTTAAGTCCAACAGTGGCCTCCCCATATGAGGCAAGGAGGAGTTGGCAGCAGTGAGACCATGTGTACACCATCCTGTCCATACTGGCTAGCAGAGTGGCTTCTTCCAGTGGAGGAGCACATGCAGCACCCTGTAAAACAGTGGAGCAGTCACTGTGCCTGCAAGTTTGTGCCTGTCTTGGGAGAGATGCCACAGAGAGCAGCTGCTGGGATGGCTGACCTCCCCCGCACCTCCTTCCATGTGTTAATAACCTACTTAGCAGTGCAATAGAATAGCATACACATCATGAGAGTTAAAGATGTTTTAAGCCCCCTTCTGATTCTTTTTCACCTTGCCCCCCTATATTTCTTTCTTTTTCTTCTCACAGTCTCCAGCCCCAGCACATCCTTCCTGTCTGCCACACTACATTCCCTGCACCATCAGTCAGTCTCCTTCCTGCCCCCTGCAGCCACTCCAATGCCTCAGTTTCCCATCCTGTATTGTAATGCCTCATTCCGAGCACCTCCCATGTCTGGCCCTCTTATGAGTAAGAGGCCACCATTTCCCCTGACAACAGCCTGGCTTCAGCCTCTCTAGAAGTAGTGGGAGATGGTGGCCATCAGGCTGAGGGCAGCCTGCCTGTGGCTTCAGTCCCCTTTATGGTAAAGAGAGATGGTGGCCATTCTGGGATAAGGGCAAAATTTCATGACTATCACAATAATTAGTATGAAATGTTTTGCTTCTACTGTTTTTCTGAATATTTGATTTCTTCTGCCTTTGCAATGTGGTTGTCTGGTAATGGAAATTAGTTGCTTTGCACAGGTAGTTAACCAATTACAGAATCATAGAGTGTTAGAAATGTAGGGCTGGAAGGGACCTAAAGTCCAGCCCCTTGTGCTGAAGCAGGACCAAGTAATCCTAGATGATCCCTGACAGGTGGTTGTCCAATCTGGCCTTTAAAACTTCCAATGGCGGGGATTCACCACCTCCCTTGGAAGCCTATTCCAGAGCTTTACTACCCTTACAGCTGAAAAGATTTTCCTAATTCCTAATTTACATCTCCTTTGCTGCAGATTGAGCCCAATATTTCTTCATTGGCCTTCACTGGATGTAGAGAACAATTGACCATGGTCCTCTTTGTAACAGCCCTTAACATATTTGAAGATTATCCGATCCCCCCCTCAATTTTCTTTTCTCAAGACTAAACATGCCCAGATTTTTTAACCTTTTCTTAGAGGTCAAGTTTTCCAAATCTTTTAATTTTTGTTGCTCTTCTCTAGACTCTCTCCAATTTCTCCACATCTTTCCTAAAGTGTGGCACCCAGAACTGGACACAGTACTCCAGCTGAGGCCTCACCAGCTCTATCTAGAGGGGGACAGTTACTTCCTGTGTCTGACATACGACACTCCTGTTAATACAACCGAGAATAATATTCGCCTTTTTCGCAACTGCATTCGAGAGAGAAGCTGAGCCTGCGAGCTGGGGAAAAGGTAAAGGAAGGAGTCAAAGAAATGAAAGCATTTCATGCAATAACTAAAATACGAATCCATGGGGACTTAAAGATATTGCATGAACATCGATTTTGCACGCCTATTGTCTGAATGAAATTAGCATGTGTGGGACGTCCCTCCTCAACTACTCCAGCAAGAAGAGGAAACGGCATAACTGAATCAACCCCATCACTTGACTGGTTAAAAACTAGACTGGGTGAGGCCCTTGAACATATACATAGTAGAATCGTGCTTCCCTCGCTCACACAAGTAACCCTATTGAAGACAGTGGGGCTACTTGTGTGTGTAAAGGGAGTAAGATTTGACCCACAGGAGAGAACAATCCAGCATCGGACTAGATGTTGTGTCTTTTCCATCTCAGACTTCATTGACAGGACACTGTACAAGGCAGCCTGCTAGAAAATTATTGAAAAAAATGAAGAGAAATAGACGTGTTTAAAAAATGTAAAGTGTTTGTCAGAGAGAGTTTATTTTCTCCTTTTAGGAATAAAACAAAATGCCCAGCCGGTCAGAGCTTTACGTTTTCAGGGGAAGATATCGCATGGCTCACAATTTGCCGCAGCTGGTTGGAAAGGCACTGTTTCCATACCCACTCACACCCCACCTTCCCTTCACCCCTATATAAAAGTTGACAATTAGCTTTTAGTGCACATACATGAAGGGAGATACATGCTTTGGCCTCTGTATGAGAGCAATAATTCTCTTAAATTGATGTGTCAGCAAACTAAAACTCAATATTTTTTTCACACAGTATATTTTACAGTCAGAGGACCTTCACTAATCGGAATAAAGCAATTTGGCTCCCTGTCATTGCTCACGGAAAACATATGAGCTGGTTGGCATGTATGGCCTCCTAGATTTATCAGTGTCTCCCATCCAGTGCACGGGAGGTTCAGGGCTGCAGCTCTGAGAGGAGTGAATTTTTATGAATGCTTTGTCCTAAGAATCCCCATAGCTAGATTTATTCCTTATTTTCAGAAACATTTTATTTATTGTCCATAGCCCATACCCTCTTTAGGTCCACTGGAAGTCATATTTTACATGTTTGATTTGTATTATTAGGTCTTTATTGTTTCATGTTTTTAAAAAGTCTGGCAGATGCCACCATTCCCAAAGCTGTCCGTCCATTGTGTGTATTTTTCCAAAGGTGCCAGACATCAGTGATGGGCATACTTGTAACTTTCCTCTCAAACAGGGAACCCTATTAAACACATCTTGCATCAATATCTTGGGCATTGTAACTGGCTTCAGTACTGTTCATTAGCTATATCACCTTAGGGTGACCAGATGTCCCATTTTTAAAGGGACAGTCCCGTTTTTGGGGACTTTTTCTTATATAGGCACCTATTATCCCCTCACCCTATCCCGTTTTTTCACAGTTGCTATCTGGTAACCCTATATCACCCCTAAAGACGTTTTTAGGCCCCCCTCCAGCTGCCCCAGTGCAGTCTACATCAGTGCTATGTCAAGCTGGATAGGACAGCTACATAACTGCAGTCCTCCTTGTTTGACTGCACAGTGCTGTGCCCCGCCTTTCAGTGACCGTTATACACTCCCTGCCCTGATATCCCAAGGTGGCAATTCTACATGCAATCTCTAGCCGTGCTTTTGCTCTCCCCCTTTGCCATAATGTGTCTCTATGTTACAACATTGTTTTGGGACACAAGCACATATCTCGTCATAAAGAAAGGGACCTGCTGGACCAATTAAAGATGCCAGGCTGAGAACTCATGGCCTAGAGTACATGGGTTCTGAAAGACAGATGATGCCCAGGTTCGCACTGTGAAGGGAATCAAAGAGAGAGTTTACTCGTGGATGAGCTCTGGAAGCTCCTCTAGGGTCTGTTGTCACCGCAGAGTTAGCCTGGACTCTTACCAGTTTTTTTGTCTTGACAGCCCTCCCATACACTCAGCCAAGTTTGAGGGCTCTTTCAGTCTGGGCTTATAGGCACCAACTCTGTGGGTGCTCCGGGGCTGGCACACCCACGGGGAAAAAAATGGTGGGTGATGAGCTCCCCCCCGGCAGTCCCCCATCCGCTCCCCCCAGCACCTCCCCCTCCCCACCCTCTCTGCACCTCCCGCCCACTCCAATCAGCTGTTTCACTGCTTTTAAAAAGTGAAAGTACTGCCCAGGCTACAACTTTTAAAAGCATTTCCTTGGTACTTGATCCACATTGATAATATGTTATAATAAAATAGCTAGATGGGGCACATCAACAGTGTCTCAGCTGAGCTGTTTTAATAAAAAGAGAACGTTCAAAGAGCTTGGCCAAGCAGGCAGTTTGGATATTTGTGGTGTGGGGGCATCAGGTATCCATCTCCACCTCTAAGTGAAAGGTCCATATTGTTCAGCGTTCAGTCTTGTGCCTCCATAATATATTGCATGGGAGGCATGTTAAGAACCCAGGAGACTCCTGTGTTGTGTTGTGTTGTGTTGCTACTTCATACAGCAGAGGTATGTACACAGACAATCTGATCTGCGCTAGTGGGCAAGTGGATGAGTCAGTGCTTGAACTTTGCAATTCTGCCAGTCCAACAGGGGGCTACAGCCCCATCACATGAATTCCATTGAGTCACACCGAGCTGCTGTAAAAAGCACACTTCCTTTCTGCAGATCAGGTATTACAGGAATTACAGGAATAACACTAGCGACAGAAAGACGACTTGTTTCATACCTGACGTCCTTCCCCACACAAATCTCCCATTGCAGTTTCAGTGGGAATTAGGAGTGTGGGAAAACAGCAACTTTGGTCTTTCATTGCATTGCTGGCTTGGCAGCACTCTCTCTGAATTGGAACCTCTTGAGAAAGAATAGTGTCCAGTTTCTTACGGGGTCCCTAGTTATCCAGGTCTGTGTTTCTCAACATGTGGGGCATGACCCACAGGTGGGTCTTAAATGGTGCCTCTTGGAGGGTCAGCACAGACTGAAAAACAAAAAGGCAGCTACACCAGCTGTGGGTTCTTGTTATAGCCCCAATCCCATAAGTCTTTACAACAAGACACGAGAGGTGGATTGTGGGTTCTGGGAGAAAATAGGAGGTGAACCACTGGTCTAGGTATCTTGCCACTTGTAGGTCATTCTTTGTTGTTGTGTGTTTATTTTGGAAGTTTTAAAACATAATACTAAACAGCTTTCAAATGACTTTCAATTCCAAAATATGAGCGGCTGCAAATGAGTGTATAGAGCAGGATCCTTCTTGTCCTTTGAGAAACGTGAATCAACAGGCTGCCCATAATTACCCTCTTCACGCTGTTTCCCAAACAAAATTCCTATGATCCTACCAATGGGAACTTCCTGCAGTTTGCAGTGCACACATCTCAGTCTGCAAAGATATAGGACATGTGAACAATCATGAAATTGTATGCAAGTGTCCCAACAATTTGGCAACAAATTTTACTCTCACTGAAGGGTTTTGTGAAAGAGAGTCTTCTGGAATTTTCCCATCTGAATATCATTCTTCTTGTATGTGCCAAATGTACAACTCTATGCATGAGTCTGCCTTTAAATGAGGCGGCGTCAGTCATGTGAATGATTTCATAGTAACAGTGTTAGTGCTGGTCTTATAAAATACGTAGTTGTTGTATAAGAAGTAGGTAGTTAAATGTTATAAAACCCATTTTATAATGGTGGGGAGAAACTGACACTGCAGTAGAAAGTTTAAGTGACTTGCTTAAGGCCAGGCAAGTAAGTCTGTGGCAGAACCACTACTAGAACTTGGAAATTCCTGGATTCCAGGGCTACTCTCTGTCATACTGCTTCTTGAAGACTGCTTGGATCTTTACCTGCATACTCTGTTGGCTTCTCTTATTCTGTTTTTCTCTTATTTCAATGTTTTCACATTCATAGATTAAAAGGCCAGAAGGGACTGCTGTGATCATCTAGTCTAACCTCCTTTGTAACACATGCCATAATGTTACCTCTTTCTGGAATGGCAACTTTCTATTACGGCCAAACCTGGTTGTCAAAAATAATAATAATTTACTATAGCTTATATTTTGATAGCACTTTTCATCCCGAAGGATTCCAAAACACTGCAAGCCGTACCTACACTAAAATGTCCCAGGGCCGCCCAGAGGGGGGGGCAAGTGGGGCAATTTGCCCCAGGCCCCGGAGGAGCCCCCCCACGGGAATGGCTGACGCTTCCTCCCCGGCCACACCCGACTCCGCCTCCGCCCCTCTCCCGGAGCCTCAGCCTATCCAGCAGCGTCCCTGGATACTGCTGCAGCGTGGCTCCGGCGGGGCCCCCGAGCTCCGCCCCGCTCAGAGCCGCATGGTCAGGGGGCGGGGCTGTGAGCTCCATGCTGAGCTCAGCTGCCTCCGCTGGGCCTGGAGCTCGCAGCCCCGCCCCCTCACCACACGGCTCTGAGTGGGACGGAGCTCGGGGGCCTCGCTGGAGCCACGCTGCAGCTGTGGCGCGAAGCTTCTGGATGGGCTGAGGCTCCGGGAGAGGGGGGAGCCGGGGGTAAGGCGCCGGGGGGTTGGCTAAGGGGCAGGAAGTCCCGGGGACAGGAAGGGGGAAGAGGTGGTGCGGGGGCGGTCCGGGGCCAGGGACGGGGCGGGTTGGATCGTGGGCGTTCAGGGGTCTGTCAGGACTCGGGTGGATAGGGGTTGGGGCAGTCAGGGGACAGGGAGCGGGGTGGGGTCCCGGGGTGGTGGTTGGGGTGGTCTCTGGGGGACGGTGAGGGGGCAAGGAGCAGGATGGGTCGGGGATTCTGAGGGAGGCAGGCAGTCGGGGGGCAGGAAGTCGGTGGGGGTCGGATAGGGGGCAGGGCTAGGCTGTTTGGGAGGCACAGCCTTCCCTACCCTAAAGCTCATTCAGCAGTTTGAGGCTTGCAGAAGAGCCAAGCTATTAGCTTTTCCATTAGGGCTACCATCCCTTTCACTTCTCAAATGCCAAATTATGGTCTACATTTAATTTCAGTGCCATAGGGCAATTCGTGTCAGGGGAGGGTAGCTTAAAATTAGTCCCGGGGGAGGGATCACATCAGAAGAGCAATATCCTTCCCAGCCCTACCAAGGGAGACCCCCCCTTCCCTGCATTCCCTGAGGCTTCACAGGGGTTAATTCAGTGGTTCTCAAACTTTTATACTGGTGACCCCTTTCACATAGCAAACCTCTGAGTGCAACCCCCCCACCCTTATTAATTAAAAACACTTTTTTATATATTTAACACTATTATAAATGCTGGAGGCAAAGCAGGGTTTGAGGTGGAGGCTGACAGCTTGCAACCCCCAGTAATAACCTCGTGACCCCCAATTTGAGAACCCCTGGGTTAATTTAATTTTAGCACTCTGTGTCCATTCACATGTATGTGCTATTTTGAGCATGTCAGTTTTCACAAGGTAGGCTCATCCCAGATTCTGGAACAAGCTCAAATGCTCAGTTGGTGGAGTATGTACATAAACTATACTAAAGACAAACGCACAGTAACCGTCTCCAGTTTGTGAGGGACCCCATGGAGCCAGTCTCTAGGAAACAGATAAATGCATGAGGTTAAGTCAATTAATGGCTATTAGCCAGGATGAGTAAGGAATGGTGTCCCTAGCCTCTGTTTGTCAGAGGGTGGAGATGGATGGCAGGAGAGAGAGCATGTGATCATTACCTGTTAGGTTTACTCCCTCTGGGGCACTTGGCATTGGCCATTGTCGGTAGACAGGATACTGGGCTGGATGGACCTTTGGTTTGACCCAGTATGGCTGTTCTTATATTCTAACCTAAATGAACCCAAAGTTATGGAGACAGATATGAGTCAAGGAAGCCAGCAGAGTTTCAGAAACCTGGAAAAATCTCTGCCTGGATGGGCTCAGGCGTTTGGTCACAAGCTGAGGTGGTTCAAAAGTTTTGGATTTTTTTTAAGCAGAATTTTTGTATTGTTTCTTTAAACAATCAAACACAGCAAGCAGCAAATATTTGGCCACACACTTCTGAAACCCCAAACTATATTCAGGTTTTGGCAGACTAATTTCAGCTTTTCAATTAAAAAAACCACAACAAATTTTGAAGGAAAGCAGACGTTGTCCGTGATTTTTTTTTCTGCTTTTTAAAAACCCCTAGTTTTTGATCCAGAAAAATTTTTGATGGAAAATATTTGTCCAACCCCTTTAATGAGCTTTAGTGCCTTTTAGCACTAGCTGATGCTGAGAACCAGTGATAGCTTGTAAAGAATTTTTCTCAAAACAGGGTTTGTGCCGAGATGCAGAAGGTTTATTTTTCCCAGGGCCGCCCATGGGTGCGGAGCAAGTGGGGCAATTCACGCCGGGCCCCGCAGGGGCCCCCATGAGAATATAGCATTGTATAGTATTGCAATTTTTTTTATAGAAGGGGCCCCTGAAATTACTTTGCCCCAGGCCCCCTGAATCCTCTGGGCGGCCCTGAAATGTCCCACCATTGTTATCACTGGTGTAGCTCTGCCTGTGGTAGGAACAGTAGGAATGCTGTGGCTGGGCTTTTAACCACCATGTCATCTAACCCTGCTGTGCAGCAACTTTGTCTCTGCTGGCACTTCCACGATTGCTACCATTGATGGAGCTGCACGGGTGATAGGAACTGTCAGAAACTTTTGGGGGGCAAAGTTCTAGTGTTGACACAGCACTTCCTGCTAAATACACAGGTCACACTTGCCCTCTGTTGAAATTCAACCACCTCTGTGGCGAAACATGGCTTACCAATGCATGGTGAAACTGAACAGAAGCTTAGAGGGAGAACGGCATCCAACTGCAATGCAGGGGGGGCGTATTTCTTAAATACAGAGAATGTAGATTACAATTAAATTGGAATTTAGCCATGCTCTCACAGCTAACATGCTGATCCATACATAAAGTGAAATAGGATATTCTATGACCACATGGGGTCAGGGCATTGACGTTGTCTAGTCTGGAAAGCTCACTTCCTGTGTCCCTAGCACCATGCTCAGTAACAGCTCAGAGAAAATAGTGCCATTTACTGCAGAATAACCAACACCATTTCCTTCAGAACTGGATTTTCCAAGGAGGTCTCCCATCCATCTACTGGCCAGTCTGACACTGCTCAGTTTGGGATCACAGCCCCAGGTGATATGATTATATGTAGGAATGGGACTTAAATACAGATGAGGGCTCCTGCCATTTCAGATCTTTGCTTCGTTTATTCCAGACTTTTTAATTCTTTGCCATGTTTAGCTGAACAAAAGGTAAGAATGGAAGCACTTGGAATAAGTCCCAGGGGCTTCAATGTGGAAAGAAGCGTATATCAGAGAGAGAGAGAGAGAGACAGAGCGAGCAGAGTTCTGGTTTGTCAGTATGTGAGACGTCAAGCTGAGTGACTGGGAGTTGACATTCCTTCTATTTATTTATAAAAGTTGTAACTGTGGAAATTAGCCTTAGAAGCTGTAGACCCATTACTATTATTTTTATCATCCTTCTAAGACATACCCTGAGGCATTCCTGGAGATTGAATCCCATTGTACTTTGCAATAAGCCCATAATTGATTATTCCCTGGAGCTTTAATATGGATTGAAGAAATGGAATCCAGAGTAAATACATTCAAAATTTTGCTAGCAGGCCGAATTTAAAACTGATTTTCTGAACCTACTAGGATTATTCCTTCTCAGGTAATGATTTAATTTGAGCTAGCCACCCTGAGAGGTGCAATCTGTGAGGTAAGTCTAGCTCACTGGGCTTCTTTAAAGAAGTTTATCCTGTATACTGCAACTGTAAATTTGCAAAAATAAAATTAAACTCACAAATTATACATTATGGACCAATGAATAATCCTGATGCTTGCTCAGGTCCTGGCTGGTGCTTCCCAGTGTAATGCTGCAGTCTCCTGTCACTAATAGTGTCAGCTGATTCACTTCATTTCTGATAAACGAGCAAGTTTCTGCATGTGACAGGGGACAGAACTAAGGGGTTAGAGTTTGCCTTTGTCGATCTCAGCTTGAAAAGAGCTCTCAAAGCTCCAAGTGGCCAGACTATCTTCCATAGGTGGGCATTTCAATGCACTGATTGGGAGAATTCCAGCAGCTCGTTCATCTTGCCCATTAACGGTCCTTTCCCTCCCTTTCCTTAAAGTGGTCTTTTCCTTTCTCCCCATTTCTGATGACCCCATATTCTGTGCTTTGATATGCAAAGTGGCTCCCACTGATTTCAAGTAATTTCATGGTTTAAAGGGGGCTAAATTGCAGACCTGGCAGAAATTAAAGTCCTCTAAGTTGGGTCAGTTGCCATCTAGGAGCCAATACAAACAAGCTGCCCAAGCCCTGAATATTGATACAAGCTAATGAAATTCTGCTCAGACATGACAGAATTAGCATTATTTTCAGATCATTTTAAATCCTGGATTTGTTTCTTGACTTCAAAGCTCCAAGGCAAAATTTGTCCATTAGATTCTATCCTAGGAATTGTTTTTTTCAGCTCCCACTATGCATTTATATGAGTAGCTTTCATGAAACCTTGTCATCAGCTGTGTATAGTCTTAAGAATGAAAAATATGATGGAGTCTGGTATTTTTAGGAGAGCAAACTTTTGCAATCATTTCACGCATTTTGGTAGTATACAAACATAGATCAGTAACTGAAAAGTTAGGGGCTTCCTTGGAGTTAATTAAATGATTGGCTCATGTCTACTAAGAAGCAACACAGTGAAAATGTGGGTGCTCAGAATATGATTGATCTGGTGAAATCCCTAGTTTCACAGGTTTTTCTAAAATCGGATGGTAGTGTAGTTCTGTGTTCTGTGCCTCGGCCCAGGCTGAGGCCCAGGGCTGTACCACAGAGATGAGTGCCTGCTGTCACATTGGAGACAGCTGAGCTAAATCCTTATGTTAGATCCAATGTATGAGGACAGCCTTTAGCTCAAAATGCCTACAATCAAATAGAAGGCAAGAGGCAACGATAGTGTGGGGTCAGGGGCATGGGAGCAAAAGGAAATGGAAATAAAAGATGTGTTAACCTAGGCCAGGTGTGTGCAGCACAGTTATATGGATTTGGGGCTGGACTTTTGGTTGGTTATTTTTAAAAACTGATATAAATAACAAACACACTGTAAATTTCAAGATGAAGGCTATACTAATCTCCTGCTCTTCTCCTCCACCCTCCAACTCAACTGAAGTAGGAATTGCATAGTTAATATCATACAAATAACCTTAACTCTGTTGACATCCCTCCCTGACCTTTCACCCTGTACCCACTGGGTTTTGGCATGTAAGCTATCTGTTTCTTTCTCTGCTCCTGAAGAGGTTTGCAGCTCTAGATACAATAGCTATGTATCTATGCTAAGTCTTGCCATACGGCAATCCTTTTCCATTTGAAACCAACGTGTACTTTTGAAGAATTGTCCCAAATGGTTACTCTCAGTATTGCCAACTCCAAGTGTTCAAAAATCATGAATTTTTAAAAATGCATAGATTCCTAGAGTATAAAGCCAGAAGGTACCATTGTGATCATGTAGTCTGACCTCCAATAGGTTTTAGGACTCCCCTGAATTAATTCCTGTTTGCACTACAGTGTATCTTTTGGAAAGACATTCAATCTTGATTTAAATTTTTCTAGTGATGGAGAATCCCCTACATCCTTTGGTAAGTTGTTCCAATGGTTAATTACCCTCACTGTTAAAAATTTGCTCCTTCTCATCTGAATTTGCCTAGCTTCAATTTTCAGCCATTAGATCTTGTTATACCTTTATCTGCTAGATTGAAGAGCCCTCTTATCAAATTTGTGTTCTCCATGTTGGTACTTACAGACTGTGATCAAGTCACCACCTTAGCTTCTCTTTGATAAGCTAAATAGACTCAAGTAGCTCAGTCTATCACATTAAGGCATGTTTTCCAGTTCTTGTAATCAGTCTCATGGCTCTTCTCTGAACCTTCTCCAGTTTATCAACATCCTTCTTGAACTGTGGACACCAGAACTGGATACAGTATTACAGTAGCAGTCACACAAGAGCCAACTAATAATAAAACCTCCCTAGTGTTACTTGAGATTCTCCTGTTTATACATACAAGGATTGCATGAGCCCTTTTGGCAACACCATCGCACTGGGAGCTCAAAACAATAAAATTTGGGTTCTTTTCTTTTTCCTTCTTGATTTTTAGCCTTTAGTGTGCACTTGGGTCACACTTTCAAGCTTTTTGCTACAAACATAAGGACTAAAAACTTATTTTTTTGAATGAAACTGAGATCTCCATGTAATCACCTGACTCCAGGAGCTCAGACTCCAAGAGAAAATACTGAATACTGCAACACTAAATACTGCATCACAACATAAAATTGTGAACCCTGTACCTGATATGTGGCCACTTCTGGTGAACAGACGTAAAAGCCTTTTCTCCTCGGAAAATGTCAGAAAATATAATGTACAAATGTACAATTTATATATTATAAACAGAATGTGTAATAACCTCTCTCTTCGGGTTATTGTGTATGGTTTTAAAGGAGACATCAGTAGCTTGCTGTACTACTATAAAGACAAGCTCATTTGTACACCATTTTAGCATCTTAAACAATCAGTTTATCAACAAGAGTGAGTTAGGTCCAGTTAGCTCACCTCTCAGTTTTCAGAGATGCCAGTGCAATTGACATATGCACTGTTTGAGGTTTGCAGGTGTAATTAGTCGGGCATGGGAGGGAGGGTTGTTGGCATGAGTTATACAGGGACAGAGTTAAGTTAAATTTGTTGTATAGGCTTCTACTAAAAATACAAATATTGGTAAGAATTTTGTAAGAAATATTGGTATTTCTCTACACTGACATTTGTTTATTTAGGAAGTATTAACCGGTTTACAATCCCTGCCATGTGAATGTCAGAAACAAAACAATACTCATTACAACAGTGAGCTTTTGTTTAAAGAAACATTGTGTAGTGATACAGTCATCTGATCTCTCTACTTAACAGAGGTTTTTACTGTATCACAGAGGGTGCATCATTACAATACCTGTGGCACATCATTTTATGCTGACACTTTCAAAATCTTAATTGTCCTTGAAAAATAAAAAGTATCAAGCCAAATAAGGCTAGAAAAGCCAAAAAAGTAAAATAAGTTCTCTCAAGAAGTTAACAGACATTAGTTTTATTTATGGAAAACTTCCTCTTTAGCAGAGTTGGTTGCTATTTGCAGACTTCCTATGTGGCCACTAGATCTGTGTGTATTTATGTTCTATCTCAGTAGAAATGAAAAAACAGGAGCCCTACATAAAAGTGAAATATTGAAACAAGCAGACCCGTCGAGAGAAAGTTTGGCCCCGATACATCATGTTTGCTGGGGCCTAACCCTCTCCCACTTCCATTAATTTATACAGGCATTAGGGAGAGGCTGAGTGTCCCACAGTCTCGGTACAATTGTCCCCCCTTTCCCATCCTCTCATTAGACCCAGAAACAAGGTCCATGCCAAGAACTGATTAAACTATCGCAGTGTATTTGCTAGTGCCTACAATGTTTGTGTAATCCAGACCAGGATTCAGGGATAGCTTGCACGTGATGCTAGGCTGTATGAACTGTATCCATTTGGGATCTAGAAAGCCAGAGAGAACTACTGAGTCTATCTATGTCTGGCAGCCTCAATAAAGAATTCATTTTATTTTCATTGTAGCCATGTCCTATCTTATATTTACCATGAGCACTAAAGGATGAGTATCTCCATCTTTCTCTCTCTGGGCTGTGGACCTTCAGGGCTAGATTGTTGCATGTTTTAAAATCTAAGACTTTTGTAATGATACCCATCAACATAGTAAGTCATGAACATGATTTCTTCTCCTCCACTCATCTTTCCAAGATTTCTCCTCTTTAGAAAGTGACTGAACTAGTGTTGCTCAAAAAAGACCTTTTTATTTTTTGTGAAATTTGAAATACAGTTTATTTTCACTTCCACAATTTTTTATTTGTTTGATGGAAAAAGCTTTTCAGTTGTCAAAAGCAGAAAACTTTTACTAAAAATTAGAACAACTTTTTTTTGTTTTTTTTCATAGAAAAACTGGCAAAACTTTGAATGAAATGGAAAAATTTACACCAAAATTTTTGGAAGAGGGCTATTTTCTGTTTGGTAACAAAAAACAAAAAAATAGTGGCAGAAAACATTCGACCATCTCTAGAAATCATTCTGTGCTCAGAGAAGTAAAGTGAAAATCATTAATTTTCCTCAAAATGCTGGTGTGTTAGACACTAGCTTGTTTTGTAAATTGTTAAGTCATGTAGACCTTGTGGAGATTAGCTTTTTGTCCCCAACCTTTTCTAACTAACGGTTACTATGGTGGAATCTCAGGTAAGGCACTGTTGGCTCAGCATTTTATCCATCATCTAGAGCTGCTCTCAGCAGGAGTAGACAGTATGATTATTAAAACACTATCAACAACTGTACAGTAGTTCTGTACATAGTTCTTACCAGCAGTGGAGCTGCACCGTATGTGTGTGTGTGGTGTGTGTGTGTGGGGGGGGGAGCTTCACTGTGTGTGTGTGAGTGACAGAGAGAGAGAGGGGAGCTGCACTGTGTGGGGGGGAAAGGGGGCTGCATTGCACTCTGTGTGTGTGTGTGTGTGTGTGTGTGTGTGACAGAGAGAGAGGGAGAGCGATTTTAGGAGAAAAGGTTCATGTGGAAAGCCCTGAATGAGAACTAAAACCAAAAGGTCAGAATGCAAGATGAAAAGTGTGTGTGTTTTGGTGGCTATCCAGAATCCTTGCCCTGATGGCTTTTTTACAAGGAGAAGAATTTGAGAGTTGGCAATCAGGAACATAACAGGATTGTTCCTCATAAACTAAAAGTGACCTTACATGGCACACCATAAACCAAAAGCTTGCTTCACTACTCCATGCAGTGATATAGTTCTGCATGAGGATGAAGTATTGGGTTTAGAGCCTTTTGCATAGCTGCAGTTTGAGGTAGGGAAAGAGCATTTTGTAGAATGGCATGTCCTCTGTGTGATGCTTACTGATACTTATTGAGTTTCAAAGGGGTTGGATTGTACATTCCGGCAGATTCCTTTTCTAGCCCAAATGTGCTACTGCATGTTACTGAAGCGGAAGAGCTTCCCCCTCCCCTTCATCTTTACAGCAGGAGGGGAAAAGGGCAAAACCCCCATATATATTTTTTTAAATAATTGCAATATTTTCACTTGCTGTTACGTTGGTTTGAAAACACTGTCCTCATTTAAAATACCCCAAAAAGCAGCTGCACTAAGTTATAAAGTTATTTAGTCCTTCCTCCCCCAGCTTTATTTCTCCCCCTTGCTCCGCCCTGCCTCCCCAAACCCCACCAAGTTTACAGAAGGGGAGAGGGCAAAGCCAGGGAATGATGGTTACCCACCTTCCCCTGCCTTCACATACATCCACGATATTCCAATTTGGTAACATAATCTGCTCTACCTGTCAGGATTTATGAATCATTAACTCGCCAGTGGACTGAGACGTTGTTTCTGAATATGGCAGTTGCTGCCTATTTTGAGATACACTGATGGAAAAGAGGAATGCTAATGCTTGTTCCAGATGAGCTATATATATATATATATATATATATATATATATATATATAATGCACACAGCAACTATTGAACATTATTTAGGTTGAAAAACTAAGCACTCTAAAATTAGGAAGTGCTGCCCTCTTATGCATCCGTTTTGTACACTGAATGAGGCAGAGATCCTGTGGAACAAAGAGTATGTGATCATGTAATGAAGACAGTATCATAATGCAGCGTTTCTCAAACTGGGGGTCTGTGATGGTACTCCAGGGGTTGCCATTGATCAACTCCTCCTCCTCCCTCCCAGTGCCTCCTGCATGCTGGGGAACGGTTGTTTGGTGGTGTCCAGGAGGCGCTGGGAGGGAGAGAGAGGAGGAGGGATGGAACGTTCTCAGAGGAGGGGGTGGGGAAGAGAAGGGGCAGGGCTGGAGCAGGGGCAGAAAGAGGTGGCATAGCCATGGGTGGGTCTGGGTGGAAAGTGACCAAACCACTTGGCATCTAGGCCCACTCCCAGCCCTGGGTCTGCTCTGGCCCCAGTGCTTGCCCCACTCCGCCCACCTGCCCATCGCTCCTGCTGGGGAGTGGGGTCAGGGTACGGAGGCTTGTCCTGCTCCACCTGCCCACCAGGTGATCCTGCCAAGAAGCGGGGTCCTGCAGGGGCCGGGTGGGTAGAATAGGGCAAGCCCCTGCACTCTGGCTGGAGCGCCAGGCAAGTGGCCAGACCCAGGGAAGCCCCCACACTCCCACCCCACTCCCTGGCAGGAGCGCCGGTTGGGCGGAATGGGCGGGCAATGGAGCACTCATTTTTCCAGGGCCCCGGGTTGGCCACCACTGAGAGAGGAAGGGTTGCCAACTTTCTACTTGCACAAAACTGAACACCTTTGTCCCCCACTGGCCCCGCCCCTCCTCCGAGGCCCCAACCCCTCACCAAGGCCCTGCCCTTCTCTGAGGCCCGGCCCCCCGCTCACTCCATCCCCCTTCCCGGCCAATGGGAGCTGCAGAGCCAGCACTTGGGGCAGGGGCTGGCTGCCTCTATGCATAGGAGCCAGAGGGGGGACATGCTGCTGCTTCCAGGAGCTGTGCAGAGCCAAGGCAAGCAGGGAGTCTGCCTTAGACCCACTGCGCTGCTGACTGGATGTTTAATGGCCTGGTCAGTGGTACTGACTGAAGCCGCCAGGGTCCCTTTTCAACCAGGCGTTCCAGTCAAAAACCAGACACCTGGCAACCCTAGGAGGAGGACGAGTGAGCAGGTGGCTAGTGACAGTAGAGGAGATCTTCAAAAAAGGTAGGCCTGCTGCCTGGGGGAGCCGGGCGGGCCTGGGATGAGGAGTTGGGACCTGGAAGGGAGCTGGGAGCCATGTGTGTTGGACATCAGCTCATCCTTCCAGAGCTGGGTGCATGCCCGGGGTCCTGGGGAGCCCCTGGCCAGAGGGTCCACCCATCGCCCCCCGCAAGGCTGGCTGCAGAGTGAGGGGAGGTGGGACCCCCATCCCTCTTACCCTACCGCCCACCCATAATTGCCCACCCACCAGTGATGCAAGTAGAAATCATTTCTTGCCGGTACTGCACTCACGGGAGGGACACAAGGGGGGGACACGTGACTTCCCCATGTGGCCCTCCATATGACTCATCCCTGTCCTGCCCCCAGGGTCCCCATGCTCTCCCCATCCCCTCTGGCACCCCCCTTTGTATATACAAACATCAACATGCTTAACTACTCACTTTCCCCCCACATATGTAGTATTCAGTCTGTTTATATGGAATATGGGAGTGGGTGAGGAGCCATTTCAGCATATTTATGACTTATTAAAAGACAAATTTTAAGTAGAACTGTATCCTAAACTGCTTTATGGTATTGTACCCAAGCATTGGATTTCAATGGGGGATTCAACTTCCTTTATAGGAACAGACTTCTGAAACTCTTACCAGTCCACAAAAGCAGTTCATAGTCATGCAAATAGTCCCATTGTCTTCAGTGGGATTGATCAAATGTTTAAGGGTTTACAGGATTAGGTTCCAAGTTTGTAAATTGTTCTGGATGAAACTGACAATGCCTGAGCTGTTAAATCAGAAGGAGTTTCATTCGAATGAAGGTGGGCAGATGTGTGATAAGTCTTAGTTCCATTGCTAAAACAAGGAACATATTTTCAGCAAAGTTCTTGGCAGATTCCTGAGGCAGCTGGTTTAAGGCCGTCAGTGTCCAGCATTATAATCTTCACTGCAGAAGTCTGAACTGCTCTTCATTGTCATTTGCGTTTCTGATTTGTCTCAAGTCAATTATTCGAGCAAAGAGAATCCTGCTGATATATATATATTTTTTTAAATAGCGCAAACTCAGAGAGGTAATTCCTTTCTTTACTACAGAAGTCTGCAAAATGTGGGGCATGCCCCCCTAAGGGGGCGTGGAGGAATGTCCAGGGGTGTGGGGCAGGGCTTTGGTCAGCCCCCATGGCGGGGGGGAGTGCCTCCTCACCACCAGCCACGTCCCCAGCTGCCGGCCCTATGCCTGGCCCAGCCTCGGCTCTGGCTTCATTCCCACCCCCAGCCTCAGCCTCTGGCCCCGCTCCTGGCCTCACTCCTAGCCCCAGACCCGCCCCCAGCTGCAGCCCCAGCCTCGGCTCCCTTACCCATGTCTGCAGCCCACCCCACCCCCACAGAGCCGCATCCCCGCTCCCGACCCTGACTCCAGAGTGCCAGGGAGGGGGGCGCGGACAGGGATAAGGAAGGGCGAGACCCTCAAAAGTTTGGTGACTGCTGCTTTACTCTCTGGATGCACATATATGCTGTGTGCAGGGGCGGGTCTAGACCCCAGCGCGCCAAGCAGGCGCTTGGGGCGGCCGTTTCCCGGGAGGGCGGCATTTGGCTCCGGTTGAGCTCCCGCCGGCATGCCTGCGGCAGGTCCACCGGAGCCCGGGACGAGCGGACCTGCCGCAGGCATGACTGCGGCGGGTCCCGTTTTCCCGCGGCTCCGGTTGAGCTCCCGCAGGCATGACTGCGGCAGGTCCGCTGGTCCCGGGCTCCGGTGGTCGTGCCGCAGGCATGCCGGCAGGAGCTCAACCGGAGCCGCGGGAAGAGGGGACCCGCCCCGGGACCAGGGAAGGGCGGCGCAGCGCTCCGCGCTGCTTGGGGCAGCCTACTTTCTAGAGCCGCCCCTGGCTGTGTGACATGCTCTGCTCTCTCCCTTGTACCATAGTAATTAACTAAACCTGTTGGCTTCTGAAAGGGATGAACTGATGCTGAGAATTTTGAGCTCCTGTTCTTATTTTTAACCTGGTCGATTTTTTATTTGCTGGAGCTAAGAAAGCAGCCCAATTTGATGAAAGGGGCCTGGTTTAGATCTATATTTTTTTCTGACACATCTGATTGTAATTCACTGGTATATTTATGAGATCTTTATTAAGACAAGCCAAATTTATTTTTCATTTGCTTTAAATTGTTTATGCCCTTTTTAAAATGCACTGTATCCTCAGCATTGGGTTTTCTGTTATCTGCCTGATGATGAAGCATTATGTGTTAAAAAGTAGATTAAGATCCTATTCTATTGCATGCTCTCTGCTATTTATAAAATGAGAGTTGTAAGAAGGAGAGACAGACATGGAGTGGATCAGTTATACACAAATCTTGCTTCTCAGCTGATAATTTGATTCCATTCCAGATCAGTAGTGACTAACGCTCACTCCCCTTAGACTGCTAGGTGGCCTACACTATAGACCAGATTTCCAAAATTGCTCCTTAAGCAACCAAATAAGGGTCCAATTTTCAAGAGTTTGGAACCCTACAGAGCTCTTCTAAAAATCTGACCTTACAGTATGGTGCCTAAATGGGAGTTGAGTTCTCTTCTGAATGAGTGGGTGGTATCAGTCCCTCCAGTTTCTAGTGGACAAGTACATATTGTGGTCTCTAGCTGGTGGACAGACACTGGCGCAAATTTGCCCATAGTAGACTAGTGGCTGGACTTTCAGTGGCATGTGTGTTCTGGATATTATCCTAGCTGGTGATAGAATGGAACACTTGTCTGTATACAGCAGCTTTACTGGGAGAATACTACTAATAAAAAAAGACTCCATCTGGCTAGGCTGGTAGGAGCTGTGCTGTGTTAAGCTTCTCTCAGATCAAAATTGCTCATTGCATAATCTTACATCTGAGCCAGCAGTCTCAGGGCTAGTCTACACTTACCTGCCAGGTCGACGCGATGAGTTCGACTTCTCGGAGTTCGAACTATCACGTTTAATCTGGACGCGATAGTTCGAACTCTCCGCGCGCTCCGGTCGACTCTGGTACTCCAGCACTGCAAACGGTGGTGGCGGAGTCGACCTTGGAGCCGCGGACTTCGATCCCACGGCGTCTGGACGGGTAAGTAGTTCGAACTAGGGTACTTCGAGTTCAGCTACGCTATTCACGTAGCTGAACTTGCGTACCCTAGTTCGACCCCCGCCCTTAGTGTAGACCTGCCCTCAGCAAAGTGGTCAAAGACTGACAAGGCCGGGAGTTTGAGTTTCCCTCTTGCACTTCAGCCTGGCCCAGCAAATCAGGGCTGAGGTGCACTGGTGACCAAGTGTAGGCAATGCTTGTACTGCTTGCTAATATTTCCTACTCTTTGAATAACAAGAAGACTTTTATGCCCAGTTTTTTGTAAATCTGATACCTTTCTCCCACACTCGAATCAGTATAAAAGAGACCATGCTCTACTGACCATAGATTTATGGCTACGTGAGGTTCTCAAATTAACTAGTTTTGATTGACAAATCAGATCTAATTTAAAACAACAAAATAAATTTTATTGATGTTGCTCTGATGTGTTTTCCCTCAAGTCTTCCAAGTAACTAAGCAACTATGAATTTTCTGTGTGTATAAATGAAAACAGCCTCCGGATTTTTTCCCGCCCAATTCTGCACTTTGCCTTGTCATCTTATTAGGGAGCAGTGCAGCCTGGAGGAGAAATATAAAAAGTCTTTCTACCGAGGGAGGACGCAAAGGGGAGTAGCACAGGATCCAGGATGTCTATCAAATCAGCTAGTTTGGGGGTAGGGAGAAGAAAGGCACATCCCCATAGGTCTGATTACCTACTCAGCTACAGTGGCTTTATACCAGTGTACTTTGTTGGCTTCAGTCATGTTAGTCCTGATTTACACCTGTGTAAAGGATAGAAGAATGGAGTCCGTGTGTTTAAATCTGAACTGAAGCAAGACATTACCCATATGGCTACAGTGCAAGTAAACACCCATGGCTGGCCCAGGCTCTTGGAGCTCAGGCTAAGGGGCTGTTTAATTGCATTGTAGACGTTTGGGCTTTGAAGCCTGAGCTCTGGGACCCTCCTACCTCATGGGAACCCAGACCCAGGCTCCAGCCCAAGTGTCAGTGTCTACACTGCAATTAAACAGCCCCTTACCCCAAGCCCGAGTCAGCTGACACGGGCCAGCCACAGTTTTTTAACTGCAATGTAGACATACCCTCCAGGCAGCCAAGAAAAGCTTTGTGAGCTCTTGGACTCTCATTTTCCTGTTTCTGTTTTTAATGAGCGTGTGATTTGTTCAGGCCCCCATTCAGCAGTCACCCCTGGTCAGCAAAGCACTTAGGCACATGCATAGCTGTCAGCTTGGATGGCAATAGATTTAAGTACACGCATACAAATTACGCACGTGCGTAAATGCTTGGCTGAATTAGAGGATGTGAGTACCTCTCATGAGAAACAAATGATTAAATCCCTTTTTATTTCAACTACTCGGACACTAGTTTTGATTCAAAGGAAAGGAAGGCAGGAAGGAAACGTCAACTTGGGAATGGTATACTTGGAGAGCATGGGAGCATTTGAGACTGTTTGGGTGCACAGCTGGGTCACCATCTGCCAGGCACCACTTTGTGGCCAGAGGTGTTTCCACACGGCCCTCGCTGTGCTCCCTTTCTTCAGGGGCCCTTGAGAGCAGCCTATAGTCCTCCTCCAGGCTATCACCAGACCTTCCCTGAAACTGGGTCATTAGCCCAAAGTAATTCAAAATACTCCTCAGTGTCCCAAATGCAAGATCTGTCATAGTAGCCCCATAGTTCATACCCATCTCCAAGAGATCTTATTCTGCTCAGCAGAATCCTAGCCTTCTGGCTCAGACTTCCTTCCTCCAGCCACCTCTCTGGGGCTTCCAGCTGCCTTTTCTAGTTGAATGACCTGATTCCCCTCAGATGGGCTCATTGTGTAATCAGGGCTGGCTTAGCCCCAGGCTCTCCACCCCACAGCAAGCCAGTCTGTTTCGTGGTACATGATCTAAAGCCTGTCATCTTTCACTTCATCCTGCCTAGCAGCAATAGGACCAGTGCTCTTCCCAAGGCCAAGGAACATGGTGGTTGGTCTAGTATTCCATTACTGACTAGGCTTTGTTCTTTTTCTGGTTCACTGCGGTATATCACGAAAGCACATCTGAAATAACGCAGCATTGGTCTGGGGACAGAATAATACACATGGCCAATGAGATACCTTTCCCTTGATCCACGTAGCACAGGTGGTGTATTGTTCATCGTGTAGGAGGAAGGTACCAGGACAGTCATGTCTTCTACGATTCTGTGTCCAATCCACTAAGCGGAAGTTGGACATTATTTCAGGAGAGACTGCTCCCCTGCTTTCTTAGCTATGGCTCCAGCACAGTTATTGTGAGCATCCAATAGGTGAGGGTGTGGGTTAGGTTAAGATTACTTAAGGGATCATGTTCTTGGCAGAGGAGTATGTGCAGCAGTAGATGGTGCTTGTGGGTGATTTAATGCTGAAGTGAAGCTGAAACATGTTAATGTCCTTAGAAGCCGTTGGTTGCAAGTTTGCTGCAGTGCTGGAAACCTTATTCTTGTTGTAAAATAAGAGGAAAATATTCCACCGATGACATAATAAAGAGGAAATACAAAGTGTGTCTTGCCTTTTTGGAGGGTTGGAAATTCTGGGCTGCTGTCTTCTCAGAATCCTGGGTGGTGAGAGATTAGGTGAACAATTGTTCAAGGGCAGATTTGAAAAATAAATAATGGCTTGAAGGAGAGGTGTATGTGGAAATAGTGAATGGGAACAAATAGAGTCAGAGGATAATGTTTGTGTAAGGAGGATAATGTTTGCTTGATTCTTCTGGGATTTAATTGGCTGATATCTTTCTCCTCCAACAAAGCAGCCACATATACCTAGATGTGATGTGATATGATATTTGATATTCAAAATTCAAGCTGTGTTGGCCAGTTTTGATAGGACAAGCTACATCACATGCTATTCTTCTGCTCATTATTGGATGAGTGTAACTCTTAGAATCTGATTTCCACTGCAAATGCCTTTGTTAACTGATTCAAAACTCAATTTGCAAGTATTCTATTCTTCAATATTTGCTTAAAATTTGCTTTCCATTAACGTTCCCACCAGTAAATGTGTTTGCAAAACGATTATTCATAGAAAGTGAACACAATGGACAGATTTATACTTTAAGTACTGTAGGTTTGAAAGTTTCTCCTGGTATTTAGATTGTAAAGGTCTTAAGGGCAGGGACCTTTTGTGGTTTTTGTACAGTGCGTACCACAATGGAGCAATTTTAGTAGGGATTCCTATGCACTACCATAGTGCAAATAATTAGTAGTAATTATACAATACACTGTGCTTTTAAAAACTGGAGACTGAGTTAGATAAACCTGGAAAGGAGGGATAATTTCTGCCCTTATGCCCATCTCTGTGCTCTCGTACTTAACAAGTGTGATGCAACATCACTGGAGTTGGTCCACAATGTTTAATTACAATTCCAACTGGCTCTTTAAAGATTTGCATGATACATCAGGTCATTAGCAATAATGTTCTGCCATTGCATTGCTCTGTGTCACTAAGCTACGGTGAGCATTTTCCAGGATTAACTTGGCTCTACTTCTCAATTGGTGTTGATGGGTTTAGAAAGACTTTTCTTAGCCAGTGTAGAGAAACTAATGCTCTTAGTTCTCAAGCTTTTTAACAAGTGCATGAGGCCAGATCATCCCCTCTCATTTTTGCCACAGAGGGGATGTAGCTAGTGGAAACCCCACTAATGCAGCTTGAAATCTGTTGGAGGAAAGCTAAATTACAGCTCGTCAGTCCCCCCATGCGCAATCTGCATGTCTGTGGCTGGGCAGCTGTGGGTGGGTGGGCATGAAGCAAGGGGAAAGAGGCTCAAGGTAGCACCAGTCCCAGAAAGCCCGGAGGGGGATACCCAGGATGGGTGTCAGCAGGGCTTAAATGCTCATAGAGTATTTCCCAGAGCCCCCAATTTGGGGCTCCAGGCTTCCGCTGCGGGCTGGGGGATCTCGCAGCTTCAGCCCTCACAGGGCACACCAGGGCATGTGGCTTCAGCCCTGTAGGACACACCGGGGATTGGGGCTTCAGCCTCGTGGGTTTGAAAACACTTACCAGAGCTCTGTCGTGAACTGCTCCAGCTGAATTTAAGCCCTGGGCATCAGTGTCTGAATGGGAAGCAGGTTAACAAGAAAACTCATGATTCCCAATGAGTTAATCTCTAGTGAAGACATCAGTAGGGCTGGAGGGCTCTGCTCTTTGCTCTGTCAGGAGGCAAATTTCATTCCTTCCCTTACCAGATAATTACTCTATACTGTAAGGGTATTTCTACAGAAGTGGTTCCCAGCCTCTTCTCTGCTGTGGCACACCTCAAGCTCCAGGGGCTCTTTTCCCTGCCCCCGGCTGGCAGCTGTAGGAGGGAAGGGTTGGGGCAGAGGAGCCAACCTGTTGCTCACACAGGAGGGGAGGGGGAAGAAAGGGAGACTGAGCTCTGATTGATTGCTCTGCCCCAGAGGGGGTGGGGCAGTGAGGCAGACGGCCAATCAGAAGGCAGCTTTCCTCCCTGCCCCTTTTGTTCTCACACGTACTTTTTCAAAAAATTGCATGGCACACCTGTTCTGGCCTGACAGCACGCCAGCTGGGAAATACTGGTCCAAAGTACAGAGACTATACCAGAATAGCTGTGTTGGCATAGCCCCATAGTGCAGATGGAGCCTACATCACCAGAAGGAGGTTTTCCATTGGTGTTGAAACACCACCTCCCCAAAGTGCATTAGTGACATCAAGAGAAGCACTCTTCCATCAACATAGCGGTGTCTACACTGGGAGTCATGTCAGCAGTTATGTCCATCAGGGGTGCAGCTGACCTACTATGCCAAGATATCTTTCAAGTGCAGACCAAGCTGAAGTGAAGCACCACAGCAAAGCAAAAATAATACCCATCTCTATATCTTTTTTCATTGGTATTGCTACTGAACGCAACAGAGCTAGATTGCTATGTAGACGGCCACTTCAGTGGTTTGAATGGAGCATTCTACCTGCATCTGAGAACTGAAATGGGTAAAAATCAGAGGTGGTTTTGGTCTTCCCAACTCTTGGTGGGTTGGAGTTTGGAGTTGCAAAGTCACAGTTTGGATCCAGATCCTGTTTTAGCCAAACCCAAAAGTTCAGGCAGCAGGGGAGAGGTTTAGAAAATGATTTCATTTTATGCCTCTTTGGAGACTACATTTTCTTTTTTAAAAATCCCCTTTTTTTCCAAATAAACCTTCAATATCAGAGTCTGTGTGCACACACTATCCCTTTATATTTTTACAGAATCTATTTCTAAATCTAAAGTGAATCCTCTGGAAAGCAGAGAATGAAACCCAGCCCAAAATTACATACAAACAACTGCCTTCACTGTTCAGATGTGTGAATGGCATGCATGGATTATGATTAACACATGCTGTTCTCCTTTCAGTCTATGCAAAAGTGTCCAGTGACAAAGGGTGGGCAGCTTCATGGCACTGTAATGAAATTATGAACAGTGTTTGGTTTTTTTTCCAGCCCAGAATTTCTGTGATGCTTACTAGGACAATGAAACAATAAGATAAAGAATCCAAAGATATGACACTTCCAATGAATTCATTGGCTTTAGAGGTTGCTACTGTAGTGAACTCTGCCCTGACCTCAAGTTTCATAGAATTATAGAAATGTAGGGCTGGAAAGGATCTTGAGATGTCATCCTGTCCAGACCCTTCTACTGAGGCAGGACCAAATAAACCTAAATTACCTTGACAGGTGTCTGTCCAACATCTTCTTAAAACCCCCCAGTGATGGGGATTCCTTGGAAGTCTATTCTAAAGCCTAACTATCCTTATAGTTAGAAAGATTTTCCTAAATCTCCCTTGCTAAAGATTAAGCCCATTACTTCTTGTCCTATCATCAGTGGAGATGGAGAACAATTGGTCACAGTCCCCTTTATAACAATCCTTAATATATTGGAAAACTGTTATCGGGTCTCTCTTCATCTGCTTTTCTCAAGACTCAACATGCCCAGTTTTAACCTTTCCTCATAGGTTAGGTTTTTCTAACCTTTTCATCATTTTTGTTGCTCTCCTCTGGGCTCTCTCCAATTTGTCTATATCTTTCCTGAAGTGTGATTCCTAGAATTGGGCACAGTACTCCAGCTGATGCCTCACTAGTGATGAGTAGAGCAGGACAATTTCTTCCTGTGTCTTACATACCACACTCTTGCTAATAAGCTCCAGAATGATATTAGTCCTTTGCACAACTGCATCACACTGTTGACTCATATTTAATTTGTGATTGACTATGACCCCAAATTCCTTTCAACAGCACTACAACCAAGCCAGTTATTCTGTTGTGCACCCACCTCAGAATAATTTTATCTAGACCACATTTCCATAGTTTGCTTATGAGAATGTCATGCGGGACTGTGTCCAAAGTGTAACTAAAATCAAGATATAGCATGTCTATTGCTTCCCCCCATCCACTAGACCAGTAACCCTGGCAAAGTTTACTGATCAGCCAGTGAGAGGTTTTGCTTTGATGATTGTAAATACTTCTAATTCTGTAACTCCCAATTGGAGTTTGCCCGTTCCTGCAACGCTGGATTGAGCTTCTAGGAGTCCTACCCTATGGTACAACAATAAAGGCTACCAGAGTCTTCTAACACCATTTCCCAGCATGCTTGGAGGCAGGGATGGGATTTGGGACAGAATGGACTAGAAAATCCTGCTGAGGCCAATAGGGTGGCTTCTGCCTGGTGGGGATATGGACAAGCAGTTTGCTGGGCCAATGATGAGCCAGGACTGCTCAGCCCCTCAGTGGGTGGGAACAGTCTGAGTCAGAGACAAAGAGAGACTAGAGTTAGGCCTGGTCTACACTACAGAGTTAGGTTGACACAAGGCAGCTTATGTCGATCTAACTATCCAGGTGTCACACTGAAATTTTGCTCCTGCCAACGTCACTGCCCTGCTATGCCAACATAATAACTCCACCTTCATGAAAGGCGTAGAGTCAATGTTGATGTAGTTAGGTCAAGCCAGTGTCAGTGTGGACATTGTGTTGGTTAAGTCAACTGTTACTGGCTTTCAGAAACTGTCCCACAATGCCCCGCACTGACAGTATAGTTGGTACCAGCGCTCGGGGTGAGGATGCATGCCACTGACACAAGAAGAATAGTGTGCATATGCAAAAGCAATGTCATTATTGCAGCAGCTGTCTGCCAGTGTTACTTAGGTTGACATAATTTTGTAATGTAGACATGTCCTTGGTTTCAGTTTTGAACTCTGAGTCTGGGAGCTGAGGGGGAAGCAGAACAGCTCAGGGAATCTTTGATTAACTCCCCTCCCCACAAAGGGTGACTCTGAACAGCAGTGGGATCTAGTGCATGGGTTAGGCCAGGAGTAGGCACACAAGCTGATTTTCAGTGGCACTCACACTCGCTGGGTCCTGGCCACTGGTCTCGGGGGCTCTGCGTTTTATTTAATTTTAAATGAAGCTTCTTAAACATTTTAAAAACCTTATTTACTTTACATACAACAATTGTTAGTTATATATTATAGACTTTTAGAAAGAGACCTAAGAACCTTAAAATGTATTTCCGGCACACGAAACCTTAAATTAGAGTGAATGAATAAAGACTTGGCACATCACTTCTGAAAGGTTGCTAACCCCTGGGTTAGGCAGTTCCAGTCCTGTGGAAACCAGCAGCCACAGTGGGAGAAATCCAGCCTGGCACCAGCTACTGAGAACCAGTTGAGACCTTCACAGGACTCCAGACCAAGGAGACAGGAGAGGACCCTGCCCCTCCCAGGGTGAAGACTCTGTAAAAGAACCTTTTTTTGTTTAAGTCGGCCAACATTCACAGCGCTGCAGCACTTGTCTCTGGAATCATCCTCAGTGTAGCACTGACCTGGGAAGGTATCAGGGAGAGAGCTGGGGGTTGGGGAGAGGTGTGTGTGTTGGGAGAAGAGGAATTGGTTAATTTGTTGATGTTTTAGTATTTATTAGTTAACCCTAAACCTTTCCCAGATCCTATTTTCCTGCTACCACTAAAGTCCTGCTTTTTCACAATGTTATTTTTGGGTATGTCATTTCTTTGCTTGGGTTTCTGTTGATGTAATTTATTGTTTCTTTTTCACTAGGTTTTATGCTCCTTCCCAGCAGTGGTAGCATTGTTCAAGTTCCCAAGGGACAGCACCCTGTGTCCCAGGGCACAGTGAGGAGTCACCTCAGTTGGAGGCACCAGGTGTCACAAAAAAGAACCCAGGAGCCAAACCAGGTGAGGAGAGGGGAGAAGCCACTCTAAGGAGCAAGCACCAGGCAGAAGGCTTGAGCCACACTTCGGGGGAGTGTCTGTATGTGTTGTCAAGTATCAGAGGAGTAGCCATGTTAGTCTGTATCCACAAAAACAACAAGGAGTCCAGTGGCACCTTAAAGACTAACAGATTACTTGGGCATAACCTTTTATGGGTAAAAAAACGACTTCTTCAGATGCATATGTGTTGTGTTGGTTGGGTGTGTTTTTCTCTCAATACCACAGGTGAGCTGTGGAGGAGGAGTTCTGGAATAAAACTAAATAGATAATAGCCTTTTCATGGTACTTTTTAATCTACACCTCAAAACATTTTACAAAGATGGATAAGTATTATTCCTCCCATTTCACAGGTCAAGCAACTGAGCCACAGAAAGGTGAAGTGACTTGTCAAAGGTCACACAGTGAGTCAATAGGAGAGCCAGGAACAGAAGTCAGCTCTACTGACTGACAAACTGGCGTCCTATTCACTAGATCATGTAGAACCAGGCTGTTTCTGCTTCAGCCCGTTAGTACAGTTTCAACTGGAATGTTAAAATTATTTAGTGTTTACATTGTGGCAAATCTAGAGCCCTCAATCAGGATCAGGGCCCCTTAGGTGTGGACTAACACCTAAGGGGCCCTTAGGTGTGGACTAACAAATACGAAAATACACCAGTCACTGTCCTGAAGAGTTTACAATCCAAGTCAGTTTTGTAATAAAACTATTATTTTTCTAATTTGCCTGCAGACTCTTGAGTAGCAACAAGCACAATCCACAGAATTAACATCCTAACCCAGACAGATAAATGCACATTATGGGGAAATATAGGTGGGTTTCCCTTCCAAAGGTATTCATGCTGCAAAAGCAAAATTCATGAACTGAACTCTTTGCTCCAATTTATTGACAGAACTTCCTCCTCACTTCCAGCCTCCACTGAGTAGGACTAATTAGAAACAACTGGCTAATAAATGTTTTAAAATCTCAAAACATAAAATATTGGTGGAGTATCAGAACTGGGGACGACTATCTAGGCATGACTGAAAATCCACTGATGGTGGCTTGGGGGCCTATCAGCACAGGCTGGTCCAGTACTATGGTTTAGAGGAAAAGCAGTCACATTAAATGTAGGCAAGACCCTCGTATCCTACACTCTCCACGCAACAATTTTTTAAAAATATATATTATGTATTTAATTTGAGAGCAAAGTAATGGTGTGAATATATAACCTTGCTAAGAACATAACAAAGCTAGGAAATAATGGCTTTGTATTTTTAGCTTTCCACTGACTTGGAGATTTTGTGTTTGTTAAGTCAGACCATCTCTTAGCGGTGATGGAATAGCTAATGTAAACTAATTGAGTTTGGACCACTTAAGCAGATGGCTTTCCCCTATTTGTGCTGTTGCTTGGTCCAGCAGAGTACAGTGTGTTGTCCTGGGGATTAGGCTTGTGTTTTTCCAAGTGCTAGATCTGTATCTAATTTTGGATGAGGGTTAAAACTATGTACTGTAAACAGTTAAACATGTGCACAGTGTACTAAGGAGCCAGCCAAATGAATGCTGCAGAACTGTTTGAGATTCGTTTTTATCATTAAACAGCTGTTAAACGCATTCACTGAGCTGTTCTTTTCTGAGTTAGAGATGTGCAGAGCATGTTTAAAGTATTTTCCTATTTATCAATACTTTTTGTTGCCTGTGATTTTGGTGATAGGGGTCCCGAGGCATCCAAGTATAGGTTTTGCCTTTCCCAGCATCCCAACCAAGAGAGCAGACTGAAGGGATTTCAGTCTCACTTGAAGGAGTGAAATGTTGGCACGAAAACCAGCAATCAGGGAGAATTTGGCTGGAGAATTACAAGCCAGATACTCAGCCTGGGTTAGTCAAAAGGTTTGCTATGAGGTTTGTGGTTTCACATGGTTTCAGATCAAAGCCAGATGCAACTTGGGGGATTTGGCAGACTTTGAATTTAGAGCTCATTTGAACTTGAAACTCCAAATGCAAAATGCAGAGTGTCTGAACACATGTAAAACTGAGGAGACGGCATGCATTAATTTCTGCAAACTGAGATTGCTGAGTTTCACTTACCTGTTCCAACACACAGGCAATAGGGTAACAATGACTTTAATTTACCCCTTTTTCCGGAGCTTCCGTTTCCTCCTTTTATAATTATCTCACCTCCCACATACTCAAGAGAAGACACTCACCCTGCTGTCAATTGATATAAGGTGCAATAGCCTCCTCTGAGAAAGCAGCCCCATCCTACAACCTGCCTCTAAGTCAGGGGTGGGCAAACTTTTTGGTCTGAGGGTCGTCCGTATCTGGGTATGGAAGTTGTGCGGCAGGCCATGCATGCTCACAAAACTGGGGTGTGGGAGGTGGTGAGGGCTCTGGCTGGGTGCGGGCTCTGGGGTAGGGCCAGAAATGAGGAGTTCAGGGTGCAGGAGGGGCTCTGGCCTGGAACTAAGGGGTTTGGAGGGCGGGAGAGTGATCAGAGCTGGGGCAGGGGGTTGGGGCCAGGGAAGGGGGCAGAGGGTGCAGGCTCTGAGTGGCGCTTATCGCAAGCAGCTCCCAGAAGCAGCGGCATGTTACTCTCTGGTTCCTACGTGGAGACATGGCCAGGCTGCTCTGCGCATTGCCCCATCCGCAGGTGCTGCCTCTGCAGCTCCCATTCTCCACAGTTCCTGGCCAATGGGAGCCGTGGGGGCCTCACCTGGGCCATGGGCAGCATGTGGAGCCCCCTGGCTGCCCCTACGCGTAGGAGCCAGAGGGTGGACATGCCGCTGCTTCTGGGAGCTGGGCGGAGCCATGGCATGCGTGGAGTGGGGCAAACCCCTGACCCCGCCTTCCTGGCTGGAGCACCAGAGCGGGCAAGCCCCGGACCCTGTTCCCCAGCGGAAGCTTAAGGGCTGGATTAAAATGTCTTATGGGCCAGATGCAGCCCCTGGGCCGTAGTTTTCCCACCCCTGCTCTAAGTGATGTTCAGTAGCAGTGTAAAGTGTACTCTCCACAACTTCTTCCCTTATGGAGAGAGAACATCATCTCTGCAATATTCCCCCTGCATGTTCCATAGGAACTGGGGTCTGCTAGAACATGCAGGGCCAGTTCTGCCCCCTGAATGCTGCTCAGGAGACATGTAGGAACCATAAATGAGCCATAGTGGGCCAAGGGAAAATTATTGTGGTGCAGGAGCAACATAAGGCTAACATTCCACGCGTCTGCACAGGGCGGGTTCAGGGACAAACGGGAAGGGGAAGATCTGTTGCTGTAGCACTTGGCACTAAGGGTATTCTGGGCTGCAGAGCAACCGGTATGGAGCCTGAGAGAGGCTGCTGTAAGTCAGAGCAGCCCCTGAGGCTGCTTCTCAAATGAATTGGCACAGCATCTGGGCCTCTGCAAGAGAATATGCAGGGCAATGCCACTCCAACGTTGCAGCAGTGGAGGTCACCTTGACGTGCCATTGAAGCACTCTGAAGTGCTGAGGGGTATGATGGCAACATGCCAGGAGCCTGCAGGCTTGCTTTGAGCTGGTTGGCTTGCAGGCTGGCTGTGCATCACAGATTGTAGGGCTACCATCTGAGCCTTTGCTCATGTAAATTTGAATCTGAATATAGTAGCTGAGACTCACTGTTGACTTTGACTAGGGTGACCAGATGTCCCAATTTTATAGAGACAGTTTTAATATTTGGGGATTTGTCTTGGGTAGGTGCCTATTACCCCCACCTCTGTCCCAATTTTTCACACTTCCTGTCTGGTCACCCTAACTTTAACCTATGGGCTCAGATCGTGTTGTGAGGAAAAGCAGGTGCCCAATATGGAAACATATGGCTTTTCTTTCAGTTTTAGTTCAGGGCACCATGTAGGCAAATAGCCATCTTAAGGGATATCTGCAATGGTAACCAGCAGCAATCAAGCTCTGGATTTTCAGGGATTTTTATTTAGTTTATACATTGGGACTGGGCCAATGTTATTCCTTAAAAGTAATCCATGAGAAGAGATCTTTACCTGCATGCATCTCAGCTTCAGCAATTCCTTTTCCTGATTGTAGAGTAATCTTTTACATCCTCACACACCAAGAAGAAACCAATTATTTAAATATAGTGAAGTGTCAGATATAAAATGATGTAGGCCATGAAATTCCACTCCTCACTCACCCCCTAGCTCCCATGTAGGCCTGGCTATTCCAGCATATATGGCATGTAATAACTCAGTGTTCAAGGCCTTCCCAACAGATCATTGCATGTATCTTCAATATCTAAAGGTAACTGAAAAATGGGCTGCTTCAGCTTTACCACTGAATTCTTCGGTTTAAGTCAGACCTTTGGTTTTATTTTGACAAAGGCTTCACTGTGTTGATTTCCTTTTATTCAGAGCAAAGAAAGGAAAATTAGAGCGTAATCTGGCTTGTATAGAATGTACACACGATGTAACAAAAATCACAATAAACATTAATTAGTGAGAAAAGTAACAGGGATGAACTTTGGGTCACTTTTCAGTTCATGCTAAATCCCTACATTTTTTTCCCAAAGCAACAGAATGATAACTGAATGATGAATGTATCTTTCACCCCTCTCCCTCCCATTCCTTAATATTTGCATTTTGAGTGGGATGCTTACCATATATTTTTAGCTAAGATATACTGTAAGTAGAATATGCAGGCTGCTTTTAACAATGCACAATTATGTGCAATGGCTAAAAGGCCCTGGTAAATGGCCAGGTGCTCTGGTTCACTGATGTAAATCTGGAGTTCCTCTGGATTTACACCAGTATAACTGTGAGAATTAGAATCTTCCCATCGACCCCTAATTGAAATATCTTGAAATGAATTTGAGGGTCTTAGGTCAGTGCCTGGTGGATCCAAGTCCACATTGTAAAAGTACCATATGTAGATTGTCACAATTAATGTAGTCTTTGCTCAGCTGTGGCTGCAGAGTGAGATGGAAATTGAAAGTGACTCCATGTAAATTTTAATGTCTAGGCAGACCTGCCTTTCCAGTTCAAAGGTCATTGAAATAGCAAGGAGGAGATCATGTGGCTGTAGCTGATCATGGACAGATGGGGAGGTTCACGTCCAGTATTCTCAGCTACCTTAGAATCATGAAATTAAAAACAACAGCCCTAGTGTTCAGCTGGAGGAACGGGGGGTGAGGGGGAGGGAGAGGAGGAGAGTGGCATTCAGACCTTCCCTTCAAAGTATTTCTGTGAGGATTAATTAGCTGAAATCCTTTGTTTTTCATCTCTTCAGAGAAGTCCACTGAGAATTTATTGCTGAGCCATTAATGAATTTTTAAACTGCCAGGAAGTAATGTAAATAAGTGCAATCCACATCTGTTACACTACCATTATCAGGTCAAAATACATGCACAAACACTATTGCTTCAAGTAAAGGGTACATCCTGAGGTGGGCAGAGGGTGGTTATAGAAACTATGCATAGCACTGTGGGTTAGAGCAATTAACTTGGAACCCCTTAACTGCATTTGAAAGAGCTTCCATTCAGAAAAATTGGATGATGATGATTGCAATGTGGTGTCCAGGAAGAGAGGGTTTGTTTTTTTTAATTAACACTTGACAATTTTAATTTCTTTTTATTATTATTATTGCAGTTTCATTGTAGTAAGCAGATAAGAATGTTGTATAGGGCCCAAAGTCTATTGATGTTAGTGGAAAGACAACTGCTTCCAACAATGGGCTTTGCATGGAGAAAGGTGTGCACCCAATGTATGTCCCAGCGGTGTAATCTGACCATTGGCATTGCTTCAAATGTGACTTCATTTTGTTCCGGGGACTTAATTACAGTATGTGAATACACTCTTTTGTAACTGCTGCAGCAAACCAATGAAGATGCACCTTAATGATTTTTAATTAACTAACTGCTATTAATTTTGCCCTAAGTCCTTTATTTTTAATTATTACTGTGTTTAGCCTTCATGGTCTGTTTTGGAAAAAAAATGACCTAATGATGGGTGTGATTTTAAGAAAACTTATCTCCAGTATTATTATTTTTGAGCTTATGGAGAGGAAAACAAAACTTTCCTGGTCTTGAATAGACAATCACCCTTGAAAACAAAGTAGCAGATTGGCACACTAGGTGTTTAGTGCAGAGTCAATGGAAAGACACCCATTAACTTCAGTGGGCTTGGATCAGGCTCCAGGATCATAAAATGCTCCCAAATCTCTCCAGCGCCCTTCCTCCTCCATCAAATATTCTCTAATCTGCAGGTGTTTTGTTAACTGTTCAGGGCTGTTTTTTGGTGAAAGAGAGCCTTTTAAAAATTAAAATGCTATGTATTCTAGTGATATATAAAGTGGGTTATCCCTCAGGGGCCCAGAATATAACTTTTGAGAGGTCTTAGTTATGTGAAGGCTCAGGTCCTCTTTCATTTATTCTGCTCCAGAGCCAGTAATATAGAAGAATGCCTGTCCTGGGTTCAAGCTCCCCTTGCTATTCATTTAAAACTGCAATACAGATGTTCAGTATAAAATCAGAATAACAGCACATATCTCCCCACTCCTGTATGCCAACCACCAGTCAGCAAATATGAAGGGCCAAATCCGCAACTGGTGTAATTGGCATAGTTGCACTGACTTCATTTACACTAGCTGAGGATTTGACCTCATATCTCCCACTCTTCATATTCAGTCCATTCCCACAAAAAGTAAAAAAAGCAGCAGCAGCATCAGCAGCAAGCTTCAAAGAATGTTCATTCTCAGTGGTGAGCACTGCCCTCCAAGGATGCAATGTCCTATTGAGATAATAGAGACACATTTGACTTGGTAGGTTTTAAATTTGGGGACAGATATTTCAGAACTCTTTCCAATATGCACTTCATCCAGTATCCAGAAAAGGAGGATCTGCTCCTTGATGGCCTCAAGAGCTGTTCTAGTTCCACAGGGCTGATAAAGTCTTTAGTAACATTAACACAACCTGCATTCAAAATATACATCCTATGTTTATGGGCTTTACTGCACGCAAACTGCAAACAGAGTATTCTCTTAAACCAAGGATGGGCAGAATTCATCCTTGGATTGAACATCGCTGATGCAGTTCTGCAGTGTGGGCCACACCTGCCCTCCTCTTCAGTACAGAGGTGAATCCCACAGAGTTTGTGGATCAGATTCTGATTTCACTTACACCAGCGAAAACTTAGAGTAACGCTATTGGAGCCAGTGAAGTTACCCTGGATTTACACTGATATAATGAAGAGCAGAACTTGGCCTTCCAGGTATTCAATCTGGCCATTCTGACTTTTAGAGGACACTTGTAAATTCATATGTAGTGTATAGAAATAGGGTAGTATCCCTATACATTCTGAATGCCATTAGAAGGCTCTCAGACTATTTAGCGGGATACCATATTACCCCACTGGCTTCTGATGGCTTCTAAAATCTAGAACACACTCAGAGCCACACTATCCATATAGCTAGGGCTTGCATGTGTGTATATATTTACTAAACATAGATATTTGAGTCCAATTGGGCCCATAGGGTTTCTTATAATTTTGTCACATAAACAGCAAAAGACACGCCACCACTGGTGTGTAGACAAGAAATTCTGCAGCAGGCATAATGGAATAACTTGAGAACCGTTTGAGTAACTCTGCCCTGAACTCTTGGACTTGATCTAATACCGGGTTATGAATCCGAATGAAATTCATACCACTTTTAATGATGGAAATGTATTCTAGATTCACTTGTACCCGGGCACATGCGGGGTGACTGCTGCTGCTTAGCTACTATTCATAAGTTCGCACTGTTTCATTTCCAAGTGCTGAATCAGAATATATTTACCATGACCTGGATAAATCACAGACATTTCCTATCTAGATGGGGCTTTCCATGATTCCGTGCATCTGCTTCCGACAAATGAAAAACATCAGCTAAAACATTGAATGAAAATGCAATACCTTCCAAACCTTAAAAAACATATTAAATCAGGGAAGCCACTTAATCTCTAGTGCCTCTGCTCCGCATCTGTAAAATGGAGATAACACTTCCCCTTTGCCATCGCTGCCTTGTTTATTTAGATTGTAGGCTCTTCAGGACAGGGACTGGCTCCTATTCCATGTATGTACCATGCCTAACACAGTGGGGCCTTGGTTTGACTTGGGGTATGCAGGAACTATAATAATAGTAATGTTGCTACTGTTTTAAATATGCAAAAAACAGCCACCAAAGGTAATTATGGTAATACAACTTCAGAGCTGAGATTTTAATCACACAGAAGCTAAGAAATTCAAATGTGTGGTTACCCAGTGTTGTAAATTGTCTGTCTCATAGGTTAATAGCATTTTCTTACTGTACGTAACATTAACACTAATAGCTTAGTTTCTAATTCTGCTCTTGGTTAGGCAGGCATGACTCCCTATTCAGTCAGTGGGACTGCTCACGGCAATAAACACTACAAGGTGGTTTGTCAGCAGGATGAGGCCTTCCCTTGCCAGCTGTAACTAGCTGAACATTTTGAACTGGATTTTCTGCTAGACCAGGGTGACTGGAAGCAAAAGTGAAACTGACGAGTGTGTTGACATTGTCCACACTGATGAAATATGAAAAGAAAAACGGCAGCATCTATGTTGAAAATGACATTCATTTTTAATAATCTGAGGTGTTGTCAGTCAAACAAGGACATTTTGTGTTTAACATTATTTTTAATCATATAGTGGCCCTTTAAAAGTGGGGGGGGGGGAAGGAAGGCACCAGTGCATGTATTTACATGTGCAATCTGCCATGGCTATCACTGAGTAAAGATAAAATGCATATATGCATTTATTTGAATGTGTGATCTAAAAATTACCCATCCAAATAAAGGCACCGTTACCTTGAGAGTGACAGAACATTGATGCATCAGCACCCCTGGCTTCATAAGTGCTTATTTATTTGCATGTTTAATCATAGTGACAGGTGCAATTATTTCAGCATAGATGTCTGGATAAATGTACTCCATGCACACTTCAGTTAGTATGGAAAATAATGTGCTGTACCTACATAGTATTTTACTTTCACTCACTTAGAACGTGTTTCGTTGACTGTTTTTTCCATACTGTACTTTGGGGCATTCCTCACTGAGTTCTATGTACAGCACCTGCCAAGATTTAAACGCTTAAATGAAAACAATTTTCATTATCTGAACACAAAGAAGCATCTGACCATTTTTTTCCCAAAATGAAAAAAATTGATTTCTAGCTGTATATTTCAAAAATAATTAAACAGATTTTATGCAAACCTTCCAAATACATTCACTTCTAGGCAAAGAACACACATGAAACATTTCTACTCATGAGGCTGTCTGAGAGGAAAGGAACAAGGAACAAGACAGGGAAAATAGGAGTATAGAATGAAAAACCCATTTTAGCTGCATCTGAAGAAGTGGGTATTCACCCACGAAAGCTCATGCTGCAGAACGTCTGTTAGTCTATAAGGTGCCACAGGATTCTTTGTTGATTTTAGCTGAAGTAGTCAGTATAGTTCTATAAACCGGTTGGTAATACCTTTTTGCTGATGTAAAGAGTTCAGTGTACAAAACTAATGTGTTATTCATCCTCAGTCATAAATATGCTAATTAGAGACAGACCGAAGCCACAGAACTTCTATTCTAATCCAGATTTCCAAAACCATGTCTCAGTTCCCCCTCCTCCCATCCCCCACAAAGTTCAGAAGTGTTTGCATTAGGGATTTTGGTTAATGCCCATCTCTAATTACAACATACTTTGCATTTCCATAGCAGCTCACATTTGTCGATCTCAAAGCACTTTGCAAACCCCAATTAAGCCTCACAAGACCCTTGTGTTATACGGGAAGTATTATCAACTCCACTTTATAGATGGATAAACTGAAGCACGGAGAGATTAAGTTCTGCAGCTTGCCCAAGGTCAATGGCAAAGCCAAAAATAGAATTTAGGAGTCCTGACTCGGTCACTTGATCTACTCAGTCAACCAGACTCCCTCTTTATCAGTCTGTAGCATATTACAAACAGGATTTTAGCTGCTTTGCAGGCTTACCGCAGTCTTAAACACAGTAAAACTGTCCCCATTTTCTTTTACACACTTGGGCTTCGGTGGCATTGAACTCCAGGTTGAATTGAGAAGGGTTTCACTTGTTCTGCCCTTCAATTATCAGTTTCCTTTTGCTTGTATTCTTAGCCTGGCTAAGAGAGGATGAAAGGTTGCTGAGTTAATCTGAATCTAATCCAAAGCATGTACAAGAGTCTGAAAAACTCTGCCTTTTGCTCTGTGCCATGACTAGCTGTCATAGCCACTGTAGATAGGAAGTCAGGTGACTGGGTGCATTTCAGTCTCCTTTCCATTTCAGAACTGTGTGACATTGGAGTTGTACTTTTGCAAGGCTGAGCAGGACACAGCCTTTGTACTCTAAGAAAGACTGACTCTGTTACAAACAAGTATAAACATTGCAGCTTTTTTTTCGGGGCAAATGGGAGAGACAAAGATGCAAGACCCTGATGCTGTGATTGGCTTTCAATCTTTCACCGCTCCCATTCTCTCTGTCATGAATCACCTCTTTTATAGCCCCTCAATATTTCCTCCCATCCACCACTGCTTCAGTAACTACAGCCAAAGCAATTGCACTGAACACAACCCTAATGTGCCAACAGAAGTACTGTTTGCATTACTCCTTCTCTTCACTTGGGCCATTTCTGACCATTCCCTTCTTTTAATAAGCAGATAGGGCTTGCTGAGCACCTGCAGCTCTCACAGACTTCAACTGGAGGCTCAGAACATCTGAAAATCAGTCCCTCAAACATTTAATGAGTCCCATGCTAAACCAGATATATTTCTCAGGCGTCGGTCCTGTTTTTGCTTTAGTTTGTAAGGGTCCGATCCCATGAATTTTCATATACATAATTTTACTCTCATGAGTAATTCATCCCTTGGGGAAGTGGGGAGAACCTCAAGGATTTATTGAGTCAGTTTTGTAGCTGATTCACAGGATGACGTTATCTATGAAAGACTGAGCCTGCAGAGATGTGGTTTATTCAATTCATAGAGCTACTCTGGATTGAGTACACAGGCTGCAGAAATTAAAAGATGATGCTATTCATGGGGGATAAAATAGAAGCATCTCTATAATAGATCAAGCTGCAAAAGGATGGAGTAGCTAATTCACTTAGTGCGGTCAGGGGAAAATGGAAACTATAAAAAATCCTCTGATGTCACAGCATGTTTCAGTTGCAGTTCCTGATATGAGCGACACCAGGGTTCAGTAGGTGTGGTTTTAATTAAGCAAGCCAGAAAGTGAAAAGAAAATTAAGAGCCATTTCCAGCAATGGTTAAGAAAAACCTTCCCATCAAAACAGATATGTTAACTGAACAGGGTCTGAGTTCTACTTTGATACATGGGGCCAGACCGAGGATGCCTCACTCTCGCTGTGGAAAGCTATATTACACAATTTAACTTAGAAGCAGCAGTCTCTTCATTTTATCCTTTACTAGTTGGCAACATCAATTTCCTCCCTCTCCTTCTGCCCTCTCCCCAGCTCTTCAATTACGTTTTAAATTAACACAACTCCTTTTCATTTGAAAAAGAAATACAAGGTGATAGCATGCAAAAATTTGTGCTGCAGGCAGGACAGCGGGTACAATACATTTTTGTTTATAGGCCCTACAAAAATAATAGCTCTCAATTAGCTTTGGCACTATATGAACTGTCTGGTGGGGTGGTACAGATGTGGAAACATCTAGAGAGCAATGAGGGTATGTGATAAATTTAATTCCAGTGTGGACCAAGGAAGGGGTACCGTACAGACTGATCTTGACTATCTGGAATGGTCAGCTCAGCACAGTTTGGGAGGGAAAAGTGATCACATATTGATTAGAGTATATTTTTTCTGGGGCTTTTGATTCAGTGACTCATCAGACTCTGAACTGCTTTGTGAGCAGGTTGAGTGTAACTGGTTCCATATTCATGGTTTTTGGCACTATCTGGTGGATAGATAGTGTCTTTGGGAGAATTAGCCCATTCTGTGGCACCTGGAGGGGACATGGCTAACTAAGGAGCTGGGAAGAACTGGCCTTGGTGTTTCCTATCAAGGAGGGACTGCAGGGCCAAAGAGGGAGAATTGAGAGAGGAGAGCTGCAGTAGGAAGCTTTTACCCTGTGATTGCTCCTGAAGGGAGAGGACAGTAAAGGTGAAGGGGTTCCAGGCAGCTGCCAGAGAGGCTAAGAGATACCCAGAGAAAACTCCTTAGCAACACACTGGGAAAAGCTGCACAGAGAGGTGAAACTCCAGGGAGAGGGGGACTGGACAGCAGAGCTCCACGACAGACACCGGCAAGCAGGCAAAGGTAGGGAACCAGCAAGGGATCATTAGAAACAGGCTTATCACAAAGATCCTGGGCTGGAACCCAGAGGAAAGGCAGACCTGTCTTCTCCTAGCATCCCCTTGCAGGAAGTGTGGTTGTCACATTATGGGGTGAAATCTGGACCAGTGAGGGGCTGTCACCACCTGCCCTGCAACCTTGGGGGCCTCACAATGCTCTGCTGTTGTACTCCCAACCTGGGCCACTCACAAACAGGCAAACAGCATTCAGGTCACATCCTGAGTGTCTGTGAATAGCTACAGTCCTGGTCACAGGCAACTCTGACCCCAGCAGCCTGTCAGCAATGCACCAGCCACACTCTGGCTTCCATCAGCCTTGATTACTATGTGCAGGGTAACCTCAACACACTCCTAGTCCTGAATTTTCCCCCAAACATGTGTTCTGCATTGTACAACCCTCTCCTGGGCAGCTCAGATATTAAAGTTCCGTTGCCTCTGTAGGGGGTCAATATGCAACAGTTTGCTGCTTTAACTAGAGTTATCCAAACAGTTCAGTTTAAAGACAAGACTGGATTGGTTTTGATTTAAAAAAATAAAACTAATAAAACTAAAACAAAAATAAAACTGCAAGGAGATAGATTTTAAGTGAGTACAAGTATAAGATATTAAAGTCAGAAATAGTTACAGGAGAAATAAAGATAAAAGATTTCCTAGCAGCTAACACTTAATAAACTAGATTTGGTTTAAGGTCAAATCCTTACCATATGTTCCCAGCAACATGGCTGACCAAATTCTCAGGTCAAGATCCCCCCCGCCAAAAGTCAAAGGGCTGGTTCCTTTGTCCTGTTAGGTGAAAGAGAGTGTGTGTGAGAGAGAAAGATACAGAGAGAAAGAGAGAGAGAGAGATCTCAGAGTGGTTTTGCTCCTTATGTTATAGTCCAGTCGCCCTTTGAAATGCATTTTCTGAGGGTTACCCCTAGATAAAGTTCCTTCCAGCTGTGAGGACAGAGACATGGGATCTCATGGTGAAAGAGGTTCCATGTTGTTGTTTGCTAAAATGCAGATTAGTATGTCCCTGCCCCCCTTCCTTGCCAAAGAATGGCCACTTGACAGGTGATTGACAATCTACTTTGATGACAGCTGGCTAGAGGAGTCAGTTTGTCCTTTGTCTTTGAGGAACAGGTTTACCCCCCACCCCATCCATGTCCGGTAAACACGTTTCAGTCATAATTTCATCTTATGTTCATAACTTTACATATAATGTTGCTATATACCAGGGTAATCGGCTGGCGGGCCGAGAGACAGTTTGTTCACATCAACCGTCCACAGGCACGGCTGACCGCAGCTCCCAGTGGCCGTGGTTCACTGTTCCCGGCCAATGGGAGCTGCGGGAAGCGGTGCAGGCAGTTGCCCACCACTGCTAGATATAGTCACAGTGGTGCAAGCCTCAGGAAAGAGACAAGGACTACTGAGCCCAGGCTGGGGATGAAGGCCTGCTATGTGGTCACTAAGACTTTGGATTTTCATTTTGACTTATTTGGTTACCCCACAAGCAGAGTCAACTGAAATGTGCCCTGGCTAAAGGGCTAGGGCACAGGAGTCGCAGACTGCAGCAGAACTAGAATGGTAGGACCAGAGGATGCTAGAGGCAAAGAACCCCAGCAGCCCCATGACCTGATACCAGGTTGCTACAGCAGTGGGGACAACTGCTTACACCTACCTTGGGCACTGTGACTGGACTTCCAAAATGCTCCCTTCCTAAAAAGCATCTGGTGTCAGATGCAGCAGGAATATTGTGATCAGTGAGGACACGGGATTAGCTCCACTCACTGTACTGACTGCTTGGTGCAATAGATGGCGTTTAAGCTTATAGTTCTTAATGTTTGATGTTTAATGTAGCACTCAGTGGAATATGCCAATACCTCAGAATCAAAACATTCCATAAGAATGTTTGAATTTCAACAAAAATGTGTTGAACACCAGGCAGGTATACAACAAAAACCTGCCTGCAAGACTGGGTTCTGTCAGAAACCTGCCTGGTTTCCTGACAGCTCACCTGTGCAGCTCTTCAGCAGCCTGCCTGGTGGACTGACAAGGAACTGCTAGTCCTGGCTCCAAACTCCCAGGCTTGTCATTTCTCGCCAGCCCAAGCTTCCTCAGCTCCAGGGAATTCCACCAGGCAGACTGCCCCAGAGCAAGGACTTCCCAGGTTTTCAGAGTCCTGGTTCCTTGTCAGCTTGGAAGCCCTGACAATCAAGCTGCCCAGCTTCCTGCTTGGTGGACTGCCAGGGTTCTGGGAAGCTCAGGGAGCCATGGAAACATTTTGACAAGGTCAAAACAAAATCATAGAATCACTGAATCATAGAAGATTAGGGTTGGAAGAGACCGCAGGAGGTTATCTAGTCCAACCCCTTGCTCAAAGCAGTACCAACCCCAACTAAATCATCCCAGCCAGGGCTTTGAAACCTCTAAGGATGGAGATTCCACCACCTCCCTAGGTAACCCATTCTAGTGCTTCACCACCCTCCTAGTGAAATAGTGTTTCCTAACATCCAACCTAGACCTCCCCCACTGCAACTTGAGGCCATTGCTCCTTGTTCTGTCATCTGCGACCACTGAGAACAGCTGAGCTTCATCCTCTTTGGAACCCCCCTTCAGGTAGTTGAAGGCTGCTATCAAATCCCCCCTCACTTTTCTCTTCTGCAGACTAAACAAGCCCAGTTCCCTCAGCCTCTCCTCGTAAGTCATGTGCCCCAGCCCCCTAATCATTTTCATTGCCCTCCGCTGGACTCTTTCCAATTTCTCCACATTCTTTCTATAGCTGGGGGCCCAAAACTGGATGCAATACTCCGGATGTGGCCTCACCAGTGCCGAATAGAGGGGAATAATCACTTCCCTCGATCTGCTGGCAATGCTCCTACTAATGCAGCCCAATATGCCATTAGCCTTCTTGGCAACAAGAGTACACTGTTGACTCATATCAGCTTCTCGTCCACTCTAATCTCCAGGTCCTTTTCTGCCGAACTGCCACTTAGCCAGTTGGTCCCCAGCCTGTAGCGGTGCATGGGATTCTTCCATTCTAAGTGTAGGACTCTGCACTTGTCCTTGTTGAACCTCATCAGATTTCTTTTGGCTCAATCCTCCTATTTGTCTAGGTCACTCTGGACCCTATCTCTACCGACTTCTTCGAAAGAAAATTGGGGATTCCCTTTCTGCAGAAAATTTCAAAATTTTATTCCATTCCAGCATGATTTTTTTTTTTTGCAGTTTCAGAGTATCCCATGGAGCAGGAGTTTCAGCTGCTGACTAGCTCTAGTTTAAAGCTCTAAATGCTGTAACTACCAGTTAGCTGTCAGAAGCTCTGTAACCCTACGGAACCTCTCCCTCTCAGGGCAAATGGAATGGTGTGTTGGATTTCAAGGCCAAGGAGGGGGCAGAGGATAGTGACTCTATTTTTGCTGTGGGTCTTTAGAGTGCCCTGCCCTGTGGCCTCCAACCTGTCATGGGTTTGATTGGAAAGAGATCTTAGATTGCTTTATTTTCTAAAGCTTATTGCACATCAGCATGATTAATTGCATTTACTTTGGTCTTGAAAGGCACATAGATACCTTTGATGGCAGATAAGAATTGAATATAATCAATATCAAAGGTTTCTAGATCCAGGTGTGTAAGAGTGAGGCTCTTAGCCTGACAATTGCTTAGTAAAACTGACCAAAAATTGACCATTAAAGTTTGTCCGTAGTCAAGGCCTGTGCTCAGACAGCATTGCAAACTGGCCCTTTAATTATTATTGCTGTTATCAATATTACTGATAGGCTGCTGGATTTTGAGAGCTTTGAATATTAAGAAATATTCAGAGGAATTTTGTTTTCAGATATGACCTATTTTAAAATTCAAGATGTTGTACCTAAAACTGCTTTGCAGTGAATGTCTCTCAGCTGCTGTGCTTCACAATACTGAAAAGGAGGCGTAAACAGAGCAAGTGAAAGCACAGCTTTTCGGAGCTAAGCTGGAGGACATGGCAACCTGGAATTGTTTCAAGACCCCTTGGAGTTTTCAGCTGGATTTTCCCTTCAGTAAATGAGAGGGGTCACTGGGTTATGTTTCTTTATGGCGCAGATGCAGATATGGTCTGTTGCCTCTGTTATACTCTGATAATGTTGTTTTCCTAGTGAGTTTACCATCGATCTGACATGCCATTACATCTTATCCCTATTACAAAATGAGGCATAATGCAAGGGAGGTCTGTTTTTCATTACTGTTGAACTTGCTGCACAGGAAGTTTCTTTAGCTCAGTTCATGATGAGGTTAGGAGGAGGAGGGAGTTATTAGTTATTACCTCTGTTTCCTCTGCTGGAGTGTGGGCTTCTCTACAGTGCTCTGCCTATTCTCTTGAGGGCTGAGAAGTAATTCCACCATGCTTGTGCACTCCTGAGCCTCTCTTAAGAAGAGACTTCCAGTCATGACAAATTATCAGTGCTGATTTTGTGACATGAACTGTTACCCATTAGGGAATGAGCTGACACCAATAAATTCATTTCACTTACAACCTCACGCTGCGTGTGAATTGAAGTTCTAGAGGTGAAAGACATAAATTTACCAGGTGGGCAGATACTCAGCTTCCCCGTAAGACAGTGCATTTCACCTCTGCTGTGTGCGTTGCCTCTGCCAGGCCAGACCAACATTAATTTTGCATAGAGTAGATTTCTCTGGTAATGCGTGTCTCCTTTCTGATTTATGTCTCTTCCTAACAGCTGTGCAAGCTGCACCACTGCAAAACAAAACCACTGGCTATGTCTTCACCAAAATAAACCCAGCAGAGCCAAATGCAGCCTGCTCATCAGGTGCCCTTTGCATTATATGATGATAATAATTAGCATTTATGTAGCACTTTCTGCCTTCCAAGCACTTTTCAGGCAATAAGTAATTAATCCTCCCAACATCCCTTTAAGGCCAGTTAGTGTTATTTATTAACTGAAAAGTAGTTTGGCTATGTTTAGGTTTGTATGTTAGTCATTCGGATATATATATATTAGCAATTGTCTCACACTAGTCATTTGGTTAAATGGCTGAACATTTTGATCATTTGAGCAAATGATCATCCCACAGTGATTTGGCCAAATGACTAAAACTTCCACCAAATGTCTAATATCACTTCCTGACCTCAGAAGCCAAAGCCATAACATTGTTACACTTTCTCAAAATGAACTGATGCAACTATAGGGGGGGGGTGTAGGGGGAGCAATGGGAAAATCCACAACTATGATTAATGGTTCACTTTTTAATATGTGTATTGCAATTGCACCTAAAACCCCGAGTGAGGCTTAGGGCTCCATGCTGCTAGGTGGTACACAAACCCAGAGTAAAAGGCAGTCGCTTCCCTGAGGAACAATTGGCACCTGGATTTTGTTAGAAAAAATAGAAAAGTTGCAGCTTGGATACAACTCAACTATGATTGATTTATCCATTTCAGATGAGTGATAAGAATAGCACAGTTGTACTTGTGATATCGAGGGGGACTTTAAATTCTTCCTCCCTGCTTGCATGTTTCAACTAGTTCCTTGGAAAATATTCCACCTCTTGTATAAAGGCCTATTGGGTGTTAAGAGAAAAGGGGGATTAGATCACAAGCATCTACCCCTCCTCTTTTTTGGGAGATGGAGGGGTGAGGCAGAGCAGTGGATGGAGGAAAACAGAAAAGGTCCCATGTAGGAGCATGAAAACAAGTCCTGCTGATTGAGCTTTCTTAAGTTGCAGAACTGAAGACATGACTTTCCCAGTCCTTCCTAGCATAGCAGACACTGAGGACACATCCTTCTCGTGGCTCCTCTGGCTGAGGAGGTTCCTTCTTGGCCTCACCCACAAGGTCCAAACTCCCTTTGCATTTAAGTCTGTCTTGCACACCCACTTCTGCTGTGCTGCCTTTGGGAAATGTAATGGACTGATACTGAAGAGAGGATATATAATATAAAAGTGACATGTATTTGTGTGCATATGTCTATGGATAGAGAGGGTTGAAAAATAGGCTTTTTCTGAAGAAAATTTCAACTTTTTGCCCCCCAAAAATAAAAAACGGAAATATTCCAATTTGGAAATGCTGACACCGCCCCCCCAGTTGGTAAGGCAACGCCCATCTTTTCATGTACTATGTATATATATACCTCCTACTGTATTTTCCACTCCATGCATCTGATGAAGTGGGTTCTAGCCCACGAAAACTTATGCCCAAATACATTTGTTAGTCTCTTAGGTGCCACAAGGACTCCTTGTTGTTTTTTCTGATACAGACTAACACAGCTACCACTCTGAAACTCAGGACCAGCTCCAGCGTTTTTGCCACCCCAAGCCATGAAGTGGGGGGATGGGGGGAAAGATAAAGCCAATTGGCAGCACTTCGGCGGCACAGCAGCTCAATTGTGCCACTCCATTCTTCGGCGGCGGGTCCTTCGCTCCCTCTCTTCCACTTTGGCGGCAGCTCAAAGAGGAAGAGAGGGACTGAGGGACCCACCGCCAAATTGCCGCCGAAGACCCGGACGTGCTGCCCCTTTCCATTGGCCGCCCCAAGCACCTGCTTCTTTCGCTGGTGCCTGGAGCCAGCCCTGCTGAAACTCATGGGAGTTGTAGTTCAGGTGCCTTATGCCCCCATTTTCTGCTATCGGCTGGGTTCCTTGGTTGGACTACATCTCCCATGATGTACCAGGGAATATAGCATGATGTCTCCCATCATGGTGAAGAGGAAGTGGTTATATCATGAGAATGGTTGGCCATAGTGCATCACAGGGAAACTTAGTCTGGGCTGTGGAAAGCAGCCAAGAAAAGATAATGAGGACATGAGGAAATCAAACTGCAGTTCCCATGAGGCACTGCATTGGGATATCCAAACTCAAACATTTCAGCTTTCAAGTGTTTGTTTTTTCAATGAAAAAAAATCAAAATTTCTATGGAAAGTAGAAACTTTTCACACACAAAAAAACCCATTTAATAGAAAACCCAGTTCAGTTTTGGTAGAATTTTTGACCAGAACTAGCATTATATAAACTAGAGGATCACACATGAGGTTACTTCTGTAGGCCGAGCTGAATTACATTTAATACTTTTGGGGTCCATTGTACTGAAAAATATTTGTGTACTATTGTAGGATTATATGGAATTTCTTTAGCAGGAAGACAGGATAAGGAAATCTCTGAGAGATATTAGGAACTTCAAAAGACTTTTTTTGGACAATACGTGTGAAGTAGATTTCCTAGGAAATACTTGGTGGTGAGGGGAATGCAAATAGCCCACTTCAAATCCATCTTTTTGAAGCTATGTCCTCAGGAGAGAAACTAAATGTCTACTGATTACCTGCTTCTGAAAACTCCAGTTCAAAGACCCCGTAGTGGGGTGGACCCCCGCTCCTGCCCTGAAGGGTTAAAAACAGCCCTGGAAGGGGGCTGTGGCTGGAGAAAGCAGCTTTTAGGCTGGGCTGATTGGGAGAAGTGGCTGCAGCTGGGGCCACGCCCTAAACAGATTCAGCTGGCCCTATAAAGGCAGAGAAGCCAGGGGCAGACAGGAATCCTCTTTTGTCTGTAGAAGGAGAAGGGTCTGGCTGCAGGGAGCTGGAGACAGGATACCTGAGTGAAGCAGGGCTGGGGAAAGTCAGAGGAGCTGGGGAACTCCAGCCTGGAAAGCCCCAGGCTGTGGCCTAGCAGAAGGCCAAGGGGTACTGGGGGTTGCAGAGGGCAGCCCAGGGGTAGGCAAAGGCAGCAGGTCCAAACCCAACCTTGCCAGTGATGAATAGGCTGATATTGCAGTCTGCCCCAGGGCATGGGGCTAGACAATGATGGGCAGTAGCCATATACTGAGGTGAGGTGGGAACAGTGGGTGGTGATTCCCTGGGGAGGGGAGACCATAAGACTGAGGGGTTACTGCCAGGGGGCAGCATCCCAGGTAAAGGGGGCACTGGGTCCAGGGAGGGACACGGGGCCAGAGGACAGGCAGATCACCGGCCTGCAGAGGGTGCTCCAGAGCTGGAAGAGCTAATTCTCAGAAGTCACCAGCAAGAGGTGCCGCAGGGGTGAGTCCACTCATCTACAGACCACAAAACTGTATAAAAGAGGGACTGAACTTTTCATATCTGCTAGTTTTGAGCTAAAGCTATTATGAGCTTGTGACCACAAAAGAGACCTCTTTGGGGGCTTGAGGAGCTCACCTGGCACAGCCCAGGTTGAACACAGTTGGGATGATCTCTCGTAAGATTATTAGCATGTGGGTAAGTGATGGTATTGTTTTTATGTTTTCTCTGAAGTGCTTTTACTGTCCAGATAAAATAGGCTTGCAGGAGAAGTGCTGTGTTGTAAGTTAGAACTGTTGACAGTTACACCGTGTACCATCTCTGAGGGGAGAAGTGAACAGGCCCTGCCTAGGCAGAATGTCTTTTGCTGGGAATAACACAGTGAAGGCAGGGAATGAACTGTTCAACGTGGAAATACTTTGGTCAGAAATAGGGTGACCTGATGTTATTGGGACCATCCCAATATTAGGGGCTTTGTCTTAAATAGGAACTTATTCTTCCCCCTATCCCCTGCACAGGCCCCTATTCTCCCCCCCATCCCTTGTTCTGATTTTTCACACTTGCTATCTGGTAACCCTAGTAAGAAGGGATAGAGACCCTGGTCTCCACTCAAGAAAGGCAACAGCTAGGAAGCTGGAAGCCTGGCAGTGGGTGCCGTTGTTAAACCACAGGTGCACTTGCCCTGAACTCTGACACTGTACTGTGGTGTTGGGGACTGTGCCTTTTAAGGGCTGAGCTTCCCAGACAGAACTCTGGATGAAGCAATGTGAAGCTCTTGTTGTTATGCATAGCCAGTTGGAAGCAGACCCAGAATAAAGCAGAGTTCTAGCAGCACGTTCAGCCCTGAGTCTGAGTGATCACTGAACACTGTGTGCCTAGTGAGAGAGAGCTGCATATTAAGCAGCTGCCTGTGGTATGTGTATGGAGCGGCAAGGGCACCAGAGAGACTCCCTTGATCCCAGCACCAAATGATAACCCTGTGGGCTGGATTAGTGGAAATCAGGCTTTTCTAGTTTTCACCATAAATCAAAATGATTCTGCCCTTTGGTGGCTGGAACGTTCCCTGAAATGTTGGAATTGATTGGATGTGGAGTTCAAAATTTATTGGGTTAAAGTAGAGAAATGCCAGCAAGTTGAGCATAGGACCTTGCTTTGCTCAGCTGACAATCTTATTTTGCAGAGATGTGGCCAAGCATCACTTTGACCTCTCTATTTATATGAATCCATTTCCCATGACCTTTTTTCTGTCTGCCATCCCAACCTTGTCAGCTCCTCAGGGAAGGGATCGTCTCATCTTTTCTGGCTGGAAGGGGACTAGTATGTTGTGGGCTCTACTATGAAAAGGTCAGCGTGGAAGGAGAAGGAATGGAAAGTAAACTGATCTCTCCCAAGAGGTATTGTGCCCCAGAGGCACCCGAGTCAGAATTCCTCCCTTGTGCAGGAGAGGGAGTACTGTACTCTATTATGACCCTCAACCCGGTGTAGCACATGCCCCACCCTCAGACCCAGATAGTTCTTCTGTATGGTGCATGGAAAGGCAGAGCCAGGCCTTTCTACTTCCTCACTCACTTGCTTACCAAGAAGAGCATCAAGTGTGCAGCCCTTGCTCTCATACGCCTCTTGAAGCTATAATCTGAGCACTCCTAATGCAGCTGCACTTGAGGGAAAAGGGAGGAGCTCTGACTCCCTTTGCAGGGTAGTGCCTGGGCTAGACCTGGTGTCAATCTAGCCAATAATGAATAAATCATAAATGTTCCTGACAAATGTCCTTGCTGCAGCAGGGAGTATAGAGGTGGCCTTGCAGAGATTCCCCAGTTTCACAGAACAAGGAACAGTCATGTGGCATGCCATCTTCAGTAAGGTGCCCAGCACTCAGGTTGGCTAGAGAGAATGTAGAGCCTTTGTATTAAGGGCACAAAGAACTCTACTGAGGATTCTGGCACCTTGTTTTCACCCGACATTCCCAGAGACTGTCCTACAGTCATTACATCCTCTCTTGCGTGGCTTCTCCCATGCCAGTAACGTGGTTCCTGTGTGTAGCATTGTCTGGTGAGTCCATCTCTGGATAGCCAAAGGGTGAAGGGACATTATTCCATATACTCCTGTACATCCATAAGCTTAGGAAGGATCCTGGTGAAGTAGGTAACTTGAGAGGGACAGGGGTGGATTTAAAACAGTGACTATTTTTAAAAAATGGTAAGTAGGATTTGTTTATAGTGAGACTCCAGTGAACACTCTAGTCTGATTGTTTTATAAAAATATGTTGAGGCCCCTTTCCAGAAACATGATGACATCTTCAGTCATGTGGCCAAATGCCTTTTAGTTTTAATCCTTTGATGAAATGTCCTAGTGGAATGGCCATTTGTTCAAATGACTGAAAATTTGTCATTTGACCAAATTACTAGTCTGACAGGATGACTAACATGTTCTGCTACATCATCAAAGTCTATTCATGTCATTTGAGGGAGACAGGTGAGTAAAGGAAGGGTTAAGAATGAAAGTTGAGAAAAGTGCTTACTTTCCAGCCACATCCCTCACACCAGTGGCCCAGAGCTGTTAGTATGAAGCTCCTATGCTGGCTCTGCACCACCTGAGGAGCCCATTTACACAAGGGGAAATAGCCATGGAAGCCTGCTTTCTGGCTGCTTTGCATCACTGCAGTGGGATGGCTCAAAGCATCTGGATCATAGGGGAGAATCAGGGCCGTGATCCACCCCCTGGAGTCTAGCTCAGTGGCTGATTGTGCAGAAAGAACTATTTCAAGAACTAAACATGGCTGAGCAATCAGAAAGGCACTGAGGCTCCGAGACAGTAACCAGTGACAAATATCCAGTAGCCTCATTGGTGTGTTTTAACTGACTCTATTAGTTTGTGATCCTGGTATATTTTCCCTGCCTTGGTTTGTGGTTAGTTGCATTTCAGTCTCAAAAAAGATGATGTGACAGTAGCTAGTGGAGGTAGTAAAAACTGACTCCTGGCCATAAGATATGTGTATTAACCTTTCATAAACCTGATCCATGTCCTATGATTGGAGCCTGGATATAAATATCAGTCTCATATCAGCTTTCCTGTGTCTCGCCCATTATTACAGAGCACTTTGATTTCCTGTGAATTGTTTTTACATTGACAAGTACATGAGTGCAGGAAAGACTATTCTAGGCAGATATCAGCTACCACAAAGGCTCTTCATCTTCAATTATTTACAGATTTTGACCAAAAATGTATGTTTTACAATAGCTATTTGTTTTTGCCAATATTTCACCTGAATTTTTGACCACTCGTGTATATTAAAATGCTGATTATGTTAAGAAAATGATACCTTACAAGAGACCTTTTGCATGAAGCATATCCCAGTTACATTGTATTCACTTATCATATTTTTATAAAACCATATAGACTGCACAAGGTCCCAGTGGGATTCTACTTTAGGTCCATGGGATTGGATATGTGAACTCTCTACTGGCCAGGAAGTGTTAATGAGCTGCTGTAGACTCAATCAGTCCCACTCCATGTCACCTGTAAGAGGTGTCAGAGTTGTAGGGAGATGTTAAAAAGGGCGAGCCAGCTCAGCTGTGAGAAGGAGAGCAGACTGGCAGTTCCCATGCCACATTGTGTGAGAAACCTCAGTGGGACCAGGAGCTGAGTGAAGACTATTAAGGCAAGCTGCTACAGCTTGGGTCTGTCTGAAAGGAAGGGGTTTGAAAGCTGAGCCTAATGGGGCCGAGGAGTCCATTAGTTTGGTGACAGGTTTCAGAGGGGTAGCCGTGTTAGTCTGTATCAGCAAAAACAATGAGGAGTCCTTGTGGCACCTTAGAGACTAACAAATTTATTTGAGCATAAGCTTTCGTAGGCTACAGCCCACTTCATCGGATGCATGCAGTGGAAAATACAGTAGGAAGATGTATATGCACACAGAGAACATGAAACAATGGGTGTTACCATACACACTCTAATGAGTGATCAGTTAAGGTGAGCTATTATCAGCAGGAGAGAAGAACTTTTTTTGTAGTGGTAATCAAAATGGTCCATTTGCAGCAGTTGACAAGAAGTTGTGAGGAACAGTGGGCAGGGGAATAAACATGGGGAAATAGTTTTACTTTGTGAAAATAGTGCATGTATCACAATCTGATGCATGACTGGGACTCCTAGTGCTAGAAATACTAAGGCCTGGTCTACACTGGGGGGGGGGGAGGTTTCGATCTAAGGTACGGGTCGAAGTACCTTAGTTCGAATTACTTACGTGTCCTCACGGCGTGGGATCGATGTCCGCGGCTCCCCCGTCGACTCCACCACCGCCGTTCGCGGTGGTGGAGTTCCGGAGTCGACGGGAGCACGTTCGGAGTTCGAACTATCGCGTCTAGATGAGACGTGATATATCGAACTCCGAGAAGTCGATTGCTACCCGCCGACCCGGGCGGGTAGTATGGACGTACCCTAAGTAATAATAATCCTCCTTATGCCCCTCAGCCATTAGCCATGACATATATACAGGAGTAGTAAAGTGCACAGGCAAATATATAAACCTGTGAGGTTAGCTTTAAAAACATTTTCTGCTGCTGCCCTTGAGACTTCTGTCCCATTAGAGCTATGCTACTGTTGTGATGGACACCGTATAAGTCAATGAATAAAATAAATAATTGTCATGGCAGATTACCCTGGTGGCTGCTGTCAGTCACATGACACATAGAGCTTTCCTTTGTCTCTGTGACTGAGAGTGAACCAGTGTCTCCGAACACAAATGAACCAGTTGTGTACATCTTGCCTGTTATAGATAGTTTAAAACTCCTGACTTCCCTCCCTTCCCCCAAGCCCACTCCTCTGAGTGGCCTGCACCAAATGAAACATGGTTTTAAAACTTAAGTAAACTATTTAATGCTGTGCAATCGTAGCAATTTTCATGGATCCTAAGTAGCAGCATAGACACACAAAGGGCTGTGCTACTTGCTTTCATGGTCTCATCCTTATTCTTGGGACTTGAACCTAACTTCTTAGCAAACCTGAAACTGCTATGGGCTTGGCTTGGTTCTGCATGCCTTCCTCAAACCAGTCTGATAAATGTGGTATTAGCTACTGTTTGTTCTATACATTCTTGTTATGCACGCTCTACTGGGTGTGCATTGTATGTTTACTCCTACAGCATGGTCCAGGGACTCTTTGTTCTGTGTTCGTATAGCGCTCAGCACTATGGGGCCCTGGTCTGTGATTAAATCTGCGAGGCTTTACAGTAATACAAATAATAATATTGCTATTTGCCCATTGGGCCAGCAGTCGCCTCCCCAACCAAACAGCAATGGTTGAGTGGCTCTGCCGTATTAGACATTAGAGAGCAGGGACTCCTGAGATGCTGACTGAGGATCAGTGGCAGTATCACAGACAGCCCACAGCGGGTCATGTACGTACTTATGAATGCTTACGTGTACTTGGAGAGTCTATGTTCAAGGTCTGCATGACCTATCCATGGACAAGGAGGAAGCTGATATGTATCTAAGGACTCAGAGTTGCAAAGACCATGCTGGTAGAGAGAGATTTTCGATTTCTCCTCAGTAGCGGATAAATGTTTCAGTCAAATCCATTATGTATTCTGTGTATACACAATGGGTTTGACTTGAGACGTATTTATGACCAAGAATATTATGTATTCTCTTTATACACCATGCAAGGTTAAAAAAATTTTGAAAATTTATATTTGCTTTTTATCGGTACAGACATACAAACGATTTACAGCCAGACCTGCTGAATTGAATCAGCCTGTAAACTCCCATTTATTCTGGATTAACTCCTGAAATGCTGGAGGTCACTGTCTTGCTCAATGCTGTTAACATATTTTTGTGTATGAAAACCCAACAACTGAAACCAGGTTTGATAAAGTTCATTAAAAAAACCATATGGATGGGTCTGAGCTGCAGAGTTTCAGGGTTTGGATTTGACCCATTTATAGATATAAGGGTCAAACAAAAGTCTGGTTTCAGATCTGAACTTCCCCAAAAGTTTAGGGGCATTTTCATTTGGGCCTGTCTCTAAGAAACAAGCAGACCTGGATCATTCTTTGAATGCAGACTACCTGCAAGATTAATACGAGTAAACCAAAAGTTTCAGACTCTAGAAACCTAACTTTAGGTGCCTAAATCCATAATTAGGTGTCTAAATAAGTGTCCTGGCTTTTAGATATAGAGATGTATTTATGTGCCTAATTTTAGCCATTCAAGTTTTAAACAGTCCTGCAGTTTATGATACTTACACCAGCCAAAGATCTGGACATTAACTTGCTATCTCAAGTGATTTCAGTGGATCACTTTGGGCCAGAATCTATAGCCAATATGCACATACTTTTTTCTGTTAAAAGATCTAGAGCTCTTAGTTTATCTGGGCACCACTAGTTAATAAGCTGGCGCTAAAAAGTTCTAGCCAAGAACAACTGGCTCAAAAAATCAAGTTTCAGATAATGTGGAGTACAAGACTTGTGATCTAAAATTAGACATTGGCACACACCATCAATTGCCTAACCAGCTGTAATAGATTAGCCAACCTGGACTTGGTATTCACGATAGCACAGTGAAATAACATCAAACTTATCAAAAGTAAAACTAATATTTAAATGTAATAATATTTATCTACCACACAGAGCAATATGCTTCCCATAGAACTGCTCAGCAGCCAGCCTGCTGCAAAAGCCCCCGGAGGGCATGAATCATGATGATTATTTTTGATCAAGTAATAGACACCGTTTGTGCAGTCAGGGTTTCTAGTGCAGCTCCAGCTTTTGATAAATATGTTGCATTCCATGATAACTTTGCCAAGTGCTTTAATATTCTGCAGCTCAGTCTCCTATGTCTGTCTCTTGCAAATGTGGGAAGGAAGAGCAAATATCAATAAAATCACCCTGTCTGCTGCAGCCCAATATATAACCTCCCTCAAGGGTAAATAAATAGCAGCTTTGTTATCTGCTGGTGGAAAAAAGGTGGCTCCTTTGTTTACTCTGTGTTCATTCTTGCCTTTTACCCAAGTAAAAGATGTTCCATTCATATGAATTCAGTTATGTAGGATCTACACCTTTGTTACAAGACTGCCTATATGCTATGTGCCCTGATTTATAGCACTTTCTGCTTCTCTGCTCTGTTCACACAACCTTTGGTCATGTTATCCACTCCTGCTGGTCAGCTGCCCAGTATGCTTGGCTTTGAGAAGTATGATATATATTTATCTTCCTTTAGGTTTAAACAGCAAAAAAATGCCAATAGGAGAACTAAAGGCATCCTAAAAATTAGTGAACTGCCCAGCATCATAAAATCAAGGAAGGTGGTCTGCCTACTGGAAATAATATTACTTGTGCTGATGAGAACTGGGGACCACCATCCTGTAGTAGGGGGTGATGGCAGTTATGCTTGCGGACCTTTAAGTGAAATATCAGTGAAATATTTTTCATATGTTATGTCTGAGGTTTATTGGCTTCGGTATATTCCATATGTGGTATTTGACTGTCAGAGGAAATGCCAAATGTCCCTGCCCCATGGATCCAAGATTGGCAGGCAGTGTATCTAGAATGCTCAGAATGGCACACTCTGTTCCTAGAGGCTTTCTGCAATGTGCATCAGAGCCGAGCCCCAGACCAGCGAAGCCTGCTGTAACTGCCATGATGTCATTGCTTGACCCAGAGCTGGGACCTGACTAGCATCCCTGTGTAAGGGAAGAAAAGAACAAAAGGAGTCATGGGGCCAGATATTCAGCTGGTGTGAATGAGCAGAGCTCTATTGACTTCAATGGAGCTATGAGGATTCACACTAGCTGAGGATCTGGAACAATATGTCAGCAAGAGTCCATATTTGATGAGATGATCTGCTGTCAGGCTCATGTTTTCCCAAGGTTTCAAAATGTGGGAGGAGCTAACTGGGAGATGGCTAAAATGATGCTGGGGTGGGTTTATTTTCTTTGGAGTTAATTTTCCTTGGATGTTAGGGTTAAACTTGCTAGGGGGATGAAGGTTTTGGAGCCCCAATTGATTTATGCTTTTTGTTTGAATTGATTTGTAATTAGATTTTGTTTGTGTTTCAAAAATATGAGAAGCACCAGTGAAACAAAATGTCCATTCTCTGCTGCCTTCTGCGTCAGTTAATACCTTGCAAGCTAGGAAGGCAGCTGCCATCACTCCCCACCCCTCCATTTGCAGCATTCATGTGTTAGAGATGAGGCAAAGCTACGAAGTCCACATCCAAACTTCCACTAAGCCCCAGGCTATCCAGGTGTGGGGTTTTGGTTCAGCCTATTTATTACATAGCAGAGATGAACCCAAATCAAAACCCTGATCTCAACTTCTTTGAACATTAGGATGTTCAAAACCTGAACTAGATGCAGTTTTGGTCTCTCTCTCTCTCTCTCTCTGTCTCTCTCTCTACTATGGACAGGGGAACCAGAAGAGAAGTTTGGATCTGGATCTGAAATTGCTCAGAGCGAGGGTTTTTGTTGAGGCCCATCTTTAGTTTACAGGTTGGTGCTATTTTCCTTTTATAGTGTTGTGGTGGGAGCCACCAGAGGGCACTGCTACACGTAGTCTTACAAGTTTTGATTTCTTAGCATATGATCACTGGTTTGCCTTTGAAAAATGCTCAGGTGTTGAGTTTGTGAATGAGGGAGGGAGCTGTGGCAAGCAGCAGGAGAATGGGCTCACTGCCTAAAGTCACTTGTAGAGGCAGATCTGCTCCCTCAGGCATTTGTGTTTGGGCACAGATCCTGAAGGAGTGGATCAGCTCAAGGAGTGGTGTTTATAGCATAAACAAAGAAGTTGCACTAAGGAAATACCTACCTCTGCATTGCTGATTTCTCCTTCCACAGGAAGCTGACCTGCTTCCCAGACATCATAGAACCACAGGGTTAGAAGGGACTGCAAGGGTCATCTAGTCTAACCTCCTGCCAAGATGCAGGATTTGTTGTATCTAAACTATCTAAGACAGATGGCTGTCCCTATCCAGCCTCCTTTTAAAACCTCCAGTGAAGGAGCTTCCACAGCCTCCCTAGGCAGTCTGTTCCATTGGCCTACTGTTCTGACAGTTATGTATGTTTTTTAAATGTTTATGGGACATAAAGATATTGGTGGATGTGGATATGGGTTAAAAAATAACCACCTGACTGGTGTTGAAGTCGAACTAGATGATGCAAAGTGCATCAGCTTAGTTTTCTTCTGAATATTTACTCTCAAAGAATATAAGAAAGGGGGATTTTTTTTCTCCACAGTGGTTTTCATAGTGTGTGCTCAGGGCCGGCTCCAGGCACCAGCCCAGCAAGCAGCTGCTTGGGGCGGCCAACGGTGAGGGGTGGCACGTCCGGGTCTTCGGCGGCAATTCGGCGGCGGGTCCCTCACTCCCTCTTGGAGCGAAGGACCAGCCGCCGAATTGCTGCCGAAGACAGAAGCGGCAGTAGTAGAGCTGCAAATCACGATCGTGGCTTTTTTTTTTCTTTTTTGCTGCTTGGGGTGGCAAAAACCATGGAGCCAGCCCTGTGTGTGCTAGACTCAAAGAATGACTTGTCCATTTATCATTTAATAAATATAGAATGCAAACATTAAATCACAAATCCCCTTCAGGATCAAGAGTTTTGGGGAATCTCTAGAACTTTATGGGAAGTATAAACCCCAGCATATGGGTAGCTGTCTACTCCATTGTCTAGGAGAACTACAATAGTGTAGAAGCCATAAAGGAACTTTTTATCATGACAAAGCCCTCGATTGGAATTAAAAATGATATAGCAAACACTAACCTAAGCAAACACATCATCACAATGGGCCCCAGAATCAACACAGAAGCTGCCCACACCTCTTTTCAGAGGAATGAAAAATCTGAAAAACAAATAAGAGTCTCTGCATACAATATCACCTGCCTAACTACAATCCAACTAAACACCACAATTGTTTCTCTTCAGTAAGTGCCTGACAACCGTTTGTATTCTCAATCCAGCTTTCTCCCCCTCTGAATGCAGCCATCGAGCAAAATTCTGCACTGGTTTAAACCAGTGGAAGCAGACAGTGAGGGTTGCCTGGAGTGTAAAAAGTCAGTGCAGAATTTTTGACTCCTGACTAACTACCTAAGTCACGCTCTAATACAACAAGAATAGCATGGCACACTAATAGACCCATGTTCTGCATTTAAACAGAGTGGGAGGTGTGTTTGGAGGGGGGGGACATGATCACACTTGGTAGGCCCCCACATTTTGCTGCTGTGAAATAATGTAATTTAAAGCATTAGCCTTTCCTAAAACCTGACATCTTTTTAAAAATTAAAGCTTGCAGCTGAGGTGAACAATCCCTCACTGACTGTGTTTTTGTGGAGTTATATGTATGTTTGGCTGATGGATCTAATCCTGTTTTGGTGAGCACTGTTCACTAGGGCTTGGCCTGTTCAGTCACCTTGCAAGTTCCTGCAACAAGACCCGATTATGTCACCACCCAAAGGACCATCCAGTATAGTGATCTCCAGGATTATTGCCACAACCCGAGATCTGTCAGAAAGCTCCACTCAGCAAGCTCCCGGCTGACTTCCTATGGCTGGCAAGCCTTTGAAGAGTTCAATGCCTGCTAGGCGAGTTTCCTTTCTGAATATCCCACTGGAGAGAGCCTCTCTGTCAACAGGGTTTCAACAAGCAAAACTGCTGCTTGTAGGGAGCTCTGATGGCTGATGCCCCTCAGATAGGGCAAGCTACTTTGGAAGGTACGATGCTGTTGGGGTAATGGTTTGCCGCATGGTTTGTTCTCTAAGGCAAAACAAGGCAATGTGAATTATAGCTGTATCCTTAATTTCTATTTCTAAAACTTGGCTCTGGCATACCTGACGCTCACTTGGAGCTCAAAGCAGGGAGAGCTTGCTGTATGGGGCAGGGGCGCTGGAGGATCATGGTCTCCTACTTTTATGCCCTCTCACTTTTTACCAGCCGTAAGGATGAACGACGGGGGGAGGGGCAGAGAGGAGCAAACGGGGTGGAGTTTTGGGGGGAAGAGGCAGTGTGGGAGTGGGGCTTCAGGGGAAGACGTGGCGTGGTGGTGGGACCTTGAGGGGAAGGGGCAATGTGAAGGTGGGGGCTTGGGGAAAAGGGGCAGTGCAGGAGTGGGGCCTTGGAGGGAAGGGGTGATGCAAGGGTGGGAGTGAGAGGGGAAATGGTTTGGGTGCCCATGCCCCCCCCACTCCCTCCCCCCACACTTTTAGAGAACTGCCACAGTTCCTGGTATGAGGGATGCTCTTTCCTCTGTGGGCTAAAGGGCAAGTGTGGAGGGTAGTTCAGGATTTGGACTTTGATGTTGGGAGATGAAGGGTGTTCTGGAGAGTGCAAGATGGGGGCATTGCAAGGACAATAGCGAGGACAAGCAGGGCCGAGAGTGGGACTTTTGAGAGGGATCTGAGACCTAGGTAAAATTCGGAGTCTGTTGTGAGCTGGCGGTGTGGGGTGTGAGGTATGTCGAGTGTCTAGGTGGGAAAGCAAACCCCTGTTGCGGGAAATACACTGTGGTAAAGCCTGGGTAAGAGCCTTGGTTCTGGAGCGCTGGAAGAGAAGAGGTTGTGGAGATAGAGTAGGGGGAGGGAGGAAACAGTATTAGGTGTGAAGTATGACAACTGTAAAACAGGAAAACTCTTTGTACCTTTTGTCAGCTCGCCCAAAATAGCAGGGTGCTGAGCAGCCTTAAACAGCGGGGAAGATTTATAGGCCTTGTCTATGCTAGCACTGGAGCAGCTCTCCTGATAGCAGCAGTACTGGTAGCACTATAGCAAGTGTTTTAACCCCCATGTCCTCTAGCCCTGCCCATTACTCTGAGATGTGGAATGAAAATCTTTAGGCTTCCTGGATCACTAGCTCAATGACATCACTACAGTCTTGTACTGCTGCTATGTACAGCGCCATACACACTGGCAATTCACAGCAATTGTCTCTGTTGGTCTCGTCTCAGTGCAGCTCCAATGGTGCAAGCAATGATGGAAGCACTACGGCTGGAGTAGAAGACACTTCTATGATTGCTGCCACCCATGGAGCTGCATTGGGCCTAGACCAATAATGAGGATGGGTGCTCATGCTCTCAAACTTTCATCTCCATTGAACAGCAAAACTTTTAATAATGAATAAATGGAAAAGGATCCGGCTATACTCAGCTCCAATGAAAGGAATACAATGCATGTCTCCGAGATTGCTGTTGTACTTGTTTGATTTTTACTTCTTACAGCGACTGTTTCACTCACTTGTGGCCAATGCCATTCTTAAGTAATGCAGTAACTATAACTCATGAAAATAAAACATGTATGCCACCCCTCCAAGACACAAGTATCCTGTATGAAATATGGATTGGCTGCGTAATTCTACCTGTGTCCATCAGTCAGACAGAGCTGCTTAATGAGAATGAGAATTTATGCTACTAATTCCTGTATTGGCTACTGCTGGAGTGCAATTGGCAGGAGAGCTCTTCCGTAGCTAAGAAGATTAGAAAGGAGATTTGTCCCTGGAAGAGAGCCTGCAGTCTTAACATTTTAGGAGAGCTTCTGCATGAGTTGATTTGCCTCCTAGGTGGGTGTAATTCTTTTGCACTGTAGGTAGAATAAAGGTACTCAGCCTACGTAGGCAGGTGGAGAATATGCATATAGTTGGTTGAATAGGTACAAATATGTAGTGCATGATCAATTCAATTCAGTTCTTCGTTGGTGTTTACAGGAAACAGCATATTTGTCTGCCTCCTGCTAAGTATTTTTTAAATGTGCTATGTTACAAACACACATTCAAAATTAGGGGGAATGCAGTGGACATAATATACTTGGACTTCAGCAAGACTTTTGGCATCATCCCACATGACATTCCGATAAATAAGCTGGATAAATGTAGGCTTGACAGAACTACCAGTAAGTGGATACATAATTGGTTAAACAACTGCAAACAAAGAGTAACTATTAATGGAATGATGTCGGATTGGAGGGAGGTCTCAAATGGGGTTCCACAGGGATCTGTTCTGGGTCTGGTGTTTAACATCTTCATTAATGACCTGGATGTAGGTATAGAGAGCTTACTGATGAAATTTTCAGATGACACAAAGCTATTGGGGGTGGGGGGAGAAGAGTTGCCAACACTTTGGAGGATAGAGCTAAAATTCAGAGAGAGCTTCATAAATTGGAGAACTGGGCTATAGACAACAAAATGAAATTCAGCAAAGACAAGTATAAGGTGCTGCACCTAGGGAAGAAGAACCAAATGCACAAATATAGAATGGGGGAGAATGTCAGCAGCACTGCTGAGAAGGATCTGGTTGTTGTGGTGGAACGCAATCTCAGCATGGGTCAGCAATGTGATGCTGTTGGGGGGGGGGGGGAAAAGCAAATGCAATTTTAGGTTGCTTTAACAGAATCATTAGCATGCCAGTCACAGGAGGTGATAGTACTGCTCTTCATGGTGCTAGTTAGGCCTCAGCTGGAGTGCTGTGTCCACTTTTGGTCACCGATGCATAGAAAGGATGTAGAGAAACTGGAAAGGATCCAGAGGTGAGCGACAAAGATGATCCAAGGAATGGAACACAAGCCATATGAGCAAAGGTTCAAGGAACTGGGTATGTTTAGTTTGAAAAAGAGGAGATTAAGGGGGGATGTATAGTGGTCTTCAAATACTTGAAAGGATGCCATAAAAAGATGGAGAAGTTGTTCTCTCTTGCCACAGAGGGCAGGACAAGAGGTAGTGGGTTCAAACGACAGCATAGCAGATTTAGATTGAATCTCAAGGAAAATTTCCTAACTGTAGGACAATGGAACAGACGCCTAGGGAGGATGTGAAAGCTCCTTCACTGGAGGTTTTCAAAAGGAGGCTGGATAGGGACAGCCATCTGTCTTAGATGGTTTAGACACAACAAATCCTGCACCTTGGCAGGGGGTTGGACTAGATGACCCTTGCACTCCCTTCTAACCTATGATTTTATGATTAAATTTTTACACTGTAGTTACGGGGAATGGGGAGACTTTCAAAGACACAAGGTGGAGTTAGGTGCCCAGCTCTCATTGAATGTCAGTGGGATTTGGCTACCAACACCCATTTGAAAAGCTCTCCTGTAAAAGCTTTCCCATTCTCCTGATTTGAAGCAGTACTAGTGCACAGAAGTCAGTAAGTGAAGCAAGGAAATCTTAGATTATGTGGCTGTTTGAAAAGATCAAACTACTTCTTAATGAGCCAACGCAATCCCAGGCCTCTAACTGGATAGAACAGAGTGGCCAAAATTTGGCCATTCTACCAAAGTTAAGCTGTGACTCTCCTCACCTTTTCCGCTCTCTGTTACTGGTGTTCCTGTATGTTTTTGGCATGTTGGTGTAAGAGTGAAGGCTTCTCTGGCTAAGGAGGAGCAGTGAAATTGTACTTCACAAGCAATGAATTGGTCTTTGTGGATGGTTACACCTCCCTATTAATGGCCACCCCCACTTAAACTCAGGCTTCTAGCGCATTGCCACGGGGATGGAAGAATCTCCCCTTCAGGAATAAAAATAGAAAAAAGGGGGAAAGGGCCCCTCATGGAATTACAGTAGTCACACACTTTGCTCACAATGCCCGAGTTTAGCAACCACTTCCCTGGAGGAAAGGACTTCTGTCTGACTCGATTTTTAGCTAGACAAGAGACTGAGAAATCAGCCTACCCATCCAAAGTCAATTTGAAGCAGGAGCAATTTCTTTCCCTTGTCAGGTGGGTTTTCTGACTTAGAACCAATTGCCTCATGGAGCCCTTCCATGGTTTACCAACGAGGGGACCTCACAGAAAACCTAAGGACCTGAGTCCATTGAATACAGCTATCAAAAGCTGTAATTTAAACTTGTATTGAACTTCACTACATGCACAGCTCTCACAGCCTGGAAAGGCAATGAAGTTGCAATTTGTGCAACTTAGCTTCCCCCAGGAAATACATCCCCAAGCTGGTACGCAAACCGAACCACCATTTACTTCAGGCAGGACCCCACAGTTATGCTATGCTAAGGTCAGCTGTCCTGCTTTAGCTCTGTTTTGGCAGTTCTAGAACTACCTGAGTGGTAGAATGTTTATGTTGTGTGGACCCAACTCTGCCGCGTGCTGAGCGTCTTCAGTTCTCTTTGACTTAAATGGGAGATGAAAGCACTCAGCGCCTTACAGGATTTGGTCCTGTGTCAGCAGATGTAGTCTGACCTTTTTTGACTAGCTGTCAAAATTGTCTCTTTTTCAATGCAATCTATCAAGGACTTCGGCGTCACAAAGACAAACCAGCGTAACTGCTACCCTTCTTGAGGCAGAAAAGGAAAAGTACAATTTTCTTTTCATGGGCAATTGTACTTCAGGGTCTGCAGCTGCAAGGGCCTATATTAAGAAGTTATAAAATATCTGGGTTGCTGATTCTAAACAGGAAAGTAAATTACTCACACAGACATGGTTAATCTATATGTATGGGTTGGATTTATCCATGATTATCTGAAAAGTTTAATGTGCTAGCCAATCTGAAATGCACATGTTCTGGCCATTTGTAAACCCAGAGACTTCTAGTTAAAATAACAGAGCTGGGAATTGAATTTCAATAGAACTGTGCCTCTTTCAAAAAGGTCCTGATCCAAAGTCTGACTTCAGTGGGCTCTGTATCAGACCCCATTACAGATTAGCAGCCCCCACTTAAATGTTCTTAGTCTGTGCAGAATTAATGCTTTTTGTAATGTTCATTCAAACACTTTGCTAACAGAACGAAATCAGACATGTGAGTGTGGATGATGGTGTTGAAGGGTTTCATGTCCTTAAAGAAACAAGCTTAGGCTCTGTTTACACTACAGCTTATGTTGGCGTAACGTATGTTGCTCAGGGGAGGTGAACAAATCACCCCTCTGAGTGACATGAGTTACGCCGACATAAGCGCCGGTGTGGACAGCGCTATGTCAGTGGGAGAGCTTCTTCCGCTGACATAGCTATTGCCACTCACAGGGGCTGGAGTAAGTCGACAGGAGAGCTCGCTCCCGTCAGCTTAGAGCAGCTACATTAGAGCTTACAGTGGCACAGCTGCATTGGGGCAGCTCGCCCACTGTAAACTCTATAGTGTAGCCATGTCCTTAGAAATACACAGCTGGTAGGTTAAGCCAGTACTTTTCAAAATGCTGGGGTCTAAATTAGCTGTTACCACTCAAGAAAGAGATCTTGGAGCCGTTGTGGAAAGTTCTCTGAAAACATCCACTCAATGTGCAGCAGCAGCCAAAAAAGCGAACAGAATGTTGGGAATCATTAAGAAAGGGATAGATAAGAAGACAGAAAATGTCATAATGCCACTATATAAATCCATGGTACATATACACCTTGGATACTGTGTGCAGGTCTGGTCACCCCATCTCAAAACAGATATATTAGTGTAACCCTTCTGCCGGGCCGAAACGATAGCAGCAAGGGCCGGGTTCAATACATAGGGGTCCCTTCCCCACAACATAATGCAAAACCAGCTCGAGCCCCCACCCAGTGACCTGGGAAAATCTTACACACACCCCTGGGCGCCTCGAAGAGGCAATACTTCCCCTCTCGCAAGCACAGAGTCTTGGTGTAGCAGAAAAGGTTTAATTACATGACAAACAACAAGCATTAAATTGGGAAAATACCTCAGCTAGAGTTCATAGGTCAAATCGTGAGCAAAGACCCACTCCAGCAAATTGGGCCATGTCCTTCTCTCGGGGCCCTTGAGTCCAGCAACCCCCAAATCACCCACAGTCCCAAAAGTCCCACAATCCAAAAGTCTCTGTCCCGGGTCAGTGCAGCCCCAGAGCTCAAGAGTCTCTCCCCAGCCTGGGTAGAAAGGGGCACCTTACGTGGTTTCGGAGCCAACTGCCCTGCCTCTTCATGGGGTTCTGCTTCCACTAGTCATCTCCGCAAACAGCTCAGCTCCGCTTGCTCTGTGGGCTGCTCCGCTCTGCCAGCTGCTCTGGTCCACCAGCTGTCCTGTGAGCCACTCCAGCCGTCCTCGCGAGCTGCTTGGCTCCACACACCCAGTGGCTGCACAAACTGCTCCACTCCGCTCTGCCAGCTGCTCTGCTCCACAGTATGGCTTCAGGCTCCCCCACTCATTAGCACAGTACTCAGTGCTCTCAGCTCAGCAAGTCCAGCTCTTCAGTGATTTCCGCTCATAGTAGGGGAACCCAGTGCCCATGAGTTCAGCTCAGGAACTGGTATCTCGATTCTTAAGGGAATCAAAAAATTAACTCTGACATTCCACAGTGGAGAGAGGCATAGGTGGAACTGGTGCTTCTGGCTCACACAAGGAGCCTGCACCACCAAGTACAGAGGTCTGTCCCCAGCCTCTCTCTTTTCAATGGGTTTTGGAACCCATGTGCCCCATCTAGCAAGCGCTATCCAGCTGACAATGAAACCCCCCATCACAAGACAATTTTGTAGTTCCCCATTTACCCAATCAGGGTGACAACATTTCATTCCTCCTGCCCCAATAACAAAGAAATTGGGGATCCCACAGTGGTGAAAATAGCCATCCCAGGCTGCTGTGAGCTATGCTAATGGGAGTGGGAGTGCCAATGCAAATAATTGAAATACCAATGTGAATACATGAAACTTCTTTCTGCACTCCCCATAATTTACCACCAGATGTCAGGGTAGAGCTCATCCTGACTCTGCTTACATTAGAATTGAGAAAATTACAGCGAAGGGCAACAGAAATGATCAGGGGTGTAGAACAGCTTCTGTGTGAGGAGAGCTTAAAAAGACTGGGACAGTTCATCTTAGAAAAGAGAGACCTGAGGGGGGTATGATAGAGGTCGATAAAATCATGAATGGTGTGGAGAAAGTGAATAAGAAAGTGTAATTTACCCCTTCGCATGCCACAAGAACCAGGGGTCACCTGATTAAATTAATAGGCAGCAGGTTTAAAACAAACATAAGGAAGTATTTCCTTGCACAACACACAGTCAACTGTGGAACTCATTGCCAGGGGATGTTGTGAAGGCCAAAAGTATAACTGGGTTAAAAAAATAATTAAGTAAGTTCATGGTTGATAGGCCTATCAATGGCTATTAGCCAAGATGGTCAGGGGCACAACCCCAAGCTCTGGGTGTCCCTAAGCCTCTGACTGCCAGAAGTTGGGATTGGATGATAAATCACTCAATAAATTGCTCTGTTCTGTTCATTCCCTGTGAAGCATCTGGCATGGGCCACTGTCGGAAGACAGGATACTGGGCTAGATGGGCCATTGCTCTGACCCAGTCTGGCCATTCTTCTGTTTCTATAATGTTTTGCTCTAATCAGATTATAGTGCCTGATTCCATTACTTTCCAGTGCAAGAGTCCCTGAGGAAGGAAACCAGTTGAACTACCATGGTTATAACTTTGATATCAGAATGAATATCTGCTATCCTTGGGCAAATGGGCTTCTGTGAATTTTGTCTGGGGAGTATGATACACAGTGGCAAGCCATGTCACTTAGGATTGTGTCTGCTTAGACAGGATGCCTCTGAGTAATGTAATTTATATTTCATGCACAATTGAAGCAGCTAATGGTATAATTCTCCAAGGGAGAAACAAGTTATTACAGTGTTAATTACATTGCAGTTGCAATTTTTTCCCCACTCTATGCAGACTGCTTTAAGGTTATCAGCTAGCAATAAAATATTTGGAATTATGTAAAAGGACTTCTGTCTGTTCATGTTCCTGGCTTCTGTTAGTGGTGGCAGCTCAGTTTTTCCCCTGTATTAACAATTTGCTAGGTATTTGGTGTTGTCTGTCTGTATTTCCCCAAGTAGCTTCTGCTTGCTAGGACAGAGTGCCTCTTGTGTATTCTATGGGGAACTGCAGCTCAACACCAAGACAGCAGCCAAACATGCTGAAATAGTATTAGAGAACTCAAGAGAGGACCCTGATCCTGGGAAGCAGTGAAAACTGAAACATCTTGGGATCTGAAGAAAGGATAATAGTGTTATTATGTGCTCAGGTCCTCTGCAGCGATCGTGACTTCTAGGAAGGGAAAGTAATTCAAGAGATGCTCAGGAGCAGAGGGGGGGAAAAAGGCAGAGAGGGCATTTGATGTCTGCTGAGCTGGGCTTTCTTTCCAAACTACTCTCAAGGAGAAGATGCCCTGTGTCTTCAGCCTTGTGTCACTCCACATTTGTCATGAAATATCAGAAAATCCCCCAAAGGTAACAGGACAAGGAGCACCAAGTGTGGCTTTAACGAGCCAAAGTTACCAACAATGGCATGGGTGGGGGGTAGGGATTGCTTTTAAAGAGGAAACAAAAGGGTAGTTCAGTAGGAGGGTGACTCAGTGTGGTCATGCAGGAGTCCAGAGCACAGACAAAAGCTATGGATTCTGGACCAGGGAAGCAAAGAGAGGGGAGTAAATGATAGCATTGGTGCCCCAATCAGAAGGCATTAGCAGTGTGTGTAGAGGGAAAAGGTCCCTAATTACAAGAATGAAGCACAGCAGGGGTATCATGCAGGCAGAGCAGGGGTTGCCTCTGGCAGCAGTTTGGGGGCTGTTTATTGTGTGTCTGACTCCAGGCTGTAAGGGGTGTTCACTTTTCAGTTTGCCTAAGGCATCAAAAATCATAGAGCCATCAGCTGTGGAGAGAAGGGATGTAAAACCAGAACAAAAGTTGCATACTTAGATGTGCTCGGACTGGGACTAACACTAACTTGTATTGCTGTTACAAAAATAAAATCAAATGGAATAAAACGGGTGGAGGGGAAGTTGCACAATGTAGGCTGCTAGGAAATTAAAAATAAAGTGTGAGAGAGTGTTTTGGCCCACTAGCATGTCTGGGATGGAGTCTGAAGTGTTGTGCTGCCAAGTATGAGACTGAAGATGAAGAGCGATGTCTGGATTTGAGGCTGGGACTATTGTGGCAATGACATCCCTGATTCTCTCTAGGGAGGGTATCTGTTCTGGCTGCACTAAAAGCCCTTCCAAGTGGCAGCAGGTACTTAATCTGAAAGTGCTGCACCTGAAAGCAGATGACTAGATAATCATGAGTTCAAAAATGGGTGGTCCAGGTTAACAAGGTGGGTGATCACTCTTTGCTTCTGTAGATTTGTCCTGTGCTCTCTGGCATCTCACAAAACCAGGAGGGCAGGAGTCCACATTGCGATGTCTGAGGTGCACTGGCCCAGGAACACTACTTATTACACTATTCTATTTTATTGTAATGAGCCAGTTCACAAAATTAAATCAAAACAAGGTAGGCCTTTCCCAATGCACACAATAGCTCTGCTCTTTTATACAAAGAGATGTTAAGAGCACCCCAGAGATACTGGTAAAAAGAAGATAGTGATAGAAGCCGAGATTTTAAATAATAAAGTCCTACAAGTATTTTTTTAAAATCTTGTCTGGAAGCTGCATAGTATGGATCTAGATCTGAATATCCCCTTAATCTCCAATTGCTAAACAAGAGTATGTAATTGTTTAATTTGTTTCCTTAAACACTTAGGAAGTACCAGGCATATCTGCTGTTTCTGGAACTATTGCTATGTATCTTGGCTTCCACAATCCAAATATATCAGCGTTGCTCTGAAGTTATTCCAAAGGAGTGTTTGCGCAGTGTTAGAAAGTAGAGGCTTGTACTGTGAAGTTGATGGATGAACACTGAAGTTCTGCTCTTACAGAGACCTCTTTACCTGCCATATTGTTGAGGATTTCAGCTGTTTATCAAACAGTCTAGTTTGTAATAATGCGAGTGCCCCTTTAATATCCCACTCTCTTGCCACGCTTTATACAGGTCTCCTGAGAGCTAGAAGAGGTGATCCTCAAAGTGCAAGAGTAGGATCTGGAATTTAAACAACACAAAGTTCAGGCATGTTTGGATCTGGGGTTTTGGCTCAACTCATTATACACTTGGCTCCAGATCAGAGTTTAGGCTCCACATCATCACCTCAATCCCCTTCTCCTCTCTCCCCAAATTTTGGAGAGGTTTAGATCTGGGATTTTCTGGGTGGGATTGATTTCTAATGAGTCCAGATGGAGCAGTTTAGGATATTGCTGCTGCGTGTGCAATTGCAACGTCCTTGTGCGGATGAAGTGTGGCATAAGGAAAGGCAAACTGGGTTGGATTAAATAACCCCAGTGTTCCCTTGGAGCCTTCACCCCTGCATGAAACTGAACCCTTCTAGAAACAACCCTTCCGTTAACTTTTTTTCATTATCCTTAAACTCTTAGGCCCCTCTACTCTTGCAGAGTCCAGCTAGGAGAGTGCCAGAAATACTGTGAGGATGTGTGCCTACCTCTGGGAAGGCTTGAAATGCAGCAAGCAACACCCAACATTTCATAAGAAATCTCACAAGAACTGGCTTTTCCAGGCCTGCTTTACAGGCCAATAGAGTTCAGCTGAGCTTTGACCAAGCGTCCATACTCTGTTTTAATTTTAGCTTTTTCTCCCCTTTCGCCCTACATCAGCCTGGCACCAGTTGCGGACACCAAGAGAGCCAGCAGACAGAGCCTGGAAACAAAGCCTTGGCAGATGCCCTGCTAAGAGAGACCTTGCATCTTATGGCCATCAAAAGGCTTTTGCCACAGATTTCTGAGCCTTTTGCGAAACAATTTACCAGGCCCAATGATGACTCGGGAAGCTGGAGGAAACTGCAATGGATGATGTTGTAACCGGCTGAAAGGGGCAAGAGACACATTTCCAGTTCAGCTTTCCCTTGGATTTGAACAATTGCAAAAGGTTTTGTGACTCAATGTACACATGAATGGTGCTGGATTGGCCCCATTAGAGAGTGAAGTTCATAGAAGAGAAACAGCATTCTGCTGTTCCCTGCACTGCCCTCCGTCTCCCTCTAGCAGGTGAGAGGGTAGCTCAATCCCACGTCCGTTCAGCACCTGGCCTCCCTATTGAGACTACCTGCAATTCAGTTAAATGAGGCATTGGCTTTCCAGTTAAAAGTATGCATTAGGATGTGGCGTGAGATCACTAACTCATCTCACACAGGACACTCAACAGCAGTCAAATGATAATTTTAGGTCATGGGTATTAAACATTTTTCATACTTGCTAGTATTCTAATCAATTCCTCTGTTAACCTGTAGCAGAAACAACTTTATTCTGCTCACACATAGGAATATCTCTATAGTCCGTGACAACTGACTCGCACTTAGGACAAAGACAACTGTAGAGAAGGAGAAGTGGAACTTTAGCACAGGGCCTTTCTGCAATTCTGACCTGGCCTAGACTAAAATTTTTACAATGTCTGAACACAGCTGGGTTCATGTTTGCTGTCACCATGCTGAATACAGTGCAGTAATCAAAGTAGACCAGGAAAAATAATGTATTCAGTAACCTTGCCCAGGCCTTAGATTGAGAGGCTCACATCCTGATCTCAGTCGCACCAGTGTAGAAGTCAGCAGAGATGACACATAACCATTGATTGCGGGGGGAGCATTCCCCACAATTTGAAAACCTCTGATATAAAGGTTCTGGTGGTATGCAGCAGGGTTCAGGGCAGGCCATATAAACCCTGACAGAAAACTCATGTTCCCCCCACCACTACCATCTGGAAGTCAATTTTCACCTCAATGGAGCTATTCCAGACTTACACCAGTGTAAGTGAGATCCAAGTCCATGTCTTACTCCTCTACTGTCACCCTACTCCATATTCAAATTGTTTTGTTTTTTTCATTCCTAAAAAGTAGGCAGCATAATGCATAAAGCATCCCCTCTAACTCCTTTGCCTACTTAAATGACAGTACTGGTTTTAAGTCTGTCTGGTGTCAAAGGCCTCTATGCTTCAGAAAAAGAATAGGGGTTGAGGGGAAAAAAGAAATGGAAATAACAATAAACATGACCAACTTACATGGATTCTCGAGGAAGAAAAATGGGAAAATGCCAAAAAATAAACCTTCCCATCTGACAAAGCTGACCCTGTCTGGATTTGGCTTTTGCAATCCTTACACTGCAACTGATAATGCTAGAAAAATGTCGTCTTTCACAAAAACAGCAGACAATCCCTGTAGGTTTAATGCAACAGTCATCCACAGTTGTGACATGCACAATTCATTACAAACACAGGTACTAGTGTCCCTCTTGCACCTTCATACTATAGTGTCCATAAAGATGCAACACATCAACAGTTCTATAGCAAAGATGTTTGCTTTTAACTAACAAGATTATTTTTAATCATTCTCCACTTTTTTACATTGCTTTTAATTTGACTTTATTTCGAGATAAAACAAAAAAATTCAGGAACTGACATACCCCCAATTCTTTTAATGGTCGGTGTGTGTGTGTGTGTGTGTAGTTTGATTATGTATATATAGCATAGTTCAACAGCCCTAATATGTATATTATATAGGGTTGCCAAGCTATTAAAAAAATTAATTGTGATTAACTGTGAGATTAAAAAATCATGATTAGTTGCAGTTTTAATCACACTGTTAAGCATTAATAGAATACAATTTATTTAAATATTTTGGATGATTTCTACATTTTCAAATATATTGATTTCAATTACAACACAGAATACAAAGTGTACAGTGCTCACTTTATATTATTTTTCTTACAAATATTTGTACTGTAAAAAAGAAAAGAAATAGTATTTTTTCAGTTCACCTCCTGCAAGTACTGTAGTGCAATCTCTTTATCATGAAAGTGCAACTTATAAATGTAGAATTATTTTTTTCTACATAACTGCACTCAAAAACAAAACAATGTAAAACTTGAGAGCCTACAAGTCCACCCAGTCCTACTTTTTGTTCAGCCAATTGCTAAGACACACAAGTTTGTTTACATTTACAGAAGATAATGCTGCCCGCTACTTATTTACAATGTCACCTGAAAGTGAGAACATGGGACTTTTGTAGCCAGCATTGCAAGGTATTTACGTGCCAGATATGCTAAACATTCATATACCCCTTCATGCTTTGGCCACCATTCCAGAGGGCATGCTTCCATACTGATGATGCAGGTTAAAAAAATGTGTTAATTAAATTTGTGACTGAACTCCTTGGGGGAGAATTGTATGTATCCTCTTCTGTTTTACCTGTATTCTGCCATATATTCCATGTTATACCAGTCTCAGATGATGACCCAGCATATTTTTGTTTTAAGAACACTTTCACTGCAGATTTGACATAACACGAAGAATATACCAATGTGAGATTTCTAAAAAATAGCTATAGTACTTGACCCAAGATTTAAGAATCTGAAGTGTGTTCCAAAATCCGAGAGGGATGAGGTGTGGCGCATGCTTTCAGAAGTGTTAAAAGAGCAACACTCTGATGCAGAAACTATAGAACCTGAACCGCCAAAAAAGAAAATCAACCTTCTGCTGGTGGCATCTGACTCAGATGATGAAAATGAATGTGCATCAGTCCACACTGCTTTTGATCATTATCGAGCAGAACCTGTCATCAGCATAGAAGCATGAAGGGGCATGCGAATGTTTAACATATCTAGCACATAAATATCTTGCAAGGCTGGCTACAAAAGTCCCATGTGAATGCCTGTTCTCACTTGCAGGTGACATTGTAAGTAAGTAGTGGGCAGTATTATCTCCTGTAAATGTAAACAAACTTATTTGTCTTAGCAATTGGCTGAACAAAAAGTAGGACTGGGTGGACTTGTAGGGTCTAAGGTTTTACATTGTTTTTGAGTGCAGTTATGTAACAAAAAAATCTACATTTATAAATTGCACTTTCACAGTAAAGAGATTGCACTACGGTACTTGTATGTTGTGAATTGAAAAATACTATTTCTTTATCTTTTTTACAGTGCAAATATTTGTAAGAAAAATAATAATGTAAAGTGAGCACTGTACACTTTGTATTCTGTGTTGTAATTAAAATCAATATATTTGAAAATGTAGAAAAAAAATCAAAAAATATTTATAATCAATTAAAATTGGCATTCTATTAGTTGAACAGTGCGATTAAAATTGCAATTAATCGTTACATTTTTTAGTCAAATTAATTTGTTTTGAGTGAATTGCTTGAGTTAACTGCGATTAATTGACAGCCCATATATATATATATATATAAAGGGACATTAAACAATTCCTGAGCCTTTGCTATCTCAGTATTTTTAAAGATGACATTGATCAAAGGGACTGTGAACTCTAATGGGAATTGATCAGCAAAGCCAGGTGACGTCACTAAATAGGGCATCTCATTGTGGATTCCAAGCTCTTCCGTTCTTCTGATGTGCAATCAAATGGCCCATAACCTCCTCCCTAAGCACGATACCAGGCCAGCTATTTCTAAACTATTAGCATTTCTTTGGAAAGATGCATGGTCGAATGGATTAATTTTTATGCAAAGCAATCAGTTATGTATCTGCTTCATAATATTCTAACATTACAGGTCTAGAGGGCAGAAGGTGTCTCTTCCATGTTCCCTCGTGTACCTGACATATCACCATTGCACATAGTCTGCTACTGTGCAGAAGCTGCAGTGAAGGGGTGGTGGTTTGTGAAGAATGGCAGAAGTAGAGACTTTGGGAGATGATGTTTTAGCCCTATTATCACAATATAATGCATGTTCCAATCATGGGCTGTTCTCATCTGGTGCACTTGGGTCCTGTGCTCCTGTGAAGAGGCACAAATGCACTCGGTGTGTTTTAGGGCTTCTGTACACACTGGGGTCTTGTGCTGTATGGGGGTGTGATTGCTAAAGCATACTAGCCCTGTTGCTTATTGATTGGTCCACGTAGAACCTGCTGATGTGCTTTAATGTGGTGCTGTTTGAAACAGTTCTATGTTAAAGCGCACGTGGGAACCTTTAGTGCACATCCACAAAATCTACATGGACCAATTAATGTGCAATCATTAGTGCACTTTAGAAATCACACCCCTGTAGAGCGCATTACCCCACCATGTAGACAAACCCTTAGACTGTAAATCCTCTGGGACCAGAATTGCCTCTTTTCTGTGTATGTACAGCACCCAGCACAATGGGCCCCTAATCCTGAGCCTTTGGGTGCTCCAGCCTGGACACACATTTACTATTATTGTAAGAAGTCTAGATATGAAGCATTCAGATACTGTGGTGATGAGGGCTATATTAAACCAGGGGAGAACAGACTGCTAACTGAGTTGAAAGCAAAACAATTCCTATTTTCAGCTGATGCTGGAACCTCGGTGGGGAAAGTTCACTTTGACAGGAGATGCAGCTAAATATGTGTAGTCTCTTTAAAATCATATTCATTACCTTCTCCTTTGCTAGTGCTCATGCTTTCTCTAATAGCTGTGTGAATCTGGCTCAACTTCTGCAAGTGGAAGAGAATAGAAAGATTTTGGACAGAGAGGAGGAAGTGGCAAGTAGGACTGTCTTGTTGCTATGGAAGAATCACTCAATGATTTGTCAGACAATGGACCACAGCATCAGGATGTCAGCTGTGTGTGTGTGTGAGAGAGAGAGGAGAGTCTCACACTGTCTTTGTAAAGAGGAATCTGGAATAGCTAGCAAGACAGATCACAATGGAATTTGAGCTCTCTGACAATTCTGCCTCTCAGCCCTCATTCAGCTTTGAGGGGAATTAACTATATATATTAACAGTGAAGCAGCTATTACACTCACAACAGGAGATGGACAGTCATGTGATGTATATGATGTGGAGTCTTCACTTATGTAAATGCCACATCTTTCTCTTTGGGGGCAGTTCTCTGAAAAAGCCATCCAGAGAATCTCCCCCAATGGCAGAAAGTTGACAGTGCCTTGTTTATGAAGACAGATGAAGAGGACACGCTTACTTCATCACTGTGGCCCAGCTGAGTTTAGTATCCTTGTGTGTGGTTTTTTAAAGGGGTTATATAATTCAAAAAGGTTGCATACTCCCCACCCACTTCACACCCACCAGCCATATGTACTGTTGTGTAGAGCTGTGTTGTTGCTGTCTGGAGAGAGTGCTGGTTTAATGAAATACCAAGCTTCCTTGGAACCACACATCCTAATCCCAAGAACAATGGCTACACCTGGCCAGAGTTCTCAGCTTAATGAAATAGCTGCCACCAAATGGTTAAACAGCAATTGTTCCTTATCCATCTGTGTAACTCTGGCTACTATTTCACTTCATGGTCAGAATTCTAAAAATCCAAACATTATGTGAATGCCACTGTATGTCAAGACCAAGGGTATGTCTACACTACCTGCCGGATCGGCGGGTAGGGATCGATCTATCGGGGATCGATTTATTGCATCTAGTGTAGACATGATAAATCGATCCCCGATCGCTCTGCTGTTGACTCTGGAACTCCATCACGGTGAGAGGTGGAAGCAGAGTCGATGGGGGAGCAGCGGCAGGGGAAGTTTACAGATGGAGAAACTGAGGCAGGGAGGTTGCGACTTACCCAAGATCATAGAATAAGTATCAGGCCCCTGGTTGGAACTCTGGGCTTCCACCCTCCCAGCCCCAACCTCAGTCCCTTTAAAACGCACTGCCTGATTAAATTCAGTGATACTGTATTTATACTCACTATACATGGAAGATATTCATATAAATCTTACCAATTAATGGTTTTGTGCCTTAGATTAAAGGTGCTGTAGAAATTATAAATTGTCTTGCTTGAATAAAAAGTTATCCATATCCAATGTGTAGATTGATTAATTGATTTAAAAACACTATTTAGTATTTAATGTCTTAGATGCTTTATACACAGGTAGGAATATACAGTCCAGGCCCCAAAGAGCTGATATTCTACACAGGTAACATGTATACAGAGGGCAGCGATGGGATGGAATGAAAGCGGATGACTAAGCAGACACCTCTGTACTGCCTCACTCTCTCCTGAGGTGACTTGACTGCCAGACATCAAGGTGACATGCTGACTAGGAGGCACGTTGGACTCATCACTGCTCCTGGACACTCGGGAACAGGAATGACTCATACCTGTTCTGTCACATGAGGACCCAGTCATTGTAATACACACTTCTTTTTGTCACCTCCAATCTGTACTTCTGCAACTTGCTCTACCTGGGGCTGACTTAGGAAATCAGTCAAACTCAGGCTGCGGCACATTTTTGGAGCCAGAAATATTGATGCGAAGGTTGCTGAGCACCAGTGCAATGCACTACAAGCTCCTGATCCTGTTCTGGCTCCACACCAAAGTCATGTCTCTCATTTACAAGGCCCTCGATGGCTTGTGGCCTGGCTATCTCTGAATCCCACTCCAGATCAAGGAGCACTGGTTACAAGTGGTTACAATTAAGCAACAGTGAAGACCTCTTCTGTTAGACTGCTTGTGCGCCTTAATTTTGTATTGGTGCCTTGATACCACAACAAAAAAAGTTGCTTGATGAATCAGTTAGATGCATACCAATTAGCGTGAGTTTTGTTCATGCCATAATTTTTTCCTTGGGGGGACAATATTTATTCTGTTGTGCTTCGTTTGTATGACTCCTGTTCTTTTCTTTCTAGGCTGGTTGGTGAATGCATAAAGAGAGATTTAAAGAATGTGAAACATTACAATTAGCCCCGCAATGATTAGAAACTAATACATATTAGATCCTGTGACACACTGGCGACTCCATCGCACTGTGGAAAGTAGGCCTTGCTGGTCAGGACACATTGATTTCCTTATGACTCCATCCACACAGGATTCAAGGACAGGACAAAATACTATTAAGTCAGCAAGCAGACTGCAGTAAATAATGCAAGAGTTTGAGAGGGCTGAGGCTGTGTTAGAGTTATATAAATTTTGTTGAGCTATGCATCTCAGCATCATGTTGACACTGTCTCTGGCACATAAGAGAAATCTTGATAGGTAACATGAGTCAAAAAAGTCATTTGGGATTCGAGATGTGTTGCAGTTTATTTTCATGCAAGAGGCAAAAATAGCCCCCTCCCTACCCGCTGCCCCACAAAAGAAAAGAAACACTGTATCTTGTCAATGGTTCTGTGACGAACTGGGAATGTTCTTAATGTTTTCTTTTAATACTGTGTGGGTGCCTGTGACGCAGCAGGGAGAGGGGAGTATTGACCTGGGAAGGTTGCAGGGGAGTTTTGCTGGGACTGTCTGCATTGAGAATGGGAGACTTTCCTTGAGACCAGATACCTGAGCATGTAACATGAAAACCAGGAGGGGGGTTGGAGCCAGGTGACACCTTTGCCTGGGAAATGGACAAAGGCTGGGGGAGGAGCTGGGGGGAGGCTGGGTGAGAGGACTGGAGGGGGTTTCAATTTGGAGCTGGCTGGGGACGTGGAGTGAGTGCAGATGTGGTTGTCTGACTCACTGCCCCCCAAAATGGACCCGGCCGATGGGTCCTGTTGTTTGTACCTGCAAGACCTGTCTTGGACTGTGTTCCTGTCGTCTAAATAAACCTTCTGTTTTACTGGCTGGCTGAGAGTCATGGTGAGTCGCAGGAAGCCAGGGGTGCAGGGCCTTGTCTCCCCCACACTCTGAGACAGGCTTCCATTAACAAACTAAAACAAACACAAAAATCTATGCATAGTAATATAACTAATGCTTGTTTACGAAGGAAGGAGAGGGGAGACTCCAATATTGCATTCAGAAAGAGAGAGCTTTCCACAGACTAACAGGAGGGAGAAAGAAACCCATTAGCATTCCTGCTCCTTTGTTTGCTTTTATAGGCTCTGATCCTGAAAATGCTTGAGCATGTGATTGTTCCCATTGAGCTCAGTGGGACTAATCAAGTGCATTAAGTTATTCATGTGATCAGGTGTTTGCAGGACCAGGGTCCTAGTTTAGTGCCACAGGGAAACAGAAGAAGAGAGAGAAAACTGGCTGTCATGCCAGCTCTTCAAAACTGACCTCTTGTCCTTTGTCCTTAGGCTTTTCTCCTGGTTTGGCCTCAGCATAGCTAGAATGCTGGCATCGTCTTGTGGGATCACTTTTGAGAGCCTCTTCAGGCATCAAAGCATCATTTATTCAGAGTTGCCAAATCTTGCAATTTTGTTGCTAGTCATATGATATTTCGTGGGCCTCAGTTCCTAAAATGAAGTGATTACAGGAGAATCTCAGCTTTCGGTTTTTTGTTGTTTTTTTTTTAGTCAGTTTTGTAGTGTTGATGGTTGCAAAGGAAAGCTTGAAACTGTGAATTCTAATGGCTCAAAAGCCAGAAGGCAAATAAAAAGAACCACAAAGTGTACTATTTAAAAAAACCTCATGATTTTTAAGTCAATTTTATGATGGGGGAGCTGACTCATAAAATCTGAACACTTGCAGTTGGCAATACTGCAGGAATAACCTCCCAAATAACCAATAATATCAAAGATAGTTAAAATAAAAGGAAATTTATTAAAAATATATATATATATTGATCCCAGGTTTTTAAATAGCAAAGCCTAAAATAGAGGGAGAATTTCTGAAACTAAAAATAAAAGGCAAAGCTTCATCTCTTTTTGTTATGGGAAAGGTTTAGGGTTATGGTATGGGAGTCCTCAAGGGGTGCACAGACAGGCTGGCTGGTGTTACAGGTTAGATTACAAAGAACTCGGAATCTTAGAGTACATACTGAGATCATCCTGTGCTTGTTTTTCTTCTGGGCTAATCCTACAGTACTTGGCGTCAAGCCATTGCCTGCACTACAGACATCTGCCAGAATAGCTGTGCCTGTCAGGAGTGTGAAGAGGTGTGTTCCCTGAAGGGCGTAGCTGTGCTACTGACAATACACTTTTGCCATTATAGTGTCTTTTGCTCAGGAGGGCTGGAATAAGCTATACAGGCAAAAGCGCAGTTTGCTGGTTTAAGCTATGATCCACCCTAGGAGCACTTTGTCAGTATAGTATAGCAGTAATCCTAAAACAGCAAAGCGTCCCTAGTGTAGACATGGCCTCGCTCAGGATCCTACCCAGAGTTCTTATCTTTTTCCTCTTGGTCTCTCCTTTTCTGCCACCCTGATGTCCCCTGCTAACTATGTCAATAGATTAGATCAATGGTTCTCAACCTGTGTCCTGCGGGCCGCTTGCGGCCCAATCAGCACAGACCTGTGGCCCATGTGACATCCTCAGAGCCATACAGGTAGTATTGGATGCGGCCCACATGACACATTGTGGGCCACATTTGCGGCCCACAATGATAAATAGGTTGAGAACCACTGGACTAGTTCCACCAATGGGTAACTCCTATCCCCCCAGCCAGACCAGTTTAGGAGTTGATTCAATAACCCTGTCAAACACCACCTCTGAGGGCCATTAAATCTCCTCTCTCTTTATCCCTTCCTTGAAACTGCCCTCTTTAGCCATTATTTTAAACAATGGGCCTTAACGTAGCTGGACTGGGTCAAATCAAGAACCCAGAGTACCTTTACAATGGCTTTTCTTCCGTGTGCTTGTCTATTGCTACAGCTGTGCACCATCACTGGGGCAGCTACTGTTAGCACAGATGTACTGCACTGGGGCACCCTATGACTGGTACCAGCATGCTTCATACCAGGGCAGCCTGTCTACACTGGGGGGTTGTATTTTTGTCAGAGCTAATTCTCTACAGATGATGCTTAGTCACCTAAGAAGGTCTGAAGCTCTCAGACAGCCTCTCTTCTCCCTTGGTGACAAGGGGTGAAAGATTTACATTGGATGTAGTGGTCTGTATACCATTGTGCCATTAGCATTTTGCCCCTCTCCTGTATAGGGCAATAAACCATACTTTCCTGCCGCAATGGCATCTTGTTTCGGTATTGACTGTGATAGTCCATAGAGTGGTAGTTTCAGAGGATACTTTTCAGCAATTTCTGTGCCAACAGGAGCTGCTTAGTGCCTGGCAATTTTGCAAATTGGGTCACTTATTTAGGTCCCTGAACATGGATTTAGGAGTCTAACTTTCAGCATCCATTTTTGAAAATCTTTATACATATATAAGGTGAAAGTGAGAGACCAGCAGGAGTACATGGATGCAAGGTGCTGTATAGCATAGTTACTCTGTTAGTGAATAATCTTTCAGTTTTAGTTTATTTCTTACAAATTCAATGCTGTTGTCTTGTCTCCAAAGTAGATATTTTGGTTTAACATCCAGCACCTAGTATGAAACAATTGGAATAACTGGTAAACACTGCTAATACAAGCAGTACTATTGTGGAAGAACTAAGGCTGTGGGACATGTACCCTCTTCTCCTGGTGGGACTTTGTTTTCCATGGCAAGGTGGTGCTTTAAGAATTAAGTCAAGATCAATAATGTCACTGTAAATATGCAAACAATGGGTGGTCACTGTCATCTACTCACTGGAGCTAGGAATGGGCGAACCCAGGTAGTATGAAGTTTTGAGCAACTCACTAACTATTTGGAGGGGATGCAAAATCCGTTTGTGTTTCTGAACCTTTTCTCTGCCATTTGAATCTTTTTAAAAGATGATTCAAAGTTGGTATTGGGGTTTGTTTTTTGGGTTTTTTTGCTAGCCAGTGGGACGCTTGAATTCTGTATTCTGGATAAAAGTGCCCCCAAAAGCTAAGTTGGATGGGCTGTATATGGCACAGCTAGTAGTTACTTTCTTTGGATGTTGTTCTATACCGAACTGCGGCTCCTTGTCACAGACATACTGTGTTTGTGTGTCACTCTGTCCACATGCTGCTCCGTTTCTCGCACTGTCTCCAAAGCTGAACGCAACCCGCTAAACTTTAGAGCCCATCATGCTTGAGTGGCTTCCACATCAGAGAAAATGAGTTTCCCACTCAACTAGAGCTGAAGTACCAATTCCTTACTACCAGCTACATGGGGACAAGGCAGCAGCATTGCTCTGCTAACAAAAAGCCATCCTTGGGATAATTAAGGTATAAAATAACCCAGGCTGTGGAAGTTTAGGTAGTGCCTGCAGTGGCTTTCTGACCTTTATATGTAAAAGTCACCATAACAAAATGGCCATGGTAAGCCTTGATAATTGAAGTGTAATTGATTAACGTGCAGCATAGGTCCTTCAAGTCTCTTTTTAGATGCCTCCTTCCTATGTGGGTTGTAAACTTTTAAAACATTTGGGGAGAGGGTTAAGGCACCTGAGAGAGGTTACATTTGCTTGATTACATTATTATATGACCATTTGACTCTAGGAGTTGGGACTTAAGGCCTAGCCACTTGATTTTTCAGAGGTGCTGCGTGTACTTAGGCACCTCTGAAAATCGAGCCCTCCATATCTTTATGGCATAATAATCCATGCAAATAGAATGGTTTGCCTTGGATTTTATGGTGGCAAATATTCAGTGATGTGTAGGAAATTAGGAGTGTAACAGCCACAGAAGAAATCACACGGCTAAATCCTGTACCTTATGCTGAATATTTATGCCTTTGCTCCCACATGCAGCACTTGCCATATAGATATCTGATTTAAATCAGCATTCCACATTGAACTTGTAGCAATCAGTGTGGAAATTGTCCTTACTGTGCATATGTTTGCTGCTTCCGAATGTCACCATTTGGCATTCTTGCATACCAATATTTCCATCAGCATGTCTACTATCTGCCAGTCTGCTAGCCAGCATATCTGAGATTTCGTTGACTAGAAATCCTGAACAAGCAAGTTCATTTCCTACTGTCTGGATTTAGATCTTCTATATGAAGAAATCCAAAGTCAGATACAAACTATTCACCAGGCCCCAGCCATATATCCATGAGCTGCATCTGTGCTTGCCTGATAATAACCAACAGTAATATCAGGCAGAATTTGCAACATCAAATTCTGCCACATGAAAAGAAATGCAAAATCTGCCTCATCTCAAAGGAGATTCTGTGCTAATCAGAAATGTTTTGGACAAAGGGCTCTTGCCACTGAAATTTAGGTTGCTTTCCCATCAATCCATTGAAACACTATTATTCTCTGTGGCTGCACATTGTGTAGGAATTCAGCCATCCCTGCTTAATCCTATTTGGCTACACTTGCTCTGTTGCTGTATTGGAATACGCTCACATTTTTGCAAGTGCAAAGAATTATTGCCTTTTGTGAACCATGCAACTTCAGCATTGCACCTTTTTTGGGGGGTGCTTTTTTTTTAATATATATATAATATTGGCTTTTAATGTGAATGCAGGAAGAGTACCCAGGCAATTCTAATTAACTAGTTACTTTTTACCCTAATCAGAGGGACACACTGCATGGTAGTCTGCGCACAAGACTAAGAGCAAGGAACTCCTGACTTCTAGCTCTGGCTCTAACACAGACTACTTCTTTGGCCTTGGCCAAGATACTGAGGACCAAACCTTCAAAAATGGCCTCTAATTTTGAATGCCTCAATGTTTAGGTATCTGTTTTTCTTGAGGCACATAAGGCACTTTGGGATCCTCATATGAAAGGTGCTGAAAAAGTATAACCCAGTATATACTCTGGCTCTGTGCCTCCCTATTTTCAGTCGGTTTTCTATTTGTTTACCTCTTAACTTTAGTCCCTTTCTGTATGTTCAGTTGATCTATCCCTGGTGTTTTAGCTGCACATTCAAACTTTGGCTGTGACACAATGTACGGATAGTGGCTTCCACCTCGTCAGAGACTGAACACCTTAAGTTTTGCAGCACTTTCAGCTGGAGTGTGCTGGGAAGTAGGAGCTACTGTAGGATGCTGGTCTCACATGGCTGTGACCTCCCAATTTGTTAGACACCATCAATGGTGTTTCTAGAAGTTAACCTTAACAGTGGCAGAGAATTTGATTTTGAGGTCACAGAACTGCACCAATTCCTCTCTCCAGAATATTAGAAAGCACTAAAGGTGAATTTGATTTGGTACAATATTAGAGCAATACTATCCATTTTACCCCTGCTATAGAAATGTTGGCATCTAAATGCACCCTGAAGATGTGCTTCACACTATTACATATTCTCTCATCTGGGATAGCAAAGTTCTTCCACAAAGAGAAGAAAAGTAAACTGCCCACCTGGGAAACAGGCTGGATCCCTTATAGCTGATATACTAACCTCTCAAGCAGAGTAAGTGGCTCTCCCACTTGCCAGAGCTATACTGGTTAACAACCAGTTGCTACTTTTGCTGGAATGTGACTAGCTCAGTTCTGTGGAATGCTTGGCAACTACTGGACTTGGCTGTGCCCCCTGAAATTCCCTGTGACACATTTTTACAACCTACTCTGGTGCCCTTAAAACACCTTTGTTCCCAATCTCTCCCCCTTCCACCTCCCCCCCCTGCCCGCCCCTCCCAGGTATCTGTAGTGCTTGTGTCTCCTGCAGGAAGGAAAACAGGAGTGGAAGATGGAGGGGGAAGTTTTGTCCACCACAGACAAATCCATCTGTGTGATGTGTGGTGGAGCAGATCAGAGGAAGAAATGTCCCAGTGCGTAACTGCTTGTCACAGCTGCAAAAGCTGCCCATCCAGGGTAGATAAGGACGGAGCCTGGGCCTCTCAGGACAGGATCGTCTGCAGCCCCAGTGACTGGTGGCAATGTGCAGACACTGGGTATTTTGGGTTTGGATGCTGAGGCCTAAATATAGAATTTCCCTGGCTTCTTTTTTCAGCCTGCAGCAATGGGGAAGCCCCTCGGTTTAGCTGGAAACATCATTGCACATGCATGTTTTTTAAGATGTTGCTCACAAAGAAAAGTGCTCAAATGAAAAATAAACCTTTAAAACATCCCAGCCTATTCACTCCTGGCAGTCTGATACTCCTTCAAACTGTCAGACTTAGCAGATTGTTTACTGGAAACGGTTCAATTGGCAGGACCTTCTGCTGTGCAGATGAAATTTTAAAATCCCGTTTCTTGTTGCGCTCAAAGAGTCTCTCTTTCCACTATGTAGCTTCATAGAATTATTATTCACTTGTTTCCCATTGAATCAGAAAATATCCTCTCCCTTTCATTTCTATGATAAAAATGTGCAAGGAATATTAACCCTCATGCATCAGGACATAAGCCAACCACTAACTGCCTGGGCTTCGGAGGAAACTTTCCCTCATAGGCGTGATAATGAATAATGGGCAATTATCCCTGAAGCAGCTGGCTTGGCCACTGGATGAGTCAGGATATTGGACTGGATGGACCATTGGTTTGACCTGGTATGGTAATTTGCATGTTCCCACATGGGTGTCTCTTGGTAAACTGAGTATTTCTGTAACTAGTCACACTCCTACCCATTCCAGACCTAAGAGAAAGCTTAGTAGCTCGGCTCTTATTTTCTCACCTGCAAGAAGAGCAAGGGGAAGAGTCTGTTGAAATTCTGGGGCTTTTATTCATCCATTCTCATTGCACTGAGGTGACTGCCTTAATTTGTTTAGGCTTGGGCTACCCGTCTCATTGGCCTGCTTTCGTGGCTGAGATGCACTCCTCCGTCTTTTCAGCATGCATGTTTGCAAACTGACCCAGGCTTGCAAGTGATTGTGATGAGAGGGACAAACAATAAATAGCTCATTGGGGCTAATGCTCCAGAGTCCACCATGCGTTTGAGAAATTGTATGCTATAGCTCCTTCTCACATTCACTGGTCAGAGGTTCACGTAAGATCTGGGCTGCTACACCTTTGTCCTCTTCACCCTTGACCGCTGCAGCTTTGTCCTCTAGGGTAAATGCTGATGCAACCTGTATCCAACTATTTCGTTCCATTCTTCATCTTTCCTTACCTCTTGATCGACTAGAAAGCCGATAGCCACACACCACTTCTGGATTACAACGTACTTAAAGGATGATTTACTGTTTATCTTAATATCTCGAGTTAGTCATTCTTTACACTCTTTGTCCCTTTTTAGTTACAATGTTCACCTTGCCAGGCACAGTTCGCACTGTAAGCAAGATTGCTATTGTTTAAAGGATACTCCTTTAGTCCAATTACATTTTTGTAGTTCACCTAACCATGCTGGTTTCCTTCTCTTCTTACTACCCTTTTGGGACAGTGGTCACGGTGGGGTGTCTCAAAGGGTTATACATTATTTTCCCCCAATAGCACTGTTTCCTTCAATAGTCTCCAGGCTGAGTCTTCCTAGTGACATGAGCACATTTGAAAACTGTATTACCTCTAAGGAAGTCACCCTCTAATAGATCAGCCTCAAGGGTGCACTGATCACTGTCATCCAGTGGAACTCCCACACCAGCTTCCTGCATTAACTCCTGCCTGTTACATAAGACTAAGTTGAGGGCTGTCTCCTCCATTGTAGGTGTCATAAGAAGCTGATCTAAGAAGCTGTCGCTTACAGCATCAATAAAGTAAGCCTCCAGACAGTGCCCTGATGTGCCATTCAACCAATTAATATAGGGGTAGTTAAGATCACCCATAATTATTGCATCTGAAGATGATTCAACTTCCTTAATCTCCTAACAAGGTCATTATTGTTATGTTGATCTGCTAGTCTCATCATGTTTGGATTTTTGTTGTTGGGATTCATAACCAAAGAATCTATAATCTCTTCTTTGTGTGCTGTATAACACTCTCTGCCCACACCCGGGGGCATTGGAACAGTTTATGTAGTAAGGGTGATGAGAGAATCATAGAATATCAGGGTTGGAAGGGACCTCATCTAGTCCAAACTGCTGCTCAAAGCAGGACCAATCCCCAGACAGATTTTTGCCTGGGGGGCGGGATTTGCCCCAGGCCCCACAGGGACCCCGCGAGCCCTGGCCCGACAGTGGTCTGGGTCTTTGGCAGCAGGAGTCAACCATTTCTGATGCCTGGAAAATGCCTTTCTTGTGTCTGAAGTGCAGTCCCACTATTGATGGACACTGCAAAACTATCTGTGGTATTAAAGCTGCCCAGCTGCTGAAGTTTTTGTGATTAGGGTGTTGATGAAGTAGGATCACATTACAAGATGGTGTTGTTATGGCTTACCAGTGGATTCTGTGAATGTAGTTCAAGTCCTTGGTTCAAATCTGATTCCCCTATAGTAAAATATCTAGTACAAGGAAGCAGCAATGACCATGAATGGAGGCTTCCAGATAAGAAGAGAGTAAGAATTCTGGGATTATTGGGTTTAGAGATGAAGCATGTTATAGGTCTATCCAAGAAAAATCCATTGGACATTCCTATTGACACAGTCCCGTAATACAAGATGACATGTAAAACTAACGCAAAATGTCAAATGGGTAAAACAAAATACTGTGTGCAACATAAAACCTATGCAATGTATAGTTGCAGGGAATTACTAAAACAAAGATCCCAAAAAAGGATTGATCATTTATAGGAACAATTATAACTATATAACATTGTATAATTACAATGGTTCTGAATTCTCATGCTTCAGGGTATAAACTGATCACCTTCTCCTATCAGGAAGAAAATTAGTACAGAGCTGCACAATCCATGGGCATTATGGAAGTGTTGAAAAGGAGGACATCAGATTAAATGGCCCATTTTTCAGCTCTAGTATGGTAATTCCTATATTCCTGTGGGAACACCCACTAAACTGTCTGATGGAAGATGGCAAGGGCAGAGGTGAATCCAAACAACAGTCTGTTATAGTGAAATAGACCCCACTGCGTATGGATGGTAATATATTGCCTGGACCACTCCATCAGGACCAGGTGCTGGTATGCATGGCTCAAATCCAACTTTGTAATGGTTTTCCCCAAGATGACGTGACACCAATTTTTCAATGTATGTGATGGGGTAGGAGTGCTACCTTGCTGCTCTGTCAACGAGAAGTCTATATTTCCTCCAGAATAGCTACTGGCCTTTCTAATTTCCTTACCAGTACAGATGAGCTGCCCACTAATAGTAACAAATTCTATGACCCCCAACCCATCCTTTACTTCTATTCAGAACCCCTCTACACCATAAAATCAATTGTGTTGGTGGGGAAGATCACTGTCCCCTGACTTAATTATAATGGACACAGCAAGGCTACACAACAGTTTGGGAACAGGGTAAAAACAAATTTAGGATCCTATCTCTATTACAAGACCAAATTATGTTTTAATTGTACTCCCAAACCTTGTTACAGCCTTGGTGTGTCCATGGTTTAATTGATATGAATGTTTTGAGGGTCATAGTGTGGTAACTGGCCACTAACATGGCTTTATTCTAATGGTGGAGATGGTCCCATAGATGCATTCATTTTCTTGTATGTGTAAGGGACTAGCCTGACTCTGATGGTCTGAGAGAGCTACATCATAATTGCTTGCAGTCGAGCTAACAATTTCAGAAAGATGTGAACAAATTGGGGAGAGTCAAGAGAAAAGAAACCAAAAATGCTAAGAGGTTTGGAAAACATGACCAATGAGGAAAGGTTGAAAGAACTGGGCATGTTTAGTCTAGAGAAGAGAAGGCTGAGTCTTCAAATATATAAAAGGTTGTTATAAAGAGGATGGAGATCAATTATTTTCTGTGTCCACCAAGAATAGGACAAGAAGTAATTAGTTTAGTTTGCAGCACAGGAGATATGAGTTTTGATATTAGGAAAAACAGTCTAGCTAAAAGGATATGTAAGCACTGAAACAGGTTATCGAGAGGAGTTGTGGAATCCCCATCCCTGGACAGTCGCACAAAAACCTATCAGGGATGGTCTATGTTAGGGATCAGCAACCTTTGGCTCCTGGCGGGCTGAGACAGTTTGTTTACCTGCAGCATCTGCAGTGCGGGAAGTGGTGCGGGCTGAGGGATGTGCTGGCCACCCTTCCCACAGCCCCCGTTGGCCTGGAACAGTGAACTGCAGCCAGTGGGAGCTGCGATCAGCCGAACCTGCAGACGCTGCAGGTAAACAAACCAGCCCGGTCCTCCAGGGGCTTTCCCTAGCGGGCTGTGGGCCAAAGGTTGCCGATCCCTGGTCTATGTTTACTTAATCCTGCCTCAGCACAGGACTAGACAATCTCTTGAGGTCTCTTCCAGATCTACGTTTCTATGAAAACTCCCACTGGAACCACAGTTGGTTCTGTGATCTGATGCTTTGAGATTCCTCAATTTACAAGCGCCAATGACTGCTTCTCTCACTGCTAGAATTCTGGCCCTTTCAGCCGCAACTCCAATGCCTCACATGCCATTCCCTCTTAAATTCCAGTGTGGGGCAGCCACATCTGGGATCATCTCAGCAGCGTCCAAGGATGTTTCTCATTTCAAACTTGTCAGCACTGTGGTGTTTCCACATTTCTTGTGCTCCAAAACACAGGCTGTGCCTCTGGCCTCAGTGTTTGAGTTTCATTGTTTTAAGTGAGGAGAAAGCGGACCTTTAAAGGAAGATGCATGCTTTCTATGGGCCTATTTCTGACTAGCACCTGGAGATTATAAGATCTTGGTTAAATACCTTGGTCATTAGTCAGGTTCACAGGCTACTTCTTCCTCACAGCTCCATGCATGATACAGGCTAAATTCTAGGTTCCATGCAGGTTAGCTTTAGTAGCAGTGCAGCGGTACATGACATTTCTGAGCCAGCTCTCATTCACTGCAGCTATATGGACAGCCAGTCCCATCAACTGTAGTTGCGGATCCTGGAGTTACTTGTATTACAGTACAGTAGAACCTCAAAGATACGAACACCAGAATTACGGACACCCTGTGGAACTGGAAGTCCTCAATCAGGCTGCAGCACAGACCAATAAATAAATAAATCAATCAAATAAAAAGCAAATACTGTACTGCCTTGGGTCTTTAGTCCCAAGGCTCAAGGCTTGAACTCCAGGGGGTTGGTGCTGCAGCTGCAGGGGGTGGGCTGGGGCTTCTGACCCTTGGGAGCACCAGGGCTCAGGGCTTTAGACTGGGTGGGAGAACTGGGGCTCGGAGCTTCAGCCCCAGGCTCTGTTCCTGGGTTCAGCCACGCAGGGGGTGCTGAGGCTTGGGGCTTTAGCTACGAGGGGAGCGCCGGATTCAGCCCCAGTGCTCCCCCCATAGCTAAAGCCCCGAGCTCTAGCACCTCCCTCCTCAGCCCCCCACTGAAGCCGGGAGCGGAGCCATGGGGGTCCCCGAGCCTCAGAACCCCCGGTGGTGCAGAAGCTGGGAATGGAGCTGCAGGGCTGAAGCCCCAAGCCCCAGCACTCCCCCAGGTCTAAAGTGCTGAGCCCCAGGTCAACCCCTGGCTCCCAGAGCCCAGGCACCCTGAGGGTCAGAAGTTCCAACTCTTCCCCCCGCCCATCCGGAGCCCTGACCTCCCCCATCCTGCTACTGCAGCCACAACCCCCCATGTGGCTGAAATCCATAACCTCCTCTTCAGAGTTACGGAACATTTTAGAGTTATGGACAACCTCCATTCCTGAGGTGTCCGAAACTCTGAGGTTCTGCTGTAGTGCCTAGAGGCCCCAACTGAGATCAGGGCCCACAATGTGTTAGGATCTGTAAACACAGATGGGTATAGACAGGCCCTACCCCAAAGAGCTTATGCTCTCAATAGGTGCTACAGCCAAGAGAAAGAGAAACAGAGACAGAGACGAGTGATGTGATTTGCCCAGGGACACCCAGAAGGGTAGTGGCAGAACTCGGTATAGAACCCAGTGTCACAGTCTGGGGTGCACTCCAGACCAGCGAAGGGTTGTGCACTGCCTGCCCTGCCTCACAATGCTTTGCTATTGTAACCCCCAGCTTAGGCTGTAAGGTCTGAGGCCTTTTTCTGCAGCCATATTAGGAGAGCAGCAGCCATGACTCAAGGAGCAGAAAGTCACATCCTCACATTCCTTCTAAATTATAGCAAAACAATGTAATATCGGGCTGTTAAGAAGGTGCCCCTCCTCACAGTACCCACCATCACCAGATAAGCAAGGAATCTGTTTACATGCTTAAAGAAAACTCGGTTTGATAGCTTTCTGTCTGGCAAGGAATCACTTATCAACAGTTTGGGTGTGAAATCTCTGCTTCTTTATTGTTTTGCCTTTATGGTCCCTACTTCTCCATTGTTTATCTATATGGTCTCTGTCCAGTTCTTTGATTGTTTCCGTCTGTTACATAACTCATTTTGCTAGGTTTAAATCAGCTATGGTGGTGGGGTATGATTGGTTAAAAAATTGTTTCATAATGGGTTAGGATGGGTGAAAAATACTGTTTAGTAGTGCTTTCGTTTAAAATGATTGGTTAAGGTACAGCTAAGCAGAACTCAAGTTTCACTATATAAACTGGGGTCTGACTCCAAAAGGAAGTTCTTTGGAACAAACTCCAGGACACAGCTCCAAAATCAGAGCTGCCAGACCACAACACCCTGCCAATCTCACTGTACAGAAGCTGGAGTCCCCAGATGACCTGATCCTGACTGGCCAGCAGGAAAAGATCATCTGCCTTATTGGGAGTGGTGAGCATTGTATGTTCAGTGTGTGTATTCTGTTTTGGTGACTGTTAATAAATAGAGGTTAAGGATATTACTGTGTAAGGCTCTTTCACTGGTTAAAGACCCTGTAAACCCACAGAAGATTACACTTTGAGCCCTAGGAATTGTGTATGGGTCACCCTGAGCCCTAGGAACTGGGTAAGGATAGGTGTCTTTTGCCCAGATAACTAGGAACTGGAAAAGGGTGGGAGTGCCTAAATCCATATGTGCCAACTCCATGGGTGCTCCAAAAAAATTAGTGGGTACTTAGCACCCACTGGCAGCCAGCTCCCCGACTTCCCCCATAGCACCTCTCATCCACCAGTGGCCCTGCCCATCAACTCCTCCCCCCCATCCCAGCACCTCCTGCCTGCCGCTGTCAGCTGTCCCACGGTGTGCAGGAGAAGCTAGGGGGAAGGGGAGGAGTGGAGATAGGGTGTGCTCAGGGGAGAGGTGGAACTGGGCAGGAAGAGGCGGGGGTGGAGCAGGAGTGGGAAGAGGCAGGACGGGGTAGGGGCTTGGGAAAAGAGGTGGGGTGGGAGCACCCCTCAGGCCCTACAGAAAGCTGGCGCCTATGCCTAAATCAACTGGATTATGCCTTGAGCCCTAGGAACTGGGTAAAGCTGCGTGCCCTAAAGTGTGTCGGTTACAGGGCTGCTCACAAGCAGCATGCAGGTCACACCCTAAGTGTCTGTGTATAGCTGCAGCCTTCCTCTAGCAGCTGTGACCCCAGCAGCCTGTCAGCAAAACACCAGTCACACTTTGGTTTTCACCAGCCTTGGTTACTACTTGCAGGGTGATTCCAACACACTCCCAGTCCTGAATTTTCCCCAAATTTATATTCTGCTCTGTCCAGCCCTCTCCGGGGTAGATCATCTATTAAAGGTCCATTGCCCCTGTAAGGGGCAAGAGTTTGCTACTTTAACTGGAGTTATCCAAACAGTTCAGTTTAAACACAACACTGGATTGGTTCAGATTTTAAAAAATAGAACAAGTTTATTGACAAAAGAAGATAGGACTTTAAGTGAATTCAGGTACTAGGTATTAAAGCCAGAAATAGTTACAAGAGAAATAAAGATAAAACAGTTTCTAGTAGCTAAAACTTAACAAGCTAGACTTGGTTCAAGGTAAAATACTTACCACATGTTCCCAACAACATGGCTGACCACATTCTCAGGTCAGGGTCTCCCCACAATGGGCTGGTTCCTTTGTCTTCTTAGGTGAGAGGGAAAGAGAGTGAGCTTGTGGTTTTCTACCCTTTTCTTTTATAGTCCAGTGAATGTTTGAAGTGGATTCTTCTGAGGGTTACCCTTCAAAGCAATGTTTATTCAAACAGTAAAGGAGGCAACATGGAGTCTGGTGGTGAAGGAGGCTCCATGTTTTTTCTTCTCACCTGTGTTTGCTGAGATGCAAATTTGCTGTCTCCTGCCATTTCCTTTCCCTCCTGGCTCAAGAACCCTGTTTACTACTTATATGTAAACTGAGGGAAACACACATTTCTTCATTCAGGATAGTTCTGCCTGGGCAGGGCTGTGTGGGTTTGAACATATGCTAAGAACAGTATGCAGGAGGATTTCATAACTTTACATAGAATGTCACTACATGCATTTCACCATGATATTATTGACTAGCAAGTTATTAGTTTTCAAATGATACCTCATAAGGCATACTGGGTACAATGATTATTACAATAGTATGTAGGGTGTGAATACATGTGTGCTTTCGGTCCCACCCAGGTCTTCTGACTCCTAGTCCAGTGTTCTATGTACCTCAATATCAAGCTTGCAATTGAACATCTACTCAGCAGTAAGTCGACTCTGGGTGAAGAGGATAGGCCAGAGGATGCAAGGAGTAGTTAACTATCATTCTGTCTTTGATAGGATGTCAAGAAGATGTTGCACAGGCATTGCATTTTAGTGCAGGGACTATGCCTTGTTGTCTGTTTGAAAAGAGAAATGTAGTACATTGTAGGTGCTACCAAGACCACACATGCTAATAGTAATTAATAATAGTTGTGTGCATTTACAAAAATCATAGTTCAAAACCTCTGAGTCCTGGTATCCTACAATCTCAATACATTAAACTTCCATCAGTGGTATTAAAGTTTTTTCCCATAATAAGGCATGAACTTTCTCAGTGCGAACAGATCAATGGACTTCAACCACTAATGCAAAGTTTCCCTTGTAATATGCCATCTGAGGCAAGACCTCTACAACACTATAAGCTAAGACTTCATCTGGTGATTTAACTGTAAATGTAGCTTGCGAAGAGATTTAGCTGCATCTTCCCCTCCCCCTCCCCTTCCAATTGCCTTTACTGAGGTTATATGCCAAACACTTTTAAAATATAACCCAGGTCTATTACCCACATGCACTTCAATAGATGGTCAATCCAGCTCCCATCATTAAGTTCCTTTCCTGATTTATGGACACCTGCTACACAGCGCTATAAATCAGGACATATATCAGACAATATAATGGGAGAAAGACATGCATTTTTTTCAACAGAACCAGTGTTATAACACAGAAACGGTAGCACTATGGACTTGTCCTACTTGCGTATTGCTTTTGCGTCTCCATCCAAAACAATCAAACGGAGGAGTCTGACTAGATGGCTGCATAGAAAATTATGTCAGGGCTTAATAGGCAAATGTAAATGTTGTGTGAGATTCTTAATTGTTTGTTTTGCTATTTCTTTGCAAGTGGGAAAGAGAAAGAGGGGTGACTTAGAGACCCCAAGAAACGAATACAATTGGCTGGTGATCTGACTCAAGAGAGGGAACCGGGGACGACATTAGAGCAGTGGGGAAGAGATTTATGTCTTTTACTGTCCATCTGCAAAGCAAAACAAAAATAGTGTAAATGAAACACCGTTTTTTTGCTTTATCGGCTCTGTGAATAAGCATATAAATTTCTATGACATTTCTGGAGGCTTGCTGAAGGGGAAAAAAAAATCATCCCCCAGGACCTGGCCAGCAGCAGGGGCAGCATATGGTCTGCTGGAATCAGTGGCTGAGTGCCTTTTGTGTGTGTTAGCATTAAAAAGGTGACTTTGCGAGTAATTTCAGAAGTAGGGAGGGGTTTTCTTTTTTCTTTTCTTTTTTAAATCCTGCCTAAGCTGATGCAGCTGTCGAAGCCAATAACTCTTCCTTAAGGAAGTTGTGCCGTGTTTCATGACTGGGAAGCAATGAGGGGTGCAGACCTCATTTACAGCTCTTGGCTTCCTCGGGGTGGCACACTTGGCCTCAAGAGCAGAGGTCTTCTTGCTAACAAGCTCATCCTGGGAGGAAGAGAGAAGATGCATGAAGAGGATATTAACATCCCTGGAGCAGCTAAAGAAAGGAATTGTGGGTGTTTTATTTTTCCCAGCAACTGCTGCTTACTCAGATGAGGAGCGAAGGCCCGGCAAGTTCATGGGAAAGTGACTGCGACCTCCTTGTACATTCCCAAGTTTGTACGACCATGGCAGGGGAGCATGGTTTAAAGGATGGAATCACTGGGATAAAATAAATACCAATAGGGAACTGTTTGCAGAGGATAAACTAAGGATTTTCTCTTTAATCATTGACTAAAACCATATGTTCTTTCTGGTAAAGGAGGCATGAAATGTAACTTGCTGTCAGAAAGATGTCTTTCTGCAAACAGCACCTCTGGATGTTTATCTCTCTGGCAATGTGCTCTAAACTCTTTGAACTGTAAAAAGAATACATTGCTAATCACATTGTTGCTTGAAGATCAACAGTGACATGACATATTTTGTCACGTTTCCACTTTGGTCTCTCTCACTCTCTTTTAAATGAAAACAGTGACATTCATTCAGGGCTACGTTGGTGCATTTATTTTTTTGTTGATGACTCTCAACTGCCCTTTCCCTGGAGCTTACGGTCACAAAATTATCATCTGTCGTTTGCTATTGATTGCTGGTTTTGGCCTTAGCATCATTTCCAGCTGTTGGCAAAAGGCATCTTGCTATCACATGTATTTTCCCCAGTTTCAGAGCTAAATGCAGCCCTTGGTTACACGTGTGTAATGCCACTGAAGTCAGTGGAAATGCATGAATGCAACTGAAGACAGACTCTGCCCTTGAAAAGCCATAAAATGTAGAGTATCTTATTGCCTTATTCATATCTATACGTCTTTCCAGAACAGAGAAATTAACCTCTAACTAAAATGACATGGTTCTCCCTCGCATTTTTTTCCCCCTCTGGGAGCTGAGTACCTGAAAGCGGTTTAGAGGCAGTAGGCATAAAAGTAAAAGCAAAACCCATCAAGAATATCACCCCATGCATTTATTAAAGGGTTTTCAAACTTTTCCATATCTAAATACTGAAATTTTCATGGAGCTCCTCCCTTCCCACTTGTCACTGTATCCTGTACCTGTGGCAACTCATGGAAAAGTTGTAAGAGAGCAATGTCTTCTTAGCTTCTTTTAATGGGATTTAGCTGCTGGAAACAAAGAGGAAAGTGAACCATCAGTTCTCCACCAACCACCAGCAAATGCCCTGAAGACCTCGGTGTGGGACTCGCCGATTCATAGTTTAAGGATATATCCAAGATGACAAATAAGGCAATATGCATCTGATTTTAAGGGCCAGGTTTCCAAAGGGGAGTGGATGTTTCTACAAAAAATGGCATATTTGCAATTCCAGTAATGGAGCATGTCAGCGGGTACTTATGTAAGTGTGCACAAATGCAGGTTTGTGCATGTCCCATGGCCGTTGGTGGTTTCCATGCATACCTGTTGCACCCACCTTTGAATATGTGTCCCTCAAAGAAATAAGCTGTCCTTTTTTGTGCAATTCTCATTCATCTCAATGACAGGTTCTTCTGCCTGTAGACTGAGGACAGTGTTAAGAACTGATTTAAAGCACAGCCAGTGGAAGCCATTTGCAATGCACACACAGCAAGCTTTACTGGTCCTACCAAACCCCGGAAGTATGCTACATATTCCTGAGTGACATCTACTAGCACCGTATCTGTTAACTAACTATACACATATACACAGATATAGAATACTCCAGTAACAGGCAGTACCGTGCAGGGTTCTAGATTTGAATGACGAAAGAGAATGTGCCCCTAAACAAAGCTGTGATGACCTCTTGAATGTTTCAAGGTGTATGGCTTTATTCAAAGGGAAAAAGGTTTGCTGATGCTTGAGTGTCTGTCTGACAAAGATTTACATCGTTACAACAAGCATGGCAATTAATTTAAGGGGCATATTCTTATCATGATGCCTTACGATTTACCGCCTCAACTAATTGGTGTGGATTCATTTTGCATAAGGATAAGGTGATGTGCAATGCTACATATCGCAGTATCTTTTCAGTGCCCTCCCAACACGATAAATATCTATTAGATAGTGCCCAGCAATGTGCAGTTAGAGATGAACCATAAATCCTTGGTGTTAAAACAGTATTTTAAAAAATCCAGTGCTGTGTCAGCCAGGCCTCTGAGAAAGCATAGCTGATAAACAGATTTTGATTGGCTCCTTTTACACCAATGCCCAGGGCAACACCTTCTGGAAGAGTTCAAAGAGCAGAAATCTACTGGTGCCAGCCATTGATCCAGCTATCTGGATTAACCTTGATTTCCTTCTTTTTATACTCATTCCTTCCACTGAGGAGGAAGGAAACCACACATAAGAGCAACTCCTATACCTGTCACATTGAGAGCCTGAAACTGGCAGCATTAGTGTATACACGAGGCCTGGTTCTCCTCTCTCACTCCCAATTTACACTGGCAAAACTCTATTGATAGCTGAGAGATTTACACTGCTTTGTAAAGGCAGTGTGAGAGGAGGACCAGGCTGTGCAGATCCTGAGTCTCAATTCTCAAGGAAGTTAAAGATCAACAGGCTCTGAGCCATACTATATATACTTAAAGGCTGGGGTAATTAATGTTACTGATGTCCTTTCTCAGCACAGTTGCTGAATTTTAGCATGAAGAGTAGGTGTCCTCTCACGCTACCCCAGCTCACCCAGTAGGTGCTCTGATACAGAATTCTCTGACAAAAGGTTATATATCTCTTCAGATCCTGACAATGTGAGGACCCACTATAAATACCCTGAGGTTAACACCACCACCACTGATACCAGAAGAGCTGCATCCTGCAGATTGTTGTTGTTATAGCAAATGTGACAACAAATATAGACCTTACACATTTAATAAAATGAGTTCTATACAAAACAGGAAGGAACTTCTCCACAGAGATCTTATCTACACGGGCAAAAATGAATTTCTTAATTTCTCATCAGTGCCAGTCCAGGGGTGTTAACAAGGCAAAGGGGCTTTCCACTTTCCTCTATATGAGGCTAGATCACACAGTGACAGAAATGCTGCTGTATAATAGTATTTCCAAAGCTGCTGTCATCCTTGCACTGCCTTAGCAATAGTAATGGATACTGCCACCCATGAGATACCTGAGAGAGGTGGCAGGGTCCAAGGAAGTCATTTTTGGAGAGAGGCAACCAAACAGTAGTGATGGAAAACTGTGCCTCCACCCATAGACCTCTCTCTTGTAGATTCCCACAAGGATCAATTCTCTTTATGGTTCTTTTAAACATCTACATGCAGCCACTAGGTGAACTGGAGAGATGATAGGAACTCACGTGTCAGGAATACATGGATGACACACCGCTCTATTTATCCTTCACATACGACCACCCCACCACCACCAAGGTAGAATCATAGAAATGTAGAACTGGAAGGGATGTTGATAGGTCAACTAGTCTGGTTCTCTGCACTCAGGCTGGAGTAAGTATTATTTAGACCATCCCTGACAGGTGTTTGTCTAACCTGCTCTTAAAAAACTCCAATGATGGAGATTCCACCACCTCCCTAAGCAATTTGTTTGACTGCTTAACTACCCGTACAGTTTGGATTTTTTTTCTAATGTCTAACCTAAATCTGCCTTGCTGTTATTTAAGCCCAAGTCCTTTTCTCAGTGGCTAAGGAGAACAATTTATCACCCTCCCCTTTATAACAAACTTTTATGCACTTGAAGACTATCTTGTCCCCCCCTCAGTCTTCCCCAGACTAAACAAACCCAGTTTTTTTCAGTCTTTCCTCATAGATCATATTTTGTAGGCCAAGATAGATTTTAGTCAAGTCACTTAGTTCACACTGGAAGGTGCTCAGACACTTTGGTGATGCGGGTGACATGAGAACCTATATACAATAGAATAGAAGAGCTCAGTTCAACAGTAGGAGATTTTAAAAATAACATCAGTGAAGGCATTTGCATTTCATCCTGTAGCCATTTTGGAAACTAAGAGGTTACAGACTGGAGTTGAACAGGACTGGGACAGAATGTGTGTCTGTGGCAGATAAGAGAATTGTTCATGCAAAGCTGTGATAAGACATACAACACCCCCAACCACCACCAGTCAAAAAAGGGCTAAGGAACTATAGTCACAATCTGGTCCAGCTGGGTAGCTTGTCAGGCCTGGGAGCAGGCTCTTAAAAGGTAGGATCTCAGCCCAGTTGGTGTGGCCCTCAGAAACAGGCAGAGCTAGAGCTCCCAGACCAGGGTAGTGGGTTGCTTTCTGAGGAACAGCTTGGGGGTGCATCGGCCTGAGTACTGTGAGAGAAAAAAATCCACATGTTGGTCCATATCACCTCCCTGAATGGTAAGATATTCTTCTGTTTAATTCATACATTTTTCCAATTCTCAAAGGAAGGGGAAGGAAAGTCAAGGGTTTGTTTAGACTAGGAAGAGGGCAAACTTAAGCTGAATTTAGCTTTGCCTAGACCAGTGATTCTCAACCTTTCTAGACTACTGTACCCCTTTCAGGTCTCTAATTTGTCTTGCATACCCCAAGTTTCACCTCACTTAAAAACTACTTGCTTACAAAATCAGACCTAAAAACACAAAAGTGTCACAGCATACTATTGTTGAAAAATTGCTTACTTTTTCATTTTTACCATATAATTATAAAATAAATCAATTGGAATATAAATATTGTGCTTACATTTCAGTGCATCATATATAGAGCAGTATAAACAAGTCATTCTCAGTATGAAATTTTAGTTTGTACTGACTTCACTAGTGCTTTTTATGTAGCCTGTTATAAAACTACACAAATATCTAGATCAGTTTATGTACCCCCTGGAACCACTGACCTAGACCGGCTATGGTGTTAAACTGGAAAAAGGCTGGTGTTCCTGCCCTACCCTCAATCTCTCTTCCTAATGATGATGATAATAATTAATACCGCCCTCTCATACAGGCACTTTTCATCCATAGATCTCAAAATGCTTTACAAAGATCAGTGTCATTATCCCCGTTTTACAGATAAGAAAACTGAGACCCAGGAGATGGAATGACTTGCCCAAAGTCATGGCAGAGACGGGACTAGAACCCTGATTTCCAGTCCAGGGTTCTGTCCATTAGGCAGCCCCTAAGGCCTTGTCTAGATTGAAATAAAATATATTTTAAAAAATATATGGTACTAGCTAAACTAGTGTGATCCAAACATTTTAAAACTCCATTGTAGACAAGGCAAGTTGTATTTTAACATGTTAGTTGGTCAAGGTGAACTTTAGTGAGAGAACACAGGCTTCCAACTGACCAGCTAGCACATATTATATATATCTATTCATCCTTGTCTACACTAGAGTTTTATAATGTGTGAGGTAGAATGATGTCTTCTAACAACACATCCTTTATCCTAGTCCAGGCATGTCCTAAGAGTCATCACCCCCAAGCACTACAACAGAAGTATTGCTAATGAGAAATATAGCCTGGGTACTAGCCTGAGACTGAAGAGGTGACAGGCTGGGGGAAGATTTGCAGATGCTTTTTTTGAGACTGAAACAAAATAAGAGGTTGCCATTGTAATATTTGGTCTATGAACCCAAAGAAGTGCCTATATTTAATCTCACCCTGTTATTATTATCAAGAAAGGAAGAGAAGTTACCACATCACTTGGAATAGGAAAGAGCAGGTCTCACTGCAGCAAATATAAAAGTATACTTCAAAGAAACTCCAAATCACTAACAAAGTGACGAATGAGCCTGAAACAATAGGCAACTAAGGCTCATTGCCATTATTCATCAATACGCTTTTCAAAAAGCACAGCTAAAATGAGATGAAGATTAGATCCCCCCCCCTCCCCCAGGAATGAAGGCTTTGAAGTGCTGAAGAAGGGCATGTAATCAGAAAAACTTGGAAATGCAGTGTGAGGAGCTACAATTCAGCCACAAAGCTGAAAACAGCTCAAGGAGATCAAGTGAACATCTAGAAAGAAAAATTGAGTGTCCAGAGAGAGACCAGGAAAGGGCACTGAGAGCACAAGGCGGGGCTGTGCAGCTTCATCTTTGCCTCCACGTTAACAAGGGGGGTTTTGTTGTACCCAAGAGAAGATCCAAGTAGCCTCCTACATTCAGGGGTGTTTGAAAAATAAGACTGGGATTCAACTTCTGCAGCTTGGCATCTCTCTAGTTCTCAAGCAGCATGTGTATCAAAGCAAATCAGTGACTAATTCCCCTAACTAGCAAACTGCCGCCTTTGACATACCTCTTTTTGTGCATGATCACTTGGGATCCCTTTTGTGACACCCTGTGTGAAACCCAGTGTGTGCAGATGTAACTGTGAGTAGTATGTGAAAATGCTTTAGTTCCAATCATCATATAAGGAGGTGAATAGTTAGCAGGGGTCCCTTCAAACTAAGGTCAAATGTGAATGGCCTGGCTGTGTGTTCCACGGATGTGCTTTACTGGAGCACCTGGAAGCAGTGCCTTCTGTCAGTTTGTGGGAGGATGTGCTTTACTGAGTCCAGGTGCAATTTTCCCTCACTACAGGAGGTGCTGTGTCCATCTGAGCCTGTTCAGAGCTATGCACCAGCAAGCAGAAGGACAAGCAGAATAGGAAGAGGTAATGGAAATGGGGGGGAATGAGAGAAGAGAGGCAAGAGGGAGAGAGGGAGTTAGAAGAAATGATGGATAATGGGAGCTAGAGAAGGGAGAAAGAACGAAGACACGGGAGAAGAGTCAATGGGGAGAAGACAAGGAAGATAATATGGGTGAGAACAACAGGAGAAAATCAAGAGAAGGAAAACAAATGAGGAAAAACAGGACAAAAGTAGAGGGTAGGCAGAGGAAAAGAGAGAGAGACTCCATCCTTCCAGAGACCAATACAGTGATGACTGTTGCTGACAGTGTATGGATAAGAAGTGCTGTCCTAGAAATGCTGATTGAGAGAGAATGAACACCACATGGCAGATATTAGTTATATTGCTTAATGCACAGCTGGAAGACACTCAGATGCTGTGGTGATGAGGGCAATGTAAGAACCTACACAGAACAAAAGAGAACAGCCACTGGAGAGTGCCAGAATGACAGGAAAGCTCAATGCACCTGACCCTCAGATGAGAAAAATAAAAGAAAGACTAAAGGAGGGGATTGCATTTTTAGTGCTCCCAGAATCCATCTGTGGTACATCTACACTTCCAGCCAGCCATTTCCCAGCTCCAGAAGGCATACCCATGCTTGCATGCTAAAAATAGAATATAGCCATGGTGGAGCACGGGCCAGGAGGCACCAGCCAGGCCAAGTAGATATCCATCTGAGACGGTAGGCAGACGGTGTTGGAATGACAGCAACTGAATCCAGGTAGACAGTGATTGGAGGGAAAGAAAACATTTTACATCAATAATATTGGCACTCCAGAAAACTAACTGTTCTGAAAACAATCTCTCATATATATCAAATACCCTGTGTTTGGAAAAAGAGATCTTTAAAAGGGCAATATAGTGTACATTTTGCAGGATATCTTTAAAATAATGTTTTCTTCTAAAATAATTATCACTTTCTGCAAATTTCAGTGCTAAAATCACAAATGCCACAAAATCCTTTTTACAAAATAACTGTATGTGAATAGAGTTTTTTAATCTTCCACTGCACCTTTTAATAACGCAAAGCAGACCAAAACGTCTCAGTAACTGTTTTGCTTTCCCAGTTTCCAGGGAACCACCTGCTGTGTTATGTCATATTTTAAAAAAGGTCTCAAGAAGGTCAGAACCAGCATATTAGCTGAGCTGTTAATCTGCAGCCAACCAAGAGAGTATGGTGCTGCTCAAATCAATTTTCTATGCACTGATTGGTCCAGCTTCTGGACACTCAGATGTTACTGTGTTCCTGGTGATAGAAAGGCCTGCCGAAAAAAGACTGGCTTTGGATTTGTGCAGCATCCAATTGAGCCAAGTGGGAATTGACAATATTACTCATCAGGAGACTTTTAAAGATAAAGTTAAACAGAAGAGTATATTTTCAGCAGTTTGGTTAATCTAATGTCCATGGCAGCACTTCTTTCTCCTCTCTGTCCTCACTGTATACAACCAACTTTCTTTTTTACAGAGTACAAATAGAGTATATAAACTGCATCATATGTTGGTCCCACTTCCACCTATAAAACCCCAGTGAAACAGACCTTACTTCTACTATCTGAAAAAAGAAAGAGGAAGTCTCTTGTACAGACAAAGAAACAAGGAGAAAAATATCAGGTATATTAGCTTTGGACATGAGATACTGAGTTTGATATAATCCAAATCTAAACTTTCCCAATGTTCATTATGTATTTGGATTTAATTTTCTCATTCAGTCCATTAGAGACAGCTCCCTAAAAGCAAATTTTGGTTCCAAATCTTATTTTGAAACATTGCTAGTTAGTGGAAAGGTTCAGATCCTGTAGTCTAGTTCTGGCCCAGGTCTAATATAATGTATGTGTGCAGGTGTATGTGTCTGAATACAACATAGTACCATAAGCAAGAAAATCTCTTAGGCCTGGTCTACACTAGGACTTTGATTCGAATTTAGCAGCGTTAATTCGAATTAACCGCGCACCCGTCCACACCAGGAAGCCATTTAATTCGACATAGAGGGCTCTTTAGTTCGAATTCGGTACTCCACCCCGACGAGGGGAGTAGCGCTAAATTCGACATGGCTATGTCGAATTAGGCTAGGTGTGGATGCAAATCGAACTTAGTAGCTCCGGGAGCTATCCCACACTGCACCACTGTGTTGACGCTCTGGACAGCAGTCCGAGCTCAGATGTTCTGATCAGCCATACAGGAAAAGCCCCGGGAAAATTTGAATTCCTTTTCCTGTCTGGCCAGTTTGAATCTCAATTCCTGGTTGGACATCGGGGCGAGCTCAGCAGCACTGGCAGCGATGCAGAGCTCTCCAGCAAAGGAGTCCATGCAATCTCAGAGTAGAAAGAGGGCCCCAGCATGGACTGACCAGGAAGTCCTGGATCTGATCGCTGTGTGGGGCGATGAGTCTGTGCTTTCGGAGCTGCGCTCCAAAAAACGGAATGCAAAGACCTACGAGAAGGTCTCCAAAGCCATGGCACTCAGAGGATACAGCCGGGATACAACGCAGTGCCGCGTGAAAGTCAAGGACCTGAGACAAGGCTACCAAAAAATCAAAGCGGCAAATGGACGCTCCAGAGCCCAGCCCCAGACATGCCGCTTCTACGAGGCACTGCATGCCATTCTCGGTGGGTCTGCCACCACTGCCCCACCAGTGACCATGGACTCTGAGGATGGGATAGTGTCGACGGGCAGTTTCTCGGCGATGTTCGCGGATGGGGAAGATGAGGAAGGGTTTGTGGAGGACGAGACAGGCGACAGCGCTTACAATACTGCTTTCCCCGACAGCCAGGATCTCTTCATCAGCCTCACAGAGATCCCCTACCAATCCTCCCCGGCCGTTAACACGGACTCAGAATCAGGGGAAGGATCAGTCGGTAAGTGCTATAAACATGTAAACATTTATTTTTTTTAAAACAGGAATAAAAACTATATGAAAAGAAGGTCAATACATATAGGGATCGAACAGAAATCCTCTTGGGACAGTTCCATGAAGCTCTCGTAGAGGTACTCGAAAAGCCTCCGCAGGAGGTTCCTGGGGAGAGGTGCCTTATTGGGTGCTCCGTGGAAGCACACTCTTCCGCGCCAGGCTATCCTCACGTACAGTGGGAGCATTGCCTCGACCAGCATGGCAGCATAGGGCCCTGGTCTGTGCAGGGATTCACGCAGCATGCGCTCTCTGTCTCTCCTAGTGACCCGCTTCAGGGTGACCTCGCTCGGCGACTGCTGCATCTAATTAGGGGAATTACTGTAATGTTACTATTGTGAATGCTTGACTTTTCCTTTGCATAACAATGACCGTCGTTTAACAGCCACGTGGTGTAGGCTGCAGAGGAAAAGCATACAGGGATCTTTCCCGGGGACAGCCGCGAGGGGCTGGAACAGGGTCAGACTTTATGCTTTCCAGATTGCCTGCAGCAGGAGGGCACTGCTATCCATTAACTGTTAAGCAGCCTAAAGTTTACGGCTTACCAGGCCTGGCTGCTACACGGATTCTGCTGTCCTGCCCCGCTTGTCCAATCTCCAGTGCAAGACCCCAGGCAATGAAAGCGAATGCCGAAAATTCGAACTTGTCCCGAGAGCACATGAGATAAGTGCCCTGTATGGTCTTGTTCACAGAAACTGAGTAGACTGTGTTCAGTGTTCGCAAACATGTATCTTTGCAAGGAAATCACTTCCTTTTTCCCATCACACAGCTGCGGCTCTTTCCCGAACTGCCCCGGCATCCCCCTCACAGAGGCTGGCGCACATTAGGCGGCGAAAGAAAAAGACTCGGGACGAGATGTTCACTGAACTGATGGCCTGCTCCAGAGCCGAGGCGGCCCAGCAGAGCCAGTGGAGGGAGACCCTCTCTCAGCAGCAGCGCTCACACAGCGAACGGGAGGACAGGTGGCGGCAGGAAGACCAGCAGGCGACTCAAACGCTGCTTGGACTAATGAGGGAGCAAACGGACACGCTCCAGCGCCTTGTGGATGTTCTGCAGGACCGCAGGCAGGAGCAGAGAGCCCCCCTGAACTGTATCTGCAACCGCCCTCCCCCGCCACAAAGTCCTGTCCCCCCCTCACCCAAAATCACAAGAAGGAGGGGTGCTAGGGGCCGTGAAAACTGTCACTCCACCCCAGCAGAGCGCTCATGTACCAAACAGCTCTCATTCCCTAAAATATGAGAATTGCTTCCCTTCCTGGCTCACCCAATCCAAAATCCCAGTTTCATCCCCCAACTGTGTAGTTGAGTATTAAAAATAGTTTGCTGTTCATTACTGTTTCCGTCATGTTTCTTTGCAGAAGACTTTGTGTGAAGGGGAGATAGGGGTTTGTTAATTGCATAGGACAGCCACCATTACCAGGGTACAGACATGGGGGCAGGATCAACAGCAGGTCACACACAGAGTGCAGTCACTAGGCACCCGGGTCACTCTGGGAGGTGTCTGCTGCCCCAGGTCAGTCTGGGAGGTGTATGCTGCCCCAGGGTCCGAGCGCCCGGCATCCACAAATGGCAAGGCAGGCTGCCCTTACCATGCCCTTCCACCCTAGCCATGAACCTCTCCGATGCCCTGAGCCCCAGCCAGAGCCATCATCCCCCTACACCTACTCACCCTTCCCACACACCCCTCACCCCTTCCTGCAAACCCACCCCTTCCTGCACACCCTCCTGTAACCGTCCTCCCCCCAGAGACCGCTGTAGGAGCAGGAGCCTGTCAGTCCTTGAGTGTAGAAGCGGTCTGTACATCACTGCACACCGTACCCACCACAGTCTGCGTCCCTGTTTGAACCCTTTAACGCGAATTCGTTAGTAAAGAAAACTTTGTTAATTAAAAATGTTCCAATAACTTTATTTTTAAACGTCTGTTGGAAGGGGGGAAACCTGGTGAACGGGGTATGTAACCGCTGAAAAAAGTCAATAGTAACTGAAACAGGGGCAGGTTCAGCTTCTCTGTAAAGAGACTGGACAGTCATAGGTTACCCTGCTCTCTGAGGAACCTAGCTTTCAAAGCCTCCCGGATGCACAGCGCTTCCCGCTGGGCTCTTCTAATCGCATGGGTGTCTGGCTGAGCGTAATCAGCAGCCAGGCGATTTGCCTCAACCTCCCATCCCGCCATAAAGGTCTCCCCCTTGCTGTCACAGAGATTGTGGAGCACACAGCAAGCTGCAATAACAATGAGGATATTGGTTTCGCTGAGATCCGAGCGAGTCAGTAAGCTCCTCCATCTCCCCTTGAGACGTCCGAAAGCACACTCCACCACCATTCTGCACTTGCTCAGCTGGTAGTTGAAGAGTTCCTTCTCACTGTCCAAGGCGCCCGTATAGGGCTTCATGAGCCAGGGCATTAGCAGGTAGGCTGGGTCCCCGAGGATCACTGTAGGCATCTCCACATCCCCAACACTTATTTTGTGGTCCGGGAAGAAACTACCTTCCTGCGGGCGTCTAAACAGACAAGAGTTCCCGAAAACACGTGCGTCATGAACCTTGCCCGGCCACCCAACGTAGATGTTGGTAAAACGTCCCCTATGGTCCACCAGTGCTTGCAGCACCATTGAAAAGTAGCCCTTTCGGTTAATATACTGGCTGGCCTGGTGGGCCGGTCCCAAGATAGGGATGTGAGTCCCATCTATAGCCCCACCGCAGTTTGGGAATCCCATCGCGGTGAAGCCATCTATGACGACCTGGATGTTTCCCAGGGTCGCTACCTTTGAGAGCAGTAGGTCAACGATTGCGTGGGCTACTTGCATCACAGCAACCCCCACGGTAGATTTGCCCACGCCAAAGTGGTTTGCTACTGTCTGTAGCTGTCTGGCGTTGCAAGTTTCCAGAGGGCTATGGCCACTCGCTTCTGCACACTCAGGGCTGCTCGCATCCGGGTGTCCTGGCGCTTCAGGGCAGGGGCCAGCAAGTCACACAGTTCAAGGAAAGTGCCCTTACGCATCCTGAAGTTTCGCAGCCACTGTGATTCATCCCAGACCTGAAGCACTATGCGGTCCCACCAGTCCGTGCTTGTTTCCCGGGCCCAGAATCGCCGTTCCATAGCATGAACGTGACCCATTGCCACCATGATCTCCGCGGCGCGGGATCCCGTGCTTTGTGAGAGGTCTGTGCCACTCTGACACGTCATGTCCTCACCGCGCTGCCGGAGCCTCCTTGCCCGATTTCTCAGCAGCTGACTGTGGAAGAGGTGGACGATAAGGTGCGAGGAGTTGACAACGGCCATAAGTGCAGCGATGATCGCAGCGGGCTCCATGCTCGCAGTGCTGTGGCGTCCGCGCTGTCACTGACCAGAAAAGTGCGGTAACAGATTTCCCGCCGGCGCTTTCAGGGAGAGAGGGCGGAAGTGACGGTTGAATGACAACAGTTACCCAAAACCACCCTCGACACATTTTTCCCCCAGCAGGCATTGGGGGCTCTACCCAGCATTCCAATGGGAAGCGGGGACTGTGGGAATTGTGGGATAGCTGCCCAGAATGCACCGCTTCCAATGTCGATGCTTGCCCCGTTAGTGTGGACTCACAAAGTCGAATTAGAGTCCTTAGTGTGGATACACAAATTCGAATTCATAAGGTCGAATCCACAAATTCGACCTAAGTTAAATCGAACTACTCTTGTAGTGTAGACATACCCTTAGCTAATAATACATAACACTTATACAGTTGTTTTATCTTCAAAGTACTGTACTTTACAAAAACCCCAACCCTTCACATCAACCCTGCTGAAATTTTGCAGCAGGCTGTGATTTGTCCAAGGACACAGGCAGCCAGGATCAGAGCTGCTTGTTAATAGTGACGTCTACAGTTAAACTTGTCTAACATTTTCTAGTTTAAGACATTGTTTTCATTTGCTTATATAATTTTGCCAAACATTTGGCATTTGGGCTGAAGTTTCCCAGGCCGGGAGGGTATATTTTCTGCCTCAGGCTGAATTTTTTGGGAAAAGTTTCAGCAAAAATCGTTCATCTGTTTTTGAAAATTGCGTTAGCGAAGAAATATGTTTGCCCATGTTTAAAAAATTCTTGCAACCATTTTGTTGGAAGCAGAGAAATTTGTCCGGGAAATCACCCTGGGTTCCAAGAAGTGCCATTTGCGATCCCTGTGCAACTCCACCCCAAATTGACCAAGTTATTGGCCTCTAAAGACCACCATTCATAATATACAGTACAGACTTGGAGTTTGGCCGCAAAATTCTCCAAAGATTTTGTCTGCACAGGATATGATTCATCCTATAGCTGCTGAAGTTAAGCAGGATTTTCCCTGCAGTTACTCCTCCAAGATGCTGGGAGCTACTGTGGGTCCAGGCATTTGGAACTGAAAGCATGGAGACTGTCTCTCCTTTGCTTTCACTACTCCTCCTCCTGAGGCCCAGGAGGAGGAGGAAACAGACAGACTAGAATGCAGCAGTGGGACAGGACAGGAGCAGGCCACAGGGTATGGAACAGGGGAGGCAGGATATGAGCACAGATTTGGGATGATGGGAGCAAAAGAGGTCAGGCTGGGGTGGGAGAGAGGATCTCTACCCACCACTAGAATATACTCGCTGCCACAACTTGGCAAAATGTGGGTCTCATTTCTTCTCTTGATGCTGGCCCACACAGAGGGTAACAGCCTGCTACTGCTATCAGTTACTCCATCAGATCAAATGATAGAGGGGTGTGCAGTGACTATAAAGGTTCCACACCGGCTGCTGATGCACATAGGGGGAGCAGTCTGTTCTATGTGATCACATTTTGAGGTTTTTTTAAATGCCAGAATTAAGGTTGGCCATTAAACTGTAGTTTGGATCCCTTGTGTATATGATTAGAGCTGGTCAGAATTTTCCTGAAATATATTGTTTCAGCAAACCTGAAATCTTTCAGAGACATACTGCTTTTGACTATGTTTTTGTCCCAGAGGGAGAGATTCTTGTGCGCTCTATATCCTGATGGGTAGGGCACTAGTGGCCTGGGATGTGGGAGATGCAAGTGCAGTCCCCACTCTGGCTGATTTGGACTAATCTAGGATGAAAAAAAAACTTTGCTTTAGATCAGGGACTTGAACCTGGGTCTTCATAGACCATTCCCTAAACAACCAGGGAAAACACTCACTCTCTCTCTCACCCTATCTCCCACAGAAAGATCATGTTTCTAAACCGGCCATTTCAACACAATTCCATTTTCATCAAAGCATTTGAAAGATTTGATTTTTATGCCAGTGAGGAATGAACATTTTTTTTGAAACCTCAAAAATTTCTGTGAGATGGAATGGTCATTCTCTGGTCATCTCTGATTATGATATCTGTAACTGTGTGTCCCCATACTGTTCTTTTCCACAGGACACCTGCCTCATTCAGGGGACAGGATGGACAGTGCTTAGGGAATTGACCTAGTGTCGTGTACTGAATTAGGCTGTTGTTTCTAGGATTGCTGTGCCTCATTTGTTGCAGACACCGAAAGGTGTGTAGTGAATGAGGAAAGGGGTGGTATCATGGTTAAGGAAGTTGAATGCTGCCCTGGAGAACTGGATTCTATCCCGGGCTGTGCCACAGAGTTCCTATGTTCTGGTGGGCAAGTCATTTAAACTAATCTTTTCACATGTGGTGACTGATTGAATTGTGTGTATCTTACTTTCTGGGTAGCTAATTTGACACTTAAGGCTTGATTTGCATTCACAACTGCAATGGAAGTCAGTGGGAGCTATGGTCTGACAATATAAAGTGCTAGGTACGATGGAAAATCAGGCCCTGGGTGTCTCAAATTGGAGACCTAAAATTAGTGGGTATTTTTGACAGGTTTGTACTTAATCTCTCTGTACTTCAGTTCCCCATCTATAAACTGTGATGATAATGCCACCCCAGCTCATGGGGGTGTTGTAAAAATAAATTCATTAACGTCTGAGAAGCACTTAGATACTAAGGTAATGAGCACCATAGAAAAGCCCGTGATGAAATTAGTAATTCTGTTTTGTGTGCAGGCTTTGAATGCTATGCACGAAATAAAACGGGGGCTTAATATTCAGTAAGGATAAAAAGAAATATCGAATAGCTACCCAGTCAGTGAGCACCATTCATACTGTGCACTGAATGAGGCAGGGGTTCTGTGCGGGGAAAAAAGTAGGGGCTCATGTAATTAAAGACTGTGGCATAATGCATACGCAGGAGGCCAGGTGAAAGTTGCAGAGTGAACCTTAATTCTGGCACTTGCAAACTTTTGAGTGCTCAAAACATTCGTTTAATGTTTATTTGTTTGTATTTAAGATAACAATATTATATATATCATCAGCCTTTTGGTAGCATGCATGGCAATGTTATTTCACTTAGGGCAGGTCTACACTTAACATGCTGTAGGGGCGCAGCTGGACCGGTGTACTGTGGCGCCTCAGTAAAGACACTACTGTGCCAATGGGAGAGCTCCTCCTGTCAGCATAGTTAATCCACCTCCACTAGAGGTCGTCATTGTGTTGGCAGGAGAAGCCTTCTCATCGACATAGTGCTGCCTACACTGGGGGTTAGGTCGGTGGGTTTTTCACATCCCTGAGAGAGGTAGTTATACTGGTGTAAGTTTATAGTGTAGACCTGGCCTGGGACATGTAGCCCTTTTATCTCATTTCCCTTTCAGTTTGTTTTCTGGCATTTCAGGCTGCTCATTCTTGTTAGTTAAACGGTTTCCTTTGCTAATATACCCCTCTCTTTTCCCTACCCCGAGCAACATCCTGTACTCAGCCATGAGCTTCTCACAGGAAGACACAACAGCTGGGAGTGACAACATGCAGTAAATTGAGGGTCCTTAAATCTAGGCAAGGAGACAAAGAATTCAGTAAACCCTCTGGAAAAGATGTAAGATAAGGAGTCGAAACAAGAAACACAGAGCACTGAGAGCGAGAGATACACTCAACAACGTGGAAAGAAATACTCAATGAAGAAAGAAAATACCCCTCAAAACATATGGAAGGAAGCATATTGATTGGCCAGGAAAGATTCTAAACAAAGCTGGGGAGAATACTGGCTCTGAGGAAATGGATTTCACCAACTTTGCCCAGCCCTAGCTCTGACTGCGTGGGGAGCCATTAGAACTGCTCAGGTCAGGGCTTGTTAAACAGCTTTCTTCCCATTAACTCCTGCGCCCTCAGAGCAGAAAACATTTTGATAAAACACGGCTTTCTCTGTTAGGTTTTTTAATTATATTTTCCCTCTAGACGGAAGTTACTTACAGATATTCTGAACCCAAGACATCGCTGGTGGAATTCCGTTAACGTCTGTAGAAATACTCCAGAGATGTATTTGGCGCTAGCAGTCTTTGGCTCTTCAGGCCTGCTGGTGCTCTTGGCTATCTGCACTTGAAGGGCAGGTCTCAGCTGCCAGCTGAAATTCCCATAATATCAGGGGCATGTGCAAGGGTGGTGTGTGGGGGAGGAAGGGCACATGCCCCCCCCCAATCAGCAGGGACACAGAACTCCTCCGGGGCTGGGACAGGGCAGGAGATCCAGCTCCTCTGGGTGCCAGGGGAGAGCAGGCTCCACTGGCCGTGGTGGGAGGAGAGGAGAACTAGATCCTCCAGCCACAGGGCAGTGGCAGGGAGAGCCAGCTTCTCCAGCCTCGGGGGAAGTTGGGGGGGAGCCAACTCCTCCGGACTCAGGGGACTCAGAAAAGTGTCTCTCCAAAAGCAGCCACATTTTTATTCCTGTGCATGCCTCTGCATAGTAGAACTCCAGCTTTCAGCTGCTGACTCAATTTCCACTCCTGCTTCTGCAGAAACAGAGCCTGGCTGGGTGAAAATGAAGTGGCATCCCTCTTTGCCAGTTCAAAGTCTGTCTCTGGAAGCAGGAGTAGAAGCAGGAAGCTGGTGCAGGCAGCTTAGTTGCTGGAACCCTAACTCATTTCAGCTGCCAGACCTGAAAGGGCTGATTTCCAAAAGGCATCTGCAGACGTGAAGAGCCAAGGGGCTGTGTTTGCAAGGGCTTTCTATCTGAAATGAGCTGGAGTATGAACATATTCGTCCTAGAAAGGGAAATGTCCATTACACTTAAAAACAACTTTTAAAAATATAATCTTCTTAATGCTTTCATGTGAAAATACCTTGGCAATCATTTCAGTGACAGCAGTGCAGCACTTTGAGTAGTGTAGTTTTGTCTGATACAGGACGTGCATTTCTTAGGTGGCTGCTTCTGCGTCACAATGCCCTTGCTGTGAGTGAATAACCAGTTATGGGCTCAGCCAAATCATGAATTCTCCTTTCAGGGGTCTTAGACTAGGCATATGTCAAATCAAAATTGTTATAGTGAGAGAGCCCTGCCTAGAGTCAGAAAATGGGCTTTTGTCCCCCTCTGGAAAATTTTGACCAAAAAACCCCCACATGAAGCTTAAGTCCTCTCTCTAGTTCCAGTATTTCATTCACACAGAATAAACACAAATCTTGTCATAAGTTGTTGCTTATATAACATGCTGGCCATGTGTCCCTCTGTCAGGGTTAGTTCACATAGAGGATAACAGCCTACTACTGCTACCAGCTAATGGAGTTAGTCCTTTAATTCAAATGATAGTGATCTGTCTTCTGCTGCTAATGGTCTTGGGTTCATATCCATGTTAGCAACTTGTACAACTTTTGAGGGAGATCATTAGGTACCCCTGCCTTCCTTTTTATATGATAATGTGTTATATACTAGCCTGTTGCCATCCAGAGCACCTACCCCCAGTGTAGCTGCTTTTTCACTTTCATTTTTAAAAGTATAATCAGAATTTTTTGTTGCTTTTGATTGTCATGTGTGCATGTAAAGAAAAAATAGAAATACAGAGTGACTATGAAGAGGTGCAAGTAGAAAAGATAAATCTATAGGAAGAGACCGCGGAAGGAGTGTTTATCAAAAGAAATCTTGGAAAAGTTTGTCAGCAAGATAGAGGGAGAGTCAAACCCAAATGGAAAAGTGGATAGAAGTCAAGGGAAAATAAAGCAGTGATCATAGGAGGGAATGAGAGGGTTAGAGAAGGAAAGAAAAGGATGCAAGATGATTCTGAGTCACTACATTTCCCCATGCTAATTTTTCCCCTACTGTTACTCACACCTTCTTGTCAACTGTTGGAAATGGGCCATCCTGATTATCACTACAAAAGTTTTTTTTCTCCTGCTGATAATAGCCCACCTTAATTAATTAATCTCATTATAGTTGGTATGGCAACACCCATATTTTCATGTTCTCTCTGTGTGTATATCTTCCTACTGTATTTTCCACTGCATGCATCCGATGAAGTGGGTTCTAGCCCACGAAAGCTTATGTCCAAATAAATTTGTTAGTCTCTAAGGTGCCACAAGGACTCCTCATTCTTTTTGCTGATACAGACTAACGTGGCTACCACTCTGAAACCTACACTCAGATGCTGATCCAAATCTGGACTGGGAAACTCCTAAGTGTGGAGGTCAGTGTCAAGAAGGGCCTGCAGTTATTGCCTGCCCAGATGTCATGCAGCCAGCGAGTGCAACCGGACCACAGCAGAAACACCTGGTTGCCTGAGGCACTCAGTTGGCTTGCTTTTAAGCCAGCTGCTGCCGCAGATCAGTGGCTGCTCAATGTACACGCCTGTGGATTCCCTGCCTCCCTGTGCTTGCTTCGCTCCAAGCCCTGCTCCTGCTTGCCCTTGTCTTGCACCCAGCCTTGTTCCGGTCCTATCCCAGCCTTGCTCCTGCCTTGGAACCAGTCCTGCTCCTGTCTTCCCTGACTTCCCGTAATGTGGTTCTGACCCTTGGCTCCAGTTCCTGGGTCTGACTCTGTCTCAACCCTTGGCTCTGGCCTTCGGATTCTGACTATGGTTCTGACCCTGGGTATGTCTACACTGCAATTAAAAACCCGCAGCTTGCCCGGGCCAGCTGACTGGGCTCAGGCTGCGGGCCTCTTTCATTGCAGTGCAGACTTCTGGGCTCGGGCTGGAGCCTGAGCTCTGGGCCTGCAAGATGGGAGGTTCTCAGAGCCTGGACTCCAGCCTGAGCTCAGAAGTCTACATGGCACTGAAATAGCCCTGCACCTGAGCCCCATGAGCCCGCATCAGCTGGCACGGGCCAGCCACGGGTGTCTAATTGTAGTGTAGATGTATCCTCTGTCTCGATCTTTGGACCTGGCATTTGGACTCGCACTTCGGTTCTGACCTTTAGCACTGATCTCCAGCTCTGACTCTGCGTTGGTCTTAGGCTTTGGCATTTGGACTGACCACTGGGCCTAACTCCTCTGACCACTCGGCATGACTGCCTGTTACCCAGTCTCCTGACAGTGGGTCAGTTCCAGGCTTTTGTTTGGCCCATTAGCGTTAGGGCAGAATTCAACTTCAATATTTTGGAAGCGCTCAGATAAGGGAGCTTTGTTTAAGGTTGACCTCTAATAAAAAGTAGGCAAACTGTGATCAAGGAAAAGAAAATACATCTCCATTTTCATGATTCACATCTCCAGACACCCAGAATATATTCCTTTGCCTTGCTCTGATCTGCTCAGTTCTGAAGCAAACAGCTACGAACAGAGCAAAGGAGCTGTAGACAGAATGGGAAAAGAAAGAAATGAGGGAAGCCATTGCATTTTTTTCTTTCTAACATTTTGCTAAATTAGTCCTGGAAGCTTCCATGGATCTAGGGAGCTGGGAAGGCGAATGAGGGAAATTTCATTAAGCAAAAGATTCTAAGATATAATTGCAGGCTAGGGATAATAGGAGTGGGCTGTATTTTGCTGGGAGAAGAGAGAAAGCTTTATATTTATTAATTGAACAAGCTCAAAGAGTTGACTATGGAGTTGGGGTTTTAGCTTGGAGGAGTTTAGGGAATTTATATTTTTACTAATTTAAATAGGCATTGGGGGCTACATTTTTTTTAACAAAACTGAGCCCCTGAATTGTGCTTATAAAGCATACAACTGTGTGTACAAAAAATGCAGTTTGCTGTCCTCCTGGTTTTCTTTTGCAATGGCATTCAGTTATGCATTCTGAAAAAGACGCGCGGCTGGGGTGTTGCTATTTGCAATTGGTGTGTGGAGTGGAGACAGAGACCGTGGGCCAGAAATAGCTCATGTGGCATTGTGGTTTTGTGACAGGAGCATGGTCACAAGAGAAAAGGAAGCTACGTGGAGTCTTTCAAGGTATGTCTACACTGCAGCTGGGAGTGAGTCTCCCAGCCAGAGTAAACAGTCTTGTATTAGCGGGGTCTCAAGCTAGAGTGCTAAAAATAGCAGTGACCAGTTTCAGAATGGTAGCCGTGTTAGTCTGTTTCAGCAAAAAAAACGAGGAGTCCTTGTGGCACCTTAGACATTAACAAATGTATTTGGGCATAAGCTTTCATGGGCTAGAACCCACTTCATCGGATAGATGAAGTGGAAAATACAGTAGGAAGATATATATACAGAGAACATGAAAAAGAACATGAAAAGATGGGGGTTGCCATACCAACTCTAACAAGACAAACCAATTAAAGTGGGCTATTATCAGCAGGAGAAAAAAAAACTTTCCTAGTGCTCATCAGGATGGCCCATTTCCAACAGTTGACAAGAAGGTGTGAATAACAGTAGGGGGGGAAAGTAGCATGGGGAAATATTTTTTAGTTTATGTAATGACCCATCCATTCCCAGTCTTTATTCAAGCCTAATTTAATGGTGTCCAGTCTGCAAATTAATTCCAGTTCTGCAGTCTCTCATTGGAGTCTGTTTTTGAAGTTTTTTTGTTGAAGAATTGTGACTTTTAGGTCTGTAATTGAGTGTCCAGGGAGGTAGCAATGTGGACATTGCAGACTGGGCTCTGAAGTTGGACTGAGAGGCTCTCTTGTAACTACAGTGTAGACATACCCACTAAACCTAGGGTCTGCCCTGAGCAGAATGGCTGACACCTAAACTACTGTCTTGCACAAATTGACTTCTCCTAAAAGCTAAAGGTTGCAACATTCAAACACCACCAGCAGAATATCTTTACAGAAGACCTTAGTTCCACTAGGTCAGGGGGTCTCAAACTGGGGGTCAGGACCCCTCAGGGGGGGTCATGAGGTTATTACATGGGGGGTCGCAAGTTGTCAGCCTCCACTCGAAACCCCTCTTTGCATCCAGCATTTATAATGGTGCTAAATATATTTTAAAAAGTGTTTTTAATTTATAAGGGGGAGTCACACTCAGAGGCTTGCTGTGTGAAAGGGGTCACCAGTAGAAAAGTTTGAGAACCACTGCACTAGTGGAATAGATAGAGAGGAGTTACTTCTATAGAAGTAAAGGTGCTTTAAACTAAAGTACCTCAGAAGGTAGCCTGTTCCTTGTGTCTTTATTTTCATACCTGTCAAATTCTGCCCTTCATCATAAATTGGCAGACAAAAAAACCTTAACCCACTAATTAGAAATCATCTGCCTTGAATATGCTATTAATTCCATGCATATTAGCCAGTCTTCCTTAATCTTTTTTCCTGAATTGTGAACATTAAAAACACTTTTGGGCCTGATTCTTATTCTCATTTACACTAAGGCCCTTTATCCCACTCAGACAGCAGAAAGTGCTCCTGCAGTGGAAGCAAATTACATTTACACTCACTTTCAGGTCCCTTTATTCTACCAGCATGGTGTAAAGGGACGACTGTGAAATGAGAATCAGGCCCTTGACTGTTTAACGCTGTTTGTTAGGTTTAGGGTGACCAGATAGCAAGGGTGAAAAATCGGGACCGGGGGTGGGGTGTAATAGGAACCTATATAAGAAAAAGCCCCAAATATCGGGACTGTTCCTATAAAATTGGGACATTTGGTCACCCTAGTTAGGCTGACCTGCAAACTCACTAGAAGTGGGCCTGCCACTGATCTCAATGAGAGTTCCCTCTGCAGAGTGCTTACAGTGTTAGACCCAGTAAGAAGATTATGGATAAATTGCTGTGAGCAGATTGGCGAGTGGGAATGCTCCAGTGAATGGCCCAGTTTTCATGAGAGCAGGAGGATGCACACCAGTGTGGTGGTTTTAGAGGCCCAGAATTCTTTTTCTTCTAAGTACTAGGAAGGAGGACAATATTTAAGAAGTTTTTTGTGATAGTCTTCTTCAGGGGGCATGTGCAGGGAAGCCTCACACATGCATATGAGAGCAGAATGTAGCCCATAAATTACAATCCAGATCATAACTACATGCTGAACCCTGTCTTAATATGAATCATTAAGAAGGAGCCTTTATGGGTGGAGTGGTTTTAATTATTGTGTAATTTTATTGTTATCGCTCCCATTAAACATTAACAAATGTTTCATATTTTTGGTTAACAAAGATTTTTCTTCGATTGCACAGTAGTTAATGCAAACCATATGAATGCATGCGGAAAGACACTGGCTCTCAATTAAATAAACAAAGTAGATCTATAAACCAGCAAGATTGCAATGAATCATAAACGAATATGAGACTCTAAAAGCTGCCTTGGGTAGAGTAGTAAATGTATAACCCAAAGATTTGCATTTTGTTAAGGCATGAATTGCTATCTGAGCACAACTTTCTCTAACCCACAGACATATCCCTTTCTCGACATTAGACAGTGAGGTTCAAGTGAATGTCCTTCCTTCTGTATATGTAGATTAAATTAGTTGGAAAAATATAAGTCAAAAGGAGATTGTTGGAATGTCAAATGTTAAGACCAACTTTGCCAGCTGTGATTACAGGATACAGAAAAAGATTATCAGAGTGTCTGAAAAAAAGAATTTGAATCTCTTTGGAAACATTGGAATTCCAGGTCTCAGGGGGAAATGTTTTGCTGAAGATTATTTGGAAGGACTTGGCATTAGAGACAAATTAAGAAGTCTCCAGTAGAGGGACCCAGCATACACCTGAACTACAGGTAAGTTTCACTCTACCTATTTCCAAATATGCGAGTGGAATAGCTGTACATAAGCAGCACCTGGCTAGTAATCTTCAACCGGCTCCCAGTTCCGTCCATGTCTTATGCAATGAAGGATAACAGACAACCAGATACTTATCTGCTTTCTGCTGTAAGGATATTTTAGAATCACTCAAACGCCATCATTGGTAGTCAAGCACATCGAGCATTAAAAGACAATACAGTGATGTTATTAATCATGAGGTTCTCTTTATTTTTACTGAATTTAGTGCTCCTGGAAGGTGCCAAGTGGAGAGCACTGAAGACTGAAGTCCCCTTCAAAAGATCTAGTAGTCACAGTACCGGCAGCAGCACAAGCTGCCTTGGGCCCTGACATGGAAGTGCTACCTCTAGAAGTGAGGGGGTTGTTCTATTTCCAGGCCTTTTCATCTAATCTGGCCGTTCAGTGTCAATGAGGAGAGCTGTACCAGATGTGGGCAGCTGTCCACTAGAATTGGGCTGAGGTCACACCCTCATTGCTCATAGGCCTCTAAACAGCCATAACATCGTAGTAACTTTCAGTGCCTATTAACCTGGGTTGCACTTGTGGAAAGCTTCATACACTACGTCTGCTAAGCCCCTGAGTGATCTTGTCTGCTAATTGTGTGAATTACTGAAGTTTAGTCTAAAGCAATGAGGCAAAGAAAGTATAGCCACATAAAAACTATTAGGATGCAATAATTAATCTGTCCCATAAAGAGAGATTAATGGTTTGGGGTAACTAACATAAAAAAAATGTAACTAGACTGTGCACAATCTCCTGTACTCTGTATAGTGTTGCAGTAATAGTCAACATCCTCAGAAATATTATGCCTATAAGTGAACTCTCTTCCTCACAAACTAATTCAAAGACTAATCCTAATATTTTACCAGCACAAATAATATTGAGTGTTACATTGGGCACCCTAGCATAATTTAGGTACAATGGCAGAAAAATATAGACCTTTGATAATGGCTTTTTCAGATGACTGTCTTTTATATCTATTCTGTATAGTCTTCTGATCACTCACGTAACTGGCAGTATGGAAAATGTTGGTGTTCAAAGTTTTAAATGGTGAGGGAAGCTGAAGCACTTGATAATGACAAAAGCTGCTTTGTGAGAATCTACTCCAATGTCCGGGGGTATCTATAAATCTGTCTCAGCCACCAATTACTGTGATTGTCCCAGCCTGGAATGAGCTAGGGGAAAATACAAAGTGCTAAGACCACATTCTCTTTCTTTTGGGGGGGCTGGTATTGTGAGATAGTTAATGTTAAGAAATTAGTCCTGTATTTCACTATGAAAATGGCAAGATCTGTGATCGTTCTTATTTCTGGCTAGAGGGAGGTTCCCAAGGCCTGGGCCTGCTCCCCTGTATGTTTCACTCAGCATATCATCCTGTGCATTGGAGGGGACTTGGTTTTTAGTTGTTTTTATTTTTTAATCTGATTTTCCAGCATGGAAGAAAAATCACATAAAACAGATGTGTAATTAATATGCCAACTATCATTTTCTCTAAACTGATAGACTATTTATTTTTGAAGGATCATTTACGGATTATTTATAGTGGTCTCTGGTGCCCAGCTCTGCCATCAACAAGATGGAATGCAAACCCGTAATTACTCATGTATGTCCTGTATATGTTAAGAACACATAAAACAAAGCATGTATGTGTTTTAGGGTCATAATAGCTTGATGAAGATACCTACATTTTTCAAACTTGTCAGATCATTCCAAAAGATGGATTATTTCTGTTAGGATTTCATCTGTCTAATTATTTTTATCTTGATTATGTAACTGCTCCAGATTTTTCATCCCACTGTACTCTAATCATATCCAGAGTCCAAGAAAAATGCTGGTAGTTTTTTAGCACATAGATGTCTGGTAGAATAAATATTTTTTGTTCACAATGGGCTATTAGTTTGTTGGGTAGGTGGTTACCCAAGCATAGAGGTACTCAGATACCATGGTGATGGAGCAGTAGGAAAGAGACATAGTGATGGGTCAGAAGCATAAGGCCACAAAGCCCTTTTTGTATTCAAGCCCTTTGTTACCAAAGCATGGTGCTGGAAAGTCCTTAAGTACCAGGATGTACCACATGGTAACCTGACTACTCCCATCCCCATCACTGACATGCAGAAGGAGCTGTCAAATCCCCAACCAAAGCACTACACCAGTTATAAAAGACATGGTCAAAAAAGTCATGAGCATGGTACAGTGGTACAAACTGGATTCTCTGGGACCAGAAGAGGGGATTTTAAGTCATCCATTAGGAAAAGAAGCTGAATAATGGCACAAAAGTGCTAGAGAGTCCAATGGAATCCCCTCCCCAAGAGCCTTTTATTCTCGAACAATAATGCACTCTAAATAGGGCTTAGGGTAGGCAGCCTTTTGCTGACGGCTTGTGTGCATATCCACACACATGCAGGGAAAAGTATGATTTTTGTTTAGGAGCTGAGGCTGGTAAAGCATCTTCCCTGGGTAATGTTTGGGGACCTGTGTGGCCTAATGAATAGGAATCTCCACCTCCTGAGCTTTAGTTCATAACATGAATGTGATAGCCCCTGTAAGCCCTATCATACTCTAGAGGCCCACAGAATAATGATCACTGCTACTTCCCAGCATAACCAAATGTGTACATTATGACATGGGCAAGCTTTGTAATTAGCAGGGGTGATGTTACAACTGCCAGTGTCAAGTTTTGAGAAGCATATTTATAACTCTCTTTATTTGTCACGGACACAGCAAAGATTACCCATAATGCCTTTCTTCTAAAGGGTATCACACATGGGCAGCGGGAATCATAGGCCCATGCTCCAGCCCCAGACCCCCTTTCTGCAGTTCCCAGCGCTCTGCCCTGGACCAGGCTGGCTGGGGCTGGCCAACCTGCTGCAGGGACGTGAGGCGGCTGGCACTGGGGCTGCGGTGCCTGCCCAGCACTCGGACCACGCTGCCCAGCCAGCCGGATACAGAATGGGAAGAGCACATCAGATAACGGGGATGACATCATGAATCTCTCCTTGAGTCTGAGAGCATACCAAGTTTGGGCTGTCATGATGGGAAAGCAACAAGGGACAATACCAGCCTCCAGGCATGCATCAATGTTAGCAGGGAAACGCCCAGTGTGACTTCAGCAAGGTTGTGGGGCCTCCTGCAATGTGATTCCTGAATTGGACTCAAATACACTTATTACAAAGAGTAGGCACAATCTAATAACATACAATGAGCGCATAATGCAGGCCATGGGGAAAATGTGACCTCATAGTAACTAACCTGAAAAATAACAAATGGTATTAACCAAAGTAGATGGTAAGCACCACAGACCGCTCTTGGGGAATAAGCTATGCAAGCTATGGATCTCGTCAGGTGCAGCATCAGACATTTATAGCTGCAGTGTAAGAAGCGAAAGGCGGAGTCCCCTGGGCAGTGGAGACAATTTTAAAAGTATATGGGGATGTTTTTAGAGACAATGTGTGCCTCGAAGGAAAGCTCAACTGGAAGTAGACCCCACAGAAGAACCTATGTGCAAACCATAAAGGAAAATTCCTGAGGCATTACAGGATCCAGTATGCAAGGAGCTTGAAAGTCTGCAGAGCAGGGGCATCATAGCACCTGTAGAGGCCAGTACAGTCTGGGTAAGTGGTATGCTGATAGTAAAGAAGCCATCAGGCAAATTCACATCTGCATAGACCCCTGAACAGGGCATTGAAAACATGCCACTATCCACTTCACACAGTTGATGACGTCCTCTGAGAACATTCCAAAGCCAGAATTTGTACAGCCTGATGTGAGGAATGGGTTTTGGCACATAAGCCTGGATACAGAGCCCAGCATGCTGACAGCCTTTGAAACACTACTTGGTTGCTACAGAGGGCTGCACGTGCATCAGCCCAGAACCAGAGGTCTTCCAGGGAAGATTCGCCCAAGCGCTAGAAGGGCTGCATAATTGCAGATGATATCCTACTTGTAGATGAAGGGAGCAATGAAAAAGAAGTTGAATGAGACCATGACAGACTACTACAAGCTTTTTTACAGCTACAGATATGATTATGTCATGGAGGTCACAGAAGTCACGGATTCTGTGAGTTCCAGAGACCTCCGTGACATTTTCTGTTTCAGTCCTGGAGCAGCAGGGGCTGGAGCTGTCAGCCGGCGGGGCATCGTGGAGCTCTACTGCGAGCAGCAGGGTGCACCCACAGCTCTGAGACACCATGGGGCACCTGGAATTCCCATCTGTTATGGGCGGTGGGGGCACCTGACGCTCCCAGCTGCTAGCCCTGGAGCTCCGAGCCACTGCAAGCAGTGGAGGGACCCCGGGCCCCGAGCTCCTGTGAGCAGTGAGCAATGATCCTCTGCAGGCAGGTGCTGGACCCCCTCCCCCCACAGCAGGGCTTGGGCTCTCCTCCCCCACTCAGGCTTCAGTTATCCCCCATCCCCCCCTAATTCTTTTTACTAAAAAGTCACAGACAGGTCATGGCTTCCATTAATTTTTCTTTATTGACCGTTACCTGTCTGTAACTTTTACTAAACATAACCCTGACAAAATCTTAATCTTAGTGATACAGAAGAGAACATAAAACTCAGCCCAGAAAAAATGCAACTCAAACAATGTGAGATGACATACTTTGGTCACAGTAGAGGGACTGAAAGCAGATCCCAACAAGATCAAGGCAGTCGGAGACATGGCAGCTCCAGTGGATGGCAGAGGGGTATAGCATTTCATAATAGTTATAAATTTCCTGTCCAAATTCTGTCCACATGTGGCTGCGGCAGTGGAACCCATATGTCCACTCACCAGGCAGGATGTTGAGTATTACTCAGCAGGTCACCAGCAGCAGCATTTGACACCCTGAAACAAATGACAACAGATACACCTGAAGTACGATCAGCCAGGAAAGCCACTGACACTCCAGTGTGATGCATCAGAGAAAGAGTTGGGGAATAGCTCTTTTTCAAGAGAAGCTGGTCACTTATGCCAGCAGAGCCCAGTCAGAGATCAAACAGGGGTATGCACAAATAGAAAAAAAACTTCTGGCTGTGGTATTTGGAATGGAACGATTCCATCTGTACACCTACGTCCACATAGTAAAAGCTGTGGGAAAATCATGGACCATTATTTTTTTGTGGAAACTTCAACTTTGAACACACATCATGGCTTTTTATAGTTGCTGCCTACCAAATCTGAGTGACTGGCTCTGCAACACCACTCAAATTTGGCCTAGCTAGCTCTCTGTCGTTCCTGCCTTTGAGAGCCAAGCGAGACACACAGCATCTCTTCTGTGCTGCTGCCCTGTTTTGGAAGGGAGGCTGCATGTCTTGAACCACAACTTTAACAAGCTGTAGCAGCAACTTTTGAACCAAAACATCACAACTTTCTTACAGCCTTAGCAATCACACCACAAACCTCTGGAGACAATCATGGCAAAGCCCCTTCTCAGTGCTCCAAATAGATTGTAGTGCATGTTGATGCACCTCCAATACTACCAGGTAGAGAACAGATATTGTCCAGGAGGATTACTAGTGTTAGCTGACCCCATGAGCCAGGCATATATGTCCAACATTGGCAAATTGGGGAAGGTGATCAGGACACTGCAACATGTTAGTGGCTTCAAAATCTCACAGTATCAACAGCAACGCTGATGGAAATCAAAGAAGCTACGGAAAAGGACATCCAACTACAGGCAGTAAAGAGAGCAATTCTAGCAGGGTGGCCAGCAAACAAAAGCCAATGCCAGTAGGAGCAGAACCATATTTTCAAATTAAACATGAGCTGAGTGTGCAAGATGGAATCGTATTTCAAGGACAGAGCTGTTGTCCCAGCCTCATTATGTAAAGTTCTCATGCAAAAAATACACGTGGGCCTTGACAGGTGTCTTAGACAGGCTCCAGAGAGTGTCTCCTGGATGGGATTCAATATACAGCTCCACTCCTTGGTAGAGGGGTGTAGCACCGGCTGGTCATTTGATCACTGCCAGCAGAAATTGACTATTACCACATGAGCTGCCCACCTGACCCTGGGAAAAGGTGGGAGTGGACATATTTATCTTCCAGGGAAAGCAGTACTTGATTAAACTGGACTACTATTCAAATTGTTGAGAGGTCAATGCCCTGGCTGATACAAGAAACAAGTCACTGACTAGCAAACTGAAGGCCCACTTTGCAAGATATGGAATTCCAGGCACTGTATCCACTGACAACAGACTCCAGTTTGCCTCAGAAAAACTCAAGGAATTCTTGGATTCAAGGTACCCCTGCCCCCCCAGCATACCCACAGAGTAATGGTAATGTGGAGTCAGCTGTGAAAGCAGCTGATTCCATTTCACAAGGCTGTTTCTTCTGGTTCAGACCCCTTGTTAGCATTCTTGTCACACTGGGATACCACATCACAAAGGTGCCAGAACAGTCCAGTGCAGGCAAAATCCTTCTACCAATGATGGCAGACCTGTTGCAGCCAGAAGAACAGAGATGGCCAGCAATCAGAGAAAGCAGGCACTAGAATACGATAGATCAGCCAAGAACCTACCAGCCCTTGAGACAGATGCTTCTGTGAGGATCCAGCCATTAGAGAGACAGCAGAGGAGTTGATTGAAGGAGTCATGAGGAGTGTAGGTCCTACGAGGTCACTGCACAAGAGGGATAGGTGACCTGAGGGAACAGAAGACACTTACGAGCAAGCAGACACAACACTCGGAGCATCTACAGAGATCACCTTTACAGAGCAGACAGAGAATCATCCAGAGGCCAACCCCACAGGGAGGATGGAGATTCCACAGAGAGTGAGTTTGCTGAACTCGGAGACAGGTGACAGGAAGACTGATCACTCCCAGTGCAGCTGCCTGTTAAGTACACCAAACAATGTAACCAGCTGTGTGTGATAAAGATGAGACTCCAGCTTGGCTATGTGCTAGCAACCTCTAGCTCAAAGGACATGGAGTAAGGGGGGCCTGAGCGTCAATTATTTGTTTTAAAATTATATTAAAATGTTTGTAAAATAAGGAAGATGTTTTGTAATCAGTGGAACTGGAGGCAGAGGACCCACGTTCCCTGGAGAGACCATTATTGAGAGGACACCTGCGGAACAGGGAACATGGGGAGTTAGGCTGGGAGCAACTCAGCCACATAGACAGAGCCGTGCATAGGGCTTAATAAAGTTCCCTGGTTCACCTTAACCTCCATGCAGCATCACTGTTTGTGAATGAAACAGTTATCATTCTACTCCTTGCAAGCATTAGAGCCATGTCGTTCCCATGTACCTCAGTTCAGTGAAAACACCAGTCATTTATTTTATACATAACAAAGAGTGATGGCATCTGCCTGAAACAGATTGTAACATGCTGGCCAGTGTGCCTGCATGCACGCTGCTATTCTCTCCTGGAGCCATTGAGGATTCAGCTATGTCAGGCCCTACATTGCTCACTACTAACAGAGACTTTCCTTTAGCTCAAGTGATAGGAGCCTGTGCTTGAGGAAAGGGGGGAATCTGAGTGCTCGTACTGTTGCCATAAAGCTGTGAGAGGCAGCAGTGACAACAGTGAAGTATCTGTGTGGCTACAGATGTGTTGCAGTACAACACTTTGGGGCAATGAGTTCTATATCAGAGGAGCAAATTAATCCTCCCACCCTAGATAGCGATTAGCTGGTAGAAAGTGAGAACAATTGCAGTTCTATGTGTTTTCTCCACTATACGCAGAGTGAGTGGGCAGGGGTCTGGGACCCAAAAGCCTTTGTCATTTTTCAGCAGTACGGTGGGAGATGGCCAGAAAGAGAGAGAAGTCTGCTGTGTGGTACACCTGTCAAAATTGCATATTGTGTGAGGAATGCCTGCTGCCCTTTTGCTGATCCTGCATCCTGGAAAAGGGCCAGAATCGCCTCGACAGGGCCTTTGAAACTGCTCTCCTCTGAGTGCAAGCAGCCTTTTTTTAACCTTGGCGTGCTTGATGTCAGCCTTTCCTACGCAGCAGGGCAGGAAGGGATCATGAGGAGAACATTCTCTGCTCACATGGCTGGGGGGTGAGCAGTTTCCTATTACATGTGATTATAAAGAAGCATTTGTTGTGAACTGATGAATTGCAGCCAAGCTGAGGACTCGGCAGTTAGCGCACCTGGGGTTATCAGCTGTAGTTTATTTTTTGTTAAACTTGCAAAATCTATTTATACATCAAATAATGCAGCATATTTTCGTCAGACTGTTTGGTATGGGACTAGAAAGGGAGGGGTGGGTTTGCCTCTGCTGAAGCCAAAAAATTATCTTGAAGCTTTAAAGTGATACAGATCCTCCAGTTAGGTCAACAAAAAGTTGAACTGATGTAATCTAAGATTTCAGAAGCTGGGAGCAAATAGGGAACTGCGGCGGAATGCAAAGCCTAATAAACATATGGAATAAATTACTGGGGAAGATGATTGAAGCAAAGCATAGAAATAAATTCAAGAGATGCATGTTCTCAAGAGAAGAAAAAAGACTTGAGGGGGTCTAGTTGAAAAAGCAGGAAGGAGGAATTAAGATAAAGCAAAAAGAGGCAGACATGCTGGGCCAAGAGGCCTTTGTCTGTTCCTGCCTTTCTTAACCATAACAGATATTAATTTAATTAAAATATGGGGAGTGACTACATTAGAGATCAGCAGTGGGCTAATAGCAAGCAGAACTAAAAGTAATTGCGATTTACCCAGCAGCGGGGCTGCAGAAGCAAATAAAATGTTGATGTTGAAAGGAGCATAAAACATACCGGTCATGAACCACAACCTCAGCCACCACAATCTCAAATTAGCAAATCAATGTGACTGGGACATGAGAGTATTGTGAGCCCTAGTGGAGAACAAATAATCATGGTGGGTAAAATTCACCCCCTATGCAAATGACCAGCAGAAAGCCTATTCAATGCTTAAATCCCACTTAAACCCAAGGTAGGACTTAAGTGATGCACGGGCCTTTGACTGTCCCTCTATGCAGGGGATGAAGTTCACCCTTGCTAAAGGGAATAGAATGTAAGGACACAGAGTGTGGTCAGCAGAACAGAAGATCCTGGATGCTAAAAGCACAGGGAAGTAAACACAAGAGATGATTCCTGCTGTGTTGGAAACATGGAAAATCATTCCATATCCTCGTGTAAACACCATCTTAACAATAATATTTTCCCTTCCTGTTTTGTGCTTTCTCCTTTGGCAGTGGTTAATCCCATTAAGAGCATCCTTTTTATTTTCAAGCTTTAAAAAATGGATAATTAGGAGCACAATTAATGCCGCTGTTTTAAAAAGGGGTTGATGCAATTAATTTAATAAATTAGGCCCCAACCTGGCAAGTAACATACTGAGACTCTGTGAGAGCACAGGGCTCCACCCACACAGATAGAGACACATGCCAGATCAGGGGCTTCATAATGAGACTGCAGTGCCTTAATTGGAAATGTCTATATATGCCTTGCCTATATTCAAAGTTGCACTGATCTAACTAAAGGTGTGATTTTTAAGTGACTGACTTAAACCTGTGCAAAAGCCTATGTGGACACTCATATTCTGATTTAAACCAAGTTTATATTGATTTATCACCCTAGATTCTGCAGCTTTTTGCAGGTCTTCCAACATTAGCTGTAGTTGGTTAGTAGTCTGTCCAAGTAAGGCAATATCATTCTCATACCTGAGATCCTCTAAAGATGAATCTTTAAATTTCACACCTCCTACATTCATCTCAGTCAGCTTTGTCATCAGATAGTTTATGAGAACATTAAATAATATAGGTGAGCGAATGCATCCCTGGCATACCCCTCAGTTCACTGAAAACCAGTCTGTAACACATCAGTTGACCCTCACCCAGCTAAAAGTACCATGGAATAGTTCCTCCACTAGGCACACTAAGTCCTCAGATACCCCATACTGGTGTAGCAGTATCCACAGTGCTGACTGAGGAACTGAGTCAAAAGTGGTGGCAAAGTCTGTGCATGCATCCTATAAAACAGAAATGAATGACCTGCCTATGCTGTATGTAGATGGCAATGACACTGAATGGATGAATAGTTTTATCTAGCTGGGTAGTCGGCTGACAGAGGGAGGTTCTCTAGAGGAAATAAGTCACATGTCAGATTGGTCTTGTGTCAATGGCACATCAATGTCTTCAAAGGCCCCTGGGCCAGAGGATGTCTGTGTGACAACTAAGATACAAGTGTTCAACATGGTAGCGATGACAAGTCCATTATATGGAAAAGACACATGGAGGTTAAAAACCTCTGAGAAGAGGAAACTCAACAGTTTTCCGTGTCAAGTTACAACATATACTTAACATCCATTGGCTTGGTTTGTGGGTGTGTGTCACGAACGAGGCAGCACTTAGACAATCCGGGCAAGTTGCAGACTTGCATCAGATGAGAACAAGATGACTGCAATGGTGAGGTCATGTTCAATGTGCAGAAAAGGTATGCCTCTACACAAGGTTTGTAGAGCTGAGGTCAAAGGAAGCAGAGCATGAGACCAATCATGAATGAGGTTGGAAGATGCAATTTTGAAGGATTTAAAAAACCTAAATCTTCCTATGCTGACTCTTGCAGAAGGAAGAAGGCTTGCAAGGGACCATTCAAGAAGTCTGTTCTACATGTCACTATGGCTACATCAAAGCCATGTGAGGCTGCAGCTGCTCTGTTATATTGACTTAGCGTAACTCAATTCCTTATTGAAGTAAGCTAAGTAGATGGTCTAAATCAAATTAAGAATGTCCCCACTATGTTTTGCACCTGATTAACCAAATGTGGGGCTTAAATTGATTTACAGTTAAAATCAACAAGGCCTCACACTCACATTTAATAGCAACAGGTCCTCACATTCTTCTCTAGCCAGGGCATTATTTCTTTAAAAAAAAAATCACTGTATAGAAAATGGAACAGAAGAGCAACAAAGCTAATCTTCGATAGAAACATACCGTACTCTGTAGAGAGACAGTAGACTCTTTCTATTCAATGTTGTATCCAGATTCCATTGTAAGCCCTATTTTTTAAGCTCCCCTATAACATCTGACTGTAAAATTCGTTTGGTCTGAAAATTATCTTGTTTAATTTGAAGTCTGAAAAAACTTTTTTATTTTGGAAAGGCTGAACAAAATTGGTCAAACTATTTTTCAGTGGGTGACGTATCTTTTATTGGACCAACTTCTGTGTCTCTCTAATATCTTGCATATCCAACACAGCTACAACACTACAAACAATTTAAGTTTCAGGTCATTTAAAAATAACTTACCTTGATTTGAAAATCTCCCTTGCCTACCTTTTTAAAATGTCCCTGTACCTTGCTAATGTTTTGCTAATACATCTTCAAGCTTTCCATATAGCTAAATCTCTTTGAAAACTGTTGACAGGATATCTTTAAAAAACAATGTGGCGTAATTAAGTAAAGTTGAGATGGAAAGAGAATGAAAATTTTGCCCTCTACTGGCTGGTTGCAGTTTAGACAGAACCTGAGTGTCCCATATCAGTGTTTCTCAACCTTTTTCATATCAGGGACTGGCTTATTGCCTTCCTAAACTGTGTCAAGGAGATCTGAGGGACCAGCACTGGTCAATGGATAGCTCATTGAGAAACATTATCCTACCCTACATGAGTTCAACAGGGGTATGTCTATACTAATGAAAGGCCTGCAACATGGCCATGGCTGCCCCAGGTCAGCTGACTTGGGCTTGCGGGGGTTGGGCTGTGGAGCTGTAAAATTGCAATGTCGACATTTGGGCTTGGGCTGGAGCTTGGGTTCTGAGACCATATGAGGAGGGAGGGTCTCAAAGCCTGGAATCCAGCCCAAGACTGAATGTCTACACTGCTATTTTTAGCCCCACAGCTTGAGTCCTGCAAACCTGACTCAGCTGACCTGGGCTCTGAGACGTCAGTGCCATGGGATTTTTACTGTAGTGTAGATGTACCATCAGTTTTCTCTCAGGGTATACAGTAGAGGCCCATAGCTTTGAAGTTAAAGGACCAAGGCTCTAATCCTGGCTTACAGTCTTGTGTAAGAAAACAAATATAAGTTTGGGCCCTGATCCTGCAAACACTTACGTGCTTATGTAACTTCACACCCATAAGTAGTCCCATGACTTCAACAGGATTACTTGCCTGCACAAAACTAAACATGCATAAATATTTTCTGGACCAGGTCTTTATTTTGCAATAATGGATTTGTCACAGAGTGATCGCTAACTATGTCTTCTGCAAAGAAAGAAAAATTGGTCATGCCGGTTTTTGAGTTACAGGTCATTAAATATTACCCACAACGTACAGTCACTCTGCAGCAGCTCCACAGATAAGAATTCAATTATAAGCCCTGTATGCACTTAAACCTTTGAATAGGAAATGTATCTTTGTTATTTACTTTCAGAGAACATTTTTGTAAAGAAACTTTGGTGGCACGTGGACAAGTGAGTTTTACAATGTGAAGTTCTGATTCAGCAGCCCATCCCTACTCAGTAAAGAATTTAAGTATGTGCGTAATTTTAACTTCAGTGGGATTTAGCCACATGCTGAATTGGGCCTAGATGCTTAAAATGACTTCTTTTTTTTTTAATGTTACAGGCTGTATAATTTTTTGTATCCTTCTAGGTAAAAGACAGCCTGATTGTACAATTTCAAAAGAAATATATAAAGAATAGATTACAAGAAATTCATTTTATTGTTGAGACTTTGACATACGTGGTACCAAGTCCAAAAGGCCTGGTGGATACTGTATAAAATCTGTGCAGGGCAAAGAGAAGCAGGAGAGAAATGGGAACCCTGTAGGTGCCTCCTAAAATCCACCGAGCAGTGCAGGACATGGGTATCTGGGGTTCACATTGCCAGTCTCCCAAGGTCTGAGTGGCAATGTCAACTGGGAGCATTGGGGATCCTGCAGAGGTCCTAATCCCCAGAGATCAGGAAGGAAAAAGTAAACTAGGGACCCAATGGATGGGTTACATTGACTTTTCTTCCTCCAAGTGAAATAATGAATGGGGGAAAGCTGGGTGTTTCTAGAGTGTGGAGTATCTGATGTGTAATGCTGTATTCACTTAGGCCTTGTCTACACTGGAAAACTTCTGTGCAGTAAAGCAGCTTTCTGTGTTGTAACTCCCGAGATGTACACACTGCCAAGCCACTTAGTGTGCAAAAAATTCGCAGTTGAAGAACTGTAAAAAAAATCACCCCGACAAGAGGCATATACCAGGGGTACAGCGCTGCGGTGCCAGTAGACACCCCAGTTGATTACAGTGCTGCGATTGGCCTCTGGGAGGTGTCCCAAAGTGGCTGTTCTCGCTTCTCTGGTCATCAGTTTGAACTCTACTGCCCTGCCCTCAGGTGACCAACCATCATCCCCACCCCGTAAATTCCTTGGGAATTTCCTGTTTGCTTGGTGATGCGTGCAGTGCTTTCCAGGTGTTCATGCCTGCTCCACACACCAGGCGATCCCCCGTTTGGAGCAATGCCGAGCTGCTGGAGAGAAGAGGCTGCATTTGGAGAGAAGAGGCTGTCCAGTCCCAGCTATGCTCCAGCCAGTCCAGTAGGAATTATGATACCTACAGAGAGATTTCACGATGCATGACAGAAAGGGGCCATGACCAGAAAAGGCAGGGTGGGGCAAGAACTTTGGGGAAGGGGTGGAATGGGGTTGGGGCAAGGGCGGTGCAGGGGCAGGAAGAGGCAGGGTAGGGGCGAGGGCAGGGGCGGAGAGATTGAGCACCTACCGGGCAGAGGGGAAGTCGGTGCCTATTGCAAGAGCCACATGCCCAGTGTACAGTACGGTCCTGGAACACTGATTTCCCTGGCCCCTGGGGCTACTCACCATTCTGGGGGTCTTGTGGCTCATGTGTGCTTACCTGCGGTGAGCCAGTTAGTGACAGGTATGTGAATAGTGGCTGTGTTTTAAATCACTGAATCAGTGGTCTGTGTGTTGCAAACAATACTGCTTCTGTTCTGTAAAATGTTGCATTTTGGCTTCACAGTTATCACTTTGGGAGCCCAGCCTCCCTCTTTGCTATCGCCGGCTGAATAGCTGCGCTGAATTAGAAAGAGGCCACAAAGAGCTAAAGAGGACTTTCTACATGACATTATGATGTATTCCATGGCCGAAAAACAAGAATTGAAGGAGTGGCAGGACAGCGAGAAGAGGGACCGAAAGGAGAACGCGGCGCGCCAGAACAAAACCACAGAGCGGCTCTTAAAGTTTATGGAGCGCCAAGCGGAAACACTCCAGGCGCTACTAGCACTGCAAACCAAGCAGCTCCGCACCTGTCCTCCCCTGCAGCCGCTGTCACAAAACTCTGCACTGTACCCCAAAGGAGAAGGTTGCATATGATACCTGGACATACACAAATCTTTAACCATCTCTGGACCCCACCTCCTCCTGGGACCCTCCCTTCCCCCATCCCCCACAGTGCTGATATGTTTTTCTATTTGTCTCTCTCCTCCAGTTGTTGTTTTTTAATAAAAGAATTGTTTTGGTTTGAAAGCAATCTTTATTCCATTAATTGAAAGCAAACAGAACCCTGCAAAGCAACAGGCAATTTTCTTAAACCTTCACAGTGCATCGTTTGCACCAATCACAATCACCTCCTAGCATTACAAGCACTGCGTTCCTGAGCATAGCAACAAATGTTAGTTGCATTCAGCTTCAAATTGCTGCCCTGATCTCTGACTATTCAAATTCAGCCTCCAGGTGCTGAGCCTCAGCAGTCCAGCTTTCACCCTTCCCTTCACAAATATTATGGAGTGTACAGCACGCAGCTAGAAGCATAGGAATATTGTCATCGGCCAGGTACAACCTTCCATATAGGCAGTGCCTGTGGGCCTTTAAATGGCCAAAAGCACACTCAACAGTCATTCTGCCTTTGTTCAGCCTGTTGTTGAACCGCTCCTTGCTGCTGTCAAGGTGCCCTGTGTAGGGTTTCATAAGCCATGGCATTAAGGGGTAGGCGGGATCTCCCAGGATCACAATAGGCATTTCAACTTCCCCTTACGGTGATCTTCTGGTCTGGGAAGAAAATTCCTGCTTGCAGCTTCCTGAACAGGCCAGTGTTCCGAAAGATGAGTGCATCATACACCTTTCCAGAGCAGCCTGTGTTAATGTCTGTGAAATGCCCACGGTGATCCACAAGTGCCTGGAAAACCATAGAGAAATACCCCGTCCAATTAATGTACATGTTAGTGGCTAGGTGGTCTGGTGCCAGAATTGGAATATGTGTGCCATCTGTCACCCCTTCACAGTTAGGGAAGCTCATTTGTGCAAAGCCATCCACAATGTCATGCACGTTGCCCAGAGTCATGGTCTTTTGGAGCAGGATGTGATTAATGGCCCTGCACACTTCCATCAACATGAGTCCAATGGTCAACTTTCTCACTCCAAACTGGTTAGCGACCAATCGGTAGCAGTCTGGAGTAGCCAGCTTCCACAGTGCAATCACCACATGCTTCTCCAATGACAGGGCAGCTCTCATTCTCATGTCCTTGTGCTGCAGGGCTGGAGAGAGCTCATCACACAGTCCCATGAATGTGGCTTTCCTCATGCGAAAGTTCTGCAGCCACTGCTCATCATCCTAGACATGCATCACAATGTGATCCCACCACTCAGTGCTCGTTTCCTGAGCCCAAAAGCGGCGTTCCACTGTGGTGAGCACCTCCATGAATGCCACAAGCAATCTTGTGTCGTAGCTATGAGGAGATAAATGTTGAACTTCTCTTGGACTCTGGGCAACGTGCATGACATTGTGGATGGCTTTGCTATTCCAATTCTGGCACCAGACCACCTAGCCACTAACATGTACATTAATTGGACGGGGTATTTCTCTATGGAGTAGTTTAAGGAATAACTCCACTGCCACTTGTGACATGTTAGTGAGAGCGAGAAGCATATTGGGCAACAGCTGGGGATCCATTCCTGCAGACTGAAGAAGCAGAGCGTGCAGTACACAAACCATTGAAAGATGGCGCCAAATGTGGATGGAAGCACAGAGCTTGCTGGGATGCAAAGCAATGCATCACGGGGCATTGGGACAGGACCCAGGATACTCCGTGACCCCCTCTGCCTTCCCACAACCCTTAGCAGCAGAAAAGGAAGAGATGCTCTGTGGGATAGCTGCTCAGAGTGCACTGCTCCGAATACCGCTGCAAGTGCTGCAAGTGTGAACACATTATTGCACAGGCAGCTGATAGTGTGAACACACAACAGCGGTTTCCCTTCAGCGCTCTCTGAGTGGTGCTATAACTGCCTGCATTGTAACTTTGCCAGTGTAGACATACCCTTAGCTAGAGTGGGTAGCCGAGATGTATGCACTGTGGGGGTGGGTAGCTGGTGAGTTTATACCCAGTCCTGGAACTGCATATGGTGTCTGATGGGTGGGCATAAGAGGGATTCTGGTCTGGAATGAGTCTGGATACAAATATGGGGGCTGAGTTAAGATGTGTATGTCTGGAATATTTATAACATTTTACACATTCACAGTTAAGAGATTGTGTGAACTGTGAGTATATCCAAATCTCATCTAGGTTCATATATGAACCAATATTTCCAACAAATATCTTCCCATAACAATTTAGGTACATTTCAAATACCTAGGGGTTGGGTTTTTTTTAATTATAGTGTTCCTTAGTATATGTACGTAGTATTAACTTTAACTTAAAGTTAACAGAGGGGTTTGGCTTCCAGACCCCCTCAAACACTGGGAAAGTTCAGCTCCAAACTTTGCACCTCAGATGCATTTCACAATCCATGACATACTTGTTCAAATGCCAGAGTAGTAGTAGTATTTGGAACCATCAAGTTGCACAGTAATTACACTATTTATAACTGCATGGTTTTATTTTCTTTGGCCTCCTCATCCCTCTCCTTCCTATTGTTTGGGACATTCACTTGTGTTGAGTTAGACTGTAAACTCTTCAAGGCAGGAACCATGTTTCCACACATGCATGTGCTTGTGTTGCATAGAACAATGGGGTTTGATCCTGATCTGGCTGCTCCCAGCTGACAAGTAATAATAATCAGGCCTCTCTCTGCAAAGTGCAATACAGGTACACAACACCTTTGTTCAAACGTTAAATAAGGGACACAGTGGTCATCAAATGACCTATTGCGAGGACACTGAATTGTCAGAGACTGACTGGCTGATTAAATTGCAGTTGATTTGAAGAGCTCACTGCTACCCTGTTTGTTTAGTGGCACTTCCATTTGAGAACGTCAAGCCTTGACACATCAGACTTGTCTATAGGGCAAACCAAGCCCTGTGGAATTGTCCAGCTGACATGTATCTTTCCTCCTGCTCCTCTTCCATGACAACAAATATAGGAATAATGATTAGTTTCAGTTTAGTTTTGCATATAGAAAGTTACTGCCTGCGTGCACATTATATTCTATACTATGCATGGTAATACCTTGATATTAAATGAGGAACACTGAATATTCTGTTAGTTGTTATGATAAGCACAATATTATATTATTGACTGTTGTGTCATTTCACTAAAGGCTTTAGCATGATTCTTGGTTGTCAGAACCTAAAGTCTTTTTATAAAATAGTTTAAAAGCGAGCCTCTTACTGATAATCATCACCTTTAGTTTCCAGGTCCCCTATACTGGGGAAAGTGTGATCTGCTGCTCAACATAAACAAACCTGTTTTTTGAAATGTCTTTCAAGAATGGTAATCTGAGGTGTGACTTGTAACAGCAGCAGGAATGAAAGTTTCAGAGGGAAGCGTGGCTTTTTGTTTTTGTTTTTACTTATTTATTATTTTAAAGTTCAAGTCCCCTTTCAATCTTGTGTTTACAAAATCAAGATCTTGTGCCTAAATCAGTCACCTTGGCCCTTTACCGTCTGTTAGGGCTTCACATGCAGTGAGACAGACTGAAAACGGAATCCGTCAGCAACCTGTCTGCTTCCTTAGGAGTCCTTTCCACAGCTTCTATGCTGCACCCCAAGGCTGAGAGCAAACAACTGCAGGGCAATGGAGTTTTCAGCATGTTTGCTTTTCTACATCCTTCTACAGTAGGCTGGTAATTGCAGAATATTTGAAGGAAGAACAAAAAGGAAGGTCAAGATCCCATTACCCCAGTACGCTGCTCTTCCATGGTCCATCCACACCTGTGTATGTTACATGACATGAGTCAGCAATAAACCTGACCTTACATTGACCTTGAATTGTGCAGATTCAAAAGAAAAAGTTCTGGCATACTTTTCATGCTCAGCGGTTGACAGCTCTTTCCTAGAGCTGCGGCCTACAAAGAGGCATATCTATTGGTTTAACAGAACCTTTTATGAAGGGGTCTGCCCCTGAGCAGAGACGGGCGAGGACTTGTCAATCCTGGTGTCAGTAACCACTGGCTACCAGCTTTTGTCATTCAGATGAGGATGCCCCACCTTGTCTGCTCCATTATTGGGCTCCTAATATTTGGCAGCCATTGGTAGAGCTGATTTGTTTTTATCCTGGAACTGGTGTCGTTTTGGTGCTGCAAAGACCTTTGAGGTTCAAAGTCAAGGCAGTTCAAATGCACAGACTCTTGTGATTAAAAGTGTTTAAAAAATGTCCCCTGTAATATGCCTGTCAGCCTCAGAGCATTGTATTAATGACAGTTATGAACATAACGGGTTGATTTAGGACTCCTCTGTGTCAGAACAGCAGCCCCAGCAGAAGGGCATGGGTCTCCTTGGCTCGTCTCCCTTTGCCCGCTCTCTCCTACTAGGCCATGCAGGAGCCCTCACTCTTCATTTCCCCCCCCTGCCGCCGGTGTGGGAACTCAGCACCAATAGGATGAGCTCCAGGAGTGACCTAAAAAGCTACAGCCACAGACCCTAGCCTACCCCACCAGCCTCCTGCCATTACTGGAAGCTTCAGACTTGAACTCTTGTCCCTTTCACACGGGTCGCTTTCCTCTCTGACTCTCAAACTCAGGCCTAGTCTACACCACCAACTTGTGTCACTAGAACTGCGACACTGTTATACTGACCTTGCTCCTAGTGTAGACAGCACCATGTTGACGGGAGGTGAAGTACCTACGCCGATGGGAGAAACTCTCCCATTGGCATAGGTAGCGTCTTTACTCAGCGCTACAGCTTTGCTGCTGCTGCCCTGTACATGTAGATGTGCCCTCACTTTGCTTCACTACCCCATTCTCTCTGCCCACTCCTGCTCCCCCACATCCTCCCTGACATTTCCCCCCCCTTCTTTTTCATGTTCCTCCATCTTCACTATCTTTTCTCTTCTCCTCCCCTCAACCCTTCCCTCCCTCCATCCCTTCTTCTCCCCACACCTGTGTGCATAGGTGCCAACTCCGTGGGTGCTCCAGGGCTAAGGCACCCATGGGGAAAAATTAGTGGGTGCTCTGCACCCACCGGCAGCCAATCTCCTTCCTCCCCACCTTCTCCTCCCCCTCCCCCTCCCCATCCCCCCCAAGCACCCTGCCCTGCTCCTCTGCCTACCTCCCAACCTTTCCTGCCTGGCTGCCGCCAAACAGCTGTGTGCACACTCTGGGAGTATGGGGTGGAGAGAAGCGGGGACGTGGCACACTCAGGGGAGGAGGCAAGGAAGATGAGGAACTGGGATGGGGATTTGGGGAAGGAGTTGGAATAGGGGCAGGGAGGGGACAGAGTTGGGGTGGGGACTTTGAGGAAGAGGTTGTAATGGGGGCGGGGAAGGGATAGGGAAGGGGTGAGGCCTCATGAAAGGGGTGGATTGGGGTGGGGTTTGGGGGCAGAGTGGGGGTCGAGCACCCACGGAAAAGATGGGAAGTCAGCATCTATGCCTGTGTGCCTTTCTGTCTTCACCAGTCCCTACACCATAAGCAGCCAAAAACAGTTTGCACTTTGCATGTCTTTCCCCCACCTTTTCCATATCTTCTCTATTTAGATTGCAAGCCCCTTGGGGAAGGGACTGTCCTTCTCCTCCGTGTGTGTGTGTGTGTTCACGCGTGTGCGCATGTGCTCCAAAGATAATAGGGCCCTGATCCTCGATGGAACCTTTAGCCATAAATAATAATAGTAATATTGCCAAATATTTGTAAACAGCCTCAGGAGACTGGATGAGATCAAACATCTCTCGGATTTTCCTGCCAGCATAAACAACATAAATTACAGAATTAGTAACACAAAGTATCATAACTGTCCTTGCTCTGCAAAAATAAGTTGTGTCTCAGCAGTCTAGAAGCATCATAAGGGCAGTTTAAAACAGCAACAACAACAACACTGACAGAATAGGGATAAGACAAAATACAATCCAATTAGCTGTTTTGTTGCTCCAATTGTGATAGCTTCAGACCCAACTTTCTGGCTGTCTATATACACTTCAGGCTGGAACTCCTTCGATCAATGGGGCTTAGACAATGAACATTCTCTCATCAATGTGACATAAGCAAAAAGGGCCTGCCTGGCATCTTGTACATATGCATAGTCCCACAGCAGAATCAGAAGGACAATTTGACCCTAAAGGAATTATTGTGCCTGGGTCAATCTTTCCCAAAATGTAGACAAGGCTTTAGTGGTCAGAGCCGTAACTGTTAGTTAAACCTGCTTTTGAATTTTAGGAAAAATGTACCCAGTGCACAAAGGACCTAAGGGTCATTTTCCTAATGTTAGACCAGTCTGTGTGTACAGTATGTTGTTCACATTCACTGAAGGAATCTTATTAGATTGGAACAATTGCACCCCAAGTCCTTTGTCCACTTGTGCACATTATGTGGAGAATTGTTCTGTGATCATGCTTGCTTGCGTCTTCATAGAATCATAGAAATATAGGGCTGGAAGGGGCCTTGAAAAGTCAAGTCTAGGTCCCTCCTCTGAGGCAGAACCAAGTAAACCTTCTTGATGAAGTGTAGATAAATATCTGCCCAGTCTTTGGCAACAATACGTTTCATGTTCAAGCACTTTGCAGGCATGTACTGTAGGAAGTAATATCTCTGCTTTACAGATGATGGAGAAACTGAGTCAGAGAGATGCTGTGTCTAGTCCAAGGACCCAGAAAGTAATCAGCATCAGGCCAGAACTGGAACTCTGGTATTCCTGCCTCCCAGTCCTGTGAAAAGTCCTGATAAAACAGCTGTTTGCCTCTCTCTTTAGTTTCTTTCTATATATGGAAACTATTGTTCTAACTTCCATTGTGCGTGAATATGGTAAAAAGTTTCTTACAATATTTTTGTTGCATTTGAAAGCTGACTCTTAACTCCTACCAAACTAGATGGTGCTGGATTGCTTTGGGCTTGCCATGAAAACAAATCATTTGTAACCAGGGGGAAAGGATTTGTTTCATTCTTTAAAGGCGGGGTGGTGGATTATAAAAAGATTTTCCACTGAGCGGTGATGTCAGAGATGTAGAGAATCCTACACACATGTTCAACAAGACTCTTTCCTGTTGCTGTAGATATTCTGCACAGAAAACTCAGTTGGGATAAACTAACCTCACCTCTCCTTTTAGCAAAGACAATATACGGTGCTGCCTTTTTCTTTTCTTGATGCTGACATTAAAAAAGAAAATTTTAAAAAGTTCCTTTAGTCTGTTACAAAAGGAAAAAATCCAGGAATTCATGTAGTTTTCACAGAACTAGTATGGTCTTTAGAACTGAGATCACATAGGGAGCCAGGAACTCCTACTTTCTAATCCCAGCTCTACCATTGATGTTGAGTGATTCACTTAGACCAAAATATTCTCAGGTCCATTAATTTGGGTATCTTGGCTTTTGAGTGCCCAGCTTGGTACATGAAGGCCCTAGTGTCTTCACAGTATCTAAGCTATCTGGTTTTAGGGTTTCATAGCACTATTGCTCACAGTAGTAACTGAGCATCTTCCATATACAATGGATAGCAATAGTGAAATCTCTAGTGGACTTCATGAAGTCTCTGGCTTTTCTCCTTTTTGGGGACAAATTCAGATGTAATTTGTCAAAGGTGTTGAGCACTCAATTAGGTATTACCTGTCAGATTGGCCATAAGAAAATACAGAAGCACACACAATTAGAAATTATGCTAAAGACAGTAATATTGCCATGGTTCTTTAAAGGGGAAAAGTTGAAGGGAAACTTAAGGACCACAAAAAAGCCAAATGTGGCAACACTTAAATGGAGAGCTGCCATAAAGTATTATTACCATCTTCTTGGGAAGGCCGGTATGGTAACTCATTTGTGATTCCACTATTTGTGAGTAACGTGATAGTCCCAGACTCCTAGCAATAAAACCTTTATAGCATCCTGTACCTTCACTCACTCTTTCTATATATAACATCCATTTGATTAACTTTGCCATTGCCTATTTGCATAATGGGGATGGCGTTTGACATTTGAAGCCACGGCTATTGTGGGTTGTACAATTTCTATCATTCTGAAGAGGAATTAGACCCAGAACAAAGAACAAGTTGATGGGACAAGTATGTTGCCCTGTAATGAAATAACACTGATGTAGTAACATGGCAGTTTGTGAAGAGTAGCCCTCGGGTTTCTGAAATAGACCTATGTTTTCTTTTGAAGATGGTGTCACCATTTTGATCTATTGGTTTCAATAAGAAATCTTTAAATTTGATCGTTCCATACATAAACATGCCAATGGTGAGAAACATTTCTAGCACCAATTTGGAAATAGATTGAGCTGGTAACATCAAAAAGGTGGGATGTCTTGATCAATATTGTTGTTCTCTCTCACACACACATCCTCTCTGTTTGGCTGAGATCAAGTGCAGTGTCTATACTTATCAGTTTAATATCCGATATATCTTTTTTGGGGGGACAATATCCTGTAATACTTAGGGGCGTCTTTCAGGGGTCTTTATAATCTAATGGTCTTTTCCATATTTGTCTATGATACTTCCACAACTCTTCCCTCCCCCACTTTCTGTCTGTCTCTCAGGATGAAGGAATCACAATTTTCTTGTTTTATTCTTTATCCTGCATTATGTGCCAGACCGTTTTTGCATTTCTTGACCCATCGCTCGTGATATGTATTCAAATAAGCACAGTTTTGATTGGACACATGGGTCACGTGATATGTTTCTGCTTCATGATTGGATAAGTCTGCTTTTCCATCCCCTGCACCTTATATATTAGTATATAATATATACTGGTAATTAGTACCGAGGGTCAATGTTGGGATATTGAAAGTCTTTTTCCTGAGTGTCTGGCTCGAGAGTCTTGCCCACATGCTCGGAGTTCAGCTGATCGCCATATTTGGGGTCGGGAAGGAATTTTCCTCCAGGGTAGATTGGCAGTGGCCCTGGAGGTTTTTCGCCTTCCTCCGCAGCATGGGGCAGGGGTCGCTTGCTGGAGGATTATCCGCTACTTGAAGTCTTTAAAGCAGGATTTGGGGACTTCAACATCTGAGTCAAGGGAGAGAATTATTTCAGGAGTGGGTGGGTCAGCTTTTGTGGCCTGCATCTTGCGGGAGGTCAGACTAGATGATCATAATGGTCCCTTCTGATCTTAAGTTCTATGATTCTATATGTGTTACTCTTTTTAGAGCATACCATTTTTCCATTTGCGGAGTACCATGTGCCCTTTCTTGCCATTCGTTCTTCAGAGATTACTGTGGCCCTGCCAGAGCTTGGAGTTGGTGGTAAGACTCTGAATGCAATGGCACCGCTTAATCAAATGCTAATTCTGGGTAGTAAAAGAATTGGCTGGAATCTGCAAAGGGTGCTGGCAGCAAGAAAATGCATTGATTCACTCCAAAATCTGCTTTGCAGAGAGCCAGGCTGCGATTTAGAATGTAAAGCTGCATTAAATCACAAAGTAATGTTTGGCTCACACAGGAATCCTTTGTGCCCTTAATGAAGGGAAAAACAGGGCTTTATTCCGAAGCTTTATGTATAATCAGATGCCATGTTGTAAGGCTCTGGAAAACACACCAGAAATAATAATTGGGAGGAAATAAAAGGTTTAGTTGAAAACAGTATATGATTTAAATAAGAAATAAAAGAAAGTGCATAAGTTTTGAGCATTGGAAGAATAAACTTTTAATTCATTTGCATTGAGATTACACAGGGAGGAGTAGTGTTTAAAATTATATAAAAACTAGTTTAGATAGTCTTTGGCTAAGGAAATAAGGAGGGGGATAAACTTTATCCCATCAGGAGACCCCGGGGAACTCCTGCCATTGTTGGTGGAGCTGGAAATCCCAGATGCAGTAACTAACAATAAGTTTGCAGATCTCAATGCAGGCTGAACAAAAGGGCATCACTTCTCAGAGCTGCTACCATCTGGGGAATAGAAGGAGGTTAGCTGGCACATGACAATGGATCATTAACCAGCAGGTAGTCGGGGGAGGCGGGCAGGCGGGTAGGGGGGGATCAGAGATTGCTGCCTGGGGCAGACATAAAGGGAATTTAGGGTTTAGGGGGTTAATAGTTTCCAGAGTGCTATCATTTTAAAGTGAAAACTTCCCTCTGCGGCTTAGACAAGGATTTGGTTGTACATATGTCCTGCTGCCCAACTTAAGGAAAGTGCTCCTATTCTTTAATTCATTAATGATCTACTTATTAGTTCTGATCAGGGAACCACACTGCTGGAAAGATTTGAATTGGCATTGATTTATAACTGTTTACATCCTCACAGCTGCACTTGCCTCCCAAAGAAGGAAAGAGCTGAAAATTAGGATGAAACAGACAGCCTGACACAGAATGCTGCATTAATGCTAGGTTTTCATTTCCCCCTTTCAATAATGTAGTCCAGTGCAAGCAGTCAAGTTAATGCAGCATATGTATAGGCCATATGCATGCTGGAACCTTGTAGATCATGGAAGCCTGGCTTGAGTAGTTGTTGTTGTTGTTTGTTGTTTTAGAAGAGCTGATTGTGGTTGTTTTTAAAAACAAAAATCATGCTGAACTCCTAAAAATTAATTCCATTCGCTCTTAAGGGATTTTTTTTAATCACGTAAATTAATTATACCTTTGGAATGTTTCAATATTTCTGTCGCTGTTGCTGCTGAAATCCTCTGGTGCGGCATGGCAACTTGTGGCATAGCAACCCCTTTGCTTACGGTATTGCCGCAAAAAATGTGCCCCTGGTTTGTTTACTGTGTGTGGCACTGAGACATTTGTTCAGGGCACATATGATGAATACCCCGTGTTACCACCTTTCAATGGCCTGCCTAATCCCAGATGGATTTGTTATAGATTTTCATTGAGAGTGACCCAGTTTCTGGATCCTGTCAGAAAAAAAAATAACTTTGCTGTCATCCAAGTGATGCATGAGGCAGGTAGACATCAGGTCAGAAAGAAGCTTTAGGTTCCCAGGCCATGGAATGCAATTGGCCTCATTTTGGTGCCATAGCTCCCTCATTTTTTATCGGTGTTGTTTGCCATTCAACATTTACTAATGACGGCTGTAGTGCCTTCCAGCTGAGGAGCTCAAAGCCCTTTCTAACTACTACTGAATGAGTCTTCACAATACCCCTGAAGGGTAGGTAGATATCGGTCATGATTTACAAATGGTGGGGCCAGATAGCCCCCACCCCAGGAAAGAGACAAAAACGCAGGAAACATCTACAAGGGCCCTACTGGACATTCCAATACAGCATCCTTTTGAGGGGGAAGGGTTTGAGTCCCAGCAAGGTTTGGAAAGGGAGAAGCCTCCCCACCCTGTGGAAGGGATGCCCCAGATATGAGGGGGCAGGAGCCATTCAGATGGACAGCTGCCACTCCTGAGCACATGAGGCTAGATATGCGCCAGCAGGTGAAGGACAGGATGGGCTGGAGGTGGAGCTCTGTGCATAGAGACAAAGCCTCCATTCCCAGTGCTGTTGGCTTGTACCCTGGCTATGCTGGCAGAAGCTGCCCAGCTTCTCTCCTTGGACATCCAACATGTCAGTGTCGCAGGCACCAAGTGATGACTCATCAGACTCAGAACACACATCACACTGAAAAGGGAACACGGGGAAGACAGAGCTATTTCTTCGTTCCCTTCTTCCAGGTTTAGCTTGTTAAAAACTAGCCTCAAAATGGTTGGCACCTGCTGCTTTCAGGGCACTTCTTTTTACTAGCCCCTCATGTGTCTGTGGTTGTTTATAAAGCTCGCTCTGATCATCTAGGTCTCTCTCTCTCATTCCCATATGAAATATGCTTTGTTCTGGGGAGGGGTGCCCTTTCCCTGCTGTTCCCCTGCCTCAATCCTTCCTGTAATGCAGCTTCTGCTTTTCAGGCTATTCTGATGCTGCTGGACCCACTCCTTGAGAGTGGGGTTGTTCTCGGGCTCTGAGTATGTCTCTCTGCAGTTCTCTCTTCATGTTGCTTCCCAGCATAGCAAGCTGTGCTCCACTGTGCAACTTGTGTGCGTGCAACCCTGTCTGCTTCTGGGATTTGCATGTCTTAGAAGCACCCAGTGATGGGACAATGTTAATGTGAAATATAAATCACTCAAGACCAGCTGTGCTGACCCAGTTATCTTGGAAAGAAGGTAGGGGCTGCTGGCTGGCCAGGCCAGGCCAGGTCTGAAGATCTCTGCTGGCAGGTCCTCCCACCACTGAACTGTGCTCACTAACCATCAACAAGGACTGGGGACAGGGATATTTCTGATATGCCAAAGGAGGGCCTCACACTCAGCCTGTTCTCCAAAAGCCCCTGGATCATACCCAGTTCGGCTTTGATCTCCAGTTGAAATTACAGCTTTCACGATTTTCTGAGGATTGGGGGCTGAGCGGGGCCGGCGGCTGGGAGTTGGACCCTGGCTGACAGGAGCTGGCAGACGGAACCCCAGACTGGCAGCAAGTTCCTGGCCGTTAGCCCACTCAGCCTGTTGCTGGCCCCGCTCAGCCCGCGGCCAGCTGAGTGACCAGAACCCCAGGCCGGCAGCAGGCTCAACGGTGGCCGGGAACTGCAGCCTCTAATTAAAAAAAAAATCAGCTCGCGTGCCACCTTTGGCACGCGTGCTGTAGGTTGAGGACCCCTGTTCTAGTGGATAGTGTGTACTGTGTGTACTGTCCTTTATGGTAATTTTCACTATACGTGATTTTCCTCTTACGCACTGACCTTAGAACCTAACCCCTGCATAAGCTGTGACTCCACTGTATTCATTTTTGAAAGTTTATAATAAGAGATGCTCCGGGGGGAGGAGAGGCACGGTGGAAGATTTGCCTAGGGCGCAAAATATCCTTGCACCGGCCCTGGGCAAACCTACTCCTTTATGGGATGATTTGTGGGGATCTCTGGGAGAAAAATCTCTTGGAGACCTCTTCCCTCAAAGCCACCTCGTATGGGAATTTCAGCAGAAAAGGGTGATCTGGGCCTCTGAGATTTATATGTGGGGAAACTGCATTCGCAGACCTTGTTGTGTGGCTTCAAGAATGTTTGTACAACATTCTGCATAGAACAGCGCCTTGCTGGTTTTAATAATCCCATCTTTGGGAGGGAAATCCCTTTGGCTTGAGTCAAGTCTTTACATCGGGCCATTTGATGCACGTGGCAGGGTTGGACATACAGAAAAGGCAGCAGGGCACGTGCATTTATGTGTGGAAATTGAAGTTCACACAGAGGAGCTTCCAACCTGCCTAGTGCAAAGGACAGGATTTTGAGTGAAAGGCAAAGCTCGGATTGAGAGATGATGTGACTCTGCGTTTGGTGCTTTTAAACGTTACTTTTACAGAAAATCCATAACAAAAATCCCAGGGCGAATTCTTTACTGGTATAATCCATTGGTATCAATGAAATTACAAGAGAATTCCGCTCCTCAACTTGAGTGTCATCAGACATTGACAACAGGAAGCCACAAGAATTTCAGGATTCCCATTGCCCAACATACTGCATGCAGTGTACTTGTAGCCGTGTCAGTCCCAGGATATTAGAGAGACAAGCTGGGTGAGGTGATATATTTTATTGGAACAACTTCTGTTGGTGAGAGCGACACGCTTTTGCGCTTACACAGAGCTTTCTTCAGGCAGTTCTGCTGCTGATGCATTCAGTGTCAGAAAGAGAGCTGCTTGCAGCCAGGGGAAGTAAAGGGTGTGGGGCGAGGTGTATTGGACAGTGTACAATACAGAGCTATTTGTACAAGATAAAGGACTGTTTTTAAAAATTGGAGATTGGTCTTGTGCCCTAATGGAGCATCACATAGAGTTAAATTCCATACATTCCATATTCCTGTATTGTAGTTGTAGCTCTTGCTTATTCCATTTAAAAGAGTCATTATCTTTGTAATGTTTTGCTTCTTCTGAGAGACAAGCCTGAATTAGCAGCCTATATTAAGAACCCCCTTGAAATTTGGGAGGAGGTTATATCTGGCTTCAAACTCCAGCTGGAATCACTCTTTTAATTACCAGAACCCTAAATTCAAACACCCCCTGAATTCAGGGTCAGTTTTTGCATCAGGATCTGAACTTCATAGATTGGGCCCCATTTCCTGTCTCATTCTCTGGTTTATTTATTTATTTATTTTGAGAGAGAGAGAGAGAGAGAGATGATTTGGAGGATTATAGAAGCCAAGTTCTTGGGAATGTGGAAATCTTGCTGCCATTAGTATTCACGGACAAGTTTTCCTCTTTAGCTCTGGCATGCCTTTTGACACTTAGTGCTAAAGGAACAGCACGTTACACAGATTTTGCCGTCTCTGTGGGGGAGGAGGTGGCTCCGACCTCCCCCTGTTCAGTTTGTATGACACTGATTTTCATTCCAAGCAAGCTCATGATTGCTGGTTTAAAAAAATCCCCACACAATTTCTAAAACAGTGTGGCTGTAATCTTACCAGGCATGCACCGTTCCTTCACAATGCAATCCATGAATTTGTGGTAAGATACATTTATGACATCTGTGCTTATTCTGTACAAACACAAGGCCACTCTCCTCCCTGGAGTGTATCACTGTGTCCAGGAACAGCTCTGATTGCCTTTGGTTTTAAAAGATGCAGGGAGGCTGAATATGGGTCTGTGACTGGCACTGAGGCTCCTGGCTAAGAAGGAAGCATATGCACTTGGTGGGGAAGGAACAAACAAGCAGGCAGTGGGGAAGCAATTCAGACACTTTCTCCACGTATCACAGCTGTGGACTGAACACTGTTGATAGTGGAGCAAAGAACCCAAGCCAACACGCGATGCAGAAAGGGCCTAAGCACCACTGAATCACCTCAGGGTACCCCCATTGAGTGGAATTGCCATCCCCATTAAGCATCCGTCATTCCTATTTAGGCCTTGCTCCTGAAAGCCTTTGCAGAGTAGTCTGCAGGAGGGCGCACATGTTTGTCATGCCCCAGCAGAAATGCCAGGGGAAGGTGTGCCTAGGAGCAAGTAAAATGAACCACTAGGTATAGTCCTTCCCACTGAGTGGAAGTCTCCAAACCTCTTGCTCACCCACTCCCTTAATCCTGAGATCAGTGTGTGAAGAGGGTTTAGGCAAGCACATGGGCTTTTGTGAAATCCTCAGAATGTAAATGAAGCACTGACACACTCCCTCTCCTCCTTGGCCTGACTCCTGCTACCAGGCCCACAAAGCAGCACTCTCGTTAATGCCTTAATGCTCCTTGTCCTGCTCTTCACATCTTGTCTGAACTTATCTCTGCCACACTATGCAGAATCAAGTGTGCCGCAATGGAATGCTAAACTGTATTATACTGTTCCACCAGCATGTGGCACTGTGTGAAATACCTTATGTAAATGAACTCAGCTATATCTAGCAGATCATTAAAGGATCTTATAAGGAACACATCTGGGTTGCATAAGCAAGTGCTGTAGCAAGTCCATATCTCGTACAGAAGAACATAACATGGTGTCAGGAGTAAATTAAAAACAGAAACAGAAGGAATAAAGAAACAAAGGTTACAGACAGAAGGAAAAAAGGTTGTGGGATCTTATCAATACGCCACTCTTCAGTGCCCCCAGAGAATTGACTATGAAAGCATTCTGGCTATGTTTGATGCATACATTATACTGCAGAGAAATGTGGTTTATGAGAGAACGTCATCAGAAAATTCGCAATGTTGAATGTTTGCATACATTGGCTGAAAACTGTGCTTTTTGGGAATGCAAAACATGAAAATATCAGAGACAGGCTGATTATTGGGTTAACAGATGAAAACCTTTCACAACAGCTACAACTGAAGAGAGATTTAACCCTAGCCACAGCTATACAGATAGCAAAACTGTCAGAATTAATCAAACCACAGAACAAAAGGCAGGAGCAACTTGAAAAACCTGAAACTAGCGTAGAAGCTATAAATAGATGCTTGAGTGTTAAAAGTCATTATCATAACACCTCTGAGACAAGGAGAGAGAACTCTTAGGCTAAGGGTACAAGATGTGGAAAAAGTCATATCACAAGACATGATGTATTTCCAGCCAGAGGTGCATGGTGCAATAAATGCATAAATTATGGACATTTTGCAGCTATTCGCCATACCAACGCAGTCAGGGTATTGACTCATATTACAGACAATCAAGAACCATTGTTTCTGGGATTTATCACTTGTGATAACATAGAGTCTGCCTGGATGGTGAAACTGAATATTCACGGCAAGACTATTGACGTTAAAACTGACTCAAGAGTTGACATCACAGTCATCTCAGAAGAGACTTACCCATCCCAGAACTGAAGTCATGTGACACGGCTCTGACAAGCCCAGGAGATATTCTGAACTGCATGGGTCAGTTCACTACAGAAACAAGTTACACTCTGAATGCATAGCTTTTATCTTCATATGTGATCAAAGGACCATAGATCAACAGCCTTCTCAGCCATAGCATGGCAGCTATGTTGGGCTTAGTGAAAAACGTGGAAGAACTCAATGGAATATTTGGTGATATTGGACTTTTGAAAGGCGATCCAGTACAAATAACCTGAAGACAATTCTGAACCATATAATGTACATACGCCTCACAGGATTCCAATCCCATTATTGTACTGGATAATGTGGAAACTGAGTTAAAGAGAATGGAGTGGATTGGCAGACTCGAGAAAATATCTGAGCCAATGGCATGGAAAATGGAAAAAAAAATGCCTCCCCAAAGTGAAAGGCGCTACAGTATTCTCCAAGCTGGATGCCTCAAGCAGATTCTGGCAAATTTCTTTAGCCAAAGAATGTGCTAAACTGACAACAATTACCACACCATTTGGAAGATTTAGCTTTCGAAGATTACCTTTTGCAATTACCGGTGCACCTGAAATTTTCCAAAGAAAGATGGCAGAATTGTTAACAAACACAAATGGACTTGTAGTCTTCTGAGACAATAGTCTGATATATGGATCTTCAATGGAGGAACATAACAAAACCCTCAGCATAGTCCTAAGCATAATCAGACAGTCTGGACTGAAGCTAAACAAGCTACTCCCAAACTGAGTTTTTGGGACAGACAATAAACAAAGACGGAATCAAACCTAGTCCTGAGAAAGTAAAAGCAATTCAAGAATTAAAAGGATACCAGAACTGAAAAGTGTACTAGGGATGATAAATTACCTTAGCCAACACCTACAAGACCTTTCTACTGTGACAAAACCACTGAATAAACTGTTAAGTTCTAACACATCTTGGCTCTGGGGCCAAATCAAGAAATCGCCTTCAAAAGGGTAAACAAAATGATTTCAACAGTTCCAGTTCTCAAGTAAAAGCAACAAAGAATCCTGTGGCACCTTATAGACTAACAGACGTTCTGCAGCATGGGCTTTTTGTGGTGAAAATACTTTCTTCTCTTCAGATCTGCATAAGAAGTAGTGGACAACTTCTCATGCTGCAGAACTACAATGTTCTATTATGTGCCACAGGATTCTTTGTTGCTTTTACAGATCCAGACTAACACGGCTACCCCTCTGATACTTGACAGTTCTCAAGTACTACAATGTGAACAAACCCACAGTGGTCAGTGGGGATGCGAGCAGCTCTGGCCTAGGTAGTGTATGGCTGCAACATCCTGACTCTGAGTGGAAGCCAGTTGCATTTCGCTCTCGCACACTCACAGAAGCCAAAAAGGCGATATGCACCGATTGGAAAGGAGTACCTGGCAAGCATGTGGGCATGTGAGAACATTTACAGATGTCGGTGCGGACTGGATTTGTTTACACAGATAACAGGCTGTAAACCACTTGTAACCTTCATCAACAGAAAAGACCTAGATCAAGCACCCCTGAGATGCCAATGTCTATTGCTAAGGTTAATGCGATTCAACCCAATTGCTAAATACATTCCTGAGAAAAATCTGGTAGTAGCAGACACTGTCACGGAGCCCAGCATCGCACTCTACTACCCATGAGCTCGAAGATGATGTCAAGGCATATGTGGATGCTGTGGACACATACAGGCCAGTGTTAGAAAAGAGACTACTCCATCTACAAAAACATCCTCGATGTATATGCAACTTCAGAAAGTTCTAAGTTATATTGGGGCTACTGACCCTGGAATCTAAAGGACACTAAGAAAGTGACAAGAGACAATTAATTGAGTTCAACAGACTCATGACTAATAGCAATTGCATCATTATCCAAAACAAAATGAGAGAAGAAATCCTAAATCTCATCCATGAAGGACATCAAAGATTAACTAAATACCATGAATGGACCAACCAGCCATTATCAGACAGACCTTGGAAGAGACTAGCTGCAGATTTTTGTGAATTCAGAAGACATCGTTACCTGGTCATCGTGGACTGTATTTCCAGGTATATAGAAATAATGTACTTGACAGACATAACCTATTGCAGTGTTACCAAGAAGTGTTTGTGCACTTCAGTATTCCAGAACAACTAGTGATGGACAATGGACCACAGTTCACTGCATCTGAATTTAAGTCTTTGATCATATTACTTACAGCCCACATTACCTGCAAGTGAATGGAGAGGCTGAGAGAGCTGTACAGGCAGCCAAGAAAATCCTACAGCATGAAGATCCATTCCTTGCTCTTCTGAGTTACAGATCAGCACCAATAGCAGCTACTGGGGAGGGATACCTCAGTGGTTTGACCATTGGCCTGCTAAACTCTGAGTTGTGAGTTCAATCCTTGAGGGGGCCACTTAGGGATCTGGGGCAAAATCAGTATTTAGTCCTGCTAGCGAAGGCAGGGAGTGGGACTCAATGACCTTTCAGGGTCCCTTCCAGCTCTATGAGATAGGTATGTATGTCTGTATATGTATATATATATACACATTACTGGATGTAGTCCAAAACAGCTTCTGATGGGAAGACAACTCAGAACTATAGTTCCAACTTTGGAAAATAACTGATTTCCAAAGTGGCCAGACATAAAGAAAGTAGTCAAATAGGGTTTCAAAAGGGCCTATGAACACTCTTACAACAAATGTCACTCGGAAGTGCCACGTCTAGAAACTGGTGACCGTGTTCATGTCAAATTAGATGGTGAAAAAGAATGGACAACTCCAGCTATTGTGAAGAGAAAGATTTCAGCTCCCAGATCATATCTCATCAATACCAACAGTGGAGAGTTCCACAGAAACTGTTGACCTCTACAGTTTGTTCCTCAGAGAGAACAATCAACAGAGGAAACTCTACAGATGATGAATGCGAACAAGAAGACTCAAGGATTCCAAACTGACCATTAATTTCAATGACTGTCTGTGGGCAGCCAGATGACCAAGTTGTTACGTGTTTGGGTTGTGTAACTAGAAAACCAGTACAACTTAGAGAAGTGTAATAGACTAAAATGTACTGAACTTCAAAGACAGTGTGATAATATAAATATTGTAAATGGTAGGAATGTAGAGCTTAAAGGGGGAGATATATAATCTAATGCTAAATCGTGTTACTCTGGTCAGCCACTAGATGGCAGCATATATAAAATACCTCAGGGCTTGGCTACACTGGAGAGTTGCAGCGCTGGTGGTGGCTTTACAGCGCTGCAACTCACTCACCGTCCACACTTGCAAGGCACATACAGTGCTGTATCTCCCTGGCTACAGCGCTGGCTGTACTTCACCTCTGCCTGGGGAATAACCACTGCAGCACTGGTGCTGCAGCGCTGGAGTGCCAGTGTAAACAGTGATTAATCTTACTACGCTGTAACTGACTTCCAGAATTTTCCCATAATGCTTTTAACTAAAGAACTCTCTTTGTTTTGTTGTGAACTCGGGGCTCCCGGAGCTGCTTATCTAAAACACAAACACAGCTCCTGTTTGCTGTGAATGAGGCAGGCAGGGAGATGAATGTCCACAGCCTAGTGTTTGCTTGAGGAGAGAAACAGCACGGCCGGGGGCGGGGGAGGGGGAGGGAGTCCCTCAGAGCAGCTGCTTATCTGGTCTGAAGGCTATTTGCATTTAAGAGTGAATGAGGGGTCGGGGAAGTGGTCGGAATTTGCAAGGCAGGGAGCTGACAGTGTCGGCTCCAAAAATCCACTCTCTCTCTCTCCCCCACACTCCCTGTCACACTCCACCCCACCCCCCTCTTTTGAAAAGAACGTTGCAGCCACTTGAATGCTGGGATAGCTGCCCAAAATGCACCACTCCCAACAGCGCTGCAAATGCTGCAAATGTGGCCACACTGCAGCGCTGGTAGCTGTCAGTGTGGCCACACTGCAGCGCTTTCCCTACCCAGCTGTACGAAGACAGCTTTAACTCCCAGCGCTGCACAGTTGCAAGTGTACGCAAGCCCTCAGCCATACCTAGGAGAGCATTAGAGGATATTATGAGGAACACATCTAGTGAGTATAAGTGAGCTCTGTAGCCAATCCATACCTGGTACAGAAAAACATGGCACTTATCATTTATTGGTTCTCTGAGAGATGTCTTGACTAGCATATTCCACCCCGCAAGCAAAATAAGCTACATAACTGCATCTACACTAGAGGCTTTTGCTATCACAGCAATGGTGGTGACAATCACACTTCATCACATCCTTAACTGATATAGCTATGCTAGCAAAAGTCAGTAGTGTAGACCTGACTGCAATAGCTTTGTCAGCAAAGGTTGCCACATATCCTGACTTTTTTTTTTTTGAGGCAGTCCTAGTTTTGATGAAGTGATCCATTGTGGATATTAAACATCTGCTATGAAATAGCTCTTGAGAAATGACATGAAATGACATTTGGAGTACCAAGTTTCTTGCTCACTACTTGCCACACCTTCACTTATAGAAGGTCGAGCTGTCCCTGTTTCCTGCAAGGGCGGAGGGTATGTGTGTGTGTTAGCCCCATGTCTCTCTCGTAGAGGAATGAGACAGGTTTGTTACTTAGAGGTTGGGGGGGGAAGGGGACAATGGGATGGAGAATGGTTTGGGTTTGGTTTTTAATTTTGTTATCGACATTATCGTTGTGTTCGGTTGGTTTTAATATAACAAGGAAGTAGAGACTTTTGTGTGCAATACTCAGGCCCACTTCCAGACTGACTGTTTGTTTAGTAACTTTATCTGAGAAAAGAGGCATGAAGTGAGCTGTGTTCTGGCTGATTTCAGATCCAGTCCTGACCTCACTATAACAAAGGCAGAAAGGTGGGTGCATTGGCTTAATGCATTTTTAACCTATTGGATAGGTTCTCACTTTGTTGTAATCATGTAGACTGGCTGCATTACGTTCACTAAGACCCTCCTTTAGCCTTGTTTCCCTCCACCCTATGTACAGTGATAGCTCCTGTCAGGGGTTGAGTAGGATCAAGTCCAGACTTCCCTGTTACTCCTCTCAGCCAAACTATCCTCTCAAAGAGATCTCAGGGGAATATCACAGACTCATCATACGGCTTCAGCCCTGAGAACCCACCAGTTCTTTCAAGGTATGCAGGAGGCCAGGGCCATCCATGCAGAGGCCCTGTGCCTTCATACAGGACCAGGGACTCCTGCATCCCCTTCCCGGCAGCACTGCTAGACTCCCCCGCTCATGGAAGCAGCCCTCTATTTTGGGGCCCACGGCACAGACAGGCTGTGCTTAGAAGTTAATAGCTTCAGCCTGCTTTCACTTATAAGGGTTGGTGGTGCTGTGATGTATGTCTCACAGCTGCCCCTTTGCCTCATGCTCAGACCCCAGTGAAACATCCTTAGTAGGATCCAAGACTGGGGGAAAGCAGTCCTTCTGTGCAGCCGTGAGTGGGGAGATGCGGACCTCAGCCACGGAGGCAATCCAGCCCAGACATAGTGCTAAGCCATACAATCTTTGTCTTATGCTCTATCTCCCTCCCACAACCCCCCTTTCTTTCCCAGATCAGAATGACTATTATAGTCCACTTCTCTCCTCTGCCCCTAGGCCACCTGGACAGTAAATGCTCACGATTCTTGTATTACGTGGTATGATACAGTTCATGCAGTGAATCTCTGAGCTCTGGGAGTGCAGGGAGCAGCAGTGAGAGAAAGCAGCCACACACAGCTGGAGAAGGAGACATCTGGGGCTGAGTGCAGCCAGCAGTAATTCAGGATTTGAACAATCATCATTTGACAAGGGGAAACTCTGCCTCCATTCTCCTCCCATGCTGCTGACAGGCAGAGACACTCTCATTTGGGGTGGCAGAAAGGGCATGGCCTGGTTCCAGACTAAAGGGACACCTTCAGCTAGTCTAAGCTTTGTAAAAATAAGATGTTGGTCCTGATTCTCATTTCCCCTGTGTCTCCATTTACACTGGTGCTCCACTAACGTCAGTGGGAATTTTTTGTGCGTAAGGACTAAAGGTTGTCAGGGTTTGACCTGTTTTGATTTTCCAAATGAAGGTTCCGGGCCAAGTTTCTGCTTACTAGGAGCCCCTTTTAATCAATGGCCTTACACCAGGGATGGATTTGCTGCAGTATTTTAGGAGGGTTTTCCCTGTCCATCAAATGTGAATGTTGAAGAGCAGCAAATCCCGGTGACCTGTTAATCAGGTGCAGAGAGAGAGAGAGAGAGTACCTTCTTCACCTCACTCATTCCTGCCCCCCCCCCAGCTCTGATGCAGTCAGTGGAGATATGCACACATGTGCACGCACCCCGTCCCACATGCGTGCTGTCTGCAGGAAATATCCTCATGCAAGAGGAGACTCATCTCTCCCCTTCTCTGCATGACCAGAGCTGCTGGGACGTTCCTGTGTCTCCCCTCTGCTGAAAGAGCTACTGCTCTTGCCCCTGCTGACATTGCATTACTACAAACAAAACGACGATTTTCTAGGTAACTAACGAGAACCATCGGACTCTTTATTCTGAGGCAATCTGACATGCTTGCATTGAAGGTTGCTGCACTCTGAGGCTTGTCTTTCAATGAGCTCTCTCTCTCTCTGTTGGGCCTGTGAACTAGTGCTGAACCAATCTCTGCTTCCAGCCAGGTCGCCTGAGCAGAGACTAGCCACGTGCATAGGCACTGACTCTATGGGTGCTCTGGGGCTGGAGCACCCACAAAGGGAAAATGGTGGGTGCTCAACACCCTCCAGCAGCCCCCCCAATCAGCTTCCCCCCCTCCAGCGCCTCCTACCAGCCGGGGGGGCCCACCGATCAGCGCCTCCCCCTTCCTCCCTGCGCCTCCTGCCCATTGCAATCAGCTGTTTCGTGGCATGCTGGAGGCTCTGGCGGGGAGGGAGGAGGAGCGAGGATGTGGTGCACTTAGGGGAGGGGCAGAACAGGGTGGGAAGAGGTGGGGTAGGGGCGGAGCGGGAAGAGGTGGGGATGGGGATGGGGGTGGAGGTTTGTGGGAAGGGGTGGAATGGGGGCAGGGCATGGGGCAGAGCCGGGAGTCAAGCACCCCCCCAGCACTTTGGAAAGTCAGTGCCTGTGGCCATGTGTTTGAATGCCAACAACATTTAGTGATTTTTAAAAGATCAAGATCAATTTCGCCAGCATTTGGTAGGAAGTGATATTTCACCTGCTGATGGGAGGTTTTCTGCTTGTCGTGTGCCCAGCCCACATCTGAGGCTGGGTGATCTTATAACCTGAATATATCCAGGGAGCAGCCCAGCTGAGATGCCCACGCTGATTTGACAGCGCTTTCTGACTTTGAGGGTTTACCAGCCTTGAAGCAATGATGCTCATGCACCAACACTGCTGGGCTGGACATCGTGTGTGGATGCCAAACTCTCGCCTCCCAAAAGAAGCCCACTACTCTCAGCTCATCCAGGGTCAGAGATCCCATCAGAGGAAACACTTTTCTTGATCAGCAGGGGACTTCACTTAAGAAATAACCTTTCAGAACCTCTCTTTTCTCTTGGTAACCTGCAAGAATAAAGTGCAATTAGAGCCTGATCCAACAGCCATTACAGTCAATGGGAGGCTTTCCATAGATTTCAGTGGGCATTCAACCATGCCATTAAAGTCAAATGTCTTCAACATTTTCCTTTTTCTCCCCCTCTCCCTGCCCCAACAAACCACACTTATATTACCCTCCATTCTAAACTTCCAGGGATCGATGGGTCTTCAAGATGATGAGTTAGTGCAGGAGTCGGCAACCTTTCAGAAGTGCTGTGCCGAGTCTTCGTTTATTCACTCTAATTTAAGGTTTTGCGTGCCAGTCATACATTTTAACGTTTTTAGAAGGTCTCTTTCTGTAAGTCTATAACATATAATTAAACTATTGTTGTATGTAAAGTAAATAAGGTTTTTTAAATGTTTAAGAAGCTTCATTTAAAATTAAATTAAAATGCAGAGCCCCCCAGACCAGTGGCCAGGACCCGGGCAGTGTGAGTGCCGCTGAAAATCAGCTCGTGTGCTGCCTTCAGCACATGTGCCATAGGTTGCCTACCCCTGAGTTAGTGTCTGTAGTGACAATGGCACTTTCTATTACTGCTGATATGCCTGCGGGACACATGTTTCCCAAAGACACATCACGGCTAAGAAATTCAACAAAGAAGCTAAAACTGTCATTTTTAATGTACCTGCCCTAAGGCCCCGATCCTGAAACCTGAGCCATATGGGCAGATCCTTCCCAGTACCCATATGGAGCTCAACTGGGTCCAGTGGGACTTGTTGGTGTGGACATAAGTGAGTGCAGATCATACTGCCAGGTTGGGGCCTAAATTGCCGGCTCTTTTTTTTTTTTTTCTTTTAAGTGTGAGGTCCCTCGTGGAGAGCCATTTGCATCAGTATCTCCAAGCAAAGGAATCATTTCCTTTCCTGCACATCTTTCATAAATAGCACAGTCCTTTTTCGAGGGTTGCATTCCTATAACATTTGAATTGGCTCAGGACTGTTCAAGTCTCAGCGTCAATTTGGCCATTATTATTTACCACTTATATTTTTAAGGGACAAAGTGGCACTCTTCATTTTGACATATGCCCCACGCTAGCCAAAAATGGTGTCGCAGCACATAGAACATAACCTCCTTTTATTTCACAGTTCATTGCCGATCCAGTTACTTCCTTCCTGGTTTAATTTTAATGTGAAACATTAGCTATACCTGCTCCTCTACGCTTGCTGTTTGCACTGAGATTGCTGAAGCTTGAGAAGCAGACGCGCTGCCTATGTCTACTCGCTTTTCTTTAGCCGCTGTGTACTGACGTGTTCAGAGCCAGCAATCGGTGTAATTGCAGGATTTCAGGGACAGAGGCGGCTGCAAGTCATGAACTGCTAATGAGTGGGTGTAACTGGAAGGAGTGGCAGAGTCCAGCGAGAGCCACTTGGGGCTGACAGGAAGACAGCCAGTTGGACTTGAGAGCCTCTGTGTCATAGCGAAGGCATCAGCTTCTCAGCTTCATCAAAGCTGAAAAATGTGTCAGAACTGAGCCACATGTTGTAAGGAAGGCAGAGAGAGAGAGAGAGAATCCCTGCAGCAACAAAGCCCACTCTGCGCATCCTGGCACTTGGCAGTGATCATCTTTAATTTGTTACACCTGTAGTGCTTGCCTGGCCTCCTTCATTTCCTTCCTTTTGATCCTAGGCTGTGGCTTTTATTCTCCGTGACATCTTGACACACCCGCTGTGTCAGTGCACCCCGTATCACTCCAATTACCCTTCTGCTGCTCCTAGCTGAGCATCGCTGTGGTCTGTTCTTACCTGCAGGCGTTTCTCGTTCGATAGTCTCTCACGTTCAGAGACCCAGTGCACTGAAGGACTCATGCAGTGGCCCTGCGGTAGCATTCTGCAGTCATCAGTTCCACTGATTTCACAGTCCAGAGTCTCATCTCCCCAGTGGAATCCATCAGGGCTTGCTAAAGAGGGCTTCAAAATTGCAGTGTTAATAACAGGATATTAGCCAATGCATCCTGGAAGAGGTTCTGAAAAACCCAAGGAGGAAATGCAAACTTCCTTCAGTGCTAAAGGAACAATGCAATTAAATTCCTGCACACCCACTTACGGAAATATACTACAGCAGGGGCAGGCAAACTTTTTGGCCCGAGGGCCACATCGGGTTTTGTAAATTGTATGGAGGGCTGGTTAGGGGAGGGGGTTGTGGCCCACCCCCACCTCCTATCTGCCCCCTCCCAGGGACTCCTGTCCCATCCAAACCCCCCCGTTCTCTGACAGCCCCTCTGGGACCCCTGCCCCATCCACACACACCCGCCCCCTGCCCCCAGACTCCTGCCGCCCCATCCAACCCTTCCTCTGATTCCTGATGGCCCCCCCGGGACCCCTGCCCCATCCAACCACCCCTTCTCCCTGTCCCCTGAAACCTCTGCCCCTGACTGCCCCCTGCCGCCTCATCCAACCCCCCCCCTCCTGACTGCCCCCGGGACCCCTGCCCCCATTCAACCCCCTGTTTCCTCCCTGTTCCCTATCCACACGCCCACCCCCTGACCACCACCCCGAACTCCCAAGCCCTCTATCCAACCCCCACCTGCTCCCTGCCCCCTTACAGCGCTGCCTGGGGTCCCGGTAGCTGGTAGTGCTACAGCCACGCTGGCCGGCTGGAGCCAGGCCATGCCGCTAATGCCACCACACAGCTCAGAGCATCGGGTCAGGCCCTGGCTCTGCAGCTGCGCTGCCCCAGGAGCTCACAGCCACGCCACCCAGAGCATTGTGCCAGCGGTGGGGTGAGCTGAGACTGCAGGGAAGGGGGGACATCAGGGGAAGGGGGGGCAGCAGGGGAGGGGCCGGGGGCTACCTCCCAGGCCAGGAGCTCGGGGGCCGGGCAGGACGGTCCTGTGGGGCCGGATGTGGCCCACAGGCTGTAGTTTGCTCACCCCTGTACTACAGCATTCTACATCTTACCACTACGTTACATCATTGTTTACTGTAGTAGTTTTGAAAGGGGGCTCCCCAAATCATCAGTTCAAACTACAGGGGTGATCTGTAAGTAGCTACAATACTTGGATGCACTGTATATTACTATAACCATACAAGCAGATAGTATTTATACAGAACAGTGCTCAGGAATTTACACGCACTATTCTCACTCACAATACCAGAAGTTCTATGGGCTGCTGTGCATCTGAGGTTAACCTTTACAGAGATAAGTGAGAGATACCTGCTGCTGTTAGTTAATGGGTTGGGTATTTCCCCAGCTTGCTGTAGGAATATACACTGGGAAATATATTGGGTCAGATCTCAGTACTTTTCAGGATTTGGTCCATTCTAATATAAATCCTTGAAAGGCTGATGGAAAGGAAATATACATCATCAAATGTCAAGCGGTTGACAAATGTGTCAAGCTGGCAGCTGGAGAGTTTGATAAGCCATGCAGAGGGTTTGTGTGAGACATACATGTTAGTGCCTGTAATATATTATGTAAAGATCTTATGTTAACATCTGTGCCTGTATTTTTAGGGGGTGGGGTTAAACATGCCAGGGATTGTTGAGATTCATGACCTGAAAAATGTTTTCCCTTGATTTCACATTTTCAATTTGATTTACACAAATGCGCACAACAAGGCTCAGTCTATATCTGGGTAAGCATTGTCAGGTATTAGCAGACACCCCAGTATGTTTATAATAGGTAACACCAGTGCAGCAGCATCCCAAATGCAGCATGTTTTTAAAGTCGTATCTACTAAAGATGGAATAAACTTCTACCCTAAAAGGGTTTTCTTCATAAACTGTCCTAGAGGTTTGGAAAGTGAAGTAGAGGGTAAAAGATGTTCATAGCTGTCAGGGGTGGCTCCAGGCCCCAGCACGCCAAGCGTGTGCTTGGGGCAGCATGCCACCGGGGGTGCTCTGCCGGTCTCCGGGAGGGCAGCAGGCGGCTCCGGTGGACCTCCCGTGGACGTGCCTGCGGAGGGTCCGCTGGTCCCGCGGCTTCGGTGGAGCATCCGCAGGCACGCCTGCGGGAGGTCCACCAGAGCCGCGGGACCAGCGACCGGCAGAGCGCCTCCCGCGGCGTGCTGTCGTGCTTGGGGCGGCGAAATGGCTAGAGCTGCCCCGATAGCTGTGAATATGGGGCCGTAGGTGAAGGGGATTAGGAGCGTTCAGGGTCTTCATATTGGTATATAAGCCCTTCATAATCTGGGGCTTAAATACCTTAGTGACTGTGTCTTACCTTGTGCACTCAGCAGCTGTGCATGGTGGAGACCCCTCGCCCTTAGGTTCAGTCAGTAACAGCTGGGACAGGACTCAGTCAGAAGTTCTCAGCTGGTAGAGCTGCCTCCGGGGGCAAGTCTGCTCCTGTCCTTCACTGGCAGGGCAGGCCGCAGGAACCATTCATCTCCATCAGTTTGTACTGGGTTGGGGCCTTCCCTCCTCCGCTCCCTTTCTTTCTTGCATCAGCTACTCCTGGTTTTTCAGAACGTTTACGAGGCAGAGATTGATCCTTTTGTTGCTGGGTGTTTACTGGGCTTGCCCTTGTGCCAGTCTAGTGTGATGAATGCATGGGCCGATGGGCTTTGCTTTTAGGCTATGTTTAATGCTTAGTAGTAGGGGGAGGGAGGGAAGAGAGGTGTGTGTGGGCCTTAGATGCCTTGTAATTGTCAACTTAGACATTGATTTAAGGGCTTCATTGTGCCTGCGGGCATGGGCTTGTGTTGGGAATTGTGCTGCCTCATCAGGAGCTCTAGGATGCATTGTGAGGCTCATTTGTGCTCAGGGGGAGTACACTTTACTGCAGCCTGTGCGCTTGTGCTTACGGAGCACACCGGGGAGCAGAAGGAGGAATTGTGTATGCAGAAGGAGAGCCGTGCAGCACATGGGAATGATGTGATGTGCCTTCTTAACTAGGGCCAGGCCCGGCTTTTTCCACAGTCTTTTTTTTTTTTTTTGGTAAAGCCTTCCTCACTGAAACTAAACCTCAACAAATTGCTGAATGCTCTATCCGTTATGAGACCCTCTCCTTCCCTGGGAGCGGAGCTGTAGGAGACCAGCCACTTTCACTTTTCATACACTATGCCCAACAACTGACAACTTTTGCAAATTCGGTTAAGCAGAATCATGCCATTTTTGCAGCAGGAACAGTGTTCTACCTACAAGCTTCCCTTCCCTTTTGTAGCAAACTGAGGCAGGGTATGGAATTCAGACAAAACTACAGTGGTTAATTTCTCTTGAAACAATCACAAAACTCAGTGGTTTTTCTACCCAGCTCTCCCATGCAGGGCCGGCGCAACCCATTAGGCGACCTAGGCGGTCACTTAGGGCACTCACATTTGTGGGGCAGCAACCGCGGCAGCCAGATCTTAGGCTGCCCCGGTTGTCGGTGGTATTTTGGGGGCAGGACCTTCCACCACCTCTGTCGGGGGTGGCATTTCAGGGGCAGGACCTTCCGCTGCCTAGGGCGGCAAAAAAGTTGGCGGTGCTCCTGCTCCCATGACTTCATTTTCTCTCTCAGGAAAGATGCCAGAAAAGGCTTGCCTTCCCCATGGTGTCCTGTGAGGATTGAAGTGCCCAGCAATGTTACAACTGAACAAAAGAGATCTTCTTGAAGCCTAAGCATATGCTTACACTGCCGTCAAAGATGTGATTGTAGCGTACAGGGCCGGCTTTAAGCCAATTCACCTGATTCCCCGAAATCGGGCCCTGCGCCGAAGAGGGCCCCGCTCCGGGGGTCTTCGGGGGCATTTCGGCGGTGGGGGGTCCTTCGGTGCCACGGAAAATCCGGAGCAGATGCCCCGCCACCGAGTATTGTAATCAGGTCCCGCGGGTCATAAAGCCGGCCCTGGTAGCATATGGTGAGATACCCAAGCTAGTTTTAATGTAACTACTGTGGCTATCAATAACAGTGAAGCCACGGCAGCACAAGTCTCAGTATGGCCTGTCTGACCCTACCCGGGAACCAGGGTATTTAAGTGGTTAGCCCACACTAGCATCTATGACAGGTTTCAGAGTGGTAGCCCTGTTAGTCCGTATCAGCAAAAACAACAAGGAGTCTCTAAGGTGCCACAAGGGCTAACAAATGCCCAAATAAATTTGTTAGTCTCTAAGGTGCCTCAAGGACTCCTTGTTGTTTTTGTTAGCATCTATGCTGCCCTGACTTCACTGCTATTGTTACCTGCAGTAGCTAAATTAAAGCTAGCTCAGGTGTACCTACATGCGCTGCAATCAAGAGCTGAGGTGACAAGTATTGGGGGGGGGCACAATTGAAAGATTCGGTGGGGGCATGTGACTGCCCCATGTGTTGCCTCTGGCTCCACCCCCCCTGCAACTAGATATGTGTGTAGACAACACAGACTAGCAACTACCTCCTCTTCCTCCTGGTCTCTGTCCTGTGGCTGCCCAGCCCCTTGCAGAGCTTGCAGGCATCCCTCCCTGCCTGAACTATCCTCAGTCCATTTAGCTCCTGTTCAAAACAAGCCCAACAAAAGGGGCCACAGAGTGGGGATGTGCAATCCCCCATGCACCATCAGGGTGGGTGGTGCCAGGAGGATGGTGCTCAGCACTGGATCACCTCTGTTAACAAGAAGCTGGAGAAATATCAGTCACTTTTTGTTGGAGTGGGGAATATGACACTCCCAAATCGCCTTCTCCTTGACAGGCACACTGGAGGCTGCTGCCCACCTCCTCTTCCTCCTGGTCTCTGTCCCTGCCCAGCCCCTTCCACAGGCATCCCTCCCTGCCTGTGCATTTCACCTCCTACAAGCCCAACAAAAGGGGCCACAGAGGGGATGTGCCACCATCAGGGTGGGTGATGCTGGGGATGGTGCTCACCACTGGCTCACCTCCTCCCAGGCTTGCTGCAAAACAGCTGATTCACGTGGCAAGCCTGGGAACATTGGGGGGAGAAGCGGAGCAGTGGCATGCTCGGGGGAGCAGGCGGCAGTAGAGCGGAGGTGAGCTGGGGGGGAGCAGTTCCTCTGCCCCCACCAGGGTTACTTCCTGCGGCCCTCCTCATGCCCCCCCACCGCCACAGCTCACCTCTGGTCAGGGCTGGCTCCCAGCTTTTTGCGCCCCAAGCAAAAAAAAAAGGAGCCGGAGTGCCGCCCCTTGGAAAGTGCCACCCCAAGCACATGCTTGGAGCGCTGGTGCCCAGAGTCGGCCCTGTGCCTGGGAATTGAACACGGCAGCTGCCTCTGAGAGCTGTCAGGGTGTGGTATATAGAAAACAAAATCATAAGTTACACAGAGCTGCACACACCACAGAAATTCGCTCACTGTACTAAGTAACTTCACTTCCCCAACCCACCCCGTCAGGCTGGAGTGGTGGCTGTCGCCTCTGGATCCAGTTCTGTGCTGTGCTCCCCGGAGCTGTAACACAGACGGTTCCCCTTTCAGATTCTGGGCTGCTGAAGAGGCCTTAAACAGCCCTAGCTGCCTTCCTCAGCCTGCCTACGAGCTGTGACACAGTCCAGGACCCCCAGAACAGCGTGCTCATTGCAGCCCCAGGAATTGTCCCTAGCTCCTCCATGGCCTTGTGCTTCACCTGAGGGCCTGGAGCTAGGGCCAGAATCTGTGCCCAGCTCTCATGTCAAGTACAACCCTGGTTTTCTCAACAATTAACCAGCAAGCAAACTACTGGAATTGCTTCCCCTCACCCGTGTTTATGATAGATACATGACATTTGTTATCCATTTACTGCAACTTCTCAGTCTCTCACTGACAGCCACGGGCTGTAATGCAAGCAATAGGCCCAAGCCTGAGAAATGCTGAGAACTACAACGTACCACCTGAGGACTCTGAACTCTCTTTTACTTCATTGGCAATTTGCAGGATTGGCCCCAGTCTGGCTGAGCTGTTACCTAAATTCAAGCACTGCAATTAAACAGTCACTCCTAGATACTGTAGATACGGTCAGATTAGTTTACACATGAGTGTTTTGTAATCCCAGACACAACTGAGATAAACTAAGCACAGATTAACCAGATCTGGCTGCCCTTAACTGTCCTGCTTTCTGTTTATTTTTGGTAGTCTAGTGCAGGGGCAGCTCTAGGAATTGCGCCGCCCCAAGCAGGGCGGCACGCTGCGGGGGACGCTCTGGCGGTCGCCGGTCCCGCGGCTCCGGTGGACCTCCCGCAGGCACGCCTGCGGATGCTCCACCGGAGCCGTGGGACCAACGGACCCTCCACAGGCACGCCTGCGGGAGGTCCACCAGAGCCGCCTGCCGCCCTCCCGCGGCACGCTGCCCCAAGCACGCGCTTGGCGCGCTGGGGTCTGGAGCTGGCCCTGGGCTGGTGAAAGGTGACAGCAGCCACCCTAGTGCTGGATCTGACACTCTCACATCAGACTTGGTTTGGGTTTCTTTTTTCCTATCCTTCCCCGTGTTACAGCATTTGGGCATTTGGGCCTGAAGCCAGGACTGCACCGGGGGGTGGGGGCAAGTGGGGCAATTTACCCCAGGCCCCGGGCCCTGCAGGGGCCCCACGAGCCCTGGCCTGGTAGCGGTCTGGGTCTTTGGCGGCATTTCGGCAGCGGGGGGCCCTTCAGTGCTGCCAAAGACATGGAGTGATTGAAGGGCCCCCCCACCGCCGAAATGCCGCCGAAGACCCGGACCGCCGCCGGATGAGTACAAGCTCCCCCGCTTTGCTCCAGGCCCCCTGAATCCTCTCGGCAGCCCTGCCTGAAGCCGCACCCCAGCACCTACCCCAGTACCTGGGCTTTGGGGAGCTCCCTGAGGGAAGGAGATAAAACTCCACTTCATGGAGGCTATTCTAGGGCAGTGGTTCTCAAACTAGGGCCGCCACTTCTTCTGGGAAAGCCGCTGGCGGGCCGGGCAGGTTTGTTTACCTGCCATGTCTGCAGGTTCAGCCAATCACGGCTCCCACTGGCCGCGGTTTGCCACTCCAGGCCAGTGGGGGCTGCAGGAAGCGGCGCGGGCCGAGGGATGTGCTGGCCACTGCTTCCCTGCAGACACAGCTGGTAAACAAACTGGCCCGGCCTGCCAGGGGCTTTCCCTGAACAAGTGTCAGTCCTAGTTTGAGAACCACTGTTCTAGGGAGTGTGGTCAACTCCCACAATTATATTATGAGTCTCACAATAGTTGGTATTTTACGTAAGGCCCCAGCTGGTGGAGTCAGGTGATTACATGAGAATCTCCGCTTTTATTTACAGTAAAATACAAGTTCCTTGCCCTCATGGTTGCAGAGAAAGTAATGAAAAATGTGAAATCTAAAGCCCTGAAGGCAAATAAAATGAATCCAAAACATATTATTTTTCTATATCTTATGAATATTAAGCCAGTCTCATAATTTTCTGAAAGGCTGGCTCATAATTTTTGAATGCTTAGAGCTGACAATATTGTTTCAGCTTCACAGCTGGAATAGGTTCTATGAGCCTAAGACTCAGCAGCATTTGTGGGATTTGAAGCTCCACTATAATAAGTGGAGAATTTAAAAAATCCAATTCCCTGGCCTCTGTTTATGTTTTTTCTTTCGTATTTGCATCTCTCTCAGCTTGGACAATGCGACTGAAATCAATTTCACTTTCTGGATATCCTTGCAACAATGTCTGGGTTTCAGACATTTACAGGGGGATGGTTTTGTTTAAGCAAAACTTATCATTTAAGGTTGGGGGTTTTTGATGGCGGGGGGGGGGGGAGAGGGACAGTGGGGAAAGTTGAGGAAATATTTCCACTGGTCTAAGATTTTATACAAGCTTGTTTTTCAAAATGTAAAGCTTAGCCAAAATTTGGCAGGATACTTTTAAGTAAAACAGACAAACAAGCGTAGGAAGGAGAATATTACAAACTGAAATGAATATTCCCAGGCTTTCTGACTGTTCCTTTTTAAAAAACAACTAAGTTTCTGCCTTTTGATCATTTTTTGGGTTGTTTTAAACTAGCTACAGCATTGCAAAGTTGATTCACATTACTACCTGCAGATATCTTTTTATGACCTTTATTCTATTGTAGCATGTTTTTCTTTTTGGCTGAGATAAATATATCCTCAAAAATTCATGTGTATTTGCATATATGTGTGTCTGTAACAGGAAAGAGTATCCTGTGAGATGAAATTGACTAATACATTTGCTTTTAGCAGGTGAGTTTCTGTATAAATTGTCCACTCAAACACAATCATTGAATCATAGAATCATAGGATTGGAAGGGACCTTGAGAGGTCATGTAGTCCTGTCCCCTGTACTCATGGCAGGACTAAATATCATCTAGACCATCCCTGACAGGTGTTTGTCTAACCTGCTCTTAAAAATCTCCAATGATGGAGATTCCACAACCTCCCTAGGCAATTTATTCCAGCATGACTGTGAACCACTGATAACTCTCTGGGGATGATTTTCCAGCCAGTTTTGCACCTCGCTCTAGGTTGCATTTCCTTCATTTATTTATGAACAGCATCATAGAGCCAGACTCCACAAGTAGACCCACTATTTTCAGTTGGACCATTCACAGACTAAGGTGTGACAAAGTGGGAATTTTCTGTAATATTTGTATTAATCCTATGTGTGTCTCAGTTTCCCTCTGTACTTTGCTGTGCTACCCAGTGAGTGCAAAAGGGTTAACACTGCTCCTGGAACTGCACAGGAGACATGGGATGGGGGTGTGTCACCGATTAGTCTGGGTGGACTGACCAGATCATTACGGAACTCCCTTAAACTGATCCAGCACAACAGGGGATCCAGAAAGACAAGGACCATGTGCCACCTAACTGAACTCATCTGAAGAACAAATGGGGGAAAGGTGTCAGGCAGCTGGAATATGGGCTGCCCTGTGGAGACATTCCGCTTTTCTCACCGGGGACTAAGGACAAAGGGAGGGAGCCAGAGCCAGAAATGGAGTCCACACAGCTTGGCTGGCTCATTGCACTGCCTGGGCTAGCATGAACTGTGGTTTAATTTTTGCCTCTCTTTGCGGACCTAAGGACTTTAAGACGTTGTAGGCCAGGTGACTAATAAATTGTCACCTTGTTTTGAAAAGGTGGCCTGCTGTCGCTGCAAATACTCCCTGAGAGCATTACACCCAGAAGGAATAAAGTACAAGCCTCCTGCAGGAGACAGTCGCAACTGGATTTGCTGCAGGGAGCTACAGGGAAAGAGAGAGAGACCAGGGTTGGTGGAGTCTGAATGCCACAGGCCTGCCTCTGTGGAATTATGTGGGCCCTTGGGTTTGGCACACTTAAGCGGTCACTGCCCCGGGACTGGTTACAGGCCCTGCAGATTCATGACAGTAAGGTACTACTCAATGTAAGTAAGGGTATGATCTGATCCCTAGTCACCACTATGGACTCAGTTCTGCTCAACTTATGCTGGAGTAACACTTACTCCACAAGTAGTCTGTTTATTTTAAAGGGACTACACTCGTAGTAAGGTCCCACTCAGCATGAGTAAAGTGGGGGTAGAATTAGCACCTATGTTTCAGGGGATCTGTGGTATACAATGTTGTCGTATGGCTAGTCAGGCACTATCCGTTCATATCACATTGAACGTAAAAGACCCCTCTCTTGCTTCACTGCTGTCACGTTATGATATTGCCAGTCTGCAAGATTCTTTTAATTGCATCAGTTTTAAATGATCATTTCAAAATACAGACAAGGTAACTGTGCGTCGACAGCACGCGTCAATGAACGGCGTGTCAGCTGGACGTGCTGAAAACTTCGGGGATCAGTTAAAAACATGGATGAACTGAGGATGTTGAGCTTTTTCCCCAGAGGCCATCCAGTTATGGGGTTGCAAATCACTGACCAGATGACCACACTCTCCCATTTGTTGCCCTTCCCCACTTTTTCAGTACCAGAAAATTCTGTCTGTGGAACACAGTATAAGCATCCCTGATATAATGAAATGACCATGTAAGCAGATACAAATGTTGTTAAGCTGAAATTTGCAACGTATTTTATTTACTCATCGAAATGAAGGGCTTGAGTTAATAACAAACTTCCGCCGCAGCTGCCCGTCTTTAAAAGCTCCTTGGACCTCCTGTGTGTTGCAGTTTATAGAGTCTAATCCTAATTCCTAGAAGAAATGGAATTGTAACCCACACACCTTGTGGGTGTGGTGTTCTGTCCCATCTAGTGGCACTGAGACCACTTAAAGAGAGAGAGAGAGAGATTAATAAATCTGCTCTTCAGCCTTAACTACCAGGCAATTGGCTTTTAGTTCATGCAGTAGAGGCTCATGCACTAAACTCCAGAGGTTTCCCGGTTCAATCCCACCTGCTGATGACCAGGGTCTGTTGGCATTACAGAATCATTTCCTTTCTTCTTCCGTAGTAAAATGCACCTCTGCTCAAATTTGTATGAGAGAGATTTATTTTGGGGCTCATTATGCTAGTGATCCAAAATGTTTGTCCTGGGAAAATGCTTCTTTTTCCTCTTTATATGGGGCCAAATGTTCCTTACAAGGAAAAAAAAAACACCTTATGCGAAGGGAGAGTGTTCGGGAACCTCCATGAGACTGAACATGCTGAGATTCCAAAACTGTTCTCACAGAGGAAGGGGCCTGGACGTGACCTAAAAAACCTCACAGATCTACTACTTCTGGGGGAACCCTGCAGATCCCAGAACCTTTGCAAATGTAGCCACTCCATTCCCACTGCTACCCACTTACTTGCCTGCTATGCCCGCACCATCCCTCCCAAACACCATGCTCCAGGAAAGTAGGAGGTGCAGGAGAGTTAATCTTGCTTCAGTCAGCATTAATTCTGGCACTCTTAAATGGAAATCTGCTCCAGCCCCAGGGGACCACATCACATAGAACAGCCTCTCCTCAGCTCTGCTCCCCAGTTTCCCAGTCATGGGTGTGCCAAGGGCTGTGGGTGGATTGCCCGAGATTGTGAGCACGTAATGGAGTCGCCGTTCAGCTCTCTTCCACTACTTTAGCCTATAGAAGTGTAAACTTTCCATTCATCTGCCCCCTTCATTGTGTGTAATGGAGTGAAGCATAAGGTAGGTGATCAGGAGCACATTCCAATGAGTTTTTCACTTGGGTGCTTATCATTCCTTTGTGTAAGCAACACAGTGGGATTAAACTGTTCATTGAAAAGTTGCAAAGGCAACTTTAAAAGAAATGAAGAGGTCTTTTGGCCTCCTAAAGCTGTCGCAGGTAGGTGTTTTTTTCAGATGGTAGAATAGTAATAGGGAGCAAATTGACCCAAACTTCCCCTTTTAGCTTCTTCATAATACTTACGCTGCATTTTCCATACATAGTTATCAGACCACTTTACAAAGATGGGTAAGGACTGTATCCCTGATTCATATTTGGGGAAACCAAGGCACAGAGCAAGGAAGTAACTTGCTCAAGGTCACCTAGCAAGTCTGTGGGAGGGTTAGAATTAGAACACAGGTCTCCTGATTTACCGGCCTTCCCCTATCTCTTGGCCCGCTCTACTGCCCTTTTGAAGCTCCAGCACCACAAATGGGGGAGACATGCAGATCGCAAGCACTTTTTGAGCTAAAGCACAATAGCATCTTACAGATCACCAGTTAAGTGTTAACAGTCTACGGGAAAGCTCACTTAAACCACTTTTTGGAGCTAAGCTTGTCTAGACCCGACAGTAGAATTTAACCCTCTGCTTTTTAACCTCAATTTTTGGCCTCTGCATTCAGTGAAAACCAGGTCCATATATTTTCATGAAACGATATACATTAGATTTCAGCTACACCGCTACAATTGCTGAACTATTTGCTTAAAAGGGACCTGCACAATTGGGCATGACAACATCAGGCAGTAATTCCCTGGTTTCACAGCCAATCCTCGACGTTGTACAGACCCCTGGCTGTGGAATGCCTTCGATTAATGACAGTGGGATTCCAGCCTGAGAGCAGACAGATTTTACAGTTCCAATAAGAACACATTTGAAAGTAATATTGTACCGGCGTAGATTATAACCTTAGCACTTTGCTACACTGGCTTTCTGCAATTTGTTTTCAGTATATAGAAACAGCTGCAAATATTCCTCTCTTTTTTCACTGCCAGCAAAAAATGCACTTGGTAATAGTCATTGTGTCACTGGACAAACACACCACTTTGTGACAGGTTTCAGAGTGGTAGCTGTGTAAGTCTGTATCAGCAAAAACAATGAGGAGTCCTTATGCACCTTAGAGACTAACAAATTTATTTGGGCATAAGCTTTCATGGGCTAGAACCCACTTCATCAGTTGCATGGAGTGGAAGATACAGGAGCAGGTATAAATACATGAAAGGATGGGAGTTGCCTTACCAAGTGTGAGGTCATTCTAACGAGACAATTCAATTAACAGCAGGATACCAAGGGAGGAAAAATAACTTTTGAAGTGGTAATGAGAGTGGCCCATTTCAGACGGTTGACAAGAAGGTGTGAGTAACAGTAGGGAGAAATTAGTATTGAGGAAATTAGGTTTAGATTTTGTAATGACCCAATGTAAATGGGTCAACTCACCCCTGCGGCACCTCCTGCTGGTTGCTCTCTGTATTTAGGCCAGTCCAGCCCTGGAGCACCCTCTGCAGGCCAGTGATCCACCTGTTCGTAGGCCCCCGTGTCCCTCCCTGGACCCGGTGCCCTTCTACATGGGGTGCTGCCCCCTAGCAGCAACCCCTTTCTCTCTCTGGGTCTCCCTTTCTCTCTCAGGGAACCCCCACCCTCTATCCCTACCTTGCCTCAGTATTTGGCTACTGCCAGTCATTGTCTAGCCCCACGCTCTGGGGCAGACTGCAGTATCAGCCTACTCATCACAGGCAAAGTTGGGTTTGGACCTGCTGCTTTGTCCTACCCCTAGGTTGCCCCCTGCAACCCTCAGTACCTTTGGCCCACTGCTAGGCCGCAGCCTGGGGCTTTCTAGGCCAGAGCTCCCCAGCCCTGCTGCACTTAGGTATCTAGTTTCAAGCCCTAAGCAGCCAGGCCCATCTCTCTCTATCACCAGAGAGAGACTATTTGGCTTCTGGCTTCCCTGCCTTCTTATAAGGCCTGTGGCTCAGTTTGGGGCGTGGCCCCCAGCTGCAGCCACTTTCCCAATCAGCCCAGCTTTTTGGAGCAGCAGCTCTCAAGCCCTGCTAGGCCACTTTTAAACCCCTTAAAAACCCCAGAGCAGGGAATCCACCCTGCTACACCCAACCACTCTCAGTCTTTATTCAGGCCTAATCTGATGGTGTCCAGTTTGCAAATTAATTCCAGTTCTGCAGCTTCACGTTGAAGTCTGGTTCTGAAGTTTTTTTGTTGAAGAATTGCAACTTTTAGGTCTGTTATTGAGTGACCAGAGAGGCTGAAGTGCTCTCCTACTGGTTTTAGAATGCTATGATTCCTGATGTCAGATTTATGTCCATTTATTCTTTTGCATAGAGACTGTCCGGTTTGGTCAATGTACATGGCAGAGGGGCATTGCTGGCACATGATGGCATATATCACATTGGTAGATGTGCAGGTAAATGAGCCCCTGATTGTGTGGCTGATGTGGTTAGGTCCTGTGATGGTGTCCCCTGAATAGATATGTGGACGGAGTTAGCACCAGGGTTTGTTGCAGGGTTTGGTTCCTGGGTTCCACATTTGTGTTTTCACTGTTGTGACATGCTAGCTGGGAAGGCTTGTGCTAATCAGTTTTCTAGCATCAAATCAGTCTCTGCCACATACAATCAGGGAAATTAAGGAATCTCGGCATTTTTGCAATATTGCTTAATTGGCCATGAAATATGGGTGTTTCTGTGAGAAATAGTTTATTTCTCCCTCACTCAGATAAAGCAAGTTGAGCTAATGATGAAACATTGCTGCATGATGAAGCCAGGCTAAAGGCAGCATTCTGATGAAAGAAGACAAACGGTGGTATCCCAGCAGAAGGGATGCATAAACAGATCTGCATATATGGGATCTGTAACATTAGTCTGGTTGAACTAAGTTGGCGGGGGAATTATTTCCTCCTATCTCATTCCAAACACACTATTAATAAAATGCCTAGACTTCCAAATTTATCCAAGAAATTAAATTATTCAAAACTTGTCTGGATGTTTTCTAGTTTAATTTTTTTCCATGTAGGATAGATAATGTATGTCTTGCAGGGAAATATAGTTACCTGAAACTAGGCTGGTTCAAGCACTATAGAATATACTACACTGGCCAGGAAATACACAAAGGGTAAAATTTTCAATAGCATATATTAAGTCCCATATTTAGAAATGACTTAGGCACGTAGGCCCAGATCCTCAAAGGTATTTAGGTACCTAACCCCCCATGCTGCACTCAGGGGGGTGTTTTTTCACACCCCTGAGCAAGAAAGTTGTAGTGCTGTAAAGTGCCAGTATAGACAAGCCAGAAATGTCCAAGCTCTGGACTAGGTACTTAGCTGGTGTAAATGGGCATGACTCCACTCAGTGAATGGAGCTGCACTGATTTACACCAACTGAGGATCTGGCCTCCCGTATCCAAGTGAGGACAATTATAAGAATTATCATTATGCTTTCAAAACAAGAAATTCCTCCTCCCTTTGAATTCTGGCATCCATGCTTGGAACAGTTGCATTTTTTTTTCAGTTGGAATTTCTAGCTGTAGTTGTTGCCATGTTCAAGTTTGCAAAGACAAGGGGTGGAAATGAGGAAGGAATTTGGCCCCTTAAGGTAAATTCACCACCCCCACCCAAAAATAAAAAAGAGAGAAAATAATCTGGAGTTTGGATTAGCAGCTTTTTGGCTGAACTGGGCACTGCACCTTCCACTGGATGGATTTTCTTGGCACCATGTAATGTGCTTGAAGGACTCAAAGGACCCAAGAGAGGGGTGTGGTAATATACTTGGATAACCATAGAACATTCAGCATTGCCGCTCCAGATTTTAAAATTCTGATGATGCATAAGGGCTGGGAAAGAATATTTTTGTCAATGGTTTGTGAATAAAATGTTTAGCCAACCACAGACTGGGCTTTGTGTGATCCTGCTCCTGGCACTGAAGCACATAAACCACTTTTATGTAACCTTCCTTTGATATGAGCTGCAGTCAGGGATTTGTGCTCTCTTTGAAGTAAATTGCATCCTGGTGCACTATAGCATGAAAGTTACGATTTACCATTGCTGGGACACTGAAGACCTGCTGGCAGCTAAACTAATTAGTACAAAGCTCTCTTTCCTTGCCTTCCACTGCAAGAACTGACTTAACAGATCGTCTGATCCTTCCTCACCCCTGCGTTTTGTTACATCATATTAGGAAGGATAAGTGGTCATATATGCATCTGGCAAGAGATGAACAAACACATTGGCTAGTAAGCAAAGCGCTTTAAAGGGATGGCATGGCAAAGTGAAATGAAAAGATAGCCATAGAAGATAGAAAGAAGTCCATTGGATAACTTGTTTTCCCCCCCATCTTTGGCAAGATTACCAGTTTTTAAACACACACACACAAGACAGGGATATTCGGAGGAGCACATTTCTCCCCCCTTCTCCACTACCTCCATCCTCAGTGAACAATGGAGAGGAAGGATTGGGCTATCCTTTATGTCACAGTGTGTCCACTGTTTATCTTCACACTTCGGAATGCTGCCATTAACACAGCTTTGGCATTCAGTGATACTTCATCATTAGCAGAAGTTGCTAGATCTGTCTGAGGAAGAAACGAACCGTGCCTCAAAGAAATATCCATGTTTCACAGCCAACTGAGTAAATATTTGGAAAATTCTGCGATTTCCGTGGTTGTATAAAGAAAAGCCAGATCAGAAACAAAAGGGCTCACTAACCCCCTGTATGGATCCACAGGACTAGAATGCAGCTCAGAGCCCGGGACAGTTGCTGTTCCCACATTGTTATCAGGAGGCCATGCAAAGCTCTGTCCAAGGAGGACCAATGTGGAGATTAGGTGCTGTAGGAAGTACTGCCCAAAGGGTCCAAAGTGACAGCACCCTGCAACCTTCTGTTTGGCACATCCTTACTATTTAACACTGGAGAGTGACCCCGGCGGTTGTCTGGGTAACCATATAGACTTTAGGTGTGCTGTGACTGCAGGCCTCACCTCATTTTCTGATTTCCAGGATCTGACCCCAGCCTGACTCTTGTCCCCTGAGTCCCGCTTGGTATGATCTGTGGTCTCCAATTCCAGCTTGACTCCGTCTCTTGCCTGTTGATCCCACCTCTCACAATTACTCTGATCCCTGCTCACTGACTACCTCCTTGTGGCCGTCCTTGACTTGTGGACACTGGCCCCGCTGTGACTGCTAGGCCAGACTGCCTATGCCCTGGTCCCTTATACTCCCAGGCAACTCCACTGACATCAGTGATTGGAACCAGGATCAGTAAAGAACTCAAGGGTGAATTTAAGTTCTCCTGAAGTTATGTGCTTAGAGATAACTATGTACTTAAGTGCTTTGCTGAATGGGGATGGGCTTGAGCAAGTCTTAGTGCTTTGCTGAATTATGCCATACATGCAGAATTTGCTCTAATAGCCTAAATTTGTGCAGCACCTTCCACCTCAAAGGACTCCAAAGTGCTTGACAAACTACTCCTGGGTAGCTTCGTGCAGCACCAATGAAATGTAGCCATTTGTGGAGTGGCAAAGGAACAGCCAGGCAGATAACTGGCCCACAGCACTTTGCATCCAAAGGCAATATCCTACACTTATGAAAAGTGCCATGGGATATTGAACTGACCCTGCTGAGTTTTGATGCGATAGAGTCTCCAGTAAGCGTGCTGAGTGCCCAGACATCATCAACAGGATTTAGCATAAACTCAGTCTCATGGGCCACACTGTGCCTGGCCATTGGGAGGGGAGGGGCAAGAAGCTTGCCTTCCTTTATGCCTTTATGCTGTGGCTGTGCGTTGTTGTATTCAGTCATATTCCTTCCTTTGCATGCATCAAAGGGGATGAGGTGGTCCGTGACCCTGCCCCCCCCACCCCTCCACACTGGGCTGTGAAGCATATGCTGTGCGTCTTAAGTGGTACAGCAGTGGATGCTCTCAGTCCATGCATCTAAGTGATCCAGAAGTGACCGTGCTTCTCTGAGGCACAATCCTTCCTGCAGGTCCCACTGCGGTGGGAGGGAAGCCAGCAGAAGGTTAATCAGGGCAAGCTGAGTGTTCAGTGTGTGTGTGGCAGTTAGCTTTAGATTCACAAATGAGGATGAGCTCAGAAAGAGCCAAGCCATCGGGACTATGCCAGCTTCACAGCCAAGCAGTCACAGTCACCTACTGTATAACTCTACAGATTCTCCTTCTCATACAGAGCCCGCGAGAGTGACTTGGCTTGTGTTTTCCCTCACTGAGCCAAGCCAAACACCTGGCACGGAACCTCTACAGCACCATCAAACATTCCAGCATCAACAACCAGGTGTGGAAGAGAGATGATACCGGAATAAAACACTGGGCTCCATTCTCCTTGTGGTTACACCAGTTTTACACCTCTGTAACTTCGTCGATGTTCAGTAGAGTTACTCCTGATGTACAGTGGGAATCAGGCCCATTGTCCTTGTTGGCTGGGATTCAGACAGCATTCACAGTGTTTAGTTTTGTTCTGTTTACGAGAGTATTTTGGAAATTGGCCTTATCTAGAGTACAGAATCCTTTGCTTACTAGACTCGACTTCCTTACTAAAGATTTTGCACTGGTCTCGCTGCCATTAACACACTGCTGACCCCACACCTAGGGTGACCAGACAGCAAATGTGAAAAATTGGGACAGGGGGTGGGAGGTAATAGGAGCCTATATAAGAAAAAGACCCCAAAATCGGGACATCTGGTCACCCTACCCACACCAGGCCTAGTTCATCAGGTGACTACAGAGGGTAATTTATCAAATGTCTCTGTGCATTCAAAGTGCAGAGCTGGATTGCTCTGCAATTGCAAGCATTTTCTATACCTCCTTCACTTAATGTGAAAACAGACATACTCCTCGATGAAGAATTTTGGATGTTTGGAACACTGCACAAGAAACAGAAAAATCACCTATCAGGTGCAGAAAAAGGACAGCCCCTTATGTGCCAGATAAACTCCCTTTTCCATTTGCATTTCCACCTTAGCAACTGCTTTCATCATCAGTACACAGGATTACAACATAATCACGCATTAGGAAGCAGGCTAAGCCTTACTTGTGTGTGTATGGGGGGGATGCTGGGGCTAAGCATTGTTACAGCAAGATTTAGGAATTAGAGACTGATGTGCCTGGCAAAGCTAAATTAACCCAAATACCGTGATTATGCAGACAAGATTCAGCATACTAAGGAGTGATATCCTGGAGTGTGCTGCTGGCTAGAGCGCATGAGGTGACACAGTAACACAGATACCAAGGCAAGCATTTGACTGGGAGCATTAATACTGGAAAAGGTTGAACAGCAAAGGTTTTGCTGAGAATTAAAATTTTGCTTGCACAATCTCCATAGAGGACGAAAAGGGTAGAACTGTTGTTTAAGCGTGTAATTAGAGCTGAATATTCACTGAGACAGTTACAAACTCTGTCAGATACTGAGGAATTGGAGCTACAGGTCTCCTGCTTTCTATGCTGGTAACAGAAGGAGAAATATCTCAGCTATTGGAAGAGACATTTGGTTCTAAGTCTCTACCCAGGTAACTTTTTTCTTTATTTGGTTGTAATTAAATCCTTTTTTGCATGTATCTTTTTCACTCATGGTCTCCTTCCAAGGTCGTTTTTTGGGTAAAGTTTCCACAGAATTGGTTGAGACACTTTTTCATTATAGCAGCAGGAAAAAGATGGAAACCTACCAAGTCCCAGGGGAGTATGGGAAAAGACCTACCACTTCCACAATCCACATGGGACTAAGGAAAGCAGAGCTGACTTTGAGGCACTCTCTCAGGAAGCTCAGCACAGTGTAGACCCAAATATGAGTATACTAGATGTGCAAAGAACCAAAATCTGGATAGGCTGGGCATTTAGCCATGCACATCTGTACACCCCACCCCTCACACCCTCCCATTAAGGTGCTACCTCATATTGCAGCCACAATCTCACACTCTTCATCTCCTGGGAGTGCAGCTATTCAGTGATGCAGGTCCTCTTTTCTATGGTTGAAACACCCACAAATTAGGACAGTGTCCTGGGAATGAGAGGCCAGAATATTCCTCCTTTTCAATGCTACCCTCTCCCTTTGGGCCTCTCAATTTTTCCTCCCTCTCACCCATATCAAGGAACCCTCACTCTGTTTTCAAATAGAAATCAATATGACCTTTCCTTTTAACAAGCTAGCTAAGAGCTCCTGATCAGACTCCTAACTTTGCTCCTGGGTCCCTGTCACAGGCTCCTAATTAACCACCTTGTATGAAAAAATAAAGAAAACAATCCCAAGCGATGGGAAACAGCCACCCTCAAACAATCAGCATCTTCTTCCATGAAAAATATATGAGAGAGCCATTAGTGGCAACACTTTTGCTATAAAGTAGGACAGCAGAGACTTTCCCTTTCCCACTTGTTTGAAATATACCTTGGCTACATTACTTGGACCAATTCTTATCTCACTTTCCACCGCAGTTAAACTTGTGGCATTCCTCCTGGTTTTCACACCAGCACTAGTGAGTCCAAAATCAGGCCTTTTGTGTTCTGAATGTCTTTAAAATATCTGCATCTTCCTCCATGGTGGGGGGTGGGGGAGGAGAAAGAATACAAACTAAACATTCTCAAGTCACCACACACATTAACCCAGCAAACAGCTGATTTGATTGGGTGCTGACCAGGGCCCTCAGTTCCTTGAGGCAGGCTTGTTAGTTAAAAGTGCTGCACATGGTTTTTTGTTTGTTTGTTTGTTTGTTGAAATGCCAAGTTTTCTTATGATTCTGAATAAACATGGAGCAAGCAAAAATGTATTATTCTCATTCATTCTTTTAAAAAAAAAATCTGACAAATAAACCAACATAGTTAGAAAGGGCAGGGCAGAATACAAAATTGTCTTGCACTGTAGCTATTATTACTCTTTTTCACTATCCTGCACATCATCATTTGAAAATATGTATAATATAATATACATAATATACATATTTTCAAATGATGATGTGCAGGATAGTGAAAAAGAGTAATAATAGCTACAGTGCAAGACAACCTCAAAAGTGTGAACCACAGGGGTTACAAAACAGAAAGCAAGAAAGAGAACCCCAAATGTAGTATTTTTTACAAATCTCGTGGTTGCAGGGGCCAATTCACAATTGTTGAATGCTTGGGCTTAGTGAGACTATATTACGTTTAAAAAGAGAGGTTTATTGATTACACTACAAATGGAAGAAAAATGTAAAGGTAGCAACTGACTTGTAAATGTACAACAGACTTGTATATTGCATATTTAAAAGCACCTGCTACAACAGCCCATCTATAGTGGAGGATGTACCCCAGTCCTATCCATCGATCATCAGCCACCAGTGCAACCACACTGATGCAAGCCCCTAGGATAGACAAGGAAAACCATGACATGCTCCAGTGCAGCTATGCCACTGGCAGGGCATCATTTTCCAGAATCAGGTCACATTCCCAGTGGATCCAAAGGCTTCATTTCTTTATACAGGAATTTGTGCAGAAATCTATTAGGAATTATTTGTATATCAACAACATTCACTGATGTCGTAAGATGTCATAAGAAACAAGAATTCTTGGTTAATGCTGCCAAGTGCCAGATTTAGCCAGTCTTTGATTTATTCTATCCACAGATAAAGCAAATGCACTAGGTCCACAGGAACCATATTTTAAAAGAAATAGGTCAAATTCATCCCTGCAGTGCCCTGTATGGAGCTACCCACAGGATACATTCAGCCTTGTGTGTTCAGATGCCAAGTTTCAAAGACCTGAAATGCACAATGGCACAATGTGCTGTATTTACCAGAGACAGACCAAAAGCAAACCATCAAAAGGCAACACTCCTGGGCTATGGCGCTTTCATAAACAAGACCTAAATCTCGCAGTTCGGTCTCATTGCTAGTAGGTACAGTTGGGGCAAAGTAACTTTCCACCAGTAGGACAGTACCAAAAGCAACCAAAACACTATGCAGAGGGGTATATATATTGCAGCTTCTGCCCATGGTATCTATCCACTTTGGAGGTCTCATCTGCAACTTCATCTCTGGGCCCACAGCTCCTTCACCACAGCTGTCAGGTTACCCCCAGGTAGAATGTTCCCCCGCTGAATCAGGCAGTTGTTCTGCATAGATCACACCTGCCCCCTGTCAGTCAAAGGGGCCCAGTATGTGAGCCTGGCAGTGGGGCTGGTAGAGTCACTGACTCCAGCTCCTAGCCATGGGTGAGGTTTGGCTGCTGCATGGACGCTACACTGCCATCCCTGAGTGGGGTTGCTCCTCAGGCTACACACGGGGATACATAGCTATAGACGCAGGCCAGGCCATGTCTTTCTGGCTGGCTCCATGCCAGGGAGCTCCATTGGGTGAGGACTTGAGCCCAGATTTGAATAATACCACGTAAGCACACATCTTGTACCTAGCACTGTTTGACAGCGGCGTGAGTTTCAGTGCCAACTGGAGTCTGATATGAGAGCTAGCTCTTAGCACCCCAGATGAAAAGGAGACTGTATTTAATGAAAGGGAAATTGTGCTGCTGGAGCCTACCACTGCCCCAGATTGACTGGAATAATCCTGAATGGGGTTTTCCCCAAAAGAATAGGTAGATTGGCCAATAAGGAATAAAACAGCTCTGCCCCATGACCTCCTTGGTGTGCTGACTTTTAAATAGCTCAGAGCACAGGCAGGAAAATGCAGACCTGGTGAGTCGCAATGCAAACCCCCCCCCCTTTTTTTTAAGTAGGATCACTGATCCATTAGTCAATTACTTGAAGAGCCACTCTAATTTGGCATCCAATTGTTTTCCCAGCTGCTCCTGTGTCTGATCTCTGATATCAGATGTATGAGCAGCATGCCTGTGAAAGAGGAGTGCAGCCACAGAATAAAGGAACCACGAGGGGACTAGGTTGTCTGTCTGAAGAGTGCTGCATACATTAAAAAAAAATCAAAATATTGGCACCAAAATTTCTCAGTGTCAAAGGTAAAAAATAATTGGTGCCTCTCCCCACTGGCTAGGGGGAAATATCTTAATGGGAATTACAGCTTCTTACAGTGGAGAAAGTTTCTTCATTCTTCAGCCTATAAAGGACACCCTCCTTAAGTGCTGATGATAATAACCAACAAATAATTAATATTACTTAGCACTTACAGCTTTTTCTACCCTAGATTTCAAACTGCTTTGCAAAGGTTGGTGGGGGGAGGCGGGGGAGTGAGGTGCAGAGAGATTGAAAGTGGTTCGCCCAAAATCACACAGGCAGGCAGTGGCAGGGCCCAATGCAGAACTCAGCTTTCCTGGCCTCTCCTCCTGCTGCCTAGTCCCAAGACCATACTGCTGCTCCTTTTTTCAGAAAATCCAAAACTAATGGGTCGTACCGTGCCATCAGCATTTAAGAACTCTTCATTGATTTCTGTGTGGAGTTCTGATTTTAAAAAAGAGTGGCACAATCTTATTGATTAGATAACGTGAAGGACTGAGAAGAGGCGAAAGAGCTGAATTGTGGGGGAGCAGGCTAGTGGTAGCTAAAAGCTCAATACTGGAACTATTTTCTAGAGACCAGAATCTGCCACCTTTGCTCATATGGAGCAGGACCTGACACCATTGACTTCCATAGGATTACTCATAGAGTAAGGCTACTGGAATCTTAGACTGGTGGATGTCTTTTCCTCCAAAGACTGGAATATTTGCCTCCTATTATGATAACCAACTGTTATTTCACTCCCAGTTAGCAGTCATCTTACATTCAGATGTCTAAATTTCATATGTTGTGTGTATTCTGCAAGACAGATCACACAGGCTGATCATTCACATGACTTCTTTTTGGATGAACCTATCCAGGTGGCAGTGTTGAAGAAATGGGTTTGGAGTAAGAGACAGTGAGACCAGCTTATCATCCAGAGCCTCCTAGCCAGATGGAGATGGTAGAAAGCATTACTAAAGTGTGGGCCAATTATGGGTGTGGTGTTGGCTTCACAGGAAGCTACTAGGCTGTCTCTCTGAATCAAAATGCTATCAAAATGCAATGGGGAAACTGAAGCAAAATGGCAGAGTTGATGACAACACAACATTCAGTTTTTACCATACGTTTGGATTTCATTGCATTCCCTCATCCTAAGGGCTCAGTCTTTGTGCTGTGTTATGATCAGTGGGGATTTTTAGGTGATCAGTTCACAGAAGAATGTTACAAAACCAGCCCTCCTCAGGCTGCAGTGTCTAAGTTTTGCACCATGCAAAATCCCACCCCATGCACAATTAGCAACTTAAATTGACAAGCTCGGGCATTCTAAATGCTTAATAGCAGATCGTAATCTGCCATATCACCAAAACAGCTTGATGGTACATCTCGGAACTAATGTGGTACATTCTGCTACCTGCCAATACTCCCTATTTAGAAGGAATGGGTTCTATTTAATTCCCAAAACATGCAACATTTCTCCCTGGTGTTACTGCAGATCGTTTTACTGGCATGAGGCCAAATCCTGGATCCAGCAGAGAGCTGCTAGAGTACTCCCTGGGGTGGTACCAAATTGTTCTGGAAGGGAGAGAGAGGGCAGAATCTTCCAGCTGTGATGCAACAACAGAGCATCTCCACAATAGCGACAAACAGGGGTGGCTCCAGGCCCCAGCACGCCAAGCGTGTGCCTGGGGCGGCAAGCCTTGGGGGCACTCCGCATGCCTGCGGAGTGTCCGCTGGTCCTGCGGCTTCAGCGGACCTCCCGCAGGTGTGCCGCCGAATCTGCGAGACCGGGAACCTCCCGCAGGCAAGCCGTCAAAGGCATCCTGCCTGCCGTGCTTGGAGCAGCAAAATACCTAGAGCCCCTCCGGCGACAAAGAGTCCTGTGGCACCTTATAGACTAACAGAAGTATTGGAGCATAAGCTTTCATATATACTCCAATACTTCTGTTAGTCTATAAGGTGCCACAGGACTCTTTGTCGCTTTTTACAGATCCAGACTAACATGGCTACCCCTCTCCACAATGCGTACTGACAGCTATTTCTCCCTCTCCATGGGGGGTTTGGGTTGGTGGATGCCAACCTCTCTCCCTGAAAGTCTGCCCTCCTCCCCAAACCTTCCCCCCAAACATGCACACATTGAGGTGCAGTGAATTCCCTACGTGGGCTGTCTGCATTTTACCCACCTTGCGCAACAGAGCCACATTTATGTTCAGAGCATTAGCAATCTTCCCCTTTTAAGGTCTGACCCATACCCCATTAGAAAAACTCTCATTGAATAGGCTTTGGATCAGGTATTTAATGCATTTCAGTCAGTAGGGTGACCATATTTCCCTATGCTGAATACGGGATACCTGGTAAAATTACTCATATTCAAGCAAGTTCAATGACAATCAATCAGAACTATGCAGTACAGACATTCAACTGAACATCAAGTTGACTGAGCCCCTGTTAAAAAGAAATACGGCGTAGCTGGATTCTTTTTATTTACCTTCTTATCTTTAAGGCTTTAGAGTTCACACGGGGAGGGGTGACATACACACGGGGAGAGGTGACATACACACACTCCCATACACTTCTCTCACACAGGGGAGGGGGAGTGACCGACCGACCCAACCCTCCCTGCCCGGCGCTCTCTGCCCTCCATGCCTGGCTGGGCCCCCAAAACAGACCTGCCTCTCCTGGTACTTAGCGCTGCATCTTCCCAAGGCAATACATGGGGGCGGCACACAGGGTCACATGCCCCCCACACACACACACACACAGAGATTTCTGCCAGGATTCACACCAGAATGTGGCCAGCAGTAGCCTTTCGGCACTATGCGAGAGGGAAGGGAAGGAAGCTGCTTCCAGCCCTGGGGTTAATTAAGCCCTAAGGATGCATTGTGCACCAGGGCCCAGGGAACCTGACTGCAGGGGCTTCATGGAACCTGGCCAGAGAGGTGGCTCAGCAGGGTAGGGTGCCTAGGGGACAGGATGGAGCAGCTCCACGCTCCCTGGGGGCAGGACTCAGGGCAGTGGGGGATGAAGAGGGTGCTAAGCCCCTGCCCAGAGGGCTGCTGTGAAGCCTGCAGGGTCAGAGGGCAAACAGGCTGGAAATAGTTTCCTTCCACCTTCCTCACCACTCCAGAGCTTAGCTGAGGGGTGCAGAGGCTTCCCCGGGCCAGCATTGTGCGGGGCTTTGGCACACACAGGGCTCTGAGCTGGAGGGTCTTGGGCTTTCCTGGGGCGCCGGCCCAGCCCGAGGCAGTGTAGGGAAGGAAGGAACCTGCCGGCCAGGCTGTTGGTGAGCTGAGTGCTCTAACCTGGGGCTGGTTCTCCGCACAGCGCTGGGAGTGGGATGCGCCCTGCCGGGTCAGGGGGCATAGGTGGGGTTGGGAGCATGAAGAGGCAAAGCAGGGAGAGGACAGCGAGAGGAGGAGCACATAAAGGACTGATGGGTGGGCAGCCAAGGTGACACGTAACTGGCCTCTGCCTGGCGCCTGCCTGCACTCACTAACCACTGCAGCTCACAGCGCGCAGCCAGTGCCGGCCAGAAACGTGACGAGGGACGGGCCCTGCTGGCCGAGAGCCAGCACCCAGCGGGGGCTGCACTGATGGACCAGCAGGGGGAGCAGCCGGCCCTGTGCACTGCATCTTCGCCCTGCCAGTAGCCTTGCACACATACACACACTCACCGCTGGTGGGCTGGCAGCTAGCAAGCAGGGATCCGTCCAGCAGCAGAACCCTCCAGAACTGATGACAGGGAGACAGAAAATACAGGACAATTTGCCTGCTTTAAGAAAAAATCGGGACACCTGCAGGAGGGCTTAAATATAGGACTGTCCCTTTAAAAACGGGACGTCTGGTCACACTATCAATGAGGTTAAAGAAGTATCCTTGCTTTTCCTTCCCTCAAACAGTGGCAGTTTTCAAACAGTGGCAGTTATGCCTATTGGAAACCTCACTGAACCCTGTGACGGGGTACACAAACTCCACATGAGACAGGAAGGGGTTACAGCCCTGCCCCACCACACCTATGATGTATGCCGGATTTGAAAGAGGAGCTTTAAAAGGGAAAAGCGCAGCTCAGAGAGTCCCAGCCCTGGGAGGTGGACAGAGCTCTCAGCCTCAGCTCTAGAGAGGAGCATAGCACAGTCAAGCTGCCTTAGGTCAACTGGAGTGGCAGCACAGATGGCTGAAGGACCCTCCTGGATAAGAAGACCTGGTGCTGCTCTTTATTTCTGTTAGTTCAGTTTTCTTTCTTTTCTCCTATTGGGTGCAGGGACCAGGGGCCTACTGATGACATGAGCCCCTTGAGGAGAAGATGGGTTGATGTAGGAAGCAGCCAGGGAGAAGCAAGAGGTCTGACAAGACAGTCCTGAGCCACTTGCCACAGGGTCCCTGGTGTGGGAGGGAGGTCGGTCCTGGGTTTCCCTACAGTCTCACTGTGGAGCCTAGTGTTAAGACCCCTGACCTAAGGGCTGAAAAGATGACAGGGTCTGGACCTATGAGGTTATTGAATTAAACTCTGATTTATCCCTGGGTGAGATTAAACCAATTGACACAGCAAGAAATGTGAATTACAGTCAAATAAGTCAACATTCACTTTCAGTACAATGTAATATATTTCAACTTTGTTCTAGATTAAGTGATATCAAACTGTACCTATATAGTACATACATAAGCAGTCATAGATAAGAGCTTACTGACACTAATCCACTTCAAAACATCGTTTACACCACTTCAAAGACAAACACACTTTCGGTGACCTTGCAGAATTTGCAGTCCCTTGGCTTTGACTTGAAATATGAATCTCCTGCAATAAATGACTAGATCCATACAAAATGGACAGTAGAGGGGTACATGGTAGAAATCAAATAAAGCAGGAAGAGAATATGTAGGGAAAGATCACTGACTACTTCCTGTGGAGTAACAGCAATTAGCACATATACATGTAAGCCTATCACTAAATAATTGGTTAATGAGGAAAAATACTATTTCTGAGTGAATAGTTCGTGGGAGCAGCCTAGAAGCCAATTGAAGGAGCTAGATGATGATAGCATTGGTATGGGCAGACAAAAGCTTCAGAAGGGTGCGTCATTTGGTCAGAGAGAGGGACGCTAGCAATCACTGAGTGAGAGAAAGACCCCCATTGGCCAGGGAGTATAACTGCCTAACCAGGGCACAGGGTAGGTGATACCAACAGAGTGACCACTGTAAATCAGTGCCCAGGTATACCATATATTACAAATGTCCAGTCTCTTGGAAATGAGTAACAGCCAAAGCAACAAAGAAATAAAGCCACTGCCAGCAGGAGCAATAATACCAGAACCAGAGCTACTTCTAGCCCACTTGGGCTGTAATTGCAAACTCAAAGATTTCCATGGGGGAAAAGGCCTCCACATGTTATTCTTTAGCCACAATTAAAATGTATAACACAACAGAGTACTAGCGACGCCCCTTGTCCTCTGGTAAAGGCCTCTCACCCTCTAGCACCTCAAAGCTTAGAAGGAAGGAATCAAAACATTACTACCAACTGCTAATGGAAATTCTCCTTTCATTCAATTAGAAGCAAGACCTAAGAATGCTCAGGTGAAGCTGCAGCAGCAAATAAATACATCTGGGTATAGATCACTACGTTTTGTGAGCCATTGTATTTGTAATATGGTTGGTCAATCCTATTGTCATAGAAATGTGAAAATATTGAACCTATGCATAAGAATTGTCAGTTTTGCTGTCTGGAACACCAGGAAGGGATCTGTCAGCTCCTGTAGGATAAGCAGTTTGGGGCCAAATTCACAGGTGTGTGTAAGTCTAGACTCAGAGGGAGTTGATGTAAGTTGGTCTAATTTATACCTTCTTCTGACCCCCTCAGCATGGATGATAGAGCAACTCAGATGCCCTCTAGCCTTTAAGGCTGTGTCTTTACTAAGGCCATGTTTCTACCCTGCCCCAAAGTTTTGAAGGGCTGCATTGTAACTCCCCTGTGGAGACACTGCGGCTGCGAACTTAAGGGTCCCTTGTTCTCATTAATGTAGTTCTCTTCAAAGAGAACTCTGTAGTCTCTTCAAAGAGGACTATATTAGCGCAAACCAGGGACCTTTATGTTCGAGTCCACAGCACACACACGGAAGTTGCAGCACAGCACTTCGGTGTGCAACGCTATTCACACAAGGGTTCGCAGAACTGCGAGGCAGTGTACATATGCCCTAAGCTTTAAAAGGGTGCTGTTGGAATGTGTAAGTTAATATGTCCTAGCTACTGTGTTCTAATAAGCTAGTGTAGACTAGTGAGGAGCCTGGGCTTTAACTTAACCAGTTTAGCATGCAGTAAAGTCTACACTGCCAGATCTAGTCTAGTCTACACTAGACTTTTAGAACATGTTAGCTAATGATTTACACCTTTAAATCCTAGTCTGGGAGAAACCTGTTAGACTCACTGAGCCACACTGCCATCCACCACTTTGTAATTTACATCCCCCTCCATTTGCACATCATATCTGAATTTGTCCCTCTGAGTCTGAGTGCAAAGGACTGCAAATTAGTGCAAAGGGGACAAATTTCTTGTCCAGTTGCACTAACTCCATTAAAGTCAATGGAGTTGGACCAGACTGGCCTAAAGAGTCTTAACTTAGAGCACCTTACAAATCACTCCTGAATTTGGCTAATGTTGTATATTGCCAGTAAAAATAGCCAGCATCTAAAGAAACTAATTTTAGAATCTAAAGCACAATGAAAAGGAAGAATTTCAAATTATCTACTAGTAACTTGTTTAATTAGTAGAGGGGTAGCCGTGTTAGTCTGGTTCTGTAGAAGCAGCAAAGAATCCTGTGGCACCTTATAGACTAACAGACGTTTTGCAGCATGAGCTTTCGTGGGTGAATACCCACTTCTTGCATCCAACGAAGTGGGTATTCACCCACGAAAGCTCATGCTGCAAAACGTCTGTTAGTCTATAAGGTGCCACAGGATTCTTTGCTGCTTGTTTAATTAGGAAAATTCTGGTTTGTTCATTAGATTGGGAGGTATGCATCCCACCCCCAATGCTGGTAGATTGGTTAAATGATATTCATGTCCTTAAAGAGACAGTCAAGTAGCATAGGCCCCAAATTTCACATACACCTCTACCCCGATATAACGCTGTCCTCGGGAGCCAAAAATCTTACCACGTTATAGGTGAAACCGTGTTATATCGAACTTGCTTTGATCCACTGGAGTGCACAGCCCCGCCCCCCTAGAGCGCTGCTTTATCACGTTAAATCCGAATTCGTGTTATATCAGGTGGTGTTATATCGAGGTAGAGATGTACATGCAAAGCTGAGCATATCACAATAGCAAATGTCTTTCTGAGTCCACTCAGAGGATTCTTTTTGAAGTCAATCACTATCATACATTTTTTTAAAATCACAATTTCTATGGACCCTACAGAGGGGACACAGGCACAGCTTTGTCTCTATGTTGGACGTTGCATAAGTGCAGTGATTTTTTTTTAACTCAGCACTTCAGTCATCCAGTTACAAAAAACCCACCTAGATGGTATCTGGAGGGCATTTGCTACTATACACAGATGGAATTAATGTGAAATGTTGGACTTTAACAACTGATTGTCCCTTTCAAGAACAATTCCTAAAGACACTATTATACCAATGCTGTGAGAGGAAAACAGCAAAATCGTTCAATCCAGCTCTGCTTACTGAAGGAAGCAAAGAAACTCTCCCTGTGGTTAGTAAAGGTTTTCACTTCAACACTGTGCTGACACTGAGCCAAACCTGAGTGAAATGTGCTGCCATGTCTAGATGTTAAAAGACTACTGTGCCAGTACATGTGGGGTTAATTGTGAAGTTATATCTTTGGTTGTTAAAATTCATGAGGTGTAAAATACAAATTGCACGTGGTAGATGAGCTGTCTTTAAAGTTTATATATTACTTTTTTTTCCCCCTCTGGTTCAAATTGCTGTTGGCACAAGCTATTTAGAACTCACAAAAGAGGAAAGCGTATTCTGCATGAGGCAGAGATTACACTGGAAGGTCCTGCCAATACTGTGTCTAGACGGTGTTTATAGATGTTTGACTGCAGGAAGCCAAGGGAAACCCATGTCGTACCCATGCATGAACAATCACAGATCACAATTAATAGTTTACTTTCATTTCTTCCTCTTTTCAACATTTTCAGTTGTAACGAGATGTATCGCTATCTTTGAAGTTTAGCCTCTTGTGTTTGATTATTCCTGCAGCTTAGTTTGTGAGTTTCCTATGAAGAACAACAACAAAACATATTTAAAAAAAATGATTCCCAGGGCAGTAATGTGTTTTTACCATTAATTCCATTTCTTATGTGCCTTTTATGACTTGGGATTTTGGAGCAAAGTTTCTGCATTTCCGCTGGTACTGTTCCATTTCTTTAATATTGTCATTTACAAACTTATCATCCGCAGGGGGGAAAAAGAGCTATTGAAATTCACATGTATTTCATTCCAATTTGTAAGCATTTCTTGTTTTCCTGCTCTGTAACTCTTTCTCCAGAGTTTTAAGATCTGTATTTGAGATGAACATGAATATCTTCATCCTGAACTCTCCACACTCTGCGATTTTCCTTGAATAAGTCCCTTCACACCAAGGCTAGAATTAGGGATGAGAGAATTGGCATAGAAAAAATCTAGAACATTCTGACTGAGCCTCAGCTTTAGCACAGCAAACCAAACAGAACTCAAACCATGATTAAGGTATGGATTGGTTGGAATAGGAAATTTAAATATTGAAATGTTTGTTCTCCTGCCTGTCTGAAATAAATTCTGCCCATGCAAGCCAAGCTACTTCAGATTGTTGATTAGCTTCAGCAAAGGCAGAGTGAAGGAAAGGGGAAAATTATTTGTACATTGTCTATTTCTGGTTTCAAGATGAGACTTTTATTTTTTTTTCTTTCTAGTATTTGTGATTGTGCTCTGTGACTCCCAGATTATCGGTGTGATTATTGTTCACACAGAATGTAGAGATACAGATACACAATCAGACATATCTTACATGTCTAAAGTACCTCTAGAAGGGCCACAACATGGTTTACAGCAGTGGTGGGCAACCTGCGGCCCATCAGGGTAATCTGCTGGCAGGCTGCGAGACATTTTGCTGACATTGACCATCCACAGGCCTGGCCCCACACAGCTCCCAGTGGCCGCGGTTCACCGTTCCCAGCCAATGGGAGCTGTGGGTAGCAGCACGGGCCTCAGGACCTGCTGACTGCTGCTTCCTGCAGCTCTCGTTGTCTGAGAAAGGTGAGCCACGGCCACTGGGAGCCACGGGGGGCCGTGCCTGCGGATGGTCAATGTCAGCAAAATGTCTTGTGGCCTGCAATCAGATTACTCTGATGGGCCGCATGTGGCCTGTGGGCCACAGGTTGCCCACCACTGGTTTACAGAATGAGCCAGATCCTGGGCCCTGCTGGGGCCATTTTGCATTGGCATACCAGCAGAAAACAACCAGAAACCCAGGGGATCTGAACACAGGAGAATTCCATTGCATGAAGGAATCCTCCTGTGATATAGAACTGCTCTCACAACTTGTAGACCGATTTCTGCCAGCCCTCGGCTCACAGGTAACGTGGTGAGAGCTAGGATGCTGCTGCATCTGGTTGATTCCTAGCTGACAGAACATCCATGGGCACCCAGATGTAAGTTAGAGCAGTTGTGAGGCTCCTTTAGCTTATACCAGGAATCAGCCCACCCCAGCCCTCGTTGCCCCTGGTAACAGGGAAGTAGCTTAAAAAGCCACCTTTACCTCCTCAGACTCCCTGGTCCTGCACTGAGTGCTTCTTGTCTGGACCAGAGGATCTGTCCCAGCAGATGCAACTTTTCACCCTTCACTGAAATGTGTCCACTTCTGGGGTGATAATCAAACCAAGATGACATTCTGTGCTGATAACCAGGATTTTAGGAGGTGATGTGCTGGAATCATTTATCCAGTGGATGCTACAGGAGATATTTCAAGTAGCAAAGTATAACTCGCCTAGTAGGAATTAGGCCAGGAAGCTGAGGAAAATGCCCTCATTCTTGCAGAAAAGGCCCAGTGATCTTTACTGAGTGTCAATGCTCCAGAGCTCAGTTTTAGGTGAGGTGTAGGACGCTTGTCAGGATCATCTGGTTACATCTAACTTAATCAATACCCTGCCATTGCAGGGGCCACAGGCATTGGCATACCTTGGTCCTGCCTTTTCTCTGCCTGTGGCACATAATACTTTAGTTTAGTATAGTTTCCTGAGGGTGGTGTTTCCTTGGCCTAATTTCAGTTGTTAGGTTCAGTGTGTGGGTGTTGGTGACCTGTGTTACACAGGAGCGCAGACTGGTTGTTCTGGTGGTACCTTCTAGCCTTAAGCTCTATGATCTCTCACCATGACACCTGAAATTCTGAATAGCTGGATTTCAATGCACATTAAGACCAAATATGTTTGCTAAAATAATGTTTAAGCTTCTGGCTAAATGTAAAATAGCAAAGAAATTCTGAGCTAAGGCTCCCACTCCACTGTTAATTCAGTGGCCCAAGCTTCAGCCCACAGCACAGTTTGATACATACGGGTGACAGCTGTGTTCAAAAATGCTTGTCAAAGAAAAACAATTCTGGCTGAACCATGTTTGACAACAGCTTTCCAACACAGCTGTAGCATGAATTCCCTGCTCAGTCTGCAAGGGATTTTCTTACATACTAGCCCAAACCATGCTGTAAACTACCTCTCTGTGTGGTCTATTGGATAGTCTCTGAGCACAGTTTGTGGCCATGTCAGTTGTGAAAGCAAACCGAGTTTAAAAATGGCTTCAAATACAGCCAAAAGTCAGAGTGAAAAATTCATCCCTGCCCTAAAAACACTTTGTGCCAGCAGGACTGCCCCTGCCAGACACTGAGCTGGCCTAGCTAACTCTACACTATTCCCCACAGGAATCCACACTGCTGGGGGGATGCCAGGAAAGGAGACATGGTGGAAGTGCTCCGACACCCCAGTTCATCCCAGCTGTCAGAACAGCACATAGGGACTATTACTCTGAAGCCAACCCCCCCATCCCTAGACTTCACAGCTCCAGCCTCCAACTTCAAAGTGCTGTCTACACAGCACAAGCACCAGGGTGAGCCCCGTTCACCCAAGTTTGTCATCCCAGACTGGGAAGCTTCCTCTGAAATGCTCTGAAGACAAATTCTTAGTGGCCCCCAGCAGCACTGGGGTCAGGGTGGTACATTAAAGAATTTCTCATATAGGGGGCATAGGCCTAAGTAATGCAGGAGGTATGTTTTGTTGGTATCTCCTAGTCTTCAGCTTGCCGGTACTGGCCTGCATGTATTGCAATTGCTTGGGATAATTGTTGGAATTAAAAAAGAGTGCAACCCCTAAGTCATTTTTGCATTTCTGAGTTCCAGTTGGAAGCACACTGTAGTATCTTCTTAGAGGTTTTGTTGTTTGTCTTGGTTCCAGAGGCAGTAATATAATATATAATGACATAGTTTAAATCATTTTCCCATTGCTGACACTTTTCAATATGACACAAACTCCCTGTTCACTTGAACAGCATTAAAAATGCCTAGGAAGTACTTTGTTTAGCCTCTCACTGGTTTCTCCCATTTCTATCATAGCTAAAGTAGCTCCTAACATTTCCCAGTTATCTTTCTTTCTTGAAATCAATAGCAGTTAGGTGCCTAGGCACTTTTGAAAATCCCACTAGGCATCTATCTGCATCTTTAGGCACCTAAAGGCCTTTAAAATACTCCCCTTCTCCCATCCTTTGCCTGGCTTGTCTAGTAAGATTTTAAGCTCTTCAGGGGGCAGTTTGTCTCTTACTATGTTCTCTACCACACCTAGCACAATAAACCCCATTTCATGGCGGAGCCTTCTAGGCACCACTGTAATATACAGAATAATAGCAACAATCTCTAATATTTTAAATAACGTAGAGTTGATAAGTCACATTTCTCAACTTTTTTACTCAGGAGAGTCAAATATCATGTAAGTGCAATGTCCATTCAGCCTAAATGCTGCAGCGTTTCCTAGATCCAAAAGGCAACCAAAACATTCCCAAACTAGGTGCTAACTGTGTCCCTGGACATAGCTCAATAGCTATCATATGAGCCAGTCTGCCTATCCTCTGTCTCAGTTCAACCGTCTAGGATTGGCTCTTCATACAGGCAAGCACATTTGCAGAGCTGCCCGCCATTTATAGACACGGCCATGATTTTCAAAACCGATTCATGATTTTGGGTCACTCGGTTTTGAGTACTCAGCTTGAGACACCTTGCAGGGGCCTGATTTTCTGAAAGTGCTGAGCTCCTACCTTCTGAAAACCAGACTCCTTTAAGGAATCTCAAGCTAAGCACCCAAATATGGAAACACCCAAAATCACTAGTTGCTTTTGAAAGTGATGGCCATGGTGCTCTTCCTACAAGATGGAGCTGGCTGTTTCTCTAGAAAAAGTTTGAAGAACCTGGGAAGGAGTCTTCTTAGAGACAGAGAAGAGATCATCATGATTATCTAGGCTGACCTTCGGCACATTGCAGGCCACAGAACTCACCCACTCACTCCTGTAATAGACTCCTAACCTCTGGCTGAGTTACTGAAGTCCTCAAATCATGGTCCAAAGACTTCAAGACATGGGACTGAAGGACGTGGTGATGCTAGGGGTAGGTCTACTCAGGGATAAAATACCCGCGGCTGGCCCGGATCAGCTGACTTGGGCTTGTGGGGCTCGGGCTCCAGGTTGAAAAATCACTATGTAGACATTCAGGCTTGGGCTCCAGCCCAAGCCCAACCATCTATACAGCAATTTTTAGCCCTGCAAGCCCAAGTCAGCTGACCTGGGTCAGCTGCAGCCATGCTGTGGGTCTTTTATCCCTTTTCAGACACACCGTTGGAGTCCTACTGTTACTCGGAGAGTAGCCAAAAGGCATGAATTGTCAGGAAGTAAAAAAGTCCCCACAAAGGGAATTGCTGCCACAGGAGCAGATTGAGAAATAAAAGTAGGTCAGAAAGGGAGACTTACTTTTCCAGTCAGCGAGACGCTGCCTACTGCTTTGAGACTAGACTGCGTGAACTGTGATTATGGGATAGTAATATCGTAATATTTCATAACAGCTCTTAGGAAAGACATTTCTGGCTTCTGGTGAGCAAGGGCAGAAATGGTCTGTGAGCAAAGGAGGGCTAAGTTCAGTGCAAATTTCCAAGAGATAAGTTCAGGAGACAGAGGATGGAAGGCCTGATGCATTCTGATAGTGCTGAGCACAAGAGACCCAGAACACTTCTCTGACTCAGTGATCATTTGCTGCCCCAACAGCATTCTTCACACATCCAGCACCAGTAAGGCTGAGTACTCTTGGCACTGTGAGTCAAGAGAAACAAGAGGCTGTTAAGCAGCTAGCAGAGTCAGTGGGGAGAGAATCTTGCTGGCTCCAGAGACACAGATGGATTTTAAAACATCTGCTTGGGGTTGAACGCAGTGACCATCTGAAGTTAATCCTCTGCCTCGGGGTGGGTGGCCGGCATAAGGAATTACTTGATTGCAGGGGATGGACCAGCTGAATAAGGGATTTTTTGATAAGAATAAGAGACAAGGGTAACTGGAGGCGTAAGGGTAGGGAGCCACAAAGGAATTTAGGTGCCTAAATCTTGGTTTTGGGCACCACTGTGAGCCACAAAACTCCTGCTTGGTGCCACCTAACCCTGTAGGTGCCTAAAGTCACCTACATTTTTGTAGTAAAAGTTCCCTAGGTACCTATGTTTCTGCCTCTGACCATGCACACTGCTCACTCTAGGCACCCAGCTGCCTTCCTCCTGCCTAAGCCCCAGAGCAATTCACAAACCAGGGGAAAGAAAGGTGATCAGCCTCCTAAGTCACAGGCGAGGCACGATCCTGTAGATGTGCTCAAAGCAGGGGCGGCTCCAGGCCCCAGCACGCCAAGCGTGTGCTTGGGGCGGCATGCCGCAGGGGGCGCTCTTCCGGCACCGCAAGGGCAGCAGGCAGCTCCGGTGGACCTCCCGCAGACGTGCCTGCAGTGGGTCCGCTGGTCCCGCTGCTCCAGTGGACCTTCCGGGAGGTCCACCGGAGCCGCAGGACTGGCGACCGGCAGAGCGCTCCCCGCGGCGTGCCGCCGTGCTTGGGGCGGCGAAATGGCTAGAGCCGCCCCTGGCTCAAAGGCCATCTAACTCCACATAAACAGTGGAGGAAGGGGTCAGACAGATTCATTCTAACTCTTTCAGAGGCCCAGTTAATATTTAGCTATTCCATTATTTAATTAAAGAGGAGCCATTTAAAATAGGAGAGATTGAGGGATCCCCACATCAGAATATTCCACAGCCTAGTGGTTAGGGCTCTCACCTGAGAGGTGGCAGATCCCTGGTCAAATCCCTGCTCCTCCTCAGACAGAAAGGAGACTTGACTGGGGGGTTTCTCATATGCTAGGCGAGTATGCTAACCTGTGGGCTGAAGAGCGCAAGGGCAGCCATCTTTCCTCCCCTCCCCCAGCTGTTCAGTGTGGAGCTAGGTGGCCTTGAGCATGCCTACTGCATCGGGCCTTGCATGTGACTTAGGTGGCCAAATGTCTGTCTTCCCCAGTTCATGAATTGAAAGCAGAGCTAGGCTCCTCCTTGCAGCCTTGACCTAGGCACCTTTCTCCGTGAGAGGGGCAGGCCTTAGCTCACACCCCTCTCATTGGCATCTACCAATGGCTAGCTTAGGTGACTCCTGGTATGCTGGCTTTGTGGATCCCATGCTAAGGCTCCTCTCTCTCCCCATTCATTGTATAGGAACCTAAGTGCCTAACTCAGCTTTGGGATCACAGTGTTGTTCCTGTGATTGTCTAGGGGCAGTAATGTTAGGCATTCTGACGCTCCACATTGCAACATCTAAGGACTTTGGTGTATCCAGGCCTAAGCAACTTCAAGGTGTCTTTTCCCAGCAAGTGATTAACTACAAATTCAGATGGGAAGAAGGTGATCAGAGGTTGCCACTTTTTAAAGTCCTTTTGATAAGGCTGGTTCTGATGTAATAAGCTATTTGTTTGTTTGTGTCTCCTGAAAGAGATGGCAAATAGCTAGGGAACGTAATCCTCTCAGACCCAACACTGCTGGCTTGTGCAGATTTGTCTGAGGCAGCATCCAAAAAGGCCCAAACAACAACCCCCCAAAATGTTATTTAATGTCTCATGCTCTTTTGTGCACATGCTTTTTTGCTCTCCCTTACCCCTATTATTTTCTTTCACCAAATTGCAGAGGGCTGTTTCCCGGCACCGTTCCGCCAGCTGAGCGGGTGGGAGACTGACTATGTCATCAGTTATTCAGCACAGTCTGTCTCTGCTGGCCTGAGGCCTGGGGATCCCAGAATGACCTTAGAATCGAATATCTCTGCCAGTTCCCTGAACTGCCCTGTCTGATAAACATCCCTGCCAAAATACATGCTCTCAAAAGCAAGCGGATTATTTAGGTGCATGGGGTGGGAAGGAGTAGAGGGCAAAGGCATTGGTTAAGGGGAAACTCACCCGTCCTGCCTATTTGTTTTAGCTATGGTATAGCGGCATTTCTGAGAACCTACATGTACATGATAAGCTTGGTGAAATAACACACTTGCTTAAAGTAGCCTGAATATATTAGGCAAGTTCCCCACCAAATGTAATCTGAAGACCAAACTGAAAAACACTTTGAACCTTAAAAGGACACTGTCAGACCATTTAGCCCAGAAATGTAATACAACTTTAAAGTGATGCATTCTCATACAAAAGTGGCCCTTGGCCAAACTTCATGATTTTTTTAAATTAAATCACTCTTGCTGCTGCTGAGTCATTCTTCTTTAATGACACTCCAGATCTGACACAAAACCAAAAATACCTGATTTCCAAGCAGGCTGGTTCGGCTTTTTGTGGGGACACCTAAAGCATAAGGCCATGTCTAAACTGGCAGCTAATCATGCAGGGCCAGTGTTTATAACTATGTAACTGTGAGATGCTGTGCTATAGTTTTCTGTTATCCCAGAGCTGTCAACTGCAGAGTCGCTTGCATCATAGGCGCTGACTCCATGGGTACTCCAGGGCTCAAGCACCCATGGAAAAAAAGTAGGGGGTGCTCAGCACCCACCAGGTACACAGGTTCCAGCCCCGGGCTGGCCGCCCCTCAGCTGTTTGCTGGGGCCCTGGGGCTGGCCGCTGATCAGCTGTTTGGCTGGCTGGAAGCACTAGGAGGAGGGAGGGAGTGGAGAGGAGAGGAGCCAGTGACGGGTGGGGGGCCTTGGGGAAGAGGTGGGGCAAGGGCAGGGCCTCAGGGGATGGGGTGGAGCAAGGGCAGAGTGGGCACAGGGAGCATCCACAGGGAAAAATAAAGTCAGTGTCTGTGGCTTGCATCTTCCTCGGAAGGATCTGGTGATGGACCCTATCCTGTTACAAGATGATTATTATTTATATAACCATTATGCTATGGCAATTTGTAGGTCCTGAACCTTTAAATATATGCCATCTCTGTTTCAGAAGGTAGTTTGAGATGGAGGCCCTTGCAAAGTGAGGGACACACTCTGCTTTCGCTCTCGTGAAGTTTTAATAATGGTTCATTCTTTGTCAGTTGTATCCTTTATTCTAAAATAAAAGTCAATTAGTCCCATGCTTGTCAATCCAGAAACCTGGAGATTTTAGGCAAATTATGCAATGCCCATAACAGCATGTTCAAATATGTGCTGTCTGATTTGCATAAGATTCAGGGGAACTTTCCTGCCTACTCCCTCAGTCCCCACAAAGACTTCCCCTCATCCCCCCCTTTCTCTCCACATGAGAGTTCCATCCATATCCCTCTCTCTTTGTTTCCATTCAAGCCTTCTCCCTTTGGCTGGCTCCCCCGATACTCCTCATAAGAACATAAGAATGTAAGAATGGCCATACAGGGTCAGACCAAGGGTCCATCCGGCCCAGCATCCTGTCTGCCAACAGTGGCCAATGTCAGGTGCCCCAAGGGGAGTGAACCTAACAGGTAATGATCAAGTGATCTCTCTCCTGCCATCCATCTCCACCCTCTGACAAACAGAGACCAGGGACACCATTCCTTACCCTCAAGTTTCCCCAGGTCTCATCCCCACCTTCTCCTCAGGGTTAAGGACCACATTTCTTAAGATGCTGTAGCATTGCACAGGGGTGTTAAATTCCTGGCCTGAAGGACTTGCTTGTGTCCCTTCAATCTTGAATCCAAGATGAACTCTTGATGACCAGATAGCCTAAGCAAGACTAATGAATGAGTCCCACATGCTAACTGGAGGAGATAGGAAAGTGTGTTCTAAAAAGGCCAGAATAGTATTTTGTTTTGTTTTTAAAGGCAGTTTTGCCTAGTGGCCCATGTAGAAAACAATTGTTGGTTTGGTGTTTGTGTTGCCGAATCCAGTACAGGGCTAGACAGCAGAGTGCAGCTGATGTTCAGCTGGGTGAGAAACCCTGCTGGGGAATTTGTGCCATCACTGAAATCAAATAATGTGGATATAAATAGGTCGCTGAGGGGCTGCCTTGACAGCTGCTAGGTCTCCACCCTCTTTCCCCTGCATGAACTTGTAGTTCCTGTTAAAACTTCAGTACTATATGAGGGGTAGCTGGAAAATAACAGATGTTCTGCTAATGACACTGAAAACCCTTGATTCATGGCAACTCAAACCTTCCAATCCCTCCCTGGCTGGAAGAATAAGTGACTAACAGGAAGGATTTGGAATAAGTACAGGCTTCCCCGGCATAAAAAATAAAAATCCTCAGCAACAAACAACGTCCTGCTTACACTGTTGTTTTAAAAGTCAAGAGGAAAACGCAGGCTAAAGTTACATGTTTATCCATCAAGCTGTGAAGAAAAATACTGCAAAATAACAAATGAGTTTAATTCTCTGGTCCTGCCTCCATCCCTTTCAGCAAATGATACAATGTCCTCTTCAAAAGAAAAATGGACATCAAAGAAAAATGTACATCTTCTCTTCTCTTTCTGCATCACCTATTTCCCCCCCCTCCAAATGTTCCCCCCCCCCCCGCTCCAACGCATTGCTAAATTAATTACCTTTATACAGCATCTCACAGCATGGCTGAGCAATAATGAACAGATCCTTGTGGCTCACATGCTGGCAGCTTTAAAAAAAATGACTTTTAATCAGCTGAATGGGCACAGGAGAAATTACCATAGAACGTGCATGTCAGCACAGAGCCCAGAACCACACAAAGGGTGGAGCGCTGTTAATCTGGGCTCCACTTGGCCCACAGAAAAAATTGCCTTTTCCAAGCAGTTCCCTGGGAAGGAATTAGTATAAAGTTACCAACTGCATATTGCAGCTGACCATAGATTGCTCATCAAGCAAGTGAAATGGCTTGTAAAACATTACAGCTTTTTCCTTTTCTTTTCTTTAAAGCCCATTATTCAACCTGAATGACTCCAATAAAAGTAATTTTGATATGTCCCCCTCTACCAATCCAAGTTAAAACTAAGGATGAAGTCTGGCTGCACATTACCTACCAGGAGCTGAAGGCAAAAATTTGCTGTCACCCCAAAATTTAGATTGTAAAGCCTTTGGGAGCAGGGACAGTCATTTAATCTGTTTGTACTGTGTCTGACACAATGGGGGCCTCAATCCGATTGAGGTTTCTAAGGGTATGTCTACACTGCAGTGTAAGACCAGGGTTAGTAGCACTCAAGTTAGCAGACCCTGAGTTTGTTAACCTAGGGCTTGAGCATCTATACTCATTTGTAACCCCAGGTTAGGAACTGTTGAACCCTGGGTCCCAATCTGGGGCTCCCGGGTTCCTCCTGCATTATGCAGGCCCAAATCCAACCACCCATATCCCAGACTTCCTAGCACCATCCCAACATGTGGCTGCTCTAGCCCTTTGTTTGTGGTGCTCTGTGGGAAAACTTGACTGTTCACCAAACTTGAATGTCCAGAGGACAAAGGAAGTTGGCCCGTGGGATTGTGGAATACTTTGGGCTGACTCCCAGAGAACAAGTCTAGTGGGGCTGCATCTACACTGCAAAGCAATGAGGCTTGAACTCGAGGTCCCAGCTTGACTCAGGCTCAGACCCTCCAACCCCATGGCGTTCTGGGACCTTGGGTCCCAGCCCTAGGTTAGCATGATTTGTGTGTAGACGGAGCGGGGGTTAGACTTGAGCCTAAATTCAAACCCTGGGCTCACCTTGCAGTGTTGACGTACTCTATGTGCTCTCACAAGTAATAATAACAACTCCCAGTATGTATTTTGTTCCTTCTTCTAGATAGCATAGATACAGACAGCTGTGGCCCATACTTATTTTTGCCTCTTCATTCCTTCTGGGTACCTAGCACTGATCTCCCTTAACACAAATCTTGTTACTTGGTGCAAGACCCTTCAGTGTAGCTCCTGCCATCAGGAACTGTCTGGTCTGCCTGTGTCTCCCCCCCCACCCCCACCCCCACCTCTTTTCAAATCTCACCTATCAAAATATAATTGTCTTGCTTGACCATCTTAATTCATTTCACTTGCTGCTGTTATAGAACTTTTTAATGCTGTTATTGAACTCTATTTGGGAACAGAATTTGCCAATGATCTGGCAATAATCATACATGAACACTGACTATCGTCTAGATGGACCCACATCACTCTATAAACTTTGCTAACTGATAGAATATTCATGAATTAGACTAATTTATCTCATCAGATCGGATGGGAATCTCTCCCATTTCTACCTGTCTGTCTACATATTTCCAGTGCCCCAATCATTAGTGCTGGTCAAAGAACAGGGGACTGGGGAGGAACATGTGAAATCTCTTTTGAAATGTGTCTCCTGTTTCTTTGTCAAATTTCAAATTTTGAAGAAATAAAAATTGCCCTGCCCTTTAGTTGGAGAAAAAGGATTCATGAAAAAATTGTCCATTTTTTTCCTGTTTTTCATTGAAATTTTAACAAGCTTTTTTGTCAAATTCAAAAATTTTCAACCACCTCTATCAATCACCATGCCAGGTCAGCTCCTCTCCTGGTATGTGACCTTTCAATGAGTTCATCTCACGGAACGATGACTATTAACTTCTTTTATTCATACCACTGTACAGGAATCACGTTGCCTGCAAATTAAGTGCAGCCTCCTCTGGGGTAAAACATAATGAATGATGCTATATAAAATTAAATTATATTGTACTGAATGGTTCAAAGCACCTCCTGCAGCTACATGCCACTTCTGCCTTTCTCTGTTACAGGGGTGAGAAGCTCTTTAAAAGGAAAAGAGGCAGCTTCCTCCAGAAATTGACCTGACCACTTCGGAAAGAAAATCCATGTCTTGGGAGAACATTTAGACCAGTGGTGTGAAAGTTGACCTCCTCCTGACAGCTGACAGGACTCCTAAAGGCCACAGCCATTTTAATCCCAGGCTTGGCTGTCTCAGTGCCTTTGCTCCCTTGTGACCTTTCCTGTATTTCTAACGTGGGCAGTGATGTGATGACACCAATTATTGGGCCTTCCATCATAGAATGTTGCTCAGCAATGTTACAGTCACATTGTCATCCTCAATAGGAAATGTCCTGAAGGACTTTCATGGCCCTGCCAATCAAATGCTTCACACTTGTGATTATGAAGTGCATCTCCAGCTAGTCATAGATTTTCCCTTTGTCACTGATGATGCTTGATGCAATATACATTGGATAAATGTAATCTGGTTTCATAAAGGCTTTTTTTTTTTTTTGGAAGGTTTGTTGCTGTTCACTAAGGCCTAAATTCTTGTCTTCTAGGAGGTCATAGAATGTGTGTCTATCTACATGCCTTCTCCTCAAATCATACAGATAGAAGAGCAAATTCACCCTTCTGCAAAAGTTTCAAACCCTTCCTGATGTCCATGAGAATATAGCCCTATGATGACTTTGAGGCTACAGCAATCCAGTCTGATGCATTGTCAAGCAGGTATCTACGTCTTTGCACCAAAATATGAAGGAGACTCTTCCCTTTGGTCTCCCAGGGAGCAGTAAGTCACTTGGCTTCATTGATCTGTGATATTTTATGACAGCCTAGAAAGGGCTGACTGCCCACAAATTTGCTCGATGCACTGAATCAAAGGTCTGATGGAAGTCTACAAAAAGTGCTGCGCATGGCTTATTAAATTCAGCCATCTTCTCAAAAAGCTGTCTCAAGGTAAAGATCTTGTAAGCAGTGAAATGACCAGGTCTAAAGCCGCACTGAGTATCCTGGCCTTTGTCACAAAGTGCATTGTTGATTTGAGACATTAGCATGGAAGCAAAGACTTTCCCTGGGACCCACAATAGCATAGTACCTTTATAGTTGTTATATTCAGCCTTATCACCCTTTTTGAACACAAGCAAAATAACCTCTATTTTCCAGTCATCAGGGATGATGTTCGTACGCCACATGGTCTGGAAGAGGCTAGGCAGCTATGATACAACAATACTCTCACCTTGCTTCAACAATTCAAGGGTGATGTTACAAACCCCTAGTACCTTCCCAGATTTCATCTTATGGACTGCGATATGGAACTCTTCTCTGGACTTTGAAATTAATAGGCAGCAGGTTTAAAACAAATAAAAGGAAGTTCTTCTTCACGCAGCGCACAGTCAACTTGTGGAACTCCTTACCTGAGGAGGTTGTGAAGGCTAGGACTATAACCATGTTTAAAAGGGGACTGGATAAATTCATGGTGGCTAAGTCCATAAATGGCTATTAGCCAGGATGGGTAAGAATGGTGTCCCTAGCCTCTGTTCATCAGAGGATGGAGATGGATGGCAGGAGAGAGATCACTTGATCATTGCCTGTTAGGTTCACTCCCTCGGGGGCACCTGGCATTGGCCACTGTCGGTGGATGGATACTGGGCTAGATGGACCTTTGGTCTGACCCGGTACGGCCTTTCTTATGTTCTTATGACTGACGTTTTCAGTTCTCATGGTCAGTCAGCTGCTGCATATCAAGAGGCAGGACAAGATCAGGAACAAGGATATTCGAAGACAAACCTAGCAATCACCTCCATCAGCACAGGTTTGGCTTTGGCATCTTTCTTGGTATGAACATCTGACAATGAATGAAGACCAATGAATTCTGAAGCGTGTATACCAAGGAATGCTGCTACACAGCCATCAATCATGGGGGTGCCAAAAGTTTCAGTGGTGCGAGAAGATTGCCACTTCTGAACAAGAATTGAATATACAATCAGACCACCTTCAGCACCTTGCCGGAGATCAATCCGGAATGAGGCCACCCCGCTTTGGGATTTGCCATGATGATTATAAGAAAAAGTTGACTATTCCATAGCTTCTGGTAATAGGAACACCTCTGATTGCAAGACTGGAACAGAGACACTACTTACAGGAAGAGGGCAAAAGGCCTCCCTTTGGGGAAACTGCCTCTTTGAATAGATCTAGAGGAGTCCAACCCAATGCCTTAGATTATCCTTAGCCTGAAAAGGATGAGTAAAGATCTAGAGCGGAAGTTCTTTGTAATCATAGGTCAGTGATGCCTGCATCCCCAAAGAAGAATCCAGTCTTTCACACTTACTCCTCTTCCCATAGGCTGCCTGAATAGGGTACCTCAGTCTCATCTCAACAGACTGAACAGATTAGCCTCTGTCACTTGAACTGCCTCTTCCCACATTGTGAAGCAGATTTCCTGAATTAGACTCCACCTCCTCCCCTTGCTATCTAGCTCCTCACTGAAATTCTCTACAAGTCAGAAGATGGCTTTTCAAGTTCAAAGAAGCGCTTGCATCAATGGGCCTCAGACACAAAGTTCTCCAGACAATTCAGCCAGGCTTTGCATACCACAGAATACCTTGGGTTTCTGGTGCTAGGATCCTTGGAGGGTTTGGAATTCCTTTCCCCCCCACCGCTACCCCTGCCCAGCCATGTTTGGTTTTGGCTAAAATATAAGTTATTTTTTAGAGTAAAAATTGTTTTTTCAATGGTTCAGAAATGTTTTTTCATACAAGTCCGACCTTCAGCACAGGTAGAGCAGAGGTACATTTGCAGGTGCAGGGCTTATGGGGCCAGCAAAGAGTGATTGCTCTCTTCCTACAGCTGAGTGGGGAGGGAAGCTGTTACTCTTCCCTTCAGCCTGCCAGTGACTCTAGTGGCTACTGTTACACAGAGATACACTCACCTTACAGGTACCACCTTCTCTGGCCTTGTCCTCGCTAGGAAGAAAAGGCTTGTTCTTAACTCAAGTTAGCTAACTCAAGTGAAGACAAGGCAGTATGACATTTTCATACAAGTTAGCCAGTCAAGTTAAAGACCACCTAGTCTTGATGGGGATATTGGGGAAGGACAGGGACAATTATGGGATTAGGAGAGGCCCTGATGGAGGAAGAAGGACAAAGGGTAGAAGAGGAAGATGAGGACAATGGGGAAGCAGTAGAACAAAGCTGGGGACCACAGGGGAGACAAAGGGACAATAACATGAGTGACAAGTGGACAAAAGCAGGACAACAGAAAGAGAGAAGATGTAGGGAGGGGATTAGAGGAGAGTAACATTGTGGAAACTGCGTTGTGGGTGGTGGGGGGAAGACATAGGGAAGAGAATGAAAATAAAGGGAGAGAAAGAGCCCTGGGGAAAAGGAGACAAAGCAGAGGAGTACACGTGGAGGGAGAGGAGAGAGACACAGGGAGAAAAGCCCCAAGTGGGGATCCCACCAGAAAGAGTGCCTCTGTCCTGTCAGTCAGAGACTGTCTCTAACCAAACCAATACAGGCATCAGGAAGCAGCAGCTGAATCACCGAACCAAAGTCAGAAACACTGAAAAAGCCTGAAAACGTTCTTTTTAAAAACTGAAAGGCAGAAGAATGCTTAAAACGAAGCCCTGCTATGCTCATGCCGAGGCACTTTCTAAGGAGCAGGATGCAACCATGGGGAGGATTTTTATAAATCTAAATAGATGTGCTGAAAATGCATCATGCAGTTTAATAACCCATCATGCAAAATGGTGAACAGTATGGTGCATTTTCAAAACATCCTCTTAGCTTTGTAGGAGTGTTCTCTGAAGCTGCAGACTAGTCTGTCCTGCTCCTTTGAACTGCTACAGAATCACAGAAGAGAGAACTCTGGAAAGCAGCATCTCATCAGAGGATGTTAGGCTGTGTGCCTGTCCAGTTGTTGTTGTTTTATTTTCTACTTGAATGAAAGCCTTGGAGAGGAGACTACCCCACATTCACACACATCACATCATGCCATGGCAATGGGAAACCCTTAGCTTGAATTCATCCCTTTGGAACATCTTGGAGTCCTGTTCTTGCTTGGAGTGCCACAAAAACAATGTTCAGCTCTGCAAACATTGTAAATTGGATGTATATTTAGTGCTTTTGCAAGAAGCTGGGAATGGGCAACAGGGAATGGATCACTTGATGATTACCTGTTCTGTTCATTCCCTCTGGGGCACCTGGCACTGGCCACTGTCAGAAGGCAGAATACTGAGCTAGATGGACCTTTTGTCTGACCAGTATGGCCGTTCTTATTTTCTTATGTGTAAACACCTCTTCTCAGATGTTGGCTTCAGGTTGTATTGTTTCTTAACCTAATACCATAAACCTTCGCATCTTACTCTTAAATACAATAATCACACTCAACTCCGAGAAGGAAGGTCACCAAATAGAGCTATAGCTTCAATAGCTCTTCTTAAAAGGCAATAGCTATAGTCTCTTGGCAAGACAGCTCATAGTTTTCCCTCTATCTTATTGTGCCCAAGCATCTCAGTAGTTTACACAAATATCCTAGCAAACATGTTTGAAGGCAATAAACCTCTGGGCCAATCTCTAAGCCCCAGTGTCTGAAAAATACAGTAAGTGTCCCATTGTATGAAGGATCCAATATATTTTCTGGCATCCTCCAGAGAGTGTCTGCCATTTGTAGTAAATGGCCAGCACCCATCAATTCAGTACCCTGCCCTTCTTCCCTCTCCATATGGCCGAGGAATCCTATAGAGGCTTGGCAGAGTAAGCAAGTTTATGCATGCTGGGGGAGCCAAGAGGGAAGCTATTGCTGCACATACTCCCATCTCTCAGTTCATCCAAGAATGTATTTATATATGACGTATGACATTGACAATCAAGTGGTGGTCCTGAAGCTCACATTGACAGCCAATTTGGCCCTGGGTCATAAACAGCAGTAGGGCCAGGAAAGGACACTTGGGTTACCCGGTCCTCGTTTTGCATAATTTTAAAAACTTCATTTGCAAAGCACCCGAGACAAGCTCCCTTTAAACTCATTCTGGGTTACACATAGTATGTGCAGTAAAATCCGCTGCCTTAGCGAACTGTTTCAACAACGGAGACGTTCTCCTGAGGCCATGCATTTTGAACCTGCAGATCTTCCTTGCTGTTTAACTGGGTCAGCCAATGATCAGTCTGTTTGCCATCTGGGCCTCCACGCAGCTACCCTGTTTCTGCACCAGATGGCCAGGTCTACAGTACATGCACTGACTGTCAGCACCTGCCCGATGAACTGGAGAACAGAAAGTTACTTATACACTGTCGTCCGTGGCATTGATTCGCAGTAGACTCTGCAAGGGCATGGATGACTGAGCAGAAATCATTCTCATAGCATCCTCTGGGCCATAGAGGTAATGTTCTTTTCATATGTTTGGTATGGTCTTCTCCAGCCAGCCTACCTGTCTCCAGTGCTCACTCCAGACAGGACCAGGCTGTGCCCGTGGGCAATGCTTCTGGGGAAAGATGATTCAGAAGACTTCAAGGAGTTTTTGGTAAAGCCAGTTGGCTCTTCCAGGTGTATTTCAGGTAGGGAATTATTTGTGTTTGTTGTGATGCCACCTTTGCCTGATCCATAACCTAGCATGACAAGGTGCAGGGGAACTACTTGGTCCCTGGGCGAATGTCAGCTTTGCCTCAGATCAACTCCCCCACCCCTTGAACAGGTGCTTAGGGAAGGGGCTAATAGGAAAGGCTTTTGGGAGACAGGAGGATGCGTTGGGGAAGGAAGGCTCACCACTCATGGCTTTACAGAACTAGGCTGGAGGGTTTATCTGATTATGATAAATTATTTTACTTTCTTACTATAATCACTGACCCTTGAGGGGGAGACCTTGCTGACTGCACCTCTTGTATTCTATTGAGTCACACTACCGAACTCTCACCTGTTTTCTGAACTCTCCTGCGGTGACTAGTGGATTCTCGGAAGGATTTCGCCAACCTGTTAATTCACTTTTTGGATTATGGCATCCTCCAGTCCCTACAGGGATTTAAATTTGGGTTTACAGACTCTAACAATCAACTCCCACACAAAGCAAACAACAACAAAACAGATCCACACACCTTGAGTCGATGGCCTCACTTCCTTTATAACCTTTAACATTAAAGTTTGTTGAGCTGGCCAAGAGGACAGGATGTAACAAATTAATGCTCAAGCCAGTGGATACTGACCTGACAGGGATGTAACCTTTGTAATATTGTCCCATCATGTAAAAGGCCACACAGTAATGATCACTCCCTCTCCACCACTCCCATGCGTCTCACACATTGTTCACAGGAGATGGGATGTTCTAGCCACTGAGCTATTTTTTTAACTTCATTTTTTCCTGATAAAATAGTTTTGCATTTTCTCCTACATTTTTCCTTAAAAATCAGCCACATTTTGAGTCCTTACTCAGCATTTACTAAATCCAGGCTAAGGAAAACTCCCACTCAGTTTAATGGCAGCTTGCCTGAGTAAAACGTGAGCAATGACCTTAGACTTTGGGCTCATGGTTTCTATTTCCCTATATCTTTCTCAAACCCTTTAGCTCCTCTAGGATTCATGTTCCATTCACTGGTCATTTTAGGAACTTTCATATTCTACCTCCACTGAAGCACATGTACACTAGTCTATGAGACCAGACAAGGAGCTAAGAATTCAAATATTGTCACCTCTTCATGGTTTCTGATGATCATAGTTAACTTATCTCCTTGTGGTTAATGCCTCCATGATAGAAATATGCAGGTTAGTTACTTGGATGTTGTAACGCGGCTTCATCACCCACTGCAAGATGGACTTGTGAACCTCAATTGATGCAGCTTTTGATAGCAGGTTTTTTTTTCATGGCATTTTGGGAGTGTCCTCATCTTCACATTGCTTGGTAGTGGTTCAGCTGTTCCTGGATTGGTGAAGGGGGAGGATATGAAAAAAACCCATTACTGCTGTTTTCTGTTGTCCCTCATCCTCACTTAACCAGTCATAACAGTCTTTCCACTTATCCTTTTATACTGTGGCAGGTACTCTTCCTTGGGAGGTTTGGGATTATATCACTGTGTGACTGACAGCACTCATCAGGTTGTTGCTATTAGTGACAGGAGTCAAATCCCCGTGAGTAATGATGACTTATTTCTTCCTGGATTGGTGAAAAGGAGGCCTGTGAAAAGCACCACTACTGATAAGTAACTGCTCCTTTCAACTTTAATGACAGGTTTCATCCATCCTTAAGTTCTCCAGAAATTCTCTCCTGGGACTTTGCCATCTCTGTAAATGGGAGTGACAGTGCATCAGGGAGATGCAGGCCTCACTGAGGCTAGGTTCCACCACATGTAAATTAATGGGAGGCAGCAGGGTAAGTACATTAGACCCTGTATTTATTAGGCCATCGAGACCTCAGAGGGATGCTCCTGGCCCTTGTATGCAGGAAACCATATCTTTGATCATTCTGGGCAGTGCTGTCAAACAGCAATGCTGGATTTGTGCCTCACCCAGCTGTTATGAATATTTGCCAAGTAATCCCATTTCAATTTCCTGTCATGGAATGATTTTCCCTCTTTTTAAAAGAAAAATAAAAAATACAACACAAATCCACCCAAGGGGTGTGAGAGGGGAGGGAGCTGAAACTCTGAGTGCAGTGATGGTTCCATTATACTGGAATTCAATCTCTCCTCCTCCCTCATTTGAATACAGCATGTTTCTCCTAAAGTGTCATAATTACAAAGATTACCAAATGAATCTTTTTGCTTCTGTACACACTGGGCAGTCAGTGCAGGCAAGCCGCTCTAATAGTTGTCATTAAGTTTTCAGGGAGGTGGGAGAAGATAGATTGAATGCATGCACTTCAGTGCTGCACATAGTCCATTGATGGCTGCTGAGTAATGATTTTTTTCTAATTGGTGGAGAGCAGCAGCCCTAATGGATGGAGCCTCTCTGTGCATTTACACTGTCTCCTCAATCAATAACCCTAGCTGTGCCTGGCACAGAGGAGTTCCTGAAAGCCCCTTTGTAATAATGGATTGCTGTAGGTTACATAAACCGCTGCCTCCCGCTGAGTCAGCCCTCTGTCAGGCACTGAGCGCTCCGACAGTGTGATGGCTTTTTAGAAGGACTGTGTGGGGGATGCCCCGCAGAGAAAGCAGCCTGTCCTCTGGTCTGATGCCCCCATCCTGTGGCTAACAACACCCTGCAGGCTTCAGGGTTCTGGAATAGTGTGTTGCTTTTAGAGCTGGCGTGGGCTCTGGGAAAGTGTGAACTGCTCAAAGTCCTTTTAGCTGGGGTGGGGAATTAAAGAAAAATTCCCGGGTGAAATCCTGCAGCCCTTAGACTGAAATCAGTGGGAGTTTAGCCTGAGCACAGATCGGTAAAAGGGGAGCAGAGAACTCCGGATTTGGCCCTGTGTTTTCATATTACAGAAAATGAGTGCTGATACTGGTTGAAGATGGAAATAGGGATAGGAAAGAAAGATCCTTGGTCTAAAATAGTTGAACTAGATTTCCACTTATATCACCCTGTTAAACACACATAAGCATTCTTCTACTTACCACCCCCATGTTCCCCCCAGAAGTTTCCTGTTTTACATTTTTGTGTACATAACTAATGGTAAGTAGGAAGATCGATCTTAGAACTCCAAATTACCTGTGCAGTGTTTTAGGGCAGGTATGCACCACACAGGCCGGGCCAAGACAACAACATATTTTAACTACCTACATCTTTTAAAAGTGAAACTTCAATTGGGTGTGTGAGGGGAGGGGCTGAGCTCTTTACTCCCCTCAGTACCTCCCTGAAGATTCTTTCACTACCAAAAGCAGGGGAATTATCAGTGACTTGATGTGACTAATGGTGGGCCAGGTACTCAGTATTTCTTAGCTATGCAGAGGGGTTTGAAGCAGGCCATCAGGATATAGTGTATAAAAAGTATCAGTTCAGGAAAGGAGATTGCCATAGAAAAGTCAGAGCCTAAGAGAAACGATGGCTGTTGCTGAGCCCTTTTAGAGCAAAGCCAGCCCTGGTTACATCCTGCTGGAGTCTCAGAATTGCTGGATTCCAATTGCTACTTGTGATGCCAACTCTTGTTTATTGCCTAGGCTTTACCTAGTTAATTACAGAGAATACATATAACTCAGGTCATCTGTTGGCTAGTCTTCGGAATGGCTCTCCAGGTGGGAGGACGGGGCTTAGGTTACGTCTATACTACCCGCCCGGGTCGGCGGGTAGCGTTCGACTTCTCGGAGTTCGATATATCACGTCTCATCTAGACACGATATATCGAACTCTGAACGCGCTCCCGTTGACTCCGGAACTCCACCGCCGCGAATGGCGGTGGCGGAGTTGACGGGGGAGCCGCGGACTTCGATCCCGCGGTGTCTGGACGGGTGAGTAGTTCAAACTAAGGTAGTTCGAGTTCAGCTACGCTATTCGCTTAGCTGAACTTGCGTACCTTAGTTCGACGACCCCCCCCCCCCAGTGTAGACCAGGCCTTAGAATCATCCCACTGAAGGGGCTGCAGCATCAGCTGATCCAGTTTTAAGTTGAGGCTATTTGAGTATCAACAACTGGCAGTGTAGCTCCTGGTGTTTGAGGTTGGCCTCCTGGCTCCTTGGTGTCCTTGTGGGTTCTGCGAGGAGCTCTCCACTGCTGTATATTGTTCCTTGGCCCTGACTTTCTTCCCAGGTTCTTAGTCATTCCCAGCGCTTGACATGGTGTAAAGTTGAACTCAGGAAAACTAAATGACACAGAAGGAGGTTAGTGCACAGGCAGGGCCAGATGAACCCATCACTGAACCCTAGGCAAATACATAATTCTCCTTGCCCAGTGCAGAGGGAAGGCCCCAGGCAGGAAGTGGGGATGGGGGTTTGAAGAGCGACCTCACCCATCAGTGGCAGAGAGCGCCGCTGCAACTGGTTAGTGCCCCCTCAGTGGGGTGAGGAGGAGGAGAAAGATATTGTCCTATGAGGTTTGGGGGTGGGGAGGGCATAATCCATCCCCTGAGCACATGCCTAGTTTGCTTGTGCCTTAATCAAGCCCTGTGCACAGACAAGGAGGGTCTGAACTTGAAAATTCAAATTGAGTCTGAGGCCTATGTGCTGGCATGCAGTGTGCGCTGCACTGTTGCTGGCAGGAGGTGGGTTCAGGGCTGGCCTAACTGATCCCAGGAAGATCATCCCGGTGTAGAGGAATGGTGAAGAGCTGGCGTTGCTGTTCCTATTCTCCTCCTTCCCCTCTGCTACTGGCACACAGGACATGGCCTGACTGGGAAGCTCCTATGTCACACTGATCCCCAGCTGCCAGGTCACCCCTTGGGGCCATTGGCAGCCAGTGTAACATAGAGACGACTCCAGGATCAGGGAAGGCAAAAAGTCCGTTTTGTACCAAAGCAGCGCTGCTCACTCCTTGGCTTTAACAGAGTATCTGGCAGGCAAGAGGGCTGAAGAAGAAGAAATACTTTGTCACAACAACAGACAGGGTGAAGAATCACCCAGCAGACCTGTTAGAGGGGGTGAAAGTCTGATTTGTCCAGACGGTCTCTCTTGTTTTATTCCCTAAGTGCTGTGAGGGATTTTCTAGCTCCTTCACTGAGGGAATCGGTCATATTTGAGCAAGTTTCTCTCACTACGTAAGGAACGTGGCGGGGGGGACATGAATCCTGTATTCTGGTTATTTGACAGGGTCTATCCCCATAATGTCTAAAGGGTCCAGGCAAGGGGGGAGGGCTTAATCTCACTTTTTGCTTTTCCTTGCCCATCATGATGTGAAATCCAGTGGTGAGGTAACATCCCTTTGGATTTAACTCTCATATTAAACCTCCCCTGATTTTGCAGTGTCACAGGCTGAGCTGGCCCTTTAAGGGAGTTACAGCTCAGCCTCACCTGTGGTAGGTTTAGTTAGCCCCACCCCACCCCTCCAGGTGGGGAGAATAAGAGTGTAAGGGTCATGTGACAGGAGCATATGACTGGGAATCAGGGTTGCTGGGAAATAAAAGGGCAGGGGCCTGGGCTCTGTTCTGCAGAGCTACTTTAAAGAGTACAGGTGTGGGAAGGGTGGTGCTATACCTATTGGGTTTCCGGGAAGCCTGCCCACTGTTAAAGGATCCCCCCGCCTAAGGGGAGGATCTACAGGACCTCAAAAACCCAACTGAGTTCTGGGGATAACTAATAATAAGGGTGGTGCTATAAGAGAGTAATCAGGAAGAGGAACAGGGAAGGAAAGAGGGGGCAGCTTGAGGGAGGGGTTAAAGAGCACAATTGTTCAGAGTCCTGAGAACTGATGGTAGGGGATGGGCAGGGGTTCTCCCAGCACTGCTATCTTGGGAGGAGGTACAACCACGCCAGTCAGCAAGGGGCAGAGGGACTGGTTGAAGCCTAAGAGAGCTGGAAGCTGAGCCCAAGAGATGGGCCAAAGACTGTCATGGAGGAGCATGCACCTAAAGAGGAAGGGCTGTGCCCAGCAAGGGTTCGGGGGGGAGGAGTTGGGTTTGTTTCCTTGGGGGCTTTGAGATAAGCTATGGAAGGAGTGGGCATTTGTCATTGAACCAGAGGGCTAAGTCACCTCCCTGACTTAATTCTTCTGGGGGGTGACTGTAGGGGGGAAACTGAGGTACAAGGTGGCCCTGAAGCCAGAATGAGCAAGCTGCTGCTGCGATGGGTGTACTTGGTAGGATTTGGCTGGTGCCCCCCCCCCCCACTTCAGTAAAAAGGAAGAGAGAGGCTATGTTCTGTGCCTGCTTGTCAAACAGCAGCAGGCAGCAACACTATGACAGCCACAGGAACAGCAGCAGTAGCAGAACACCCAGGCTGTCCTCCTGCAGAACTAGCAGCAACACCACGGAGGGCAGCTTGTGGCCCAAAAATAACCGGAGGCCCAGCGCTGCTGTGGGGAGCACAATCAGCGGTTCCTGGAGCATGTCCTGCCCTAGTCTGCTGCTGTGCTGAGGAAGTAAACCTGAATCAAGGCGACAGGTCACTGGGTGCAAAGAGGAGGGAGTATTCAGAAAAATGGGACTGGACCAATCAGGGATTCCCTAGACATTCGAGAGAGTCTCTGGGGATCAGTTTCCAGTGTGGGGTTACATTAACGAACAAGACTCCCAAAAGGGGGAATGTTGCTGAGAACTTCCACAGTGTGAAGTCTCCTTAACTGGGCAAGAAGGGGAAACTGAGGCAGTGGATGAGCCCACAGATATAACTGAGATCAGAATTAGGCCCTGTAAAGTGGAACTTAGCTAAGAAGTCTGTTGGTAGATGCCAGGGAATAGACTTTGTCTCACTCTCCCAGAGCTGTATTGGTTCATTAGTACTAATAGCAGTAAAAAGTAGCAAACTTGCTTTAAGTCAACAGAGCAAGCAAGATTTGGCATAGAACAGCTCTGTGGAGTAAGAAAGTGACTTTTTCATAACTTTTCTGATTTTCAGAGCAGACTACACTTTACATGTTAAGCAACTAGGCTGCCTGCCAAAGGATTGCTTGCCCTATGTCCTGTTACAGCAACTAACATCCTTATAATTGGAGCTAATGCCCAGCCTAGAGTATAATCTCAGGAGGACAAGGGACTGGTTCAAGGTAGCTGTTGCTACCACTTTACAGTCATCTCTGTTGAATAAGGTGATAATCGGTGGCTTAGATAAATCAGACAAAAGCCATTTCCACAAACAACTTTCTGTATAATTAGTGCCATCACTTAAGTCACAGAAAGTCTGTAAACATCTTCCAGATCCTGAGGTGCATGGAGCTGTGTTGATTTAGGGGGAGATGGTTTGATTCAGTTCTCTGTGTTCTGCACCTTTACATGTCTTCTTGAGCCAGCATTGTAAACCTCTGCAAGATGGCTGGTGGAGCACACCGTGTGATGCTCTCTCTTGCGCACAGAGGCTTTTATTGGGTCATTCTTTGCTTGTGGTTTTCCTTAAGATAAACTATCCAGACTGAAAGGGCACAATCTTGTCACCCCCTTTGTGACTTCCTCTCCTGTCCCAACAGCTCCTCCACCATTTTGACTCCAGTACTGGCCTCTTCAGCTTCTTTTCCCTGCCTGACTTTTTCCTGAGGGAAAAACGTCTGCCTTGAATGAATATCACGTAAGAGTCAAATCAAGCTCTTCCCCAAGTGTCTACTGGAACCAGCCCGTGTTATGTTTTCATTAAAATAACTTGCAGACAAGTGAAGATATCATTGTACTAATGAAGAAAATGGCACTGTCTGAACGTAGAGGTGTGGAAAGGAATGCGGATAGGAATAATGGGCTGGATTCTGAAGTAACTAGGATGAGTTGCTGGCCTGGTAGATGTGATACTCAACAGCCACTGGGTGAGCCAGAATCTCACAAGTGGATGGTCTAGATTTTGTTTTACTTTTTTGTTTCCTGTCTAGGTTTTTGCTTTTCCACCCCTCAATAACTGTCTGTCTTCTACAGCAGGGCCCATCCATAGCCAAGAACAGACTCGGATCTAGAGGCTCTGAGAATGAACTCGAACCCTAAACTTTCATAAAGCCTCTTATCCACTCTTGCCCCAAGCCCCAGAGAGAGATGGGCCTGGCCGAGGCACTCATCCAGCACGCTATGTGAATTGCCTTCAAACCTTACACCACATGTGATTGGAGGCAACCACCCACACAGGGGCACAAGCAGAACTTTCCTAAGGATGGGGCCCAGGGAGAAGATGCCTCTCTAGTAGGGCACCTGTCCTGGTGTGGAGAAGATGTTGGGCCTCAGAGTACCCCTTGGGCATGGCTTACAGAAGGCAGAGCCAGCTGCTGGCAGGGAAGGAAGCACTGGGACGTGCCAAGCCTGGGCTGCTGGTGCCAGGGTCGGATGCAATCTGGAGAGTGCAGGGGGAAGTACCGTGCAGACCCAGAGTTCCAGCACCTCATGGAAAGCCCCAGACCTCGCTCCCCACTGTGGGCAGGGGCTCAGGGAAGTACCAGGGCCTCTCCTCCTAGCCCACCTTGCTGGGAGTCCAGCAGGGGCTCCCCAACTAATGGCCGGGGTTGCCTGCATATCTGCTTGTCTCCTCTGTGGGTGGCAGGTCCCCAGCTGCAGGGCCACCCCACATTGCTCTCTGGGGAATGGCAAAGCAGTGGCTGCTGGGTCTCTGCTTAAACCTGGCCTTTTCCCCCTGCACACAGTGCATCTGCACTCCTAGTCCTCTATAGCAATGAGTTCAACCTCTGTTTCCCCAAAGCACACTCTAGAGGACACTGATGCATCAGAACAAACCCTCCCCAAGAACTGCAAGCGACTCCTCCCACAAGATGCCCAACCTTTGCCTGCTCCAGAGCAAGCGGCTGAGCTCCATGATCTGCTAGACCTTTGAGCTGGCCACCTCTTAAGAAGGCTTGAAGGTTAAATGTTCCAGGCCACACTGAGATGCCCGTTCTTGCACTGAGTGGCATCTAGCTCTGTGAGTTGTCTCCCTGAACCCAATGGGACTAATTACGGCATAGCATACTACTCAATGTGAGTATGGACATCAGGACTTCCCAAGAGAAACTTTTTTGGGGGGGGTGGTCTGCCTTCTCCCCACAGTAGTTTCATTTTAACAAGGGAAAGTACGTTCTCCCCTTGCTTCCCTCCCTCCCTTTTGAATTTTTAATTTGATTTGGAACATAAACCTTGACTGAGCAAGATCTGATGACGTATCTCAGGGCAGAAGACCAAGGTTGCATTTAATAAACTATTGCTTTTGCCAAGAGCAGCAACACTAAATCCTGCCCGGCGGACAGTGTAGCTAGCCAGAACTGGTGCATTGGCGTGGTGACAGTGGATTCTCTCCCAGCTAGCAGGGAGCCAGGTTCAAGGGTTTAAAATAATCAGGTTTCAAGCTCTGGCACCGAGTGTCTCAGACAGGACAAGCACAGGCTTCCCAGGGGGCTGCACACCTCTCTGGGTGGCAGGGACTGATGTCAATCTATTAAGTGGTATTGCATCAGCTCCAGAGAAAGAGAGAGATGTTCACTGAAACTGGCAGCTGCCTTTTGTTCCACAATGGCAGCTGCCAGCAAGAGACAGACAGAGCAAGGGGAGACTACATAATAGCAACGTGCTAGATGCAAAGCATATTACACGCTAGATTTCAAGTAAAAGAGCACGTGTTAGGGTAAATACTCAGCACAACGCACAGTGACTCAGCCCCATGGCTCTTGTTACTGTTACTGGGGTGGGGGGCGGTTACATCACCCTTTGTCATGCTGAATGTTCTGCAAATGCAATAAATAAATAAAACGGAGATTTTGTACAAATTTCAATTATAGAGGTGCGGGGGAGCTGACATCTGACACAGACATCTTCACCCACCTGTCCCAGCTGAAAGAAGGGGACTCTTCCCCCATTCCCCCAACGGAGGGCCTTTGAGGTGAATATATTAGGCTCCTTGTGTTTGCCCTTTCCTTTCAGGCCATTATTTTGCTTTCTTATTTATTTTTTGTCTGGGTTTATTTAAATGGATTTAGTGCAGGGCAACAGCTGTGGAGACTGAATTTCCCCTCTTAATAGGATAGGCATGCTGTTGGCATTAAAAGTTCCCTCTCCTTCTTACCCCCAACCTACCAGTGAGCATCAACCCTAACCTGGGGAGACCAGCGCCAAGCTGGTGCAGGTAGCTAATTATTAGGTTCTTGTATTGCAGTAGCACCGAGAGGCCCCTATCGGAGACGAGGGCCCCGCTGTGCTAGGTAGCACGCACACAGTAAAAATGGCAGTCCCTGACTCAGATTCCCTCTACGTTTAATCTTTAGCCTCTTTGCTAAGACTGCGGAGTCAGTTTGGATGGTGGCAGTCCCTTTCCCTCTCTTCCCTCAGCACATTCCTACAGCTTCTAAGAGGCACTCCAGGTGCGCAGCTCACTTGAAGCATGCTTCAGAGACTGAGCGTGCCAAACAAGCAATTCTTCTAGATTGCACCAGCGCCACCCTCCAGAAGGGAACAGGTCCTCCTCTTAGCTATAAAAAACAAGTTGGAAGGAGACGCCTATCGAAATGCTAATGGGCAGCACATAATTATTTGTAGGCTTTAGGTGGCATTAGACACATTTGTAAGGAATCTGGGGAATATTTCCAAGTATCCAAAACAAAAAGTATTTGCAAAAGAAAGGGGGACATATTGTGTAAAAAGCAAAGCAGCTCTGAATGTGGCCATGGAGAGAAAACATATTTTTCCGCTGCTGCTTGGAGGAGCAGCGTCTCTCAAAGATGGATTGTGCTGTTTCATCTTTTTTCTGTTTATTTTAAGAAAAACCTTTTTAAATCTCCCCTTTTAGGTTTTAATCTTGGTGTGGAACATACACTCTGACCCTGACAGAGGAAAAGAAGCAAGGTACTGCATCTACAAATGTGTTTAGCAATGATGAATGATCAAAGTCAGCATTGCAGGGGCAGCAGCTGAGTTTCTCCTATTATCATGCAGTCACAGATTTGACAGATTGCATCATTCAGTGTGTTGATGTATCAGTATTTGATACACTATAAATATTCACAGTGCATATTGAATTAACCAGGTGATAAAATACAGGTTTGTTTTGCATGTTAACTCTGCGTTAACGCTGCCCCTAAGTGGTTAAGTTGGTTTATTGCAAGTTAATTAGCTTTCGTTTTTATGTATTTAATTATTTATATATGCAAGTCTGTTGCCTTTCTTCTGTTTCAGCTCCATGACTAGACTATGGTTCTTGTTTTTAGTTTAATTTCACCTCAGATTTTGTGCAGTGTTCCCATAAGGACAATGTTTTGTCAAACACCTGGGACTGAAAAATACTCATTCACTGAAACATAAATGTCTGTCACATGCATATTACCCAGGCCAGGACAAACTGAGCTCCTGTTGTTGGAGTCCACTCCTCCAGCTCATTTAAGTAGCATTTGGATACATACCTTATGCAACAAGCTGTAAAAGCTTGGGGGTTAGGATGGACTGTTGTCTCTGTTCTGAGACTTATTTTGCTTCTGCAGCCATAGGCGCTGACTCCGTAGGTATTCAGGGGCTGGAGCACCCACAGGAGAAAAAATAGTGGGTAATCAGCACCCATCGGCAGCCCTGTGGATCACTGCCTCCCCCTCCCTCCCAATGGCTTCTGCCTGTCACAGATCAGCTGTTCAGTGGTGTTCAGGAAGAGGTGGGGGCATGGAGGAAGGGGGAATTGAGGGAGGGGCCTGGGGCGGAGCGGGGGTTGAGCATCCCCCGGAATCTGAGTAAGTCGGTACCTATGTTTGCGGCTACTCTTGAATTTGCCACTTCCAAAGCATTTCCTGAGCTGGCCATTACCTTTCCTTCCATTGTGGCATGATTCTGGTCCTTGCCCTCCCTTCCATTTGGATTAGCATAATGAATTCACCGTGACTAAGATGCCTTTCTTATACAAGTGGCAGGCCGCTGTCGGTGCAGAACGGAGCTGCTGGCATTCTGAGCATGAGATCCCAGCTGGTGGGATTTGTAGTAGAGTTTTCCAGAGCTGGTTCTGCTACCCAGGCTTCCAGCTAAGGCTCACCGTGGGGCCACGCACTACCCTCAATCTGTGAGTGAAACTTCCATTTACACCAGGTGTATGCAGGTGAGGAATGAGGGCAAGTGTATATGGCCCTGTGTCTTCAAAAGTCCTCCCACAAACAGATAAGGCTCGATAAAACCTGGAACCAAGTGATCGTTTAGTTTACTAACCTCCTAGGCCCCAAGGTACTAGTTAAAATCATCTACTGTGGATCTTTGTTTTAGCTGCTTCTGGCCATGTAGTTTGGGAAGCCTGTTCTGTTAGTCTTTAATACCCCCTTTGTGGTAGAATACACTGCCAGAGAACATTAAATAAGCGCCTACCATGACCTTTTCAAGTCCAAACAGATGGCTTTTTCACTTGCTCATTTTATTAGAGTCTGCCGGTCAAGTCAGATTTTCATTTCTAAAGTGCTTTGGGTCTTTTTGGTGTTTAAATGTAAGATGTTGCTGACTCTACCTTTTCCTCCCCAGGCGGTAAAGTCAAAACAAACAAAACTTAAACCATGAAGCAGTACAATGTCTTAATTTACTAGATTTTTCACCTCTGGAGAACTGGATTCAAATTCTGGATTGAGTCTCCAGATGCAAATCTGGTGACTATTCTACTAGTAAACATTTGACCCTTTCGTGAGACTGCTATACAATGCAGCATAACCTAGTAATCTCTGCTCATGACAGCCCTAGGACTAGAATAGCAAAGGCAAGGATTAGACTAGCAGGTCAGGAAGACTAGGGTGTATTTGCTGAACTACATGGGGGAAGCATGTGCAGCTCTTGCTTGTATTATATCATGACTTAGCCAAAGAAGTTACTAGTCTCTTGCTTTCATGAACTCTAAAATTCATAGAAGATATGGTTTAAAAAAATAAAATTAGACAGCAGTGAATCTTCAGGGAGGTCTTCAGGCTTTGGCAAAGAGTAAAGTATCTTTTCTTACTCCTACTATAGATCTTACTAGTAGTTCCTAGCATCACTGAGGCTGTGAAATTTGTCTCTTGCTTAGGTTTCTCATCAATATGCACTCTAAAGACTGAGAAGGTGTCTTGCTGCCTCAAAGCATAATGAATTAATATATTAACCCATTGCAATGAATCTGAATTCCAGCAGGGCACCAAGAGAGATGTTGGTTCCTCTTATACGTGAAGGAAGGGGGGGAGGGGCAAATAAGCTTTTTCAGTGATGCCCTGCCTGTTCTTTTTAAGGTGGAGCCTAGTGCTCAGTCAGAGACAGCTCCAAGTCTCAAAGAAGAGATGATTGTTTAAATCCTAGCCTTTCACAGCAGATGTTAGACAGTGTTGTTAAGGAATCCAGACGTGGAACGTGAACGGAGATGTGACCGATGTTAAATTAACTCAATGATCTAAAAGGACATTTAGGGTTGTACATGTATATGGGTGTGTGTTTGTTTGTTTTTCCTTTTTAAAAATCTGCTTCTGCATTTCTTTAGCTCTACTGTTCCAACCAGAGTATGGCAGTATATAGAAAAAAATAATGGACTACCTTAATTATCCCTTACTGTGCATTGTTAAAACTCCTATTAAAATACAAAACCCACAGTCACAGCAGCAGGCCAGAAATCTGCCTGATGGTCAAATAAATCACAATATTTCAGTGTTCTTGTTAACAAGCACCCATTAAAATCTGACAACTGGCTAGCATCAAAGGCAGCATATATTTAAAAAGTTAGAAACAATGCAATTCTTTCAGCGGACCAATACAGATTTATTTCCTTACATTTTAAAACCAGGAATCTACCATTGTTAATACATTTTCTGGCTAATGAATTCAGTTGTTTGTTCCCCTGTGGTGCATTTGATTTGGTTTTACCAGGCCTTATCCTGAGGCAACTCAAGCCTAACTTTCAGAAACGCTGAGTGCCTACAGCTCCCACTGGCTGCCACTGGAGTTGAGTGCTCAGCACTTGAAAATCAGGCCCACATGGAGCTTCCCAAAAGAGTGGAAGATAGACAGCACCTCCCATGACTTTTCCCTTAACAACACTCTAGCCAATATCCTCCTATCAGCGATCTTTTCCTTTCTCAGAATCTTCATTTTTGATTAAAATAGACATTAAAAATTGTCAGATATCTGGATTAATTGCCTTTATAAACATCCAGAGGAGTTTTTGTCTTATCTGTTTTGTTAAATAAATGAAAGAAAGGAAAGAGAAAATGAGCAGATTTTGGTTTAGTAAGCAGTTTAAATCTGCTCTGGTACGTTGAATTCATTCAGTCAGTCAGTCATGTGCTTGGAAAAACCCAGCAGGAGTCCCTTCCACCATAAGAACTTCTGACTGTGAAATAAAGCCTGAGTAACCAGATTAACTATGAAGTATGTTTCTGTCAGGTTTTAGGCATTAGTTCAAGTGCACTTTCTGTGCGTTGCAGCTCACCATAGCTGGTTCGTGTTTTGGGTGTTCTTAATGGCAGAAATAAACCTTCTATAGTTTCCCTTCCCCCTCGGTCTCCCCAGTTCTTGCTCCTTACTCAATAAATAAACTATTATCATATTTGCTGACAAGCAGTTTTGATTCAACTGTTAATGCAAGTGTTATCAATATTTCTTTTCAGCCTTGCCTAACTCAAAAGTGGCTAAACAGTTTTGCTCTAGCATTGCAAAAATGATTCGCTTTTGGGCTGAGACCAAAGTGTAAAAAATTTCTCCTGAAAATTGTAACTTCCATAAATTCAAAATGTATTTAGCTTGCAAAAACTGATAGTTGTACTGGAAATCTCTGTGTAAACTGAACAGTAGCCCTTGCGATATCAAAACTACCCTTGCGATTGTCTGTTTGAATGACTGTGTAGTGACATCATTAGTAATATTTATAATTTTGTATAGTGGTAGCATTCAAAGACCCCATTCAGAATTGAGGCCCCATTGTGTTACTCAGGGAATCGGTCATATTTGAGCAAGTTTCTCTCACTACGTAAGGAATGTGGCGGGGGGACATGAATCCTGTATTCTGGTTATTTGACAGGGTCTATCCCCATAATGTCTAAAGGGTCCAGGCAAGGGGGGAGGGCTTAATCTCACTTTTTGCTTTTCCTTGCCCATCATGATGTGAAATCCAGTAGTGAGGTAACATCCCTTTGGATTTAACTCTCATATCAAACCTCCCCTGATTTTGCAGTGTCACAGGCTGAGCTGGCCCTTTAAGGGAGTTACAGCTCAGCCTCACCTGTGGTAGGTTTAGTTAGCCCCCCCCTCCCCTCTCCAGGTGGGGAGAATAAGAGTGTAAGGGAAAGGGTCATGTGACAGGAGCATATGACTGGGAATCAGGGTTGCTGGGAAATAAAAGGGCAGGGACCTGGGCTCAGCTCCAGGGCAGGACTGGGGCTGAGGCCAGCGGCTTGGACTGGACTGGACTGGACTGGACTGGACTGGACTGGACTGGACTGGTGTGGTGTGGTGGGAGTGGGGATTCTCTGGTTGCAGGGGGGAGGGCTTGAGTGGAAGGGGCAGAGCCAGAAGACTAGCTTCCCTGAAGGCGGGGTTTAACCACTGCCCATGGAGAGGATATAGGGACACAGTCTTAGTTACTGCTACTTTTTGGAGCACTAGCTGTGAATTTAATGACTTTTTTTTTTTAATCCACAACAAACTTTAATTTTAACTTGAGCTTTCCAGGCTTTCAAGCATGTTTATTTCTACTACTACAACAACCTACACAAAATTTAGTAATATCACTGATATCTACATATAACTTTAACTGCAACTTAATTTTTTTTTGGATGGGGAATATAATACATGGTGATGATGGCATTAATCTTCACTCGTAAGGAGAACCAAGATCATTCATTCTTGGCTACCCCAACAGTGAGTTATGCCTCCTCTCTTACTTATAGAGATAAATGCTATAACACAATTCAGCCATCATGTACTATGGAGGAGGGGGGGGGAAGCTCGTGTTGCCAGGACCTTTGCTGTACCTGTTCCACAGATAAAAGACTTCAGCTTCCATTTCTGTCAGACCTGACACCTTTCATGAACACTAACTTGACTCTAATTTTTTTTAATGTAATGCCTTTACACTCCACATAGGAATGATCTATTATATACTCTGTGTGTGGGTATCTAATATAATACTGAAGCTTGTAACAGGTCACGCGCTGACAACCCAATTAATTCCCTAGCTTTCATTTAACTAGAATCTGGGGTGGTTTTTTTTACTATAGCCTATTCACTACAGAACAGATCCCAGTTTTGAAACCGGACATTTCCATCAGATGTCAACAAAAGGTCATCCATTTCTATTGGAATTCAACCACTCAAGAGCCCTGACATGTATAGTAGGAATACAAATGTCCAAAAAATATATTGCTTCCTGCTGTTAGCCAGTCATATTGAGTATGAAGCTTCCAGTTTGGAGAAATTAAGGTTATCTGAGTTCAACTCCATTCATCAAATTTTAAGCAAAAAAAAAATCTGTGAATATATTTAGCTGATAGGTCATCTCAAAACTTACATTAGTTTCAATGTTGCATGCTACTCAACAGGAGATGACATATTTACTCATGGGCTGTTGTATGTTAGGCTAGAGCATGCTCACTCACAGGCTGATATAAGTACGCGTAAACTTTATTACAAGTAAAGTGACCTCATCCCACAGACTGCTGCCAATATACAGCGTTTCTTCCTTCCAAATACGAGTACTAACGTGTTCTTCTGATCCTAATGTAACCTGTCTACTGGTTTGACAATGCTTGAAGGTCTAGTAAAATTACCTCATTCCAATTTTACCATGTAAAAAATTGTAAATAGTGTTATTAGGATACTAAAAATCTGCTTGTTGATCACAGATCCCTTATTCATAAACAAACTGACTCCAAGCCAGTCTCCTCACTTAAAACAATACGGCAATATTTAAGTTGGAACTCAAAAGGCTTAAGGCCTTTCTCTCTAGGGGTGGCAGGAATCCAGTTCTTGCATTTTGTAATGCCTTTGTCTGCTAGATTAAAGACAAAGCGTCCTCTACTTTCACAAATAGAGGTGTATTCTTTCTGCGTGGGGGGTGTCGGCAGCAACAGGGGCCTCGTTCAATATTTAGGGATTCCTTCTACCATTACACAACAGAACTGCTCAAGCCTCCACCTAGAAATCTGGGAAACCTAAATCGCAGCCCAGGCACCGCTAAAAGGCAATACTGCCCACTCGGAAGCACTGAGTCTGTGTAGAACAAAAGAGAACTTTTATTACAAGGGCGAGTGAACTCAGCATTAATTAGGGAAAACACTGCAACGATGTTTCAAAAGCATGCAACTCCCATATGGAAACACCAGCCTCACAGTACCTTGGGCAGTAGTCCTTTGCCTCAGTTTCCCACCTTGTGGTGTGAAAGTCTCTTTAACATTCCACACCCCTTACCCTCCACTGCACCCCACTCAGTGGGTTTTCTGAAGTCAGTAAAGTCCCAGAATTCAGGGGTGCGTTCACAGGGTTCATTCCACACACACATACACACCCAAAGAAGGGTCGAGCAATGTCTCACCACTGTCACAGTTGTCTCTGCCACTGTTTGCTGCTACCTCTGCCACTGTCCCCTCTGCCTTTACTGGTGCCCATTCCGTCTCTGCTGCTGCTGCCTCTGCCTCTCGCTAGAATTCTGCATTCGGAGGTTCCACTAGTTAATCCAGTTCTTTGTGATTTTGCTGGGTAGTGGGGAGCATCGCTGCTATGGCATCCTCTGAGCTCCCTTTCACTGCAACACTGTCCCCACACCGGATCTACAGTTCAGCCCCCTTGGCCTGCTTGTCAGTGATTTCAGTTCTAGCAATCACCGCACAGCAACAAGGACTCTAAATTGAGCCTGACCAGCTCTGTCTTTCAATAGTGGAGGGGAAGATCAAATAGTATTTAGGACCCTTTTAACCAGGGGCAGCTCTAGGCATTTTGCCGCCCCAAGCATGGCAGGCAGGCTGCCTTCGGTGGCTTGCCTGCGGGAGGTCCCCGGTCCCGCGGATTCAGCAGCGTGCCTGTGGGAGGTCTGCCGAAACCGCGGGACCAGCAGACCCTCCGCAGCCATGCTACCGAAGGCAATCTGCCTGCCACCCTCACAGCAACCAGCAGAGCACCCCCCGCAGCTTGCTGCCCCAAGCACGCGCTTGGCGTGCTGGTGCCTGGAGCCGCCCCTGCTTTTAACAGAGGATGAGGAATCACTACCCCATGCTTTGCACGTGAGGTTAGGGCATGTTAAGTACAGTTCTGCTGCCCTTTAGTCACATAGTCAGGATAGTAACATTTCATTACCCCTGCATTAACCCACGACAGCTACAGCTGCTCACTTTGGCAAAGCAGGTTTATCTGCTGATCACCTAAAGTAGGTGTGTCTATGCAAATACAGTCTGCTCCTGAAGTTTCTTCCCCCACTTCATCAATAGACAGCAGGGGAGAGCTCACTGAGACACTGGCTTGCATCTTATAGACGCTAATCCAGTCATATCGTAAATTTCTCTTTATTAAGATAAATAGATTACACTGCTTTAGTCTCTCAATGTAAGGCAGATTTTCAGAACACAAATAATTCTTTAGCTCTTTTCTGAACTCATTCCAATTTGTCAACCTCTTTTAAAGTGTGGACATGGGGCCATATCCTGCTCTCATTTACACCTGTATAACTCTCCTGAAGTCAGTGGGGTTGCATCCTTTTTGAAAGATGGAAACCAGACCAGGATCTAGCATTCCAGTAATGGTCTCACTAATGCCGTATACTGTAGTAATAACACTTCTACTCAGTGCTCCCCTGCTTATACATCCAAAGGTCACGCTTGCTCTGTTAGGCGACATCTACACCGAGAGCTACGGTGTGAATCTCAGCTCACGTCAACATACCCCTGCTAGTTTTCACTGAGTGAGTGTGCTAAAAGGAGTAGTGTAGCCACAGCAGCACAGGCAGCAGCAAGTGGCAGCATAGGCTAGCCACCGAGTGCAAACCCACCCAGAGCCTGTGGGTGCATACGTGGGATGGCTAGCCCGCGATGCCAGGGCCCATGCTACTGTGTCTACACTACTATTTCTAGCAGGCTAGCTAGATGAGAGCTAGTGCACGTATGTCTACATGAGCTGGGAATCACACCCCCAGTTCCAAGAGTAGATGTAGCCACCAGATATGTCTACACTTGGAGCTGGAGGTGTAAATCCTGGTTCGAGGGGGACACACCCATGCTATCTCTGAAAGAGCTAGCATGCAAAACATGGAGCGTTGCTGTGGCAGCGGGAGGGGCTAGCCACTCTCTGTCACGTTGTTCAAGCGAGACCCATTTACCAAAAGATCTGGATTGTTCTACAGAACAAATCTGTCATTATTATTATTTACCACTGTACCAATTTTTTGTGTCATCTGCAAACTCTACCAGGAATGGCTTTTCTCTGTTATGCAGGTGTACGTCCACAGGAACGCCGTTGACTTCAGGAGATTTACACTGGTGAAAATGAGAGCAGAGGATGGTCCAGACAGCTGAAAGACACAGGGCTACAATCTGCTTTCATTTGCTCCAGTGTATATATACATATGGAAAACATACATATAGTGCAGCCCGAGCCCAGAAGCTCAGATCTTAACCCCTTTGAAGTGCAGCAGTGGGGAGGCTGGTTTTGAACCCCGAGATCCAAACACATCCCTGCAGCTATGGTTACAGGTTCATTCTGGTTTGGATAGCGCTAAAGAGATGGGAATCTCATGAGAACAGCTGATCAAATGACATTTCTACTCTTCAAGATGATTGGTTAGACCCAACAAATCCTGCATCTTGGCAGGGGGTTAGACTAGATGACCCTTACAATTCTTTCTAACCCTATGGTTCCTCTATCACTGATTCGGCCTAAACCTGAACCCTAAACTAAACCAAATCCAGGTCTGAATGCTTTCACCTTCTCCCACATGCATCTGGAGTCATCTATAGTGACCTGCTTTTAGGAGATTAATGTGTAATTTCCTTGAGGTGGTGATGTATATGGAAAGCACAAAGTGCTATGTTTTCTGTGATTCTGTAACTGCAGAAAATGCCACAGAACCATCAATGTGCTTCAAAATCCATTATAAACCACAGAATAGACACAAAGAGTTTTTCTATTGGATCAAAGCAAAAGCTGATATTTTATTTATGTTTTTAGGCTTATTTCAGTTTCTAATAAGACAGGCAGCAAAACTATCAACCTAATATGATATCTCAGGGTGTCTATCTGCAAGGCATTAGTAAATTCCAAGATCAGAAGACAACTAGAGAATCCAAATGTCAGTATCGGTACAAATAGGCCTCAATTTGAGAAGTTCGCTTGTGCGAGAGACAGACAGAGACTGTTATTTATTCAGTGCAATAAATGTCTATCTGGTAGGGGTGATTGCAGAGCATATAAGAAGGCTGATACTTCCTAGCAAGTGATAGTTTTATGGTTGGTAGAAAGAAATTGCCATAGAACTCACTTGAGGGGACTTATCCACAGGCTTGATTTCTGACTTAAAAGTAAATCACATTAGATCAGAACTAGATATCATGATATAATCTTTCATCATGGGAATTTCCAAAGTTCAAGCATCAGTAGTTCTTGGAGTAATTGCCTTAAAATTGGATGAAATGAGCTTGTCTGGTTTCAAGTGCCCACTAAGACTGGCTTCTCAAGTCTTGGCCGTGAACGATGTTACAGTACAAAGGAGACCGATTTCAAATGTCTCTCTCACTATAGTAGTAGTATTGGTATTATGATAGTGCCTAGGAGTCCGAGTCATGGTCCAGGACCCCATTCTGCAGTCGGTACTGTACGAACACAGAACAAAAAGACAGTCCCTACCCCAAAGAGTTTATAAGCCAAGTATCTGAGTGCTCTTGGACATCGGTCAGGACTCTGGGGGTTGAGAAGGGATAGGGAATGTGGAGAAATAATGCACGGGATGCATATAGATTAAAGCGTTGGCGTCCAAGCTTTCCCCTCTTTAGGCCCATCTAATGGTCTTCAGCCCTTTGGGAAGAGAAGACCACAATAAGGACTGATCTCTGTGGGTGAGGGCAGGTTGAATTAATCTCTGGCTGGTTATTTTCTTTCTTTCTGGTTTTAAGAACCTGTCGGGTTTGTCTTTTATGCCCCTAGCACCCAAGCAAGGCCCTTTTGAAATATTGACTGTAAATCAAGTGAAATAAATGAAATCCGGACAGATCAGGGCAGACAGCCCGTGTCTGCTCTATGCCATTCAGCGTGAGGGGGCCCATCTCCATTGCCCATTGATTGCAGGGAATGAGGCTGTTGAGGTATTTAAAGTGTAGAGCAGAAGGGCCGCTTTGTGGTTAGGTCACTGGACGGCAGCTCCTCCACATCTGAGTTCTATATCTAGCTCTGCCGTGCTCTTCCTTGATACCTAGCATAAGTTATTTCCTCTCTCTCTGCCTCAGCTCTCCATCTGTAATATGGACATGTTTGCCTTCTCTCTGCCCTGCCCCCCGACCCACACACTTTGGTTTTTCTGTTTAGCTGGCACACTGCCTCAGGGCAGTGACTCTCTCTTATATGTCTGTACTGTACCACACTGTACCATAGAATCTCTATGGACATAAATGAGAGTATAGCCGTAGGAAAATACTACTGACCAACTGACCAGGATGGTGATGGTGATTGTGAAATGCTCAGGGAGCTTAGAGAGGCTACGAAAGTAGAAAATGCAATAATAATGGGGGATTTCAACTATCTTCATATGTCACATCAGGAGGGGATGCAAAGACAAAATTTCTAGATACCATAAATGATGGCTTCTTGGAGCAGCTTGTCTGGAATCACAAGAGGAGAGGTAATTCTTGATTTAGTCCTAAGTGGAGCACAGTATCTGGTCCAAGAAGTGAACATAACTTAATTGGTCAATAATAGCTACGATAATTTAACATCCTTGTAGGGGAAAAATGCCAAAGAAATCCACCATGGTAGCATTTCATTTAAAAAAAATGGGAGGTACTCAAAAATGAGAAAGCTAGCTAAATGGAAAATAAAAGAAACAGTCACAAGGGTGAAATGCCTGCAAACTGCATGGAAACTATATAAAAACACCATATTAGAGGCTCAAACTAAATATATACCCCAAATCAAAGAAAACAGAAAGAGGACCAAAAAATGCCACCATGGCTAAACAGCAGAGCAAAAGAGGCAGTTAGAGGCAAAAAGGCATCCTTTAAAAATTGGAAGTCAACTCCTACTGAGGAAAATAGAAAGGAGCATAAATTCTGGCAAGTCAAGTGTAAACATATAATAAGGCAGGTCAGGAAAGACTTTGAAGAGCAACTAGCTAAAGATATAAAAACTAACAACAATTTTTTTTAAGTACATCAGAAGCAGGAAGCCCGCTAAACAGCCTAGTGGGGCCATTGGACAATTGAGGTAGTAGAGGACCACTCAAGAAAGACAAGGTCTTTGCAGAGAAGCTCTATGAATTATTTGCATTGGTCTTCACTGTAGACGATGTGGGGGAAATCCCCACATCCAAGCCATTCTTTTTAGGTTACAAATCTGAGAATTGTCCCAGATTGAGGTGTCAGTAGAGGAGGTTGTGGAACAAATTAATAAATTAAACAGTAATAAGTCACCAGGACCAGATGGGATTCACCCACTGTATCTGTAATGAACTCAAATACAAAACTGCAGCCAACTACTAACTGTGGTATGTACCCTATCACTTAAATCAGTCTCTGTACCAGATGACTGGATGGTAGTTAATGTAATGCTGATTTTTTTTTAAATGCTCCAGAGGCAGCCCTGGCAATTACAGGCTGGTAAGTTTAACATCAGTACCATGCAAATTGTTAGAAACTGTACTAAACAACAGAATTATCAGGCACATAAATACATACAATATTTTGGGGAAGAGTCAACACGGGCTTTGTAAAGGGAAATCAAGCCTCACCAATTTATTAGAATTATTTAAGGGTGTTAACAAGCATGTAGTCAAGGGTGGATCCAGAGGACTTTCAGAAATCCTTTACAAAGTCCTCACTAAAGGGTCTTGAGCAAACTAAGCCACCCTGGATGACAGGGAAGGTCCTCTCATGGATCCGTAATTGATTAAAACATAGGAAACACAGGGTAGGAATAAATGACTGGTTTTCCCAATGGAGAGAGGTAAATAGCAGGGTTCCCTAAGGATCAGTACTGAGACCTGTTCTGTTCAACATTTTCATAAATGATCTGGAAAAAAAGGTGAACGCTGAGGTGACAAAATTTCCAGATGATAGAAAATTACTCAAGATAATTAAATGCAAAACTAACAGTAAAGAATTACAAAGGGATCTCACTAACCTGGGAGACGGGGCAACAAAATAGCAGATGAAATTCAATGTTGATAAGTGCAAAATAATGCACATTGGAAAAAAGAATCCCAACTATACATACAAAATGCTGGGGTCTAAATTAGCTGTTATCACTCAAGAAAGATCTTGGAGTGTTTGTGGATAGTTCTGTGAAAACATCCATTCAATGTACAGTAGCAAAAAAAAAAAATCTAACAGAATGTTAGGTACCATTAGGCAAGGGATGCTACTAAAACAGAAAATGCCATAATGCCACTGTATAAATCTATGGTACTCCTGCACCTGAATGCTGCTGCAGTTTTGGTTCCCCATCTGAAAAAAGATATATTAGAATTGAAAAAAGGTACAGAGAAGGGCAACAAGAATGATGAGGTGTCTAGAACAGCTTCCATACAAGGAGAGATTAAAAAGACTGGGAATGGTCAGTTTAGAAGAGACACAACTGTGGAGGGGTATGATAGAGGTCTTCAAACCCATTGATGGTGTGGAGAAAGTGTTATTTACCCCTTAAGATAACACAAGAACCAGGGGTCACCCGAATAAATTAATAGGCAGTAGGTTTTAAAACAATAAGAATGAAATATTTCTTCACACAATGCAGTCAACCTGTGGAATTCATTGCCACAGGATGTTGTGAAGGCCAAAAGTATAACACAGTTCAAAAAAGAATTGGAAAGTTCATAGAGGACAGATCCATAAGTGGCTATTGGCCAAGATGGTCAAGGAAACAACCCCATGCTGTGGGTGTCCCTAAACCTCTGTCTGCCAGAAGCTGGAACTGGATGACAGAGACTGGCTCACTCAATAATTACCCAGTTCTTTTCATACCCTCTGAAGCATCAGGCATTGGCCATTGCCTTCTGACTGAGCTAATTGGATACCATCAGTCTGACCCAGTATGGCCGTTATTATGTCCACGGTGCTCAGCATAGCAGGCCACAAATCTCAGTTGGGGCCGCTAAGCGCTACTGTAACAATAATAATATTAATCATAATTGTAGCCTCTGAGGGGCAGGGTAATTTCAAGATAAAGATGAAATTCCCAAATGATTGTTGAAAGCTCTTATATAAAACTTGATTCATTCATGCCACATATCATGCCTCCAATGAATAGAAGCTATGTTCTGCTCTCAACTAAAAGGGTATTCCTGGTATATGTTTTGTTTATTTTATTTACTAATAATATCCAGGTCTTGTGCATCACTTTTCATTGGTACGTCTCAAAGTGCTTTACAAGGGAGGCCAGTATCACTCTCTCCATTTTACAGATGAGGAAACTGAGGCACAGAGAGGTGACGTGACTTGCCCAAGGTCACCTAGCAGATCTATGGCAGAGCCAGGACTAGCTCCCAGATCTCCTGAGCCCCAGCCCAGTGCCCTAGCTACTAAAATAATAAAAAGCTGCCTCGCCAAGACTTTAGGTGCCCTAACACAAGATTAATACTACAGTAAAATTCCAGCAGCAATAACCTAATCATTTCAATAGGAAATATATTACATTGTAGGCAGCATACTCTCAGCTCTCTCCAAAAAGCTGATCGAATAGATAATATTTGTACCATGCCTACAAGGTCACCAAATTCAGGCTATTTCAGAGGAACAAGTTCCCAAATCCTGGACCCTCACAAGGCATGCTCTGCCAGTTGCCCCCTCTTTTTTTTAGTGAGGGGGATCCAGCTTAGGCACCCCTGCTGCATGCAGCTGTGGCAGTATGGCCTGGAGACAGAGGCAATCACTCAGGGATCTAGTGAAATAAAAATGCAAAGGTAATTGCACTGCACCTTCTGTGAATGAGAAACCTCTAATATAACACAGATGCTTGTAATAGGCCATTCACTGACTAACGAACCTCACTCATTTCCATATTCCCGTTGAGCTAGAATCTTGCGGTGCGATGCACCTCATTCAATATGGGCCACTTGGTGCAGGAAGAAAATGACAGATTTCCAACCCTGCTGTAAGCAATGGGTGGATTCAAATGAGGAGGAGCAGGAGTGGGTCTGAAGGGATGAATTGGCACTTGCTTCAGGTGCCTGAGAGAAGGAGGTATTTCTGCTCCAGTGATTTGTGCAGCTTGCTTGAAGTTGACACTGCATAGCAAGTGAACTTATCTGCTAGGCCCCTAACGCTGGGCTGAAAAAATCTAATAGTTGTGAGGACAACATCTTTACTAAGTTCATTGTGTGATCTCCTAGCTCACTGGACATTTTTATGAACTTACACGTGTTTTATAGGTGTTTGGATTTTTTTTTTTAAAGCATATGGTGGCAACATGTGTGGTAGTGAATCTTAAGCAAGGCTGCATGAAATTCAATAACTTAATCTTAGATTACAAGCCACTGGTGGACAAAGTGATTTTGAGATGGAAACCCTTTTGATTCCCAGATTCCTTTGCCTCTTTTAAGGAACAAATGAATGGACAAACTATGGAAATTCTATTTGCTTTTTTCAGAATTTCCTAGGACAGAAGAATAAATTTCTTGAATGGGATCTGGTAGTGTCTCCCTTTCGTCCTAACAACAGATAGTTTGGAAAACTTGATGCACGATTACCACCACCATTTTTCCACTGCATAGATGAGAAAAATCTAACCCAGCATTTTTGTTTAAAAAGTGCCGCACGGCAGTTAAACAGGATGTATCTGTGAAATTATAGAAAATGTCCAAAACTGGACAGCCCAATCCAGCTCCCTTTGAAATCAGGTCTAGAAATATATTTTCACTCAGTATATTTCAGGATTGTTTGATGCCACTCTCACTCATGTAAGATTCCTTATTCAGAAAAGTAAGACCTCACTGGATTTACTCAAGGATTTACTCACATGAAAAAATGTTGCAAGATCAAGCTCTTATGTATCATCCCTGATTATAAAGTTCCCGTATCTAAAGTGTTATTAAAAGTAGAGAAAGTATGAAACTTGAGTGTCTATTAGATCAAATACCAAATTTTTAGAGGCCTCTATCCAACCTCAATTTGTGCAAACACAAGTTGCACGTGCAGACACATTCTCACATACATGCACCTGCATAAGTGCTGGAACTAGGAGTGCTGCAGGTGCTGCCGCACCTGTGGTTTGATGTGGATTCCATTATATACAGGGTTCACAGCTTGGTTCAATGGCTCTCAGCACCCCCACTATACAAATTGTTCCAGCACCCCATCTGTGTGTAGCTGATAAATTCTAACAGCTGTGCATACAGACAATGGAATGTCCCTGCACAGTAACAATAACCATTTGTCTGAATAGGTTTTGCACAAGTAAATTCCATCACCTGCACAGCCAGTCTTTCAGTGCATGAGAAGTGCTCAGTGAGGTATCTGTGTGGACAAAGGTGGAGGCACACAAATGAAAGCACCTTTTTGAAACGTTGGTCTTAGTTGTCTACTGAAGGAGGGTGGTTTCATGATTAAGGCAAGATAATGATAATGGCATGGTAATCAGGAGATCTGGCTTTTTTTCTTGCTCTGACAAATTCTGCTTGTATGATCTTGGGCAAGCTATTTAAGCCAAAAATTTCAAAATGGCCACTAAGTTGAGGTGCCTATTTTTTCTGGTTCCCTTTCTGAGACACCTGGGCCCTGATTTGCAGAAGTGCTGAGTACCCACAATTCCAACTGAAGACATTTGGAGTCCCGGCAAGAACTTAGCCCCTTTGAAACTCTAGTCCTAAGCGCTTATGCAACATGAGACACCCAAAATTAGCAGACACTTTTGAAAATATGGCCTTCATTTCTTTGGACCTGACTGTGATCCCACTTACTCCAGAGTAAATCAGGAGTGACTCCACTGAAGTTCCTCTGCTATAAACACAGATGGAAGGGAAACCAGAACTAGGCGCTGTGAGTGGCAGTTTTCCCGTCTGTAATGTGGGGCTCATGATACTTACTTGCCTCATATGGGAGCAGTGAGGCTTAATTGGCTCGTGTTAGACTGGGGTGGGCAAACTTTTTGGCCCGGGGGCCATACCTGGGCATAGAAATTGAATGGCAGGCCATGAATTCTCACGAAATTGGGGTTGGGGTGCAGGAAGGGGTGAGGGCTCTGACTGGGGGCTCCGGGGGGAGGGGGAGGGTAAGGGCTCCAGCTGGGGGTGTTGGTTCTGGAGTGGGGCTGGGGATGAGGAGGTTGGGGTGCAGGAGGGTGCTCCGGTCTGGGACTGAGGGGTTTGGAGAGCAGGATGGGGATATGGGCTGGGGCAGGGAGTTGCGGGGCAGGAGCAGAGCCGGCTCCAGGCACCAGCAGAGGAAGCACGTGCCTGGGGCGGCACATGCTAAGGGGTAGAGCCAGCCCTGGGCAGGAGGGTGGCTCGGGGTGCAGGGTCTGGGCAGCGCTTACCTCAAGCAGCTCCCAGAAGCAGCAGCATGTTCCCACTCCAGCTCTTACGCGGAGGCGCAGCCAGGCGGCTCTGCACACTGCCCCTGCACCTCCTATTGGCCAGGAACCGTGGCTGCAGGGACGGTGCTTGAGGCGGGGGCAGCATGCAGAGTGGAGCCCCTTGAATGCCTCTACATGTAGGAGCTGGAGGGGGGACATGCTGCTGCTTCTGGGAGCCGCAAGGAGCGGCCCCCAACCTGAGCGTCGGAGCGGGGTAGGCCCCAGACCTCACTCCCCAGCGGGAGCTCGAGGGCTGGGTTAAAATGGCTGGTGGACCGGATCCGGCCCATAGGCCATAGTTTGCCCATTTCGCTGACTCACATGGGTGTTGTGAGGACAAATACATTAAATATTGTGAGATGCGCAGATACTACTTTAATGGGGGCCATATAAGTAGCCCCGATAGATTATAAGGAGTCATTGTACACTAAATATTAGTGTATATAGAAGGCTTCAGAAGACACCAGGCAGCAATTTGCTAACTTCCCTGCTTCTCAAAACTCCTCCCCATCACCTTCCAGTTTGTGTTTTTCTTCTGGGGGGTGGGGGGAATTGGATGCAATACAACATGAGTTGATTCATAATAAGGGCTTTTTTTTGTATAATTTTAGATGCCTCAAACCTGTCTAAAACTTTCATATATGGTCAGTGTAGTGTAAAATTATTCTCCCCAAGAAATAATTACCAAGTGGTAATCTCATAATAAACTATGTGCGCGTGATCAGACGCTTTCCCTCATTCTATTCAGCCCTGAAAAGACACCGCGGAACCAGTGTGGCTTTTTTCTCTCTCTCCTCCTTTATTTTATGAATCAGGACATCCAGGCATTACCGAGTCCCTGCGCAAAGTGGGGCTGTCTTTAAAGCAGCCTCTCTGTATACTGAGGATTAGGTTTGGATTATTGCTGAGAGAGCATTCAGAATTGGAGCTAAGCGTTTACTGAGAAATTGTTTGTAATTTCAGTTGCCCCTTATTATGGCTAATAATAAGCGCAGTAGGGGCAAGTGGATCAGAGCAGCGTACCTGTCAGCTGGGCCAAAATTCCCAGTACAGTGCCGAACTGTGTGCTGCATGATTACCAATTGAAGCGCAGCGCCGGGCCTTATCTGTTTTGTAAATCCTCCTAAAGCGGTTGCTGCTGGGTCCCACACAGGCTATTGATTCAGTACAACCAGCATCAGCACCTTTTGCCAATCACTTGAAGGGACGCTCAGCCTTCGGAAGCACTGATGCAGCTGCAGCGCTGGGCACCACCGAGGGCTAGCAGCAGCAACAGCATCCTTCCGACGGAGGATGTCAAATCCCATGGAAATGTACAAAGATGGGAGCCGAACAAAGCAGGGGAGAGGGAGAAGAGGGCCAGAGGGAGTGGTGGTGAAGCAAGGGCCAGGGAAAGGGAGAAATGGTAAAGGGAAAGGAAAGAATGGAGAAAAGTATGTGTGTGTGCTACACCTGGCACAATAGGTGCCCAATCCCTGAGTGGCGCCTCTGGGCACTACCACATCACAAATAATAAACATTAAAAGGGGTTAGGCTGAAAGGAGGCAACAAAACAAAGGGACATGAAAGAAATGGGGGGAGGTAGGAGACCAAGAAGGGTGAAAGACGATAACAGAAGGCAAAGGAGGAGGAATGAGTAAGAAAAAGACTAGGGATGAGGAGAAGCCACAAGGGAAGAGGAAATGGATCCCTTTCTCCATGTCTCAGGCCAGCCCTTTGCCTTTAGAAGCAGATGCCACTGAGCACTCAGCCAAGAAGGAAGCTACCTTCTTCTGTAGCTGTTTTGCCTAGTGTAGTGTTGGGCAGGCGCTGTCATGTGTCTGTCTGAGGCCACAGTAGTGCAAATCCCAGAAAGGAAATATGCACCTGGCTTTTGTCTGTGTTAGCAGGTGGGGTGTCTGTTTCCCTCTCCATGGGGAGAGGAATGATTACGCACAGCTCTTCTTGACAGTCAGCTAATGATTTTTACAGTGCAGACATAATAATGATAATAAAATATTATATATAGCTTTAAAACCCAGCAGTTGGTGCACTGCATGCTAGGTTCCGAAGTTAGGTGCAGCCTGAGTAAAAGGGGTGAGGGGGATGTATAAACAGCACTTCCCTTCGAATAACCCCAGGAAACACTATTGTTATGTCTACAGTGCAATAAAACACCTGTGGCTGGCCTGTGGCAGCTGGCTCGGGCTCACGGGGCTCAGGCTGCGGGTCTATAAAATTGCAGTGTAGATGCTGGGGCCCAGGCTGGAGCCCGAGCTCTGGGACTCCAGAAGTGGGGAGATCCCAGGCTCCAGCCAGAGCCTGAATGTCTGCACTGCAATTTTATAGCCCCGCAGCCCGAGACCTGTGAATCTGAGTCAGCTGACGCAGGCCAGCCGCGGGTGTTTTATTGCCGTGTCCACATATCCTGTGATGCAGACACCCTCCACGTCGCACATTCTCTTCAGCTTCCTCCTCAATCTGTGGGGTAGCCATTTACTGCTGCCCATCACCAGCACTGACCTTGCCAGGCTGGCTCAGCTCCTTGACCAGTGAGGGAAGGAGATAGAGCCAAGGCTCTGGCCACGCCACGCCCCTACCTGCTCTGGGGAAGGAGGAAGCAAGCGAGTAGCATGACTTACCCCTCCCTGCCCAGACTCAAGGTTCAGGGAGACGTAAGGTGACACATAGTGGAGTAAAGGGGGAGGAGGGTTATTCCTCCTCCTCATTCCCTTGCACAGACATATAGTCTGAATCACAATTTAGCCCTGTAATTTTATTCATAGAACCTACTCATCCCCAGATAGACAAGTGTATAATCCTCTGTGATGCTGAGCACCTTCGAGTCCTTGACTCCCTGATTGAAGCCAGTTGGAACCTGCGGTCACTCAGGTGAGCTCCAAGCAGGAGAGCCTTTCCTGCATGTGGAGCTGCCGTGGCCAGCTAGGAAGATGTGATGTGAGCTCTCCATGCCGAGCAAACAGGAAGTGGAATTTCAAAAATTCCAGGCCTTTAAAGGGAGAGGGACAGATGCCTGTTTACCTGGGTGCAGAGCAGCAGAGTTCAAACTGCTGACCAGAGCAGTCAGGATGGGCATTGTGGGACACCTCCTGGAGGCCATTTGCAACGACATAACCAAGTATGGTGTCTACACTGACACTTTGTAGATATAACTTTGCTGCAAAAAGCTCTACTCCTCTTGCTGAGGTGGTTTTATTTTGTCTGCAAAGCAGGAGAGTTTTGTTGGCAAAAGGAGCATTGCAGTGTGGACACCTCCATTATTTTGTAGATGAAATCTGACTTTTGCCGACAAAACTGTATAGTGCAGACAAGGCCTGACCATCTTTCAGGAGACATTTAACAGGATGGGGTCCTCTCATTATGAGGAACCATCAGAGCTGTGCATGCCCAAAACACCACTTTCTGTCCCAGATGCAGCAACTCATTATGGTCTGACAATTTGTCTGGTTAAACGGAGCCTAGTGTGTGTGCTGCACTGCAAACAGACCACACACTGAGTCTGACATTTCAAAAATCAACTATCTCGGAGTTAATGGGGTGAACACAAAAACCCAAATGTTTTTTTTGAAAACACCATAGTAGTATTTATTTTGTTAAATCCTTGCATCACTCAAAATGGCTGCATAGATTTTGTTCATTTTACACACACATAAGAGCCAAACATTCCTTTGGAGATGAAACTCACAAGCTTACATTTAAAAGAATCTTCAACCAGCCTTCTACTGGTGGTACAACTAATTGTGGTGGCAAACACTAGCAGGTGCAAGCAAGTAGACAAATGACTTGAAAAACTGCATTTTGCCCTCTCTTCTTCCTCTCACCCTGTCACTTTCACTCAGTAGATGTTAGATTGAGGCCTCTAAATATGGGGCCTCGTTAGTAGTACCTCCGAAGTGAAATTTTGAGAGAAGTGTGGAACTGGGGCTTGCATAGAAAATCTATTTAGTCATTTTTTTAAAATGTGGCAAAATAATTTCAGCAGAGGCCACTGATCCTCTCCTTCCACACGGAAGGGATATGATCCATGTCTGGAGGGGTCCCCTTCATGTGTAGATCAGGGGAGACAATCTGTATCCAATCTTATATTAAGATTAAAGGGCTGGAAGAGAGAGAGAGAGAGAGAGAGAGAGTGTGTGTGTGTGAGAGAGAGAGAGAGAGAGAGAAGCCCTGGCATCTGGATGCTACCACCATACAAATAATAAATATAATTTAATTAATATTCTAGTCTTAAGGTTGACATCTCAATTTATTGCAATAACTGTAGAAAAAAGCGTCTAAGCAAAACCCCAAAAAACCTTATTTTTGTCTTTTACTTTCATCTATTTTAATGATCGTGACAATGAAAAACTAAGACAACAGACTGGGGCTAGAGCTAAAGTAGTACAACAAGATAGTGGGAGTGTCTTTTGTGGTAGAGAGAAACAGGACTCTTGTAGTGAATGCAAATGGGGTTCTTTATTCACACTACTAGACGCTGTTGGGACCTTTCAGCTTTTTCTAGTTCCCCAAACTAGGCACAGCCTGTGCAGCCTAATGTCACTACATAGTGGTCCATATTCTATCACATGCTATGACCCCTTTGCTTCACTCAATAAGATTGTTCTACACTATGCCAGGGATGACCTGGCCCCCTATAATCCCTTGCTCTTTCTTCAGCTGCATTTACGGTTGCCAACTCTGTAATATTTAAAAACCAGACACTCCAGCAGGAGTGCCGGAACTTCTCCTTCCCCGCCTCTGCCCCGCCTTTTTCCCTGAGGCCCTACTCTTGTCCTGCTCTGCCCCTTTCCCCTGAGGCCCAGCCCCTGTTCTCTCCTCTTTCCCCCTCCCTCCATCACTCGCTGCTCTTCCCCTCTCTCCCCCACTTCTTCCCTAGGTCAGGAGGGACTTGCCTGAAGAGCCAGGGGTGGGAGCTGCAGCCATCCGATGCAGGTAGGAGGCAGCCCCAGCTAAACTGGGACTGAAGCGGGTGATGACCCTGGCGCATCCCCGCATCCCCTGTCCACAGTAACTGGACTTTGGGTGTCCAGTCAGTAGATGTGACTAGCCATTGTCAGGTCCCCTTTTCAATCAGACTTTCCGGTCAAAAACTGGGCACCTGGCCACCCTAGCTACATTGATAGAACTCTAGCTCAGGTGAGGATCCAGCCCAGGGTCTGTCTGGCTATGTTTACACTGCAACTAGAAGCCAGCCTCCCAGCCTGGGTAGAAAGACTTGTGTTAGTGGGGCTTGAGCTAGCAAACAAAAAATAGCAATGTGTGGATGTGGCTGCACAGCAGAGGCTCAGGGTATCTGCCTGCGCTCAGACCCAGGGGGTTGTGTGGGTCCATGTTCGAGTGGCGCCTGAGCCTCCTCCACTGCAGCAATGTCCACTCTGCTATTTTTAGGATGCTACCTCAAGCCCCACTAGCACGGCTCACTCCCAGCCAGGGCTGTCTGTAGGGGGGTGCAGGGCCCGGGACAAATCAGCCCCCGCCGGCTTGGGGGCTCCGCATAGGCACGGGAAGTAGGGATGCAGGGGGTGCAGTGGCCTCACACCCTACTCCCCAGCCACTGGCGCCGTGCAAAAAAGCTGGGGGTGCTTCCCGTGCCTATGCCCTGTGCTCAGCCCTGCACCCGCACTCTGCTCCCCAGCTCCTCACCTCACCTGGGGCTTGGGTCCCGGCCGCTGGCTCTGTGTCTGGGGCCCCACGCCTGACCCCATCCCCCACTTCCAGGCCTCTGCTTCCAGGGCCCTCTCGGCCCCACAATCAGGGCTCTGCTCCTGGGGCCCCAGCACCGGCCCCGCTTTCTAGTGGCTGGCCCATGCCTCACCCCCCGCTGCCAGGGCTCTACTCCCAGGGTCCCAGCCCCATGGCCAGCGCTCAACTCTTGACCCCGCACGTGGGGTCCTGGTTGCTGGCCCCTGACCAGGGCTCCACTCCTAGCCCCACTCCCGTCCCCAGCTGTGGCCACAGCCCTTTTACCCCTGTCCGGGTCCCCCGCTCCCGGAGACACAGCCCTGCTCCCAGCCTCAGAGGGGCAGGAGGTGGGCAAGGGTAAGAGGCCTGGATTTCAGCACCCCCACTACTAAAAATGTTCCAGCACCAGTGGGGCACTGCTCTGCATCAGCGGCTGAGCCGGAGGGATGGATCTGGCCTGGTGCTGGGCCACCTGCTGCTGCCGGGACTGACCGCACTGGCCAATCACACCGGCCTGCAGGGCCCTGCAAAGCACGGGGCCTAGAATGGTCACCCTAATTCCCCCTACCCAAGGGCCGGCCTCCACTTTCCACAGCTCCCATTGGCCAGGAACAGTGAACCACAGCCACTGGGATCTGCGGGGAGCCGTGCCTGTGGTCAGTGTAAACAAACTGTCTCGCAGCCTGCCAGCGGATTACCCTGATGGGCTGCATGTGGCCCACGAGCCACAGGTTGCCCACCACTGATCTAGTCTGACCTGCATAACCAGGGCCGGCTCCAGGCACCAGCGCAGCAAGCAGGTGCTTGGGGCGGCCAACGGAAAGGGGCGGCACGTCCGGCTCTTCGGCGGCAATTCGGCAGCAGGTCCCTCAGTCCCTCTTGGAGGGAAGGACTGGCCACTGAATTGCCACCGAAGAATGAAGCGGCAGTGGTAGAGCTGCTGCCGAAGTGCCACCAATCGCGGCTTTTTATTGGGTTTTTTTCCCGCCGCTTGGGGCGGCAAAAGCGCTGGAACCGGCCCTGTGCATAACCCAGGCCATAGTGTCCTTTAATGATTCTTGTGGCTCTTCTTTGAACCCTCTTGAATGTATCAACCCCCTTCTTGAATTGTGGACAGTAGATTGGACATACTATTCCAGCAGCAGTTGTACAATTGCCAAATACCAATGTAGTATAACCTGGATATTCCTACTAGATATTTCTCTTTATACATTCAAGAATTGCATTAGTCCTTTTGGCCAGAGCATTGCACTGGGAGCTCATATTCAGCTGATTATCTACTATGACCCCCAAGTCTTTTTCAGAGTCGCTGCTTCTCAGGATAGGGTCCCCCATCCTTTATGTATGTCTTGCATTCTTTGTTCCTAAATATATGACTTTACTTTTGATTGTATTGAAATAATCAGATGGAGTACTGTGTCCAAATTTGGTCACCAATGTACAGAAAGGATGTAGAGAAACTGGAAAGGATCCAGAGGCGAGCGACAAAGATGATCAAAGGGATGGAACACAAGCCATATGAGCAAAGCCTGAAGGAAGTGGGTATGTTTAGTTTGGAAAAGAGGAGATTAAGGCAGGACTTAGCGATCCATAGGTGCTGACTTCCCAGTGTGCTGGGGGTGCTCGACCCCAGGGTCCGCTCCCCACTCCACCCCTTCCTCCAAGGCCCCAGCCCGCCTCTTCCTGACCCATTCTGCCCCCTCCTCCCAGGGCACTGCAACCTCGCTCCTTCCCCACCCTCCCCAAGCCTGCTGCATGCCGCAAAACAGCTGATCGCAGCAAGCGGGAGACGTGGGGAAGTGGGGCTGTCGGCAAGCAGCAAATACTGGGGGGCAGGAGGGGAACTGATAAGGGGCTGCCGGTGGGTGCTCAGCACCCACCATTTTTTCCCTGTGAATGCTCCAGCCCTGGAGCACCCACGGAATCGGCACCTATGTAGGGGTCTTCAGATACTTGAAAGGCTGCCATAAAAAAGATGGGGAAAAGTTGTTCTCTCTTGCCACAGAGGGGAGGACAAGAGGCAGTGGGTTCAAACTACAGCATAGCAGATTTAGATTGAATCTCAGGAAAAACTTCCTAACTGTCAGAACAGTAGGCCAATGAAACAGACGCCTAGGGAGGTTGTGGAAGCTCCTTCACTGAAGGTTTCAAAAGGATGCTGGATAGGAACAGCCATCTGTCTTGGATGGTTTAGACACAACAAATCCTGCAACTTGGCAGAGGGTTAGACTAGATGACCCTTGCGCGCTCCCTTCTAACCCTGTGGTTCTATGACATCTATGACATCATTGCTGGCTTACATCCTGCTTACCAAGTGATCTGGCTCATTCTATCTCAGTGACCAGTCCGCTCCATTATTTACCAAATCCCATCCTTGTCAGTGAGTGCTTCCAATAAACATGAAGGCTGGATTGTGCAATCTTTACTCACGTGAACAGTTCCACTGAAATATATGGGATTGACTGAGGAGGAGGGTGCTACTTAGCGTACTGCTGGGAAAATCTACTCCTAGGCTTGTGGATTCATATTCTGCTGCAAATCAAGCCAGATAGCTTTGTGTTGCACAGGGCCGGTTGGTGGGTTTTAATTGTGCAGGCAATGATGGGAATGAATTGATTGGTTCTGTGATTAATGCCAGAAGTGGGAGTCAGGAAATCTGGGTTCCACTTTCAGCTTTGCTCAGACTTTCTCTGTGACCTCAGACAGGTCAGTTAGTCCCCATGTGCGTTATAATTATCTCTGAGTCGGGGGGTAGGTGGGTCTGATGTGGCTGTCCCATGATCCAGTTATTACATGAATACAAGATACAGAATAGACACTTTACCTGTGCCAGGAACCAGGTTAAAACCCTGCACAGTGCAAAGCAAGGGTTCCCAGTCTATGGGTTCCACAGTATTTGCTTGGCTGTCCCAGAGAGCTGAATAGTATCAAGATGCTGGCTCCTCCTCATTTTTTCTTGCAGCTAAACTGCATTAAAAGACACTAATATACATTCTATACTTCCTTCCCCATTTAAAGCATTGCTGTAGATGCCATAGAAATATTATGAGATTACAAAAGAGAGGAGAGGTGGTTCATGTGATCAGGAATGAGAGCACAGCTGTCTATGAAACAATTTCCCTAGGAAGATGTCTACCCCATAGAAAAGTGTGAGAATCTCTACATTAGGGTTTTAATCTAGTTCAGGGACACAGTCAGGCAGTGACTACACTACCACTTTTGACCACGTTGTTACTGACTCAGGAAACACCCATGTTATCACTGGGGCCCCGGATCTGGATATTATACATGGAGACTAGATCTCTCTGAGTGAAATCTGGGCCCTATTTAACTCAATGGGAATTTCGCCACTGACTTCAGGAGAACCCAGATTTCACCCACTAGGGTGTTTCTGCACACAAAATTGTCCAGCTGTAACTCTACATATAGTAATTCTACTGCTATAAAGGTGCTAATGTCAGTATATCTATACCAATATAAAACACCTTTATTATGGTATAACTGCATCCACACTAGCAGGGTTTGTCCCACTTTAACATAATGGTAAAAATCACACCCTCAATCAAAATAGGTGTACGAGTACAAAACTCTGTGGAGACCTTCGTTTTTCCATTACTTAAATACGGATAATAATACCTAATTCACCAGTCTGTTGTCAGATTTATTTTGTATGTATGTTTGTAAAGCACTATGAGAGAAATACAAAGTATCATTATCTTTTTGTACCACGAAGAACTGCGAAGCCATGAGAAGATACCCTCATTTGTTATTTTGACCCCTTAAAAGATAGTGTCACAAAAACTGTGAAAAACAAAAACACCAATATAAATAAAAATAACCAGAAAAAATTCTAGAGACTTTGCACAACCCTTCTAAGAACCCAGAATGTCTGATCTTAAAGGTAGTTGTCTAGCATACATCTGAAATTTAAATGTCAAAAATAAAGTTCTAGCCTAAAAAATGCTGCTCCTGTTTGTGCGTTCTCCCCACCTCCCTGCCGTCTGGGTAACACAGTAGAAAACCAAACCTCATTCCAACAAGTCTCATGAATGAACCAGCAAAAGTGACTGTGTCTTGAAATGGCTGAGATGCACACTCCACTGACGTGTAAGAACAAACCCAAAATTGATACTCCCCTTCACTGTTTCACATGGGTATAGAAGGTTAATGTTTAGAATTGTATGGCTGGAGACTTCTAGCATAGTGCTATAAATCTTATGGGCTTTGTATTACATCCACTGCCAAGATCCTTCTGAGAAGGTAGGGCCAGATTCTGACCTCTCTTGCTCACAGTGATTAGTACCCTCCTACACAATTAGTCCCACTGGTTCCAGTGGAACTACTCATGACTTGTATGAGTTTCAGAACCTGGCCCCTCATGTCATGGGAAAACACAAGAGCTTTACAAAAGTTGTCTTCCTTTTTGCTATTGTTCCTAGGGATGTCTCCCCACAACCTTACGTTTTTGAAGCAAACGGACAATGGTCTCTTATGCCTGCCCAGATTCCTATTTATGTTAAACATGGAGCCATACCAACGAAGTCTGAGCTAGATTGTCCCTTTGGCCACAGCCTTGAGCAAATGCTGATGCATAAACTGCACCACCACAGCAGTGTTCCCTCTAATTTTTCCCACTCAAGTGCAGAATGAATCTTATGTTCACCAATATGGAGGTGATGTGTGACAAATCACCTCCATATTGGTGCGCATAACAAAATTAATGGGGTGGGGCCAAGGGGTTCAGAGTAGGGCAGAGGGCTGGGGTTTGGGGGGATGAGGGTTCTGGCTGGGGGTGAGGGTTTTGGGGTGGGGCTGGGGGTGAGGGGTTTGGGGTGTGCAAGGAGGCTCAGGGCTGGGGCAGAGGGTTGGGATGCGGGGGGGGGTGAGGGCTGTGGCTGGGGGTGCAGGCTATGGGGTGGGTCTGAGGATGAGGAGTTTGGGGTACAGGCAGTCTTCCCCGGGGCTGGGGCCAGAGGACTCCCTCCAGCAAGGTCCAGGGGAGCGATCGATTTTTCAGGGATCGATATATCGCGTTTCATCTAGATGCGATATATAGATCCCCGAATGCGCTTCTATCGATTCCGGAACTCCACCGCCCCGAACGGCGGTGGCGGCGTCGATATGGAGAGCCCCGGACATCGATCCCGCGCCGTGAGGACGGGTAAGTTATCGATATAAGATACTTCGACTTCAGCTACGTTATTCACGTAGCTGAAGTTGCGTATCTTATATCGATTTTTCCCCTTAGTGTAGACCAGCCCAGAGTTAGGTCAGTGTAAGGCAGCTTATGGCAACCTAATTGTGTAAGTGTCTACACTACGATGTTCCTCCCTCTGCTGTAACTCACCTTCTACAATAAATCCATCTCGGTGAGAGGCATAGCGCTTAAATTGATGTAGCTAGGGTGACGCAGTGTCAGTGTAGACATTGTGTTGCTTAGGCTACGTCTACACTACCCGCCGTATCGGCGGGTAGCGATCGATTTTTCAGGGATCGATATATCGCGTCTCATCTAGACGCGATATATCGATCCCCGAACGCGCTTCTATCGATTCCGGAACTCCACCGCCCCGAACGGCGGCGTCGATATGGAGAGCCCCGGACATCGATCCCGCGCCGTGAGGACGGGTAAGTTATCGATATAAGATACTTCGACTTCAGCTACGTTATTTACGTAGCTGAAGTTGCGTATCTTATATCGATTTTTCCCCTTAGTGTAGACCAGCCCTAACATTGAGTTTAGTGGCCTCCAGGAGGTGTGACAATGCCCCACTGTGACCACTCTGGTCACCTTTTTGAATTCCACTGCCCAGTGGCCAGGTACACAGGAGTACGCTACCTCCCCTTTTAAAGCCCTGGGAATCTTTAAAATTCTATTTCCACACTCCATGTGGAGAGCTAACATTTCCACTCTCCGTGTGGAAAGCTAACACAGCAACTGCCCAGCTGACCATGCCAGCTCCATGCTGCAGACACACTTCTACCTGGAGTGCATCAGAGGTGTGAATCTCCTGGATCTGTGGCAAGAGGAAACTGTGCAGTCATAGCTCCATTCCAACCATATAAACGTCGACATCTATGGCCAGATCGCTCAGGGCATAATGGAGAAGGACTATGACAGGGACACAGACCAATGCTGCAGGAAAATAAAGGAGCACGTCAGGCACACTCGAAGACAAGGAAGGCAAACAGTCGCTCTAGTACGGAACCGCAGACCTGCTGCTTCTACAAGGAGCTGCATGCCATCCACGGCAGCGACCCCACCTCCACCACCACGCTTCCCATGCATACTTCAGGGGAGCTGGAGTCACTGTGCACCGCAGTGAACCCTAAGGACCAGGGGCTGGACGAGGAAGAGGAGGAGGAGTATGGGGAAACAAGCAACAGGGGAATCCAGTGGTGTGGTGAGCAAGGACCTGTTTTTGACTCCTGAGCAGTCTAGACAGTCCCAGCAGTCTAGCACTGGAGAGCCTGATGCAGGGGAGGGGGCCTCTGGTAAGTACTCAGTTTGCAGGACTCATCTTTTCATATACTTTTGTTTAAATCAGGCTAGAAGAGGTAGTGAAATAACCAATGGTGGTAGAGTTTCTATCTGCTTCTCATTCCCCATTCAGCTAAGCAGAGGGGGCCCTGCAGTTTGTTTATGTGCACCGGGATGTCCCATGAATCCTCCACATAGATCTTGAGGAAGCTTTCCTGAAGGAGACTGAAACATAGGCACTGACTCTGTGGGTGCTCTAGTCCTGGAATACCCACAGGAAAAAAAATAGTGGGTACTTAGCACCCACCGGCAGCCCTGCCAATCAGCTCCTTCCCCTCCTCCTCCGCAACCGGTGATCAGCTTTTCAGCAGCATGCAGGAGGCGCTGGGGGGGGGGGGAGGACCAGGGACAGGAAGAAGCAGAGAGAGGGCGTGGGGACCTTAGGAGGGGGGCGGAATGGGGTGGGAAGAGACAGAGCAGAGACAGGAAGGAGCAGGGCCTTAGGGGAAGGAGTAGGGGCAGGGTCTGGGGTGGACCTGGGTAGAGCATCCTCAGGGAAATGAGAAAGTTGGCACCTCTGGCTGAAATCCTCTGCCAAAGGTTTCTGGGGAAAGCTGCCTTATTTCTTCCCCCCCCCCCACTTCAGCAGGCACCATTGCAATGCACAGTCTAGCAGCATACGGACACAGTCTGCAGCCAGGCGCATGCAGGAGGAGCTGTTCCCTTTCAGCCTCGGTTACTCCCATGAGTGAGATATCAGCAAAAATCATCATCACCTGTGGAGAACGGTGACAGTATTCAGTTCAATTGCCCTAGCCGCTTGTGCTGATGCCCGAGTGCTACCCCCCAACACCCCTTATTGTGCCGACTCACCCACTGTGCTCTATGACTCCCAAGGGGAAGTGGGAATGCTGTGCTTGTAACTTGTGTGGATCCAGGGGTGTGAATGCACTCACAAAAATCTGCTATTGTGTGGTCAGGGAGGTTGAAGTGTTCTCCTACTAATTTCCACTGCTTGCATCCGAAGAAGTGGGTATTCACCCACGAAAGCTCATGCTGCAAAACATCTGTTAGTCTATAAGGTGCCACAGGATTCTTTGCTGCCACTCACAATAGTAACTCTGTCCATTGTTTCTTTAGTGGCTGCAAAAGTGGCCTTGAGAGAAAAAGGAGAACAAGGGAAGACATGTTCCAGGATGTCCTGCAAGCCTCTGGCATGTCAGATTATGAGCAGAGGCTTGGAGGGTCACGATCAATGACAAAATGCAGAGAAATGGCGAGGACAGAAGAAACTGGCAGCAAGAGATGATAGCGCTGCTTAGGGAGGAAACAGACATGCTGCAGCCCTGGATTTTACTTCAGGCTGAACACATCCATGCTCGCCTCCCCCTACAGCCCATAAAGAACTGCATTCTAAGACCTCCCTACTCTCCCCCCTTCCATGTATCTCCTGGGGCCGCAGCAGTACCCAAGGCACTCCACCGTGTGGGAAAGTACACACACCCCCATCTGTGAGAGACTACATTGGTAGATGCATTTGTGAATTCCCTGCTCCTTCCCCTTTAAAGATACTTTTCCTTGTATGTATGAAGTTTATTTAATCTTTAAATAGGTATGTTTGCATGGGTGTGGAATAAAAGTCTATTTTTGAAAACTGAATTCATCTTTATTAGTCTCCAACATATGATGGCTGTGGCTAACATTCAAAGGTAACATTCAAACGGTTGAATTTGCATTATTATATTAGCACGCACACATCACTCATTACAAGGTTCATAGCACGGTGCAAAAAACCCATACCTGGCACAACACACTGCAGTAACACACATCACTGTGGCTCATTGTTAAATTGCTCCCTCAACGCTTCCCTGAGCCAACGCTTCCCTGATACCCACCCCCACCCCCAACACACACACACATTGAGCTCCTCTTATAGCCCTAGTATCTGGCTGCTCAAAATCAGCAGACAGCCAATCCACCTCCACACTCCACCCCTGCAGAAACGTCTCCCCTTTTGCTTCACAGATATTATGGAGTGTGCACAGCAGGCAGCTATGACCATGGGGATATTTTCTTCACTGACGTCTAATCTTGTAAGTAAACAATACCAGCTGCCCTCCAAATGGCCAAAGGCACATTCAATTGTCATTCTGCACCTGCTGAACCTGTTGTTGAAATGTTCCTTCCTGCTGTCAAGGTGGCCGGTGTACAGCTTCATGAGCCAGAGGAACAAGGGGTAGGCTGGGTCTCCCAGGATCACTATTAGCATTTCAATATCCCCAGTGGTAAGCCTCTGGTCTGGAAAGAAATTCCCTGCTTTCAGCTTTCTGTTCTTATAGATGCGTTCATCATGCACCTTCCTTGACCAGCCCACATTGATGTCAGTGAAATGACCCTAGTGATCCACAAGCACTTGCAACACATAGAAGAGTAGCCCTTTCTGTTGATGTACTCCATTGCAAGGGTGGTCTTATGCCAAGATACGGATATGCATGCCACCTATTGCCCCACCGCAGTTAGGGAACTCCATTGCTACAAAACCATTCACTCTTTCCTGCATAGTGCCCAGAGTCACAGTCCTTCAAAGCAGGATGCAATTAATGGCCCTGCACACTTGCATCACACCAACCCTGACCGACCAGTAGCAATCTGGCATTGCCTGCTTCCACAAAGTGATCACACTGTCCTTGCAGCTCTCAGTTTGGTGTTGCTGCGCTGCAGGGCTGGGGTGAGCTCCACACACAGTTCCAGGAATGTGGCCTTATGCATCTGAAAATTCTGCAACCACTGCTCGTCATCCCGTACCTGCATAATGATGCGATTCCACCTGTCAGTGCTTGTTTCTCAGGCTCAGAACCAATGGTCCACCGTGTGCAGCTGCTCTGTGAATGCCAACATCAATCTTGAATTGTTTCTTTCCATGGCACACAGCAAGGCATCATCATCATCAGACTGGAGCTCATGAAATACTGCAGTATCAGGCGTGGTGTGTTTGGAACACTCAGCGCAATACTGAAGAGCAGTGCTGGACCCATGCTTCTCACAGTGATGGCGGATGTGCAGGCTAGCAGGACTTTTGAAAAGAGACATGAAATGTAATAGGCTGCCCATGAAATGATGGGGCGGAGAAAACTGCATCGTGGGATGCTGAACCCATGTTCCATGCCAGACCTGCGTGACTCGTTTGCACCCATGAGTAGGGTTACCAACTTTGGTTGGACAAATTCCTGGAGGTTTCATCACATGACATTAGCTTTAATTAAAGATTAATCTTTAATTCCTGGAGATGCCAGGACAATCCTGGAGGGTTGGCAACCCTACCCATGAGGCATTGCAAACCCTTCCCAAAACACCCTGCACTAGACGGTGGCAAGGTGCACAGTGGGATAGCTATCCACAGTGCACTGCTCTCTGCGTTGATGCATGCGTTGCTACTGTGGATGAATACCGGCTACACAAGGAGTGTAGCATGGACAGGCGACAGCAGTTTAATTACTGCAGTGGCTGTACGTCAATGTAACTTAAGTCGACTTCATTTTGTAATGTAGACAAGGCCTAAGATCATGGCTCAATCCATTATAGCATGAATGCCAGTTCTGAACTCTTAGTTTTGGTTCCAGCCCATCTCTAATGTACAGGAATGGGGCTAATTTTGTTCCACAGAAGGTGAATATAAATAACTTTTTCATGTCCCTCACAAGGTTTACTTTTGTTTCTTCAGGCTGGGACTATTCAGACTCCTGTCTAGGGGATCTTTCAGTAGCCGTTTGGCTTTTTTACTCAGTTTGATGACAACACCAGATAAAGGGAAGCAGTCAGAAGGGAATAGAGAAAAAGATCTGGGGAAGAAAAGCAACTAAGCTGCATATTATCATTAAACAACAAGACATAACGGGCAGTGAATTTCTCAGTCATCACTGCAACGCCTCTGGTTTTGTTGTGAGTCAGAAAGACGAAGGGCACGTGATATCAGCTCTCTGAGTATCACAATAACCTTATTAACAATATAGGATGACATGAAATATTTACAGATTAAGGGGAAAAGAGTCAGACATTTGTATCTGATGGGGATTATTGACATAGGTTTGACATCGCTGTCTGCTAACCCTAACTGCTCTTCAAAAAGATTTATAAAACTATTATACAAAGAAATTTAAAGCGGACATGGGCCCTTTCTACAGTGGCCAGGGGACACTGTTATCACCTCTATGGCAAGAAGAGTGTTTTTGGGTGTAAGTTCCCTTGAAAGGTGTTAACACAATTTCCCTGGCCAACACAGACAGAACCCCTGGGTTGAATTTGGCCCACGTTTTTTAAATGATAGCATTAGCCTGGATGCTGGTAGAAAGTCTAAGCCTTTTTTTTAAAAAAAACAGTTTAAGTGGAAATCCATTAACCAGGCTATATAGAGACACTGATATATATTTAGATTCTTGAATGGTAGAAAACAAACAAGCAAGTGAGCATATTAGTGGTAGAATGTTGCTGGCCACGTATGAGGCATGTATACTGTACTGATGTATTGTTAATTTTATTTAGCACTCTAAAATTATTACATGGGAGGAGTCTCACACCAATGCTAAATCACTTGATGGCATCTTTTAGTTAAAGGAGAATTCTTAAATAAAAAGAGGAAAGAAGAAAAGAAAAACAGCTCTCATTCTGATTCTCCATCGGTGGGTATGGCGTGATTCAAATTCAGCACCTTCATCCAAGCTACGTGGTACACCAGAGACAATATCTTACTCTGCTCCTTCCTATCAATCTGTGCACTTGTAGGGGCTTATGGTATTACTGCAAAACACTCTGGACATGCACAGCATGAAGAAACAAGTTGAAAGGTACATTTGGATGCATTAGACTCAAATCAGATAAAGTCACAGGATTCATGAGGCTTCTGACACCAGGTGATTGCAAATGGGAAAAAATCCAATCCAGATTTGATTGGCACACATCATCCCATCAAGGGAAAAAAACCCAGTGAATTTTAACAGACTAAGTGTTTAAAGAACTTAGTTAATGGAGATGTAAACCTGCTAGCTTAAAATATTGGCCAGAGGTCTGACATAATCGCACACTGTTTACGTATTTCATCAGTACAGAAGTTGAAGAAAACTAACCTTTCCCCTCCCTAGAAGAACTTTCAGCAGGAATAGCATTGCTTTGTCCCAAGTCAGCTTGAAAGCCAGTCTCTGTTCATCAGAGAGCTGCCTGTAATCTCAACTTTATTAGACTAACAATTATAAAATGGCTTGAGAACTCTGGGCAAAATGAAGCATTGGGTTTGGTCTGTCAGTATTAGCATATTTCTAGAGAGGATTGTGTTTAAACCCTGCTCACTGAAGAAGTGATCGCATGTTTTCCTGAGCCACAGCTTTTCCGAGGCCTGAGATTTGCACCACAGATTTCAGCCAAAAGGCCAATACTGGGGGAGTTGCCTTCCCAGACAAAAGCTTCTCTCTTGGGTTTGTCTGTCAAAGGGAAATGACCCATTGGTTCTGGTGTTGAAAATTGATTTGGTGGACAGGCCACGCTAGATAAAAACATTTTCAACACTGTTATGGGAAGCTGGGTAGAGATCTGGTGGAACGCAGTCATAATCACATTTTCTCTTAAGGCTGTCTACACTAGGAAAATTGTGCAAAAAAAATTCCCTGCCATTGTTAACACCAGGTCAGTTCCAGCAACACTGGCAGACCTAGTGTAGACAAGCTGCTGGCACCTGTCACCATTTTAAACACTGTGTCGGTCAGATACAGCCTGAGCAGGGCAAGGTGGTATCGTATTTAAAACAGTGTCTGCAGTTGGCAGCCTATCTACCCTTGGCTCCCTATTCTACTAACATTAGTGGAGCAGAATCAGTGTTAGCAATAAAGGGAAATTTTGAAAAAATCCTCTAGTGTAAACAGGGTCTGGCAGTATTGAAAATGGCTTTATCCCATCCACCTAGCAGATAAACCACTAACCAGCCTGTTTTGTGCAAGCTGTATCAGTGTGCCTACACACAACCCTCCCTCCAATTGTTGTTGTTCTTGAGCATATTGGTAGCTGTTTCTCAATGCCAGGAACAACTCCCCAGGCAAGGTGCATCGCAGGTGCACAAAAGCTTTCTAGCATGTTAGCAGATGTGGATGTTGCAATACATATTTGAATGCATATATAACGTAAAAGCTTAATGTATGTGTTCTTACACACACACACACATACACCTTCATTTCCTGTCTCATTGTAAATATTACATATGTAATATAAAGTGTAATATTTTTTGATATGGTGTATGATATACATTTGCCCCTGTTGACCATTTTGGTTTGCTCCAATGACCACTTTGAATAGTTCTGGCCTGCACACAAATCCACTCACACGTTGTGAGGACCAGGGCCTAGACCCTCACAGTATCCATGCAGATGCCATGGCAGACGGCCACCAGCCTGAAGCTCTGAGCAATGAACTGTACCTGGTGGCCTGGAATCTCCTATGTTGAGCATCGCTGCCTTTGGATGGCAGTCCTGAAGGATGTAATGGGGTTTTCATTGTTCTGTGGGGATTTCATTGTTCTGTTTTTATTATTTTATATTATATTAGGTAGTTGATTACTTCTTGCTTGAGGGATTTGCTTTCCTTTTTTTGGGGGGGGGGGGAGTTTATTCATTTTATTTTTATTACTGAACTAGGACCTGATCCAAAGCTCATTGATGTCCATGAAAAAGCTGCCATTGACTTCAGTGGGCTTTGGATCAATTCTTTCCTTCTCTTTCAGATCTCTTTTTTATATCCAGAGACAGAAATGGCCTCGCTCGGAGGCATTCTTGTGGGCCCATCCATTCAGCCCAGCCCCCCCTCCCCCCCCACACACACACACTCTTCACCTGATGCAGTGTGACCCCTGTGGAATGTTCTGGCCCTACAGAGGTTGGTGGGTGACCCATGGGGTGGGGGGTACACCAGAGGAAGGTAAATGGAGAGCTGAGATTTATCTAGGGGGCAGGGAGCTGCCATTTCAGTAATGTCGTTGTTTCCCATTTTCTCTTTTTCAGAGCTCAGGAGTATGAGATGAGTGCCTCAGGCAGCTCCCCAGTGCCGGGCCTTGCCCTGTCAAAGAGGTACAGCCATACATGCATTCTGTGTGGGGAGACTACAGCAAGAAGGCTGCCTTCAGTTCAGGGTGCTTTGTTACCAGGAAGATGTTGGCAAATTAGAAGGAAAGCAGAGAGAACCAGTGACAATTATTAAGGGGCTGGAGGTAGCAATATGGTCATCCCCCTAGACCAGTGTTGCTCAAACTGGGGTCTGCAGACCCCTGGGGGTCCCTGAGGGTATCCCAGGGGGTCCACGAGCCCCGCTGATCAACTCCTCCCCCTCCCTCCCTCAGCTCCTTCCCCTCCCTCCCAGCACCTCCTGCACACTAAAAGTCCAGCGGCACAGCGGAGCTGAGGCAGGCTCTCTGCCTTCCCTGGCTCTGCGCTGCTCCCAGAAGCATCCAGCACATCACTGCAGCCCCTGGGGGACGGAGGAGATCTCTGCATGCTGCCCCCGCCCCGAGCGCCAACTCTGCAGCTCCGATTGGCCGGGAACTGTGGCCAATGGGAACAGCGGGGGTGGTGCCTGTAGGCAGGAGCAGTGTGCAGAAACCCCTTGGCTGCCCCGTCTGGGAGCCTCTGCCAGAGGGATGTGCTGGTTGCTTTCAGGAACTGCCTGAGGTAAGCGCCGACTGGCCCAAGCCCACACCCCTCACCCCATCCCACACCCCAACTCCCTGCTCCAGCCCAGAGCCTGCACCCCACATGCAAACTCCCTCTCAGAGCCTGGAGCCTGCACCCCCCACACACATCCAAACTTCTTCCCAGAGCCTGCACCCTGCACCCCCTCCCGCACACAAACTCCCTCCCAGAGCCCACACCCCACACCTCCTCCTGCATATGTCTACTTCTCAGGGGGTCTTCTTTGGTCATAAAGTCCTATACACAGTGCACTCTGCCAGCACACACTGAGCTCGCCCATCTGCCTTCAGAAAGTCACTTGCCAAATGGCCTAGCAGATACAACCAAGTCTCTATATAGAGGGCTGATTGGGTTTGCCTTGGTTCAAATGAAGAAAAATATCTAACACTGAACAGAACATTTAACGTGACTCCAGGTGAAAGCCTGGCAGGTGAAGGCCCAGACCAGACTGTAACTTGACCCACCTCAGGAATATTTTAGCCAATTATCCTTTGCCCTTTTGGAGAATGTCTACACTGCGTGGGAGCGAGCCTCCCAGCCCAGGTAGACAGACTTGCACTAGTTGGGTTCAAGCGAACGTGCTACAAATAGCAGTGTGCACATTCCAGCTTGGGCTCTGAAGCCTAGGAGGTCAGGCTTCAATGGAGCTCTGCTGGTTCACAGTGCACAATGCACTGCTGGAGGGGGGGCTAAAAACAGCTGGGCTTTTTCTGTTTCACACCAAGGGAGAGAAAGCAATTAGCAATCTGATGTTGTGGGGAGGGGTGATCTCCCACTTCTGGTGGAAATCACACCTTCTCTGGATATTGCTAAATCCTCCCTGCCCCCAAATGGCTTCCCATTGGGGCTCATAAAAACCATTCTGAAGGGAGCATGTTTGGCCTTTGGAATGGACCAGAGGGCATCAAATAGCACAAACTAGATTTCTAAATGATTTCTCAGTGGGAGAGCCCACTACAAGATCTTCAGCCCCATACTCACATCAAATTAGGATACTGACCTCCTTTGTAAAGCATTTGGAGATCTCTGGATAAAAAACACTATGTAAGAGCAAGGTGGTATTATTGTTTTATTGAAGCTGAGCACTGTGCTATGAATCCACTCCGTGGGCCTGATTCTCCTCTCCCTTACACCAGGCTTACACTCACATACCTGCACTGACTGTAGTTACTCCTGAGTTACAACAGGATAAGGGAGAGGCAAAGCAGGCCTACGTTTTTAAGGAACGAAGGAGAAACATTTATAATAAATAAATAAAACAGCAAAGGTGCCCCCTGTGTCCCTGTGGTTCCCAATGCAGGATCAGGGCCTTCATTTGTCTCCTTCCTCAATTGTGGGTGTGGGAAAACGATTTTATTAAAATGGGCAAATGAGTACTCAGGTTCCCGAGTGCTATTGCCACCTTTCTAGCAATAAGTGGGCTGTGGGATTTATCCCAGGCCATGGGAGACATTTAGGTGAGCCCCCCCCTCCCCTTGTTAAAATACTGGCAGCACATCACTGATTTTTCCCCCTCTCTTCATTCACTGAAATGTGCGAAAGTTTAGTTCACTCTGCACTGAATTTCCCGTCCTTGACCTTTTTTGCTTTTCCTTTCTGTGTCTATCACAATTAGCCAAATATTCTCATGCACAGCACAGGTTAACATTTCTCATGTGTATGCATTTTGCTAAGGGTCAGCACTCGGCTCTAGCCTGTACAAACTTTTAGAAAGAAACACACAATGTCGGGGGGGTGGGGGAGGCAGAATCTTAGCACAAGGACAAGAAAGCACAGCGAGAACTCCCCAGAACAGGCCTGCTGTCACTTGCACCCACCACTCCCTCAACAGGAAACCTCTTAAAAGGCTTCTGCTGATTCTGGCTCTTTGAGGCTCCGAAACGGGGGAGCATGTAGAAGTGTTGCTATGTCTTTACTAACGGTTGCAGACAGACCCGTCGCTTAGAACATGAGATAGTATCATGCAGGATTTGCAGCCACGCTATTGTTACCTCCTCTTTACACGTAACATTTCCCTGACTGAATTCTGCATATACAGCAGAAAATTGCATTCAACCCAAGGATAACCATGTCCAGAAAACACATATGGCTCCTTATACTTCAGACCAGTCCTGTCACATTTGACAACTTCATGCGAACCCACAAGGCCTATGCCCTATTACTGACCTCAGGTGTTATTTATTTGCAGCTTTCTCCACCCCCCTCTACATTTTTATCATGTTACACTACAGTTGGTAAGCCTCCCTGAGAGCCTTAAACACCAGTAAACGTCTAGTCCAATTCGAAATTGGAATACACTGAATATTCCATTAAAGAGAAAAAAAGTATTCTGGCTAATGTCATTTTTATTAGAGCTGTTTAGCATGCATGGGAAGGATAATGACCTTCCATTTTCACTTCCACCAAAGCATGTGAGTACTTAACACAAGAGGAATATTTATTAAAAGGCTAAAAGACCACAGAGGAAACTACCAACTTCAGGATGATTCCAGCTTCTCTTTGTGTCTGCTGGCCCAATTTTCCAAACCATCCTATCACGTCTCCTGAAATGTGGTGATTTTTTTTTTTTAATTCTAAGGCCCTTATAGGCCTTGTCTACGTGACCATTTTGTTCCTTACAATTTCCCAACATTGAGAGCGCCTGTGTCGAGAAGGCACCGTTAGCCACTGGCATTTTAACCATTGGATAGACCAGCCCTGAGTAAGATTAGATGACCCCATTTATAATGCTGATGGCTGCCTGGAATCTTGTCTATGCTGTCATGCCACTGTTGCTATCATGGCCGGAGCTGAACCAGTGGGAGCAAAGTGGGAAATGTTCTGCTAGTTTGGGCAGTTTTGCTAACGGCACAGCATGATGATTTTAGCCATCATGACTCTCAGCCACCATTTACTTACAGCACCAATATTTCTGAGTGCTGGGGCATTTCATTGCTACTCCTTGCAACAAAATAGGGTTGAAAAATGCCTACCCATATTGCAGCAATGGTGCACCTTCACAGGAGCCAAATCAGTAAGGTAGGCAGGGCTCAGGGCTATTGCATCACAAATCGCTGCTCTGCACATGGTGCTGAAAACATCTTAGCCCTCTGTAAACTAACCCTTGCACTTAAGAGCAGCTTTACTATTGGTAGCAGTTGTTGTACCGTGGGCACTAATTTTTCCAGCATAGCCAAGGCCACAAAGCAGGAGTGCAACTTTCAGGTCTTCAGAAAGTAGGTTTTCATGGTTCATTTCCATAAAGCCCAATGCATAATGCATTATCTCATTCAAAGGTAAAGAGTAGATACACACAAGGATGAAAGATTAAATCCGGGAAATTCTAAACAATCGGCAGGAGGCAGAACCGTGGCAAATTGATTCCACTACCCCTCTGCAAAAGGAAATGAAAAAAGAATATTTGTGTATTTTTTTTAACCACACGTAAGATTTAAAGGCATTCAGAGGGGAGGGGTTAACAAGAGCAACATACATCAGCCTTTGGAAAGTTCTGCAGGTTGAGAAGATTTTTTTTTTTAAAACAATGGACATCTCACCCTTTTCTTGTACAGTATTACAGGGCTAAGGACCTGGAATGATAATGCCTGTTTCTGTATCAGCAATAAGAGAGGAAGAAAACAGAGAGCACATGGAGCTCTGTGCGGGGGAGGGGGGGACACGCTTGAAGAAATTTGTATTCTCCCCCCAAAGAAAAAGATTAATTTAAATACCTAGGTGGTCTTGCTTGATTGGTTGGTTTTATGTCAGTGCTGACCCTACAGTAACCCCAGTCTTGCTGATCAAAGGGATTATGCTACAGACTCCAGGGTCAACTTTGTTGTCTATAATACTTTGCCTGCTCTCTGTGTAGTGCTTCATGTAGAGCTGCTGTTTGCTGCTTGTCTGGGGGCATCCATACTCTTGTTGTCCTTTAGTGACCTTCTTTTGGACTCAAAGAGAGGTTTAAAGTGTTGATTTACAGTCTGATCTCAGCATACTTTATTTTCTTTCCTGTGTCAAAGCCAGGCGAGGGGAACAAGACAGTGCTATTTAGTGCACAGAGCTCAGAGAAAAGGTAAAGGCTCTGTGACTCCAAGGTATTGTTATTACTGCACATACACAGATTTGATGTCAGGTTGATCAAGCAGGCAATTTCTGAACATCTCTTCTCCCTCGCCAGCACAAATGTTTAGTGCACCCAGAGCTAAGAACAGATGCTATAAAAAAGGCCCCTAACCACTGGAAGTGCTCCTCAGTATAGTAGCAATTCTATTTTATAGCCAGAGGGGGAGAGAGAGAGAGAGAGAGAGTGTGTGTGTGTGTGTGTGGCATGCGCGCACACAGCTTCCATCATTACCCATTTCTATGGGCTCTCTCTCTTTCCCAGGAGGGCATGTGTATACTTTCAGGGCATCATGGCCATGGTTAGCTGCATTCTATTTTTCCTCCTCTCGTATATGAATAATGGGAGAGATGACTTTCCCCTCACCTAAATAATGGAATTATAGACTAAAGTATGGCCTCAGAATTTAAAATGAGCCAAAGGTAATGTACCAATGTATGCTGATGAACTACCATTAGTGTACTGGGAAATTGGTATTGCCATAAATGGTGTGTGAAGCCCCTATCCATGCAGGTAAGCAGATAAAGACAGGAGCACCACCATGTGGAGTGCTGCTGCATAACAGCGTGACTTGACTACAGTGGCACTACAGGCCACGGCTCAGTGCCACAATGCACACGATGCATTTTAAAGTGTCTGAATGGGGCATGAGTGTGTATAGCCTATGGACCAATCTGTCTAGATCAGTGGTTTTCAAACTGTGATCCACAGGCCACTGGTCCACAGAAAGCGGGCGTGTCACATGGTCTGACTCAAAAGGATTTGAGCAGGGCTGTCATATCCAACGAGGGACATGCTGGCATGGGTCTATGAACCCAGGTCTGCAGGGCTCATGGGAGCAGCCATACACCAACCTTCCTCCTGGCAGCCTGTTTAAATGGGACCCATGGAGCCCAGCCCCAGTGTTTGCCTCAGCCCTGCGGTCCGATTGGCAGAGTCCCAGGGCAGCTGATTGACCTACTGGGCCCTCCTTAAGCCTCGCGCAGAAACAGGAAACTATCTGAACAATTGGGTTTCTACTCCTTGATTTCCTGGCATCTGACTGGTGGTTCTGATCACCAGTTTGTCTCCTGCTTCTGACCCCCTGGTATCCTGATTCAGCTGACTCCTATCTCATGACTGTGGACTCTGGCTGTGACTACGAGATCTGGCTGCCCATGACCTGGCCGTGACACACTCTTGCGGGAACCAAAACTTGCCCTCTCTCTCTCTCAAGTCATAAATCTCCAGCTGGCAGAGCTGAGTTGTGGCGAGCAAAAAGAAACACGGAAGTGATTGCATTGCTGTGTTATGCCTCAAAACAATGGGGGCAGGGGTGGGACTGAGTATACCCAAATGACCTGAAATAATTTGCTATAGACTAGTAGTCATTTACTCTCTAGAAGGTCAAGCAACATTCAGGTCCCTGAGCATTCCCCATTCACTGACCTACTCACAAATGCACTACCCCAGAGCCTATTCCAACAGAAGAGATCTGAATGCAGATGCTTCAGAAGCCCATCAACAGGACTCGGAGCTGGCCAAAAGGCTTGTTAGGAAGTAACATGAGGCACCCACTTCTCCGTCCCTCGCAGCCCATGCAGACCTAGGGAAACAAAAGAACAGAGTGTGATCCCTTAACTCATAAAGCGTTGTTGGGGTCTTACATTAAATGTGAGCAGACAGTGCCAGGTCTAGTGACAAAGGCGTGGTAGGTGACTTTGCAATGATTGCTTTCGAATTGTATTTCAGGGCCTGTTGACTTCGTTAAGTTTTTGAAGCAGGCCATTGAACCATCTTTTTATTAATCTTAGGTGTGATCTTCCCTGGGAATAACTATGTTTGTGCCCTAGCTTTGGTTCTGTATCACTAATACGGAACGGGATGGGGTTTTTCCCCTGCTCTTTTTTTACCTTAGAAATGTCAGGTCTGGTTTTCTGGAGAACTTGTTCAAAGTCTCAGAAATGTGGATTTTGAGCTTTTTCAGACCTTCATTGATGGAGTGAAGGGACTGAATCTCAGCAGTAAGCAGGACACTCAACACGCTCCAACCCAGTGTCTGAAATAGGGGACTGCAGCAGAACCTGTCTCTGGGCAACCTATCAAGCACAGCCTGTGGTAGGCTGCCTAATTGTCTATGCTACCTAATTGGTTGGAAGAGTGAGACAACCGCCTTTTAAGCCCAGCTGTTTAGTGGTTGCTTAAAGCATTTGCTCATAATGGAGAGAGCTTCTGCCTTGGCCCCAGTCTCGTCTCACTCCAAGTAACTTAGCTCTACTCCTCAGCTCTGATTCCTGACAGGCTCTGCCGCTCCTTGGCTCTGGCATCTACTCTGACCCAGGTTCTGGCTTCTGACTCTGTCTGTGAACCTTGGCTCTAGTACCTGGCCTCTGACCCTGGGCTCCAATTCCTGGCTACTGATTGCTGCTCTAGCCACTAGGCATGGCCACCCACGTCCCAGTCACTGATACCCAGGACTCTATGGTATTGTATATAGGTTCTCCTACCACCATCTTCATTGGTGTATCAGCAATGCCCTGGCTCAAGTCAATCACACCTGTATTAAATCTTAAGTAATGTTCCATTCCATACTGTTTCATTATTCCTTCAGCATCTTTTTAGATCAACACTTCACAGCACAAGATAGATTGCTTCACAGTCTAGAAACATTACAGTCTTACCACCCCACAGCTATTCAATATAAAGTGGTATAGTGCAGGGGTCTGTCTGGTTGTCTTATTGTCACTACTTTTAAAACCAGGCACAATACACTGGACCCAGCATCAGTCATAAGATTTAGGCCACATAGTATAAAATGCAATCTTTTCAGATTAACTTAGAGGAACTTTTATGCAGTATATGATGTGTGCACAGTAGGGCTGTCAATGAATTGCAGTTAACACATGCAATTAACTCAAAAAAATTAATCACAATTTTAAAAATTAATTGTGATTAATCGTACTGTTAAACAATAGAATACCATTGGCATTTATTAAATATTTTGGATGTTTTTCTACATTTTCAAATATATTGATTTCAATTACAACACAGAATGCAAAGTTTACAGTACTCATTTTATTATTTTATTACAAATATTTGCACTGCAAAAATGATAAACAAAAGAAATAGTATTTTTCAAGTCACCTCATACAAGTACTCTAATGCAATCTCTTTGTCGTGAAAGCGCAACTTACAAATGTAGATATTTTTTGTTACATAACTGCACTCAAAAACAAAACAATGTAAAACTTTAGCGCCTACAAGTCCACTCAGTCCTACTTCTTGTTCAGCCAATCACTAAGAGAAACAAGTTTGTTTACATTAACAGGAGATACTGCTGCCTGCTTCTTATTTACAATGTCACTTGAAAGTGAGAACAGACATTCACATGGCACTTTTATAGCCAGCATTGTAAGGCATTTACATGCCAGATATGCTAAACATTCGTATGCCCCTTCATGCTTTGACCACTATTCCAGAGGACATGCTTCCATGCTGATGACCTCATTAAAAAAAGAAAGTGTTAATTAAATTTGTGACTGAACTCCTTGGGGGAGAATTGTATGTCTCCTGCTCTGTGTTTTACCCACATTCTGCCATATATTTGATGTTACAGCAGTCTCTGATAATGACCCAGTATGTTGTTCATTTTAAGAACACTTTCACTGCAGATTTGACAAAACACAAAGAAGGTACCAATGTGAGATTTCTAAAGATAGTTACAGCATTCAAGCCAAGATTTAAGAAACTGAAGTGCATGCTTCCAAAATCTGAGAGGGATGAGGTGTGGAGCATGCTTTCAGAAGTCTTAAAAGAGCAATACTCAGATGCAGAAACCACAGAACCTGAACCACCAAAAAAGAAAATCAACCTTTCTGCAGGTGGCATCTGACTCAGATGATGAAAATGAACATGCGTTGGGCTGCACTGCTTTGGATTGTTATCGAGCAGAACACATCATCAGCATGGACGCATGTCCACTGGAATGGTGGTTGAAGCATGAAGGGACAGATGAATCTTTAGTGCATCTGGCACGCAAATATCTTGTGACACCGGCTACAACAACAGTGCCATGTGAATGCCTGTTCTCACTTGCACTTGCAAATGTAAACAAACTTGTTTGTCTGAGTGATTGGCTGAACAAGAAGTAGGACTGAGTGGACTTGTAGGCTCTAAAGTTTTTTATTGTTTTATTTTTGAATGCAGTTATTTTTTGTACATAATTCTACATTTGTAAGTTCAACTTTCATGATAAAGAGATTGCATTATAGTACTTGTATGAAGTGAATTGAAAACTGCTATTTCTTTTATTTTTACAGTGCAAATATTTATAATAAAAAATACATTTAAAGTGAGCACTGTGCACTTTGTATTCTGTGTTGTAATTGAAATAAATATATTTGAAAATATGGAAAACATCAAAAAAATTATATAAATAATATTCCATTATTGTTTAACAACGTGATTAATCACGCAATTAATCGTGATTAATTTTTTTAATCGTTTGACAGCCCTACTGCACAGATGTGTATGTGTGTATATTACATTTGTTACATCTGTTATTAGAGTAGTTTATTATTTATTTGCAGCACTGCCCAAATGAGTGAGGTGCTTGCCAAGCAGAGAAGAAGACAGTCCCCATCCTGAAGAGGCTGCAAGTTAAACAGAGAAAGGTGAATGAAGTTGCAAGCAAAGTGATTAACATGGGGGTAAGTACATGGCTTATTAGTTATGTTTATTGTTGGGCCCTTTGTTTGTGTTTTTTCAAGTTAAACACACCAAGGAACTGCTCCTGTAGTCTAGTCCATGCCTTGATTTCAGTAGAACTCCACATGGACAATCGAGGGTATACTTTTGTGGCTCATGCTGCAAAGCCTAAATTCTCTTCCCCACATCCACGCTCCACAATTTATCACCCCTTTCCCTCCCCTTAAAGGCAGAACAATTCCCAGTTTTATTTGTCCTTATTCCCCTCCCATCTCTCTCTAGATAAGTGAGTAGTTAAGGCATAGGGTAAAATAAACAAACAGATCATCTGTATCTATACGGCTGGATGTTGGGAGGGATATCAACTATAAACATGTGTCTGATTTTATCCAAGTCATCCAACTTTTTTCACTTTCTCTTCTATACTGTATCTCAATACTCCCTCCACGAGCTACTCAGTAGATGACAGGGTGCCATTTAAGAGTTGTTGCCATTTGGGTAAGATTAAATTTTCCACTATAGAGTTGGTTTGTTTTGGGGGAGGGTTGTTTGTCTATTTGTTTGGGGAGGTTATGTTTTTGTTTTTGTCTGCTTTTCTATGCATTTGACAAACCAACATAGATGCCCAAATTTTCCACTAAAAGGAATGCAGCTGCATTCTTTTCCAGATTTCAAATGTATCTTGCTTAAATTATCAGTAAGGAACAGAAGTAAAAACAGGTTCCTATTTTCTTACCTCTTTTGGAAGGGGGAAGGGTAGTGCTCTAACATGCCTTTGTAAGATCAGATGCATAAATAAGGAGAGAAAGTGAGAGCAAAATATTTCATCTACTGTTTCTACTACAAATATTTTCACATTAAACTTAAACTGGTCTGAGTAAGCACAGAACAAAATTAAGTTAGTTGAGCATTGATGTTTTGGACAGATCCTCTCAGCTATCATAAATTGGTGTGGCTTCAATGGAACTATGCTGATTTATACAAACTGAGGATTCAGTTAAAAAAAAAACAGAGGGTGACCTAAGTGTGCTGTTATCCTGTTTTGACATATTTATAAGAATAATTGAACCAGTTTTAATGATTTTTCTTCCTTTAAAAACAAATCCCCATGTCAGTTTCTTTCATTGGAGGCCTGCTTTGCAGTTATTTCAATCTGCTCTTTTCTTGGTCAGCTTTAAGGTTTTTAGAAAAAGACAATTCTATAAATATTTGCTGTCTTTTTAATTTGAACAACATAGTATCAAGTTTGTAATAGTTAGGGAAACTTTCATTGACTGCCAATGGTATTCTGTGAAAAAACTGACTAAGTAGGAAACATCTCACCCTTGGGAAATATTGACTGCTGGTTCCAAAGACATAATTAATAAGTGGCAGGATTTATCATGTGGGTCATGTTTTACAAGATACCCGAGTCATTATTGATTATGATTAGATTATTCAGATTGCAAACTCTTATTTAAATTGAATGATACAGAAAGGCTGTCTGTATTCCAAGTCATGTACAGCACCAAGCATCCTGTAGCACGTACTTACAGTAACAGCAAGGAGTCTGGACTCCTTGTTGTTTTTGTGGATATAGACTAATACGGCTACCCCCTGGTAGCTTACAGTAGTAGTTGCAATCATGTAGATACTACCATGATGTATGTATGGAACCTGAGTGTGCCAGACAAATGGAATCCCTACTCTCAACATCTTACAAACTAAAGGTAGAAATGAGTTCAATACATTGATATAATTTTATACTAACAAAATACCACAAAGGACCCAAGAGATGCGTGTTGACCTGTCAATAGAGAATATATACTCATGATACAAATTGACCCACAGATATATCTGTAGTCTGTGTATTATCACACTGATGTAGATTTTAGAAAGAGACTTGCAACTAGAGCTGATTGAAATGTTCCAGATGACAAGGATTTTGTTCAAATGAATCTTTTTGTTGGAAAAAGAAGACTTTTTTTTTAAGATGAAAATTTCACAAAATATTCCACTTTTTGAAATTTTCCAGCTTATTTTTTAGCTTTGTTTTGTTGGGGTTGTTTTTATTGTTTTTCTGCAAAGAAACAAAATAGCTTGGGGTTTTGTTTGTTTTTTCAGGAAAGGGTTGCACCTTCTCTCCCCTTTTCTCTTTTCTGCCCCTTCTCCCATTTTTTCCCCTTTTTCAGTGGCAAAATGGAAAAAGGAAAAGGAGGGGGGAAGAAAACAAACTGAACATTTTTAATGCAAAATTTTTCAGTACAAAATTTCATGAAAATTTTCTAAGCTAGTTTTTTTAATTAAAAAAAAAACAAAACTTTTAAACTCCCAGGAGTTTGCAGTTTATTTTTTCCTTTTTGACCAGCTTTCCCTGAAACATTATTGAAGAAATTCCAATTCAGGTGCTCCCAAATACGGGCAACACTCTTTCTTCTGACTTATAAGGCGCACTTTGCTATTTATGATAGTGCAATGGAAACAGAGAAGTGAAGCCTCTTGCAAAATCAGCCAAAGCTACAGGTTAGACTGGAAGAATGAGCACAAGTTTAAGAGTCAGGAGGCCATGAGTTGTCATCCTGGCTGTGCTTCTGATTTCCCATGCAGCCGTGGGCAGAGGAGATAAAACCTATCTCACAGCATGGCTGTTAGGATTAATTAAAGTGAAGTGTTCTATTAATGCTAAATATTATTATCACAGGCTCTGTTATCCAGCTGCAAGAATCACTCCAAACACTGGGCCCAATTCTGCCCTTAGTTACACTCTGGTTTCATTGAGAGTTGTGCATGTACAAGTGAGGGTAAAATTTGCCTCTGTAATAGAGGGACCTCAGCCCTGCAGCACCCCCTGGCAATCTGCCATGGAACTGCCATTGGCCTTGCTTGCCTCAGTTCCCCTTAGGCTAGGGATGGAACCTATATCCATCAATCTTCATTTGTACTGCTTCCCTGGCCAGCTTCCTACTTGGTACCTCCTGCCTGGTAGTCTTCTCCGATCCCTTCTGGCAGAGAACTCTGGGCAGCTTCCTCCAGTCTGGCCCTGCAGAGTCCCTTCACCGGCTCTAGGTTTCTCCAGCCGCCATCCTGTTCTGGCTGAGGCTGGGCCGCAGCCTTTTACCCCAGCTGTTGTTAGCCAGCCCATAGGCTGCAGCTGGGGAGGTGACGGCTCCCTTTTTTAACCCTTCAGTGTCCATTCCCTGGTAATGTCCACAAACCCCTTCACAGTCCCTCTCTCCAGAGCTGCAGCAGAGTCTCCGAGTGTGCAGACGGCCATGCTGTGAAGCACGGCAGAGTGTGTGTGCGATGAGGGAAGACGCAGCAGGGGCATAAAGGTCCTACTATATTGCAAAGAGCAGCTCAGGCTGCAACAGCTGGATCCACGCTATGCTAAAGCAGGGATGTTTTGGTTGTACTGTAGTTTTGATCCATCTCTCTTCTACTGAGGTACAAGACTTACCCCCACTGGGAGCTCTCAAAAGAAAGTCAGACACTTTTGTTGAAGTTGCACCTACTTGCTGCATTCTTCAGACTTTGCCTCCAGCAATCCCCAACACGCATTCCTTTAGGCAAATGACCAGCAAGCAGTTGACCATATCAGTGAAGATGTCAATAGCCTCAGGCGATCGCTTACTTTGGTTATTTTCACAAAGAAAGAGCAGTTCAAAATTTACCAGAGATTAGTAAAATGAACAGGAGTCCTTGTGGCACCTCAGAGACTAACAAATTTATTTGAGCATAAGCTTTCCTGGGCTAGAACCCACTTCATCAGCCCACGAAAGCTTATGCTCAAATAAATGTGTTACTCTCTAAGGTGCCACAAGGACTCCTGCTCTTTTTGCGGATACACACTAACAGGGCTGCTACTCTGACACCTGTCATTATGCAAGACAGAGATTAGTAGAAAGACTCATGACCTCTCCACATGGTTGCAGTCAAAGGACAGGACCTCAGGCAATACAATTTCTCTCAACAGTCACTGAAAACTTTCCCCTCCCTGCACCAATGCTCTTACATAAATGAAACTATTTGCAATGTCCATTTTATGTTGGAAAGTTCTCCTCTCCCCAGGATCACTGGGCCCAATTTTTTTTCCGCCTCGGCCCCTTTACACTGCTCTCCTCCGGCAACATAAAGGAGCCAGACAGCAGACAGAAACAGCACCCTGCCTGCGTACAGACCTACTCTGAGCAGGATTAGATGGCTCTCCGGTTAAACCACTAGTGGCTGGTCTACATTAGCACTCACACCAAAGGAGCTATCATTTAGGGTTTATCCAGCCCCTAGCAAAATGGGGCCCATGTGGCTGGTTGGCCTTTAGGCACCACTGAAATATAGATGTTAAATAATGTAGTCAGAGCCAAAGAGAACAGATCCAGCATAATGGTACAACAGTTACCTAACAAGTGAACCTTAGCAGAAGCAGCACCAACAACAAACACAGTACAAGTAGAAATTTTCAAAGACAAGTTGGGAGGAAACCGCAAGAAATGGCAGTTGAGCCTTATTAGTGCTATAAATTACAGAGCCGGTTTCAGTTCCTGCAGTTCCTCTGTAGTTGTGTGACGCTGTCTCTCTCACAGCCAGCCATTGGGGTCTGCAAAGCCTGTAGGCACAAAACAAAGCAGTCATCAAGAGCACAAATTATACAAGTAAATCTTACTTTAATTTTAAATCTAAGGTGTGTTTGGTGGCTCCTCTTGAAGTAATGTCAGCTACCGGTGAGACTGAAGTTAACCACAACATTTGGATCCAGCTATGAACTCCCCCAAAGCTGAAGGGGTCTTAGTTCAAGCCAATCTCTAATTTTAACAGTGGCTGGGGCATCTAGGAGGAGAGGATCAGTTTCTTGTCTGACAGGGTGACCAAATGTTCCGATTTTATAGGGACAGTCCCAATTTTGGGGTCTTTTTCTTATATAGGCTCCTATTACCCCCCACCCCCGTCCCAATTTTTCACACTTGCTGTCTGGTCACCCTATTGGCTGATGATATTGGGAATTTCTCATAGCCAGGGCATCATCAGTCAATGACATGAACTCCTGATTATCCTTTTTTCCCCCCCACATAGAAAATCCATCCTTAGGAGACTATAGAGAGTCTCACAGTGTGGCTTCAAGCTCACTAGTGAGCACTGCTCACTACTTTGCTGATGGAAGCTATGCACCTTGGTATTCATAACTATTATTATAATTATTTCTTATTTAAGACCCAACAATGTGCTTGGCACTGCAAAAGACACAAGACAGAGATCATCCTTGCCCTAAAGATTTTACAATTAAAGGCCAAATACCCACCATTGGTCATAGTTCTTACTACGAGGAGTAGTTCCATGGGCTTTGATGGAACTAATCACTGTAGCCCTCAATCAATCCCAAGGGAAAGAGTCAATATTAAATTGTGTCCATGCAGCACTTAAAACGATGGTGTCCTGACACTTGATTAGTAACCCTATGCACTACTGCATTACAAATAATACATAATAATGATCTCACAATGTTAGTAAGCACTCCACCTGATAGGAGGTACATAGACACTGAGAAGACAGGATGCTCTGAGAAGCCCACGAGATGAATTATTTGAAGTTTTGTGGTTTATGTTTTTGCTTTTAATTACTAACTCACTTCGTGTGGCCAATGCAGAAAAAGTGAGTCTTAGTAGAAGTAATAATATAAACAGTTTTAGTTCTTATGTTTCTATCCCTAAGCACCTCACATAAAACACAGTAAAAACAATAACATAAAAAGCATCAGGTCCTTTCCACTCTGTGAACTAAAACAACTTTGGCTAACCTAGATGTAACTGCTGCTCCAAGGTAGCTATGTGCATTGCAATGTGTTCTGGATCACTCTCACTGAATTATTTCAGTGCTCCAGGACTTGCTTATAAGTAAGTGATCTGTGGTAGTGTTGAAAAGTGGTAAATATAAGACAGTTGGCACAAATGTTCTGGACCAACCAAGCTGTGCCTGGCAGGAACACACATAATCAAAGGTACCAAGGTGGCTTAAAGCCATTGTAATAGGTTGCCATTCGGGGACATTGATGCAATTGCCATACTCATGCAGGGAAACCTTAATGAGGTGTTGTGTTGGGAGCGGCTTCACAAAAGGAAGGGTGATACCCAGACACACTGTCTCCGGAGCTGGGGCAGGAGCAAAGGGTGTATGTTAATGTGTATTCAGCAACCAGCAAATAGCTCTTGGAAAGAAACTTTGTGCTGAGCTGCCAGAGACAGTTTGGTTTGTGGGGCTGTGAGAGCCCTGGAAGAGGAGGAGTTGCAGTGTGACCCAGAAAGGAAGCAGAGGCTGAGAGACAAGCAGTTGCTTGGGTACCCGGCTAGGATGTCCGACTCGAGGTTTTTGCAAGTCTTCTGTGCAATGTGTTCTTACTGCTGGTCAAGGTTACAGCACAGTGCGTATAGTTTTCTGTAAATAAACACATTACACCAAGGATTACCCCAACTCTCTGTCAGTGACTTCTCAATCACATAGAACCACCTCACAACGTCCCAAATTTCAGCTGTCTGTTTGGTCAAAGAAGCAACACCACCTTTCTGTTCTCCCAATTCAAGGGACACCAGTACAATTCCCAGCAGAAAACAAAATAGCCTAAAGTCATCTCTGGACTCAGCAGCCTCTCAGGGATGTTCCACCAGTTGGAGATCAGCAAGGCACAGGGGTGCCCTGGCCTTATCCCTTTCTGTAACAAGACCCTGTACACCAGAAGCCAAGAGCGGAGAGGTGTCATGGGAGCCAGTAAGGCAACCCTATACTACAGGAGAATTCCTCTATGGAAAGGGAATCCTCCACTACCAATTAAGATAGGTTTATGGTCACTTTGTGCCACCAGAATACATAAAGCCGCCTTGAAGGACCAAAGAATCTGGCTCCAAGTCTCCTGCATGAACATGCCAACCTGAAGTTGTTTCTGATGTGGATTTGATACATCACCTACTAATATAACATGTAATCTTCTGCCAATAGTTGTATTGCCTATCTGAGACTGAGACAGTCACATAAAAATTTGGGAGGGGGTAAGCAGCAGGGCTTTCAGCCTTCTCAGACACGAGGATTGCTGCCAAGGACAAATTAACACAGAGTGTCTGGTAGCCCTGGCTCAAGCAGATCTTTGATTTACAATTCTTGTGCTGCTTCCATTCTTTCTGCCCAGCAGGATGATCAGTAGAATAAAAACAATTCAAATCATTTGCGATTTTTTAAAATAGATCTATGGAGAATCTGTAGTAACTCTCCTGAAACTTTCTGGTCTTTTGCCTTTATTTATAGTCTAGCTCAGTGTTTCCCAAACTTGGGATGCCACTTGTGTAGGGAAAGCCCCTGTTGGGCCAGGCCAGTTTGTTTACCTGCCCCGTCCACAGGTCCGGCCGATCGCAGCTCCCACTGGCCGCGGATCGCTGCTCCAGGCCAATGGGACCTGCTGGAAGTGGCGGCCAGCACATCTCTCGGTCCGTGCCATTTCCCGCAGCCCCTATTGGCTGGAGCTGTGAACCGTGGCCAGTGGGAGCCGCGATCTGCCAAACCTGCAGATGGGGCAGGTAAACAAACCGGCCCAGCCCGCCAGGGGCTTTCCCTACACAAGCGGCATCCCAAGTTTGGGAAACACTGGTCTAGCCAGTTGGAGTTAAGACATGGGGAATTCTTTCCAACAGTTAGACCAGGGACTGGGAGTTAGGGCTACTGGGACATATGATTGACTCAATCAAAAACTTTCTGCATGATCTTGGGCAAGACACTTGACTTCTCTGTGCCTCGTTTTCCCCATCTGTGAAGTGCAAAGTAGTAAGAGGGGTGTAAAATACCTGAATGAGAACTCAGTTGTCGACAAGCTTACTCATTTTGCCACATTCAAACAAATCTGATTCCGAATCAGATTGAAATGTTGGATAACGAAATGGCTGATGCCCATGAAGATGAATATGTCCTGCCTCCCTTCTGCTGCCCAGCTCCCTCTACCATTGCCCCTCTTGCCCAAATCTGTCTGTCATGGGATGTTCCCTCCATCCAATCTGCCCCCAGCTCCACAGTTCCCCTCCCTGTGTCCTGCTGGCTCAGCTTTCCCCTTCAGCTCCATCCCCAGAGCCCAAGTCCTGTGCCTGCTGGCCTGGCTCCCTCCATTCACTGCATTCCTCTCTATACTGACTCTCAGGATCCAGATTTGGTATAGGGCAGTTACTGGGAGCCCCTCTTAAATGGACACAAATCAGATATTAGGAATGGCAATATACAAAAACCTGTAGGAGAACACTTCAGCCTCCCTGGCCACACAAGAGCAGATCTTAAGGTGGCCATCCTGCAGCAAAAAAACTTCAGGACCAGACTTCAGAGAGAAACTGCTGAGTTTCGGTTCATCTGCAAATTTGACACCATCAGCTCAGGATTAAACAAAGACTGTGAATGGCTTGCCAACTACAAAACCAGTTTCTCCTCTCTTGGTTTTCACACCTCAGCTGCTAGAACAGGGCCTCATCCTCCCTGATTGAACTAACCTCGTTATCTCTAGCCTGCTTCTTGCTTGCTTATATATACCTGCCCCTGGAAATTTCCACTACATGCATCTGACGAAGTGGGTATTCACCTACGAAAGCTCATGCTCCAAAACGTCTGTTAGTCTATAAGGTGCCACAAGACTCTTTGCTGCTTTTACAGATCCAGACTAACACGGCTACCCCTCTGATACCTGATCTTTGGTGGTTGATGATTTCAAAAAAGGGGGAATCTTCACAGCCCTCAAAGTCATTACTCTTTATTATTGAGAAAATAATATCGCCCCAGATGTGACTGAATAAATGGCATGGATAAATAAGTGATATAGAAGCAAAACTAGAAGAAAGAGCATAAGGAAAAACACTGGGCTAGCCTACACTTTTCTGTAATTTTGAACAAAAAAATCACACCCACAACTGTGCAGGCCAAAGCCCTAGTATAGATGCAGTATAAAAATATTTTTGCCTCTATAGCTATACCAGCAAAACCCCTTTTTTGTCAGTATAAACTGCATCTCCACTACAGGGGCGGCTCTAGAAAGTAGGCTGCCCCAAGCAACGCGGTGCGCTGCGCCGCCCTTCCCCCCGGTCCCGTCCTCCCCCGCCCCTCGGTTTGAGCTCCGCCATGCCGCATGCCAGCGGCAGGTCCCCGGACCAGCCACAGACCTGCCGCGCCCCGCTCCGGCTCTCGCGGGAGCCGAGGAAGGGAAGAGGAAGACAGGATGCGCATGCCCGCGGCGCGTGCGGCGGCGCCGCTCTGACCTGCGGGCGACGCCCGCGCGCAGGCGCCGCGGCGAGCCCCACCGAGCCAAATGCCGCCCCCCCGCTGGCCCCAAGCGCCTGCTTGGGGGCTGGGCCTGAGTCCACTAGAAGAGTTTGCTGGTATAGCTATGTTGGGCAAACCCTTTCTTCTGTAGTTGAGGCCAACACCAACAAAAGCACATGGTAGAAATATACCCCAGAAGTAAGACTCTTTCATGTGAAAAGTCTCACACAGTTAAGCTACGGACAATCTCACAGAACTATATATCCTATATAAATAACCACCTAATTATGGCTCTGATACAGGACATAATATAAGTAAAGGTGAAGGTGCAAAAAAGAGAAAAAGAAGGCAATCAAAAGCAGAGTGGATGCCTTAATCAGAAGTGGCTCTGAGACTCTTCATTCTACAGATGACTTTGAGCTGTAGTCAGACATTACAGCATATCCGTCTGCTTCAGGGCACTGAAAGCAACTCCCTTTTCCCTGCTGGGTCTCCTGCAGCACTTACTGCATGCGGTGCCACCATCAAATACCAAGAGTCAATGGGATAAAGAGACACAATATGGCCAGAAAAGAATACAGCAGGGGGAATTTTTAAGGACCAAGTCTCAGGGACCACATCAGCCATCAGAAAACAAAAAGGCCAGGGCCCCGGAAGAAAGAAAACTTGGCAAGAGGACCCTCCCCTAGTTGTCCTTAATTTCTTCTGTGAAGAGGCAGGACCTCCACTGAAGAGACAGAGCTTCCCCCTCAGAATCTAGGGAGCCACAGGAGACCATTGCCCTCAGCAGACAGCCCCTGCATCTGCTCGCTTCCGGCCTCTACTCCAGCTCTCTAGCAGAATAGCTCCAGTTCAGCCACAACTTTCCTCTTCTGCGCTTGGATATTCCCTTAAATGGAGGATTTTCCCTGCTGCATTGACTTTTCAACAGATTTACCCAGTGCCTAATTTGTGCCAGGACTTGCAAGGGCTGAGCCCTGGTACCTCTCGGCTCGGCAGTTCATAGCCTGGCACCTCGGGACTTGCTGCATCAGTTATGAAAGTAAAAAAAATTTGCTTGAGCTCTGGCACTGAATTGCTTGAGCCCTGGCACCTCCTTCATTACAGATTAAGCACTGGATTTACCACTGCTGGCTGTGAGAGACAATGCACTTCCCTCTGGCCCCAGCTCTCACATTCTTTCCCCCCCGCCCCCGGCCCCTGCCACACACATGGCTCCTCAGATTGGTGGAGGGTCCTCTCAGGGTCCCACAACAGGAAAATATGAAACGGCAAAGGATCCTGACCCACCCACAGATCTGGAGGGATCTTTCCTACTGGCCTGAACAAACAAACTCAAACTTCATCCATGCTGGCATGTAGCCTATTGGCCCTCTGAGGAAAATAAATGAAGTCTCATGCAGATTACAGCATGGGGCTAGATGAGACCTTACCCACTGAGAAGACCCGTCTGCTCCTTATAGAAACTAAAGATCCTTTGTTCCTTCTTGTAATAGCAGGGGGCTTGCTACAGTGCTGCTTGGCCAAAGTTTCTCCTTTTCTCCCCCTCCTCCCCCCAGTTCTCTCTCGTACTGGTTGTCCATCTAACTGCAGTCTTTAATGGCTACATCATTCCTGTAAGTCACATTTTTAATACACTTTTGGGAATAAATGTGCTTCATAAATGCAAACTATTATTTTTTTGCATTTATTGTTATGCTTCAGAAATCATATTATTCTGGAATACAAATCCGAAATGTTGACACCCGGAGAATTTCTGCACCCTGAGGCCTTGTCTTCACTAAAGAAATTTTGCAAACATTTTCCAGTTGCTAACGGCAGTTCAGCTCTACCCCACTGTAGAGAGCCCAGGTAGAGACCAGTTGCTGCTGGTATTTTTTTAAGCACCATGTCCTCTAACCCTGCTCAGAGTGGTTCTAATCTAAACAAAGCTTAAAATGCAAGTGGCAGCCGGCCAGCCCATTCACAGTAGACCCCTCAATATTTGCTACTGCTGGTGGAGCTAACTGGTGTTAGCAATAATGGAAAACCTTGGCCAAAATGTCTATTCTGTAGATGGGGCAAGAGTGTTCTCAAGCCCCCCAAACATCTTGCATTTCATTTGCTGAAGAAAAAACACTGTATTCAAATTGGTAGTGCCTAAAAGCGTTTTTTTGTTTTTTTGAAGTCAGTGCATCTAAAGGAAATAAAATACTTGGCCTGAGCCGTGGTACCAAGAGTTTAATATTCTCTCTGCATATTCGTAACAAATCAATGCATGTTTTAAAAATGTCAATGCACATCTGGATGTTTGTCTGCATGGCTACCATTTTTTGGTCCCGCAAACTGAGCACATTCTGTTTATCATTCTGCTGAGTAACATTCCTGCTACCTAGAGCAAAACAAACATCAGGTGCTGAAGTGCTGACATGCTAATGGAATGTTGGTACTTCCAAAGGAAGGCTCAGGGTTCTGCTGCAATACACAATCTGCAATGGGATGCAGCAGTGAAGGTCTCAGACATGCTGCAATAACTCCCTTATGCTGTATACTGATATACAGTTTCTGTGTGATGTAGTTTCTCAAGGAGTGCATAATAAGAGCTAACATTTGTGAACTAGTGTGCCTAAAGTTAGGTTCCTAAAACCTTGTTTAGGCATCTAAAGAAATTATTTGCAGAGCTCCTGCTGCAATTATTGATTTCATTGTGATGCACAGGGACTGCTCCTTCTATGCACTCCCCTTGGGCACACCTAGGGCTTGATCCAAAGCACATTTGAAGAGTCTTTCAATTGATTGCTGCTGGATTTGGATCAGGCCCATTTTACCAAAAGCGCTGGAGAGGGGAAAGGTGGAGGTGCAACCATGACCCAGCACACCTTCTTTCAGCACACTGAGCAGAGCAAGCTGCATCATTGGAAAGGATGACCTCCTGGGATCCCCACTAGGCCACAGGGAGCTCTGGGAGGGGTTGTGCTTCCCCAACCACTTCCCTAGAGTAAGGGTAGCTCCACACTGCCCCGTACTCAGGGCTCTGACTGTGGCACAGTTTAGCCCGAAGGATGCACAGTGAAGCACTCAGAAGTCAGGACATTCCAAAGGCAAGGCTGCACATATAGCCTTAACTCTGGCCCTTGTGTGTATAGATTTTACCACAAATTTTATTTACTCAGTCACATACTATTTCACAAATAATACCCTATAATATTATACCACATTTCACATTGGACATGTTGTATTTTACAAGGACTCCAGGCACTGAATTAATACTGAACTGCTTCCATTGGTACTGGGAGCACCAAAATCCTTTAGGGTTGATATGCTACTGGAGTGTCTTTTAAGATACAAGCTGAGGAATCTGCACTGCCACTGCCAATTCTGAGAATAAATAGAGGGCAAGTCTCTATGGCTGCCAATCTGGCACCTTTCATGAGTAATAAATTCACTCAAAGCTTTTCTGCAGACAGAGTTGTTTGTAGCTATGTTGAAGGAATTAGCTTTTTAGATACTGCTGGAATTATTAAATAGAGGTCCTACTCCCAGAGCTGCATGAAATGCTGAGCTCACAAGCAGCATTTGTGAGTTTTCTGTTAGCTAGATAGACTAGCAAAGAAAAACTGGTAGGATTTATTGACAAAGGGTGAGATTTCCCAAGTGATTTAGGAGCATGCACCCCATTGACTTTCAATTAGACTTGTGCTTCTAAGTCACTTGGGGTATCTCAATTAGATACTGTGACACACTGTACCTCCGAATGACACCCTGTAACCCCCATATTCATTGTTCATATTTGGTTGTGATATTTCATACAAAGCATGCCATGTAAGGTATCATATGAAAGGTCATGATCTGATGAAACCTGTGGTTCTGTCCAAATATGTATATCATTAGTGTGTATAAAGCTATGAGATTCTGCTGTATGGTTGCTACTGAAATACGCTGTGAGTTTGCTAGTGGCATGCAAATTATCCCTGCCAGACCACCCATTAATCAACTGTGCAACTCAACTATGCAAGCACCACACAATGGGAACTGATCATTTACTGGGACTCAGCAAAGCCCACCAGGACATGTCTAGGCTACTGTCTGCCAGGCACATGGGGCAAGAGTATAAATGAAGGAACAGTTGCAGCAGGTCTTTGACATTCTCCTCCCCCACCTATGCTGGAAGCAACTGGGATGCCAAAAAGACAAAGGTCATCTGTGGAGACTGCTCCAGATTTCAGGAGGGAAGTCTGTGCATTAAGGACTGTAACATCCAGTGGGGTGAAAATATTGCTTGATTCAAATCTGTTTAGCTTATAGAATTTAGATTGTGTGCTTATTTTTATTTTCTTTGGTAACCATCTCTGTCCTTTTATGCCCACCACTTATAATCACTTAAAATCTATCTTTTGTAGCTAATAAAACCTGTGCTCAATGTACAAAAGCTGGTGCATGTCTTCTCCACATTGAGGGAGGGACGGACTGGGTAATGAACTTACGTTTGTCAGGCTTCTGATCCGGGCAGTACGTGACAGCTCCAGGGTCCTAGGCTGGGCAGCTGGAGGGGACTGGCTGGAGCTTCTCTGTTGTTGGTTCATGAGTGGCTGGGAGAAGTATTCATGTAACTCAGCTGGATGTGTCCCTGCCGGTGGATGTCTGTGTAAGTGCAGTACCTGGAGAGGTTTGCAGCTTGTCACAGCAGCACAGTGTGAGAAGGAGCGCCGGTTGGTAAGCCAGATGGCTCAGGTTGTACCCCGGGGATCCTCTGTCATGCTCATGGCTGGCCTGTCCCAGCTGATTTGGGCTTGTGGGACTCAGGCTAAGGGGCTGTTTAATTGTTGTGTAAACGTTTGGGCTCAGGCTGCAGCCGGAGCTCTGAAACCCGGCTCCCACCTCTCAGGGTCCTACAGCCCGAGCTCCAGCCTGAGCCCGACGTCTACACTGCAATTAAACAACCCATTAGCCCGAGCCCAAGTCAGTTGGCATGGGCCAGCTGCAGGTGTCTAATTGCAGTGTAGCCATACCCTGATAGGCCCAGATCACCAAAGATATTTAGGCACATAGATCCCATTGATTTCAACAGGATTTAGGTGCCTAAAGACTTTTGAGGATCTGGGCCTAGCACTTTTGAAAATCCCACCCTGTATTAACGTATGGGGAGAAGAGATGGGAGACAAAAATGACACAGAGGCTGCAAGCCTATGGAATTGGAAGATTGTATGTTTCCAATGGGATAAGACGGGAAGGAAGAGAAGAGGGCTGTGGAGGTAAGATGAGGAATTCAGTTCTCATGGGGCTGAGCTTGAGTTGGCAGCACAACCTGCAGAAGGAGCTGGCTCAGAGGCTGTCAGAGAGCAAGGAGACCAAACAGAAGTAGACAAATAGATCTCTAAGTCACCAGTATAAATATAGTAATTGAAACAATGTGGTCAGATAAAGCTGTCCTGGGACAAAGTGTAAAGGGAAGAGAGGAGAGGGATGAGGATGGTGTGCTGAGGGATGCTGACAGCAGGAGGGAGTAGAAATGTCCCCAAAGGGGACCGTGCAGGAATAAGCAGAGAGAGAGAAAGAAGGAAAGCTAGAAACACTATGGCCTTGGCAACACTGGCGCCTTACAGCGCTGCAACTTTCTCACTCAGGGGTGTGAAAAACACCCCCCTGAGCGCAGCAAGTTACAGCACTGTAAAGCGCCAGTGTAAACAGTGCCCCAGCGCTGGAAGCACGGCTCCCAGTGCTGTAAGCTAATCCCCACAGGAAGGTGGAGTACCTGCAGCGCTGGGAGAACTGTCTCTCAGCGCTGGCTCCGCGACCACACTCGCACTTCAAAGTGCTGCCGCGGCAGCGCTTTGGAGTTTCGAGTGTAGCCAAGCCCTAAGTCTCTGACGCACATAGCCTTTAGAAAGAAGGAGAGATCAGCCATGTCAAAGGCAGGCAACAGACTGGGAAGGGTGAGAATGGAAAAGAGACTTTGATATGTGCCAACATAATCACTCAGTGTAGCACCCCTTACCCCACCCTTGTATATCTAGTTTGTAAACTCCTCAGTGCGGGGACCTTGCTTTCCTTCTTGTCTACAGTGTCAAACAAACTTTTGCCATTGTATGAATAACAAACTTTTGCCATTGTATGAACATGATTAATCATATATATATACACACACACACACACACACACACAGAGTCATATATGCAAGGGAACACTAGATATATGTGTATATCTAGCGCCCTACCAAATTCACGGTCCATTTTGGTCAATTTCACGGTCATAGGATTTTTAAAATCATAAATGTCATGATTTCAGCTACTTAAATCTGAAATTTCACAGTGTTGTAATTGTAGGAAGCTTAAACCAAAAAGGAGCTGTGAGGGGGTCGTGGTACTGCTGCGCTGCTGCTGGCGGTGACGCTGCCTTCAGAGCTGGGCAGCGGGACATGGTGGCTGTTGGCCAGGAGCCCAGCTCTGAAGGCAGAGCCACTGCCAGCAGCAGCACAGAAGTAAGGATTGCATGGTATGGTACTGCCACTCTTACTTCTGTGCTGCTGCTGGCAGGGTGTTGCCTTCAGAGCTGGGCACCCAGCCAACAGCTGCCACTCTACAGCTGTCCAGCTTTGAAGGTAGCAGGGCCGCCCAGAGGGGGGGGCAAGTGGGGCAATTTGCCCCAGGCCCTGGGCCCAGCAGGGGCCCCCACCAGAGTTTTTCGGAGCCCCTGGAGCAGGGTTCTTCACTCGCTCCGGGGGCCCCGGAAAACTCTCGTGAGGCCCGGGTCCCTGGAGCTTCTTCGCTCCCGGTCTTCGCTGGCCGGGGGTCCTTCCTCTCCGGGACAGAAGGACCCCCCCGCTACCGAATTACCGCCGAAGCGGGACTCGCCGCCGGAGCGCAGCAGGGTCTTCGGCGGTAATTCGGCGGCGGGGGGGCCCTTCCGTTCCGGGACCCGCCGCCGAAGTGCCCCGAAGACCCGCGGTGGGGGCTGCACTTCGGTGGTAATTCGGCAGCGGGGGGTCCCCGCCGTGGGTCTTTGGGGCACTTTGGCGGCGGGTCCCGGAACGGAGGGACCCCCCCCGCCGCCAACTTACCGCCGAAGCGGGGGCCCCCCGCCACCGCCAAAGACCCCGGGCCCCCGGAATCCTCTGGGCGGCCCTGGAAGGTAGTGCAGAAGTAAGGGTGGGAATACCATGACCCCCCCTAAAATAACCTTGTGACTCTCTCTGCAGCTCCCTTTTGGGTCAGGACCCCCAATTGGAGAAACACTGGTCTCCCTGTAAAATCTATATAGTATAGGGTAAAAGCACACAACAGACCAGATTTCATGGGAGGAGACCAGATTTCACGGTCCATGACGCATTTTTCATGATCATGAATTTGGTAGGGCCCTATGTATATCTGTGCAGAGAGAGAGATGTATGGTATTCATGTAATAAACCACAATGCCATGTGAAACATTCACAATATCACCAACCCCAAAAGTTAAAAAATCATGTCAGATCCCCAAAAACTCATGAGATTGTCCTAAAAAAGAGATTTAAAAAATCTTTTAAAAAAAGAGAAAAAAAATGCTGATTTTTCTGTACGGCTTCTGGTTTTTGAGCTCCCCCTGACAGTCCCAAAAATGTGTATGACAATTACAGGGTGAAAAGTCAACCGTAAATGCACGCAATATGTGTGTACAAATATGCAGGCTATAACTCCCCAGTGCACCTGCTCGTCGACTCCCCCCCCCAACCCCCTCCACCGCTGCCTAGAGCTCTCCCCTGCATGCCTGCTTCATCATCTCCCTCTGACTCCTTAGTTCCCTGCACCCCAGTTTCCACTAGCATGCTCCAGGTGCTCCCAACTCCCCTGGCCCCCACCCATTTGTTAAGAATTGTACTTGATCTGGAGTTCATTCTAAATATTCTCCTAAATTCTAGTGCGGTGGTTACCAAGCAAATCCCATGATTCAACAAAGCTATTAATTTCAAAGGCACTTAAGCACATGTGTCAGTGCTTTGCGGAATCAGGGCCCAAATTCTTGTCCACGTTACAATGATCAAATGAGCTCCATTTCTTAAGTTTCTATCTATATATAGATGCAGAGAGAAAGGATGATAGTATAAAGGTTTCATTGGCATGAGTCTAGGCTGGCTGCATTACTTGTCTGATAAGATATTGGACCTTAAGCCTGAAACTGGTGCAATTTCAGCTGAACTTTATTAGCCAGTGAAACCAAAAAGATGATGGTAGAGACTGAATTTTGTCCATATCATTTCATGACAAATACCATCCTTGCTCTGGCTCTTCATTTCATATTTTACATTACTTGCAGCTGGCGGATGTGGACATTAAATACTGCTTCTACACTGTTGCAAAGATACATCGTTACACTCCTCTACCCCGGTTTAGGGACCATCTGGTGTTATATACTGATGTTGGCCACTGGGGTGTGCAAAGCGTTGGTTCGGATTTAGATTGCGTCAAACTCGCATCAAACTGCAACATGAAGTCATGTTGGCTCTCTTGTTCAAATTGACACATTTTGCACTTTCAGTAAAGTTGGACTGTTAACTTTATAGCGTTAATACTACAGAATATTGTCTTGGAATTCATTTACTGTGTTGTACTGTAGAATATGATGCCATTAATAGTTTGCAACAAATAGAAAAGAAAGATCACTACCTCCTAATCTTTCCTTCATTTTTCAGGCAGCTAATAATTTTGCCGTTGTTCTGACATTACAGTCAGCTGGCATTACTTTCTAAGTTTACTGAGGCACTGCATCTAAAATGTCTTTTGAAAACAGTAGGGGGAACTATATATCTAATACAAAGCAACAGTCTCAGAGGTTGCAGTCTCCTCACAGGGGCTGCATGACTACAGCACTTGCTCTCAAGCTTTACGAATCTAGGATCCCTTAGATGAAATTAAACTCTACTACTACTCACAAGGGATGCAGGTTATTTTCCCAAAGTTTCTTTTTCTTTTTCAGACAGACTACGGGGCAGTTCTTTTCTTGCTTTTGCCATAGCTAATAGAAGTCATATTTTCAACTTTGATAATATTCTAAGAAAAAATAATGTGGCAAAACCAGTTCTGAAGAATTAGGCATGACGTAAAATGTAGCACATCTGCCACTTCAGGGACCGGTTCCTTTTTTTAGTTAGAGGGCTGTGACTAAACTGGTTTGTGCAGTCACAGCTGGCTTGGGATTGTAACCTAGTGGTGAGAGCAGGGAGGTGGGGTCAAAACCCCTGGGTTCTAGCTCTTCTCCAGATTCACTATGTGAGCAGGGCCTAGTCACTATTTCTCAAAGTCTTTGCTGACACAAATCACTTATTGTTCAATCCAACAGGGGCGCATTGTAAATTAGGGCACTCCAGGGATTTTCACAGCAGGTGTTTAGTCATGTCCAGTTCTTCTCTGCATACTGAGGGCTCTGTTTTGAGACTAGTCTGACCCCACACCTTGATCCAAAATAGGCTGAACCTTCTGGCCTTCGAGGCATGCTACAAAATCCATCTCTCATCCTTGGCTTTTGGTGAGTTGATAGGAATATGAAGGGAAGTGGAGGTGGAGAGGGGGAAGGGTTTGAAGAGGTTAATTCTGTGGGGCTTGTGGGGTTTATTGGTGTTTGTTTCAGTCTAGCCATTGTTGGTTAGGTCAGTGACTAAAAGAGTTTTAAGTGTTAATGACCGTGGTATTAAATATTGCCAAGGGCACCTAGACCCATGAATAGGATATTTACATTTGTGTATCAATTGAAATAAATAAAAACATACCATACTGGCTGCAATGGGCAAGCAGACTTCCAGGATATACCAGTGCCCCAATCTTGCACACGTGAGTAATTTTACACATATGACTGGGTGGCCCAGTTCCTATGGAAAAACTGCTCTGGGCTTCATTGGATGAGAGGCCCCCATGAACTCAAGGGGCTAGACTGTGTGCTGTCCCTCCAGGAGGTGCAGTGCATGGAGCACCAGCCACTTTTGCACCCTTGAGATTCTGGGCTGCGGGGGTGGGGGGGAGGCTGAAACAGTCCCAGTGTGTAATTTATGCAGCACAGGTGCTGTTCTAAGTTACAGCAGCTCTGCTTGGGCTGCCTCTGGACAATTCTGCAAATCCGGAACTCCACAGAGTAGTTGTGGTAGCATGTGTGTCTGCCACCTTCCAGCATGGCCAAAACACGTGAAGGCCTGCATAAAGCAGCCTACAGCTGTCTTGTACTGCCAGCTCTGGAGGAATTCTCCCCTCCCCCACTCTGGCTGGCTGCAAAGCATTTATGGCCCCCGTCTGACAATGCAGCAGTGTATGGAGGCCATAATGGAGGGGGAAATTCTTTCCAAAGAGATTAATCACATGCATAAAAGTTACTCATGAGAGTAAATCTTTACAAGATAAGGGCCCTCTTGTGTAAATCAGCACCACTCCCAGTGATAGGTCTGTCTTCAGATTTTCAGTAGGAAGCTGAAGCCACAAACAGATTTGTATGTGATAGGGTAAGGCCTTCTCATGAGATTGCCCTCAGCTCTTCCATTTGCTTCCCCTCTTGAGCTGACAGACAGGGCCAGCTCCAGCTTTTTTGCCACCCCAAGCGGCAGGGGAAAAAAAAAGGGAAAAAAAGAATCCAATCGAGCTGCTGCCGAAGTGCCGCTGAGGAGCAAGACAATGAGTGAAGGACCGGCCGCCAATCCAGAGCAGGCCAACTGAGCTGCCGCCAAAGTGCCGCCACTCCGGACCTGCTGCCCCGACAATGGATGCACTGCCACCCCTTTCCATTGGCCGCCCCAGGCACCTGCTTCCTTCGTTGGTGCCTGGAACCGGCCCTGCCGACAGAGACAGATTTTGTTGAACTTCTGAGCAGGTTGTGAGGCCTGTCTATTCTCCCAGGCTTTTCTGAGGGTGTGGGCTGAATAAAAAGAGCCCAAGTGGACTGGGGAATATTTTTCACAATATGTTAATTCAGATAAACTCCCTGTGATGATTTTGATAGTCCCTCTGTACAATCTATGAATTCTGTGTGAGATTATTAATTCTGTATCTGTTTACCAAGCTGCAAATTCCATTTTGAATTTACAGCCTTTTGCCTTCTCTGTGGTCTCTTGGCATCCATGTTGGGCTGAGAATCCAATGACTGGTGGCAAAAGAACACCAAAAGAGAGTTGTTGACTTAAAATGCTCAGCCATTGAAATGGAATAGCTCTGAACAATAGGCTGGCTCCCAACTAGTAGAACTGGTTTAGCTGGGGAAAGGTCACCTTGGCAATGAAGTCACCCGGGAAGGGTCTGGCAAGGATGTCACCTGCCAGAGAGAGTTAAAAGTTATAGAAAGACAGGAGCTGATCTTTCTTTTTGTCTATTTTGTCTCCAGTTCAACAAGAGGGAGAAGCTACCCAGCATGTAGGAGCTTGTGTAACCCACACACCTCTTGGGTGTGGTGTTCCATCCCATCTAGTGGCACTGAGACCTCTTAGTGAGAGAGATGCAATTGGCTTTTAGCTCATGCGCTAAACTCCAGAGGGCCCTGGTTCAATCCCGCCTGCCGACAACTGGGGTCTGTCGGCGTTATAAGTGGGGGATTATCCAGAATTTCAACTGGGAAGTCTCTGAAACTCAGGCTGCACTTCCTAGGGGAAGTATGTAACCCACACACCTCCTGGGTGTGGTGTTGTGTCCCATCTAGTGGCACCGAGACCACTTAGAGTGATAAAATGAGTCAGCTCTACAGCCAGTTGGCTTTTAGTTCATGCTGTAGAGGCTCATGCACTAAGCTCCAGAGGTCCCCGGTTCGATCCTGCCCACCTATGACTGGGGTCTGTTGGCGTTACACCTGCATCGGGCAGGGGGTCCTGCCTGCTTTCCTGAGCCCAGATGGCCCCTGCAACTCCCATGGTAAAGAGTCGGACTGGTCAAGGGCAAAGGAAGCAAGCTGACCTAGTGGGAAGAAGGCTTCGTTGTCTATCCCACAAGCCATGCACTGAAGCATCAGGTCTCTGGACAGCCCAAGGGACGCTGACCCTGGCCCAAAAAATGCGTTGGAGTGGTGAGGAAACTGAGAAAGGGAAATGCAAGTATGGTATGTTGATTTCTGTGATCTGTACTCTCTCTTGTGCTTTATATGATAAAGAGTATACAGGAGCAACTGTGCTAGACTCTGGGGAAAATGTCTCTCTGTGTTAGGGTGACCAGACAGCAAGTGTGAAAAATCAGGACAGAGGATGGGGGGTAATAGGACCCTATATAAGAAAAAGACCCCAAAATTGGGACTGTCTCTATAAAATCGGGACATCTGGTCACCCTACTCTGTGTTAAATGCTTCACAACTAATGCATGGCTTCAGAGAGACCAGAAGCGTCACATTTTCGGGGTGCAGTTCTGGGAGAGGGTGTGTTTAAGTAACTGAGGTATCCGGGGGCCAAGGCGCAGGTAGGCTGAGGAGCTCCATTGCCATGAAGAGGTAGCAGAATGAGGGTTGGTGTCTAGGAAATGTGCCAGAGAGGTCAAGGGCGGGACCAGTGCTGCAGCCTGCTGAAACCTAGGAGAGCTTAAATCATATGGGTGACCCAGTGACCCAAAGGCTTGGATTCTCCTCACAGCAGCTAGGTGGCTGACCAGAGGGGTCATCTGACCAGATCTGTGACAATCCCCTCACCATACAGTCTGCCTGTTCCCATGGGTGCTAGAGGTGACAAGGGGGCACCTCCCTGCAGGGCCGGCTCCAGGCACCAGTCCACCAAGCAGCTGCTTGGAGTGGCCAACGGTGAGGGGCAGCACGTCTGGGTCTTCAGCAGCAATTCAGCGGCAGGTCCCTCACTCCCTCTCGGAGTGAAGGACCAGCTGCCGAACTGCCACCCAAGACTGAAGCGGCGGCAGTAGAGCTGCAGATCGTGATCGCGGCTTTTTTTTCTTTTTGCTGCTTGGGGAGGCAAAAACCCTGGAGCCAGCCCTGCTTCCCTGCCTCTGGTTGCTCCATCTTCTGTTCTACTCCTTGTTCCCTCTAGGAAGAGCAGAGTCTTATAGGTCCCTTCCCAGAAGGATTTTGGGCCCACGTGGTCAGTACACTCAGAACTCCCTTTTACCATGACCTGTCCTCTCCCCTGGGACAGTGTGTCTGTCCAGCCAGAACTCTTTGCCCCCTGTTGCTGCTCTGCTGTAATCTAGGATCTCTTCATATCCTTTGCAAGGGGCTAGCTCTGGAAGACACATAACCTGTAAGAGAATCTGTGCCTCGCAGGCAGATCTGTCTAGCCTCAATCGCTAGGGAGACACAAGAGAGTCCGGAATGCGTTTTTTTCAGTTCAAGAAAAGCAGCAGAGAATGGATCATAGGGATGTAGGTTTCAGAGGGGAAGCCGTGTTAGTCTGTATCAGCAAAAACAATGAGGAATCCTTGTGGCACCTTAGAGACTAACAAAGTTATTTGGGCATAAGCTTTCATGGGTTAGAACCCACTTCATCAGACGCATGGAGTGAAAAATACAGGAGCAGGTATAAATACATGAAAAGATGTGAGTTGCCTTACCAAGTGTGAGGTCAGTCTAACGAGACAATTCAATTGACAGCAGGATACCAAGGATCCCAGGAAGTGTTGAGCTGACTCAGTCTTGAAGACATCAGACTTTTCTTTTCTGAACCCTGGTGGGCATTAGTGCAGCTGCACTGTGGTAACTGTAGATTGCCACAGACTCGCAGGGGCGAAAGAAAATGCAGGCCTGTTATTTACCAGGCTGCACGTGGCAACAGACTATATTGGTAAGGGATGCAAGGAGAGTGTGGGTCACGATGCAAACTGCAGACACACACACACACTGAAATTAATCAATTTAAAGTTTTATTGGGGATAATTACAAGGGGTAAGGGAGGAGCGTATGATTTGCTAATAGAGTTAATGAAACTTAAAACACACAATGACTAAAATATCTATTAACAATATTTATAAACAAAGATGCAGCATTTAGTAATAACTGATACTTACAAATACAAACCAATGCATAACGACCGGCAAACGTAGAAGCTCTGTTTGAAACACGTGAGCTGAGAGAGAGGCTTCGAGGTGATCAGGCTCGGTTACGGGTGTACACAGGATACACAGGATTCGTTTTTCTTTCTCCTCTCCCTGCCTGCACATGGCAGGCAGGCCTAAAGTACCAACTATGACATCATAGAAGTGTCATAGGGGACGGGGCCCAAAACCTGTTTGTGTCCCTTCTGGTTGGGCTCGCTCTTCTCTGTCTCGGATGTGCCTTCATTAAAGCCTGCATTCACAAGTTTGTTGCCTCGGCCTACATCGCTTTCACCCCTGAAGCACATCCCCTCGTAGGTGGGAATGAGGAGTCGGACTCGGAAGTTTAGGTTTTCGACCAAACTATTGCGGCCAAGGCAATGAAACTGAACAGTTCCAACATTTGCAGTTTCACCTTTTTACTAGTCAAAATTCGACTAATCCAAAAATAGAATGGATCTGTTCCCTTGGCTCGGGCAAAACTCTAAAAGGCTATACTGTGCCATTAACCCTGGCAGATACGGGATGCCTCCTCTGGTGCCACCCGAGCTTTAGGTGTCAGCCGGCCGATTGTTCTCTACAGCCTCAGTGCACGGAGACTGTGGAGAACCTCGGTGCTGCAGATCCCTCTCAGCTTTGGAGAGAATGTAGCCGCATTGTTAGAAAATCTGGAGGTACCGTTTCCAAATTGATTCCCCCACCTCGGGTAATGCCTGCTGATCCGGCACACAAATTATTATGCCAGATGATAAAAGAATTAGATTTAATTAAGAAAACCAAAAAATTGCGACCCGATGAATATAAATCTGAGGATGTTTCCACCGTCCTGTTTAGCATGATATGCAAGGCCCTTGATCTGTGCTCTGTCCTCCACGGGGGCACAATGTTTGCAGCTAAACAGGCAGCCCCAGGCTCACCTAAAGATGATAAAGAGGAGAAGACAGAAAAGGTAGAGCCCATCACTACCCCCCTCCCCCCAAGTCCCTTTCAGAAAATTTTGCCACCCCCATATGAAGCTCCTAAAACTCCTCTGTATCCAGCTCTGCCAACAGCCCCAGAATTTACTGAATCTGAAACTGTAGCAGAAGCTTTGCCTATTGCAATAACTAAAACTAAAATAGATGCACAAACAGGCAACACCACGCAGGTTACTGAACTGCGAACTCGTACTAAAGCCGAACTTAAAGAGTTTTTAAAGGAAACGCAACGAAAAACCGATGAGGCCCCTATGGTTTGGGTCGGACGGCTAGCCTTAGAACACAGAGCCGAATTGGTGGACCGTGAGGAGGCTGGCATCTTAGCTAAAACGGCCAATTGGGCACGAGGCTTCCCGGGTCATGCTTTATTAAATAATCGCATTTGGCCACTTACCACCCCGGCAGCTGCCATTTTAGCAATGCAAGGCAGTTTTAAAGGATTGTATATCCCCCCAGGAGCCTTAGTTACTCCACATGATTTAATATGGGCAATCGCAGGAGCTTCCATAGCCCTGTGGGATCCAGTACAAAATCCACTTAATTTAACTGTTCAACAGCAATTGGTGGCCACACCCTTTATACATGTTACTGATCCCACCCAAATTCCTGTCTCAGCAGAGGTAGTTGATTTAGCATTAGAAGCTGCCCCTGGAGCTGACACCGGTGCCATACTGCACTTGCATGCAGCTGTTCGCAGATCCATCTTAACGTTATTTGAAGTAGTTAGTAAAATTAAGTTGTCACTGCCGCCCCCGCCTGTTGTCCTGCCAGTTGAGTCGCCACCAAAAGACCCTCCAAAGAGTCAGTTTAATCCCCAAAAACATCCTGAGCGAACTAAAGCTGAACGGGCACGATTTGGCTTCCTTCTTAACAAAGAAATCCCCAAAGAAGCCCTGCGTAAAATGTCAGGCCAAGAGCAGCAAAATATAGCCAAACAGCTAGGCTGGAAAAATTGGGAGGACTATGTTAGGTCAAAAAACGAATAGGGGCCGGATGCTGCCCAGCCCAAATTAAAGACCCCACCGATGAACGCCCATACGCCACCCTGTTAGTTAATGGTGACACTCCCACCTCCTTTTTATTAGACACTGGAGCTCAAGTTAGCATTATTGAGCCCAACGTTCCCCACTGTCCTACTGGCTCCTTTATGTTTGTTCAAGGCCTCAATGCAGTACAAGAAAAACCCGTGGTTTGGGTTAAAATTGCCCACGGAAAATACGTAAGAAAAATAAAAGCCTTGTTAGGATCAAAAAATCTGCTAGGTGTCTCAGATATTAAAAAATTTAAACTGCATAATCAAATTCTGCAAGCCCTCCCTATAACTGTAGGCGATCACTCCCCCTATACCCCCAAAGTAGTTAACTCCCAGCCATGGAAATTTTCCCCTATCCCCACAAAATCCGAAGGGCTTCCCCTTATTGAAGCCTTGCTCACTCAGCTTCTAAAAGAGAAAAAGATAGAAAGGGTTACTGCATCCACCTTTCTGTCCGCGAGTTGGGGTATTCCCAAGCCCGGCGATCCCTCTAAATATCGCCTTGTCATTGATTATAGACAAGCTAACAGCCATGTAAAGCCTATCGCATTTTCCAGCTCTGTCACCATTCCAGAAATACAGCGGCAACTAAGCGATGCAAGTAATCAGTGGGCATGTATTCTTGATCTAAAAGATATGTTTTACCAAATCCCACCTTCGTCGCCATGTAGATTGCCACGGACTCGCAGGGGCGAAAGAAAATGCAGGCCTGTTATTTACCAGGCTGCACGTGGCAACAGACTATATTGGTAAAGGATGCAAGGAGAGTGTGGGTCACGATGCAAACTGCAGACACACACACACACTAAAATTAATCAATTTAAAGTTTTATTGGGGATAATTACAAGGGGTAAGGGAGGAGCATATGATTACCTAATAGAGTTAATGAAACTTAAAACACACAATGACTAAAATATCTACTAACAATATTTATAAACAAAGATGCAGCATTTAGTAATAACTGATACTTACAAATACAAACCAACGCATAACGACCAGCAAACGTAGAAGCTCTGTTTGAAACACGTGAGCTGAGAGAGAGGCTTCGAGGTGATCAGGCTCGGTTACGGGTATACACAGGATACACAGGATTCGTTTTTCTTTCTCCTCTCCCTGCCTGCACATGGCAGGCAGGCCTAAAGTACCAACTATGACATCATAGAAGTGTCATAGGGGACGGGGCCCAAAACCTGTTTGTGTCCGTTTCTGATTGGCACAAGCAAAGTTTACACCAAGGAGGGGAGCAGGTGCTTTAAAGTCTGGCTTCGCCCCCAAAAGGTGAGGAAATGCATATTGTCTTAGAATGCGTTCAACACTGAATGACAAAAGAAGAGGCCAGGGCAATACCGGTATGGGCAAGTTTTACAGGATGCAGACAGGAACTCATCTCAACAGTAACAATGGCGGAAGTTCCTGCACAAGGTGCAATCAATTGTTTTCAGCACCATCTTGTGCAGACCTACTTTGAGCAGGGTTAGATGCTTCCACTGGTAGAGCTGAACCAGTGATAGGAACGGTGGGAAATTACAAATAAATCTTATTGCAGACAAAGTAGGCCAGATTCTCCAGTCAACTGCAGTCCTCTGAGGCTGCTCTGACTTGTGCTGGGGGGAAAACTGGCCCTTCATAGTCCCTAAGTAGAAAACCACAAAAACATTGAAGCCTTCCCCAATCATGTCCTAGGCTAGACCTGAGAATGACCATGATTCAGAACAGCACTGACCAGACACCACACAGGTGTGTTTGTGAGAGAGGCCTGCAGCAACCTTATGTTCAGGAAAGAGGCTTGAACTCCCCTCCTAAGTGCTCATGGAAGCTATTTTCATCCTCAGCTGCTACAGCTTTGTTCCTGGGATGGTGGCTGCACTGAATGGCTTACACAGACCTGAGAATCAATCAAAAGTAAATGAAACAGAAGAGGCTCAGCAATCAACCTATTAGGTTGCTGGAGCCAGAGAAATGCTTCTATGAAGAGCAGGGACAAGCAGGGTTAAAGGGAACTGTCTGCTTTAAAAAAAAAAAAAAGACTTTCCATCTGAATTTAATCGGAGGAAGAAGCTTCTGCTAATTATTCTTTTTGTAAAAGAGGAAATCTATGCAATATTTGATCTATTCGTTTTCCTTCTCTTTGTGGAAAAAATGAACGAAACCATTTAAATCTTGAGTTTGCTGTAGAAAATACCATCTGATTTTCTTTTCTCTCCCCCATCACACCCACACAAGACTGATTCTTTGCTCTCAATTGTTGTCTGCTGTAGCAGCAGTGGAACAGTCTTTGTTTTTCTTCACTTCACTGCTCCTCACCGGAGGACTTTGCTGGCTATAGCAACCTATTGAGCTGGTTGCTGGGTATCTTCAGTCTGAATGGGAGCTGCTGCCACAGTTTGGTTACTTCCAAGCCTGCACAAATCAGCTCCTGGAAAGCTGGACCTGGGAACCAATCTGCAAGCAGGGAGAGGCAGAATGCTAGGTGGGCTGCAGTTCTATGCTAATCCATATCTTACACACACACCTGCCCCACAACCAAGCTACATAACCTTGTGGCTGAGGCTCCAAAGGGACTTACACTGGAGAGCTTAAATATTTAATCTAAACCATTAGACCAAAAAAGCAAAATTAAAGCTGATATTTTATGAAGGAGAAGGAGAGCTTTAGCTAGTGTATGTTAACTGCGCAGAGTTTTGATGAGACACACCAAAAGAAAAATAAATGTTTAGAATTTGAATTTGGAAAGAACCTTGGGGTGTGTCAATAAATAACGTTTTATCATCATCCTTGAAGAGCTGTAAAATCTGATGTCCATACAACACTCTCGCCTAGACAGGTAGGATGCTGGATTGAATTACTGTGGTCATGTAGGGTGCTCTGACTTGACCCTGATACCAAACACTTGCTTGCTCCAGGTTCTCCACAGCACAGCCTTAGTTAGGTGTGGCCATGTAATACAATGAGCTTTCCTCCTAGCGCCTGCGCAATCATTTTTTTCCTGAAATGAATTCTAACTCATACGCAGTGAATGAAAATGCAGCTGCCTTCCTCCCTCATCAAACCAGCAAAGCAAAGGGGTAAAAATGCAGAATTTAATATTTTGATCAGGGTTTGTATTTTGATTAGGGAGCTCATCCGCCATCCTGCCCATGACAGGAACGTATCCCTCTGCTGGCACTAAGCTCGGTGCAGAGATCAAGAGGAAGTGGCTTGCAGCACCACAGTTCATGATATGCTGGGGCCAACTCAGCCCCTGGACCTGGTTAAGAGAGCCCTAACTTATGCCCTGGCTGCCATTGTTCCTCTGAGCCTTGCATGGTCAGGGAATGGTAAGGCCATAGGGATGCTCTGGCCACACTTCTTCATGCCCCTTACACACACACCTAATTCACCTGGAATGTCGCTGCATCAGGGATGCAAGGTGGGTGAGGTAATATCTTGTATTGGACCGTCTTCTCTTGCTGTGGATTCCTCGGCAACAGGGACTTTGTCAGAGGTAATGCAGAGTTGTCTTTGTCTCTGGTGGAGGGCGGGGGGCGGCTCCTGTTCCAGTGGGCCTTACATCTGCCAGTGCAAAGGGCTGCAGGAAAGCCCATTAAGGGGCCTTGCACATCTGCATTCTAAGCTCCCACTCTGCTTATTGCTCTCTGCTGGAGGGAATATCGAAATCCGCAGGAAAACGATAGGCCTGGGCAGCTTAGATATTCGTACAACAAAAATAAAGGGCCAGAGTCTGGCCAGCCCCTGTGTGGGTGCAAAAGTGGGGTGAGTGCAAGGAGCTCCCTACTGTGAAAGAAATGGCAAGAATTCACCCCATCAAGACATGGTGGAGCTAGAGCTCCCACTCAACCAAAAATCCTCTTATGGGCCCCAGCCACAGCACAACCATTCCTATTCCCTCTCCAGAGTGCCTCTTGCCCAGAGAATGCATTTCATGAAATAAAGATGGTGGATTATAGAGACGAGTTCTATCCATAGGTGCCAACTCCATGGGTGCTCTGGGGCTGGAGCACCCACAGAAAAAAAATAGTGGGTGCTCAGCAACCACCAGCCAGAGCTGTTTGGCATCTTGGGGAGGGGTTTGGGGGAGAGCGGAGAGCAGCGAACAGAGGGCAGGCAGGGGCCTCAGGGAGGGAGCAGAGTGGGGGCAGAAAGAGGCAGATCGAGGGGGGATCTTGGGGGCGGGGGCAGAGCAGGGGCAGGAAGAGGCGGAGCAAGGGTGGGATGTCGGGGGGGGGTGGAGTGAGCGCAGCACCTCAGGGCAGCGCACCCCCAGGGAAAAGTAAAACTCAGCGCCTGTGATCTGGTATATTCCAGAGATGTCCCATTACTGCTAAAGAAAAATCCACCTACCTTCAAAGGCAGGGGAGTATGCTGACACACAGGGTACCATTTGACCCAATATCCAACCCCCGTAAGTAGGGTGAAGAGATTACATGTTATGCACCACACTGTAATATTACTCATCAACGTGCAGCTGCTGGAGGACTACTTCCTAGAACAGGCTTCTGCTGGAAATGCTCAGTTGCCAACACTGTCAATGCCTTTCCCAGATATGCCATCTTCTAGAAGCAGTATCTGATAGAGCTGTGGTGAGAGCACAGGCTTGGGAACTAGGAGCATCTGATTTCTAAATCTGGTTCTCATAGTTTCCCCCTGCCCTCTCCTGGTCTTAGGAATGTCAGGGCCTAGTTTTCACCCGCTGTGCTTAGCATCTGCAGCTCCATTGACTTTAATTAGAATTGTAGGTGCCCAGAACCTCGGAAAATCAGGCATTTACCCTCTCTGCCTGTGTTTCCCACTCTGTAAAAACAAGGATGACAACTGACCTAGCTCAGAGGTGTATTGTGAAGATAAATTAGTTAATATATGTAATGTGCTCTGAAGAAAAAAAGCGCTGAGTATTATTTTTACTTCTGGAGTTATTTCGTGCTGCAGAAGGTTGGTGGGTATGTGGATGAAAATGGGGAGGGGAAAAGGGACTCATATTGGTACTGGGAGTGTTGTCCGGCTGTTGTTTTTTTACAGGCACCTTTAGCAAATAAATGTGTGGATTATATGCACCCTGCAGGAATCATGCTGGAAAGGTGATGTTTATTCCATCTAAGGGACACTCATAAAAGCCGTGTAAAGTCTTCTAAACCTTCCAGGATTAGCACTGAGTGGCCTAACAGCTCCTCCCACCACCAGTGCCTCACACTTTACAAAAATGTATGCACAGAATGTGACAATTTGTCACGAAATTCTCATCTTCCTGTATCTCCCATTCTCCCGTAGAATGTTCTGCAGACTATATAAGCACAAGGGGAGGGGGAGGAAATCTCAGTGAAAGCTCCTGCCAGCTCACATCTACTTCATTCTTCTCCTTTGACGACAGCCTTCTCTCAGACAGTTTATAATTAGAATTTTAAAAATATAGTGGGTTATGAAGAAATGAAGACCAACCCTGTTGGCTAAAGCCAGGGCTAGCAGGGCCTCTGTATTACACAAAAGGTTCCATGCTAAGGCCCTGAGCATGCAATTTGACCGACACATGGGCAGAGCTCCATTGAGCACAGCAGGATTCCACATAGGCATAAGGTTTGACTGACATAGAGCTGACGGTAGGGTTGGGGCCAAAGCTCTGTGACTGGACAACTCAATTTTGCTAGCTATCAACATCCCTGCTCTTTTCAGTGCATGGTGTACAAGCCGTACAATATGGGTAAATGCCTTGTTCAGACTAATGTCTGAGACCATCAGACTCATTTTACTTGTGACCCAAGCAAGGTAATGACAATCATATCTACATGTACAGAACACCTTCCATCCTGAAGAATCACAAGACACTTGACAAACTATACTACACGATACCTGCACTGAAATGCAGTCACTTCTGTGGTGGGAGGACTGAAGCCATGTAGACAGCCAGCACACAATGAAATATTTTGACCAAGGACACTGGGACAAACCTCCACTTTTACAAAAATGCCTCAGAATCTGTCATGTCCCTGGAAAGCAGGCAGGTCTCATCTAGACAATTTTTTCCATCCTTAAATCACCGGAAACTATTTTATTAATCTCTGAAGGTTAGCCTACCAGGAGTCAAATGTGGGCTATCTAGTTCAGTGGTTCTCAAACTTATTTGATCGGCCCACCTTCTTTGTATCTGTAGTCTTTTATGCTCCCCTCCCCACAAGTCCGTGTACCTCCCCCAGTTGTGACGCCAGAGGAAAGAGCAGTGGCTGCTGGCCGGGCACCCAGCTCTGAAGGCAGCGCTGCACCAGCAGCAGTAGAGAAGGAAGGGTGCAATGTGAACAGAGATATTTGTCAATATCACTCTTCACTGCAGACTTAGTGCCCCATTGCCACCCTGGGGCTGACAGCCGGAGCCCCATGCCTCCAGGTGAGGGATTGGGGGGAAGGGAAGGAGACCCTGAGCCTGGACTGCATCCTGGTGAGGGAATGAGGGTGGGGGAAGGAGACCCTGAGTCCAGGATGCCTCCTGGTGAGGAATGGTGGTGGGAGGTGAAGGAGAGCCCATTCTTGGGTGGCAGGGCTCTGGTTGTCCCCTTTTATCTTCACCTCCCGGGTGTGCACGGCCCTTCTGCACAGGCCCCAGCCACCCAGGGCTGACAGCCAGAGCCCTCAAAAAAAAGCACACAGCTCGCACCTCCTTTGGCACATTCCTGTGCTGCTCTGGGAGGCCCGCCCCATAGTTTGCGAACTGCTGATCTAGTTATTTTATTAAAATGTTAGTGTACCAGCCAATGAAGTGGACTCGCTGGGGGGCATTGGTTGGTTTGTTTTTGGTAGCTGCTCCCTTTGCTTCCCCTTTAGCCCATTGACCCTGACCAGCCTTTATGCCAGTGGGGCCTGAATCTCCCCTGTGAAGCGACTGATAAGAACAGGCAGCCCAGGGGGTAGAAGGAAGCTAAGATTTCCCCCCATGCCTTCAGTGTACATTCATTCCTTCCTCCCGCTTACAAACCCCATCCACTTCCCCTCCCAGCAGCAGATGTGGTCAATTCACTGAGACTAGGAGAGGTACTTTCTGCTAAGAGAGCAAGGTTATTGTAAAACTAACAGCTGAAGCGAGTGAATGAGTAATGCAGGCTGCAGGCCTATTTCTGGGCCCCCTCTTTATCATGCTCTGTCCCCAAAAAAGACTGAAGATGTTGCCCTCGTCATCTTCTTCCAGACGCCCTCGTCATCTTCTTCCTTTTATCCAAATTTACCTCTATCCCATGCAAATGTAGTGCTTATCCCATGTTTAGCATTGTAAATTATTTACATCAAACCTGCAGGATCCGAGGTTATAGAATATGGCATCAATGCTTAAAGAAAGAACTGTGCATCATTTTAAGCTCCCTCTAGGGATCATATTGTTGTGTCCTGCAGTCTGAGTCCCCCTCCCACAGCTGGGCCTTGGCAGATTGAGAGGAATTTCTATAGCAAGACTATGAGAGCGGCCTTGGTTTTGTGATAAGTGCTTTATGCTAAATTCTCCCTCACTTCGGGGGAGGGGAGGAGTTAAACTACGTTTAGACAGGACAGAAAAAAATTACAAAACTTTGGAAATTACCTGTTCTAATGCTCCAACACTTGGACAAGATACTGAGCCTTCTTCCCTCACCATTTTAGCCCAGAGGCATCAAACAGAGGCACACAGGTCACATCCACCCTGCAGCTCACTCTGCGTATATCAGTGCAGTCTGGCTCGCTGCTTGCTCCGCAGGAGCTAGGAGAGAACTGGAGCTCAAGCAGACACTTACGGAAGAGGATGAGGAGTTGAGGGAGGAGCTTATACCTGATCAGTCACAGGCAATGAAGCACACTCCTCCTTATCTCTAGTCTCCAGCTTAGGGGTTCTCAAACTGGGGGGGGTCGGCACCCTTCAGGGGGGTTGTGAGGTTATTACATGAGGGATCGCGAGCTGTCAGCCTCCACCCCAAACCCTGCTTCGCCTCCAGCATTTATAATAGTGTGAAAGTGTTTTTAATTTATAAAGGGGGGGGTCACACTCAGAGACTTGCTGTGTGAAAGGGGTCACCAGTACAAAAGTTTGAGAACCACTGCTCCAGCTCAATGTGTTTCCTGCCCCAGAGCAGAGCCCCTCCCTTACTGAGCCCCTCAGGACCAAGGAGAAGAGGATCACTCTCCCTTCCTGCCAATCCTGCCTCACAGACCAGAGACAAAATCTACTTAGGTTCCCCCTCAAGCTGCTGCTGCTTCTCCTGGACCAGGGAAGGAGAAGAGGGGTCTCTGGGGCTCCCGTCCTCCTGAACCTTGCTGTTGCTTCAGGTTGGGAAGGAGTAAACTGGAGACTCTCTTTCTTACCCTCCTTCTCCTCTCTCCCCACCCTCCTGTGGTTCCTGGTGCTGCGCTGTCAATTAAGCCCCACAACTCCTGGCTTCCAGGATCATCCATCTTGTTTTTCTGCCACTTCTCCTCCAGGGAACGGCATACAGCAGCCTCCTGCTGCCTCCATCTCCATCAGGGACGCTCTTACTGCTTTCAGGTAAGTGTGTGGTTGGGGGAGGGGGAGAGTTTGCTTGCCTAACTCAAGAGGCACAATCTGCAGTCAGCCAGAACCACAAAATATGCCCGTCCACAGTGAACTTTTTACTTCCGGCCCACAGACTGTAACTGAAGGTGTAATTTGGCCCTCACCTCTGAATGTGTTTGACACTCCTGGTCTAGACTTTTTCTCTGCTTCCTTTCATGATGTTTCCAGAGTTGGTGCCAATCAGCTGAAAAAGCCAGGTCCCTTATTATTTATTGTGTGTGTTTATTAGTGCCATTAACATCTCCAGTAATAGGCAAAAAGCGGCCACCATCTCACCAACGCTAATACATCCCACTCTGTCCATTGGTGTGAAAGCCTCTGACAGGCTGCTGGGAAAGCGCCCAGATCAGCATTCTATCCACTCTGCACTCAGGAGCCTTGCCTGCTCAGACAGCAAGTCTCATCTACAATAGACGCTTTTTCTTTCATTTTCGACCATTGCTACTACCAGTGGAGCTGCACGAATGGTGTAGACAGACCACCACTGTTTAACCATTGTATTGTCTATACCTGTTCAGAGCAGAGTAAAACTCTCTGGGAAACTGCAGGGAAATTTTAATGGGAAAAAAAAATCTATAGGACTGGTCCAGACTGCAAAATGTGACGGTGTCTGAAAATAGTTCTCAGAAATTATGTTAACTGCCTTAAGTGTAGACAAGAATAAATCACACAGTAACATTCTTATTGGAGACCAGGCCTTAGTGACTCATGGAAAAGAGAAACAATATTTGCCTCAACAAGTTTTAAAAAGCTGAAAGAGCCACGGCCAAGTTCTAAGGCTACTCCCCTCTCAAACCTCCTTCCTCACCCTTCCCTATGTCTCAGGTCACAATGCACAGTAACATCAACTTGGGGGTTCTACTTAGCTCAACCCAAACCTCCTGTCCCCACTCCTCTCCACTCCCATACTCTGCTCTCAGCTACACTGCTGTAAAGCCAGAGCAACTCCTTTGACAGCAGGATGACCCTGTTTATCTTCAGTGTTTTGAGGGCATTAAAAATAATTTCCATAAATGGGTTTGGGTAAAATTGGGAATGTTACTAGAAACGTGGGTCACAGGAGGGAACACAGACTAGATTTGACTTAGAAAGCACTTTGGATGAAAGCAGTTTGGATAAAAGGGGTTTCACTGTACAGTAGACAAGGTTAGATATCAACTTTTGCAGAGAGAGAAGAAGGGTACTGATCTAAATAAGCAATTTCTGCAAAGAGCAGACTTATGTGTCCAAAGCTGAACTACATTTGAAAGTGCAAATATAAATAAATAAACGGTACCTCAGTTTGTCATGCAGTAAAAAGAGCTAGAATGCACAACTGGGAATATGTAATTTGGAAAAAAGTCTAATGTGGAAAAAATAAGAGAGAGTTGCACTAGTAATATAAAGTAGCCTGTGATTTATCAGTGTCTACTGTATTTCTAGCACCTTTTTTTATTCAAATAAAGCCATGTTTTAATTCCTCTGACATTACTTTTCAGCAACATTTAGCATGTTTCCAGGCAGGACTGAGGGTCACGAGTTCAAGACAGGACTTGTGTTCTTTTGTCCTCAGGCCACTTGATCTGAGCCACAGACATGACTTATTCAGCTGCGGTGAAGCTGCTGGGAGGAGGGGATAGTCTGCCTTGTGCATTAACGTCACTTGTAAATTATCTAAGGAACTAAGACTGATATAGGTACAGACTGAGGCAGCATTTCAGCTACCATCCTGTGCTGGCGAAAAGCAACAACTGATTAAAAGGAGGGAAAAGGGAGAGAAAAAGGAAAGATGTAATTTGTGGGGAGGATTTTTAAAATGTATATTATTTTCACAGTTCACAGAGGGAAAATCATATTAAATATCATATTCTTCTCCGTCTTGAAACTATGCATGAGGATCTGCTTTTAGGTTCCTTGGTGCTATGCTTTTTATTAGTGTTGTACATTTTCTCTGCCTTTAACTGTAAATTGCTTTCCAATGAACATTCCCTGACAAGGCTAAAGAGAGAGGCAGCCAGAGGCTGTTGCAGTACAGGGCCAGTCAGAGGGAGATGAGTCTCATTCACATTGATGACACCACAGTGTTATTTTGCTTACCTTCTGTGACCTTAAAGATCAGGGGCCCTTGACCATATTGCTTAGGCAATGAAAAAGCACAAGTCCTGCTGGACTTGCAGGCTGGGGGAAAGAGAACCTCAGAAACTGGGGAAGGAGCTGTCAGCCTTCATTATTAATATCCAGCTGTTAATATTTAATGTCATAAAACTGCAGCTCCCTCCACAGCATAGTCATCAGACATGCAGGGGTCACACCAGCCGGAATTCTTTAGACTGAAGATTCAGTGTCCCTGTGCTGTAACTTCATGCCAGGACTGCTAAAGGTGTTCTAGATGTATTGGAGATGAAATGTTGGGAGCTTAATAAAGCCTAAAAGACAAAAAAAAAGAGGTTATGTTACTGTTTTCACAACCAACCCCGCTCTTTGAACATCGACCCTGTGCATTAAGCCAGAGGGTACATGCATCATGTAAAAATAAATATGGCACTAGACAAAGTAGGGCAGCATTAGCATATTAAGGATGCCACCACTACAGCTTAATGTGAAGGATCAGATTGGTGTTCCATGACTTGTGGGGTGGGGGTAGGGAAAATTTGAACAGAGCAAAACACAATGTAAGGGGAAGGTTGGGAAGAAGATGGAAGGATAACAAGGGAATGTTTGGACACTTGATCATCAAAGATGCTGCTAGATGAAATAACTCAAACTAGTCTCGTATGTGTGTTTTCATTTTTTGGGGTAGATACTAAAATTAAAAGTGCAAGTTTGTCATGTTTTTCTTTTACTGAATGACTGATTCCTCCATTTTGCAAATAAGGAGAGGAGGCAGAATGTTTTAGCCTGCCTCTGGGTGGACATTTACAGAGTGGTTATTTACAGAGCCTTCATTGTTGTAACTTCATAGAAAAGTCAAACCAAAGTGTTGTTACCAGGGGGCAGACTGTTTTCCTCTAACCAAGTGTCTGAGTGCATCACCTGTTTTGGCCCAGAGCCCAGGATCCTGAATCCACTTCACAATCCTGGGTCCTCCTGTCAGCAGTTTGGTTTGCTCTGCCAATAAGATACCTCACAGTATTAAATTTTAAAGAATCCTTTCTCCTGCTGGGCATAGATTCAGATAGAGCTCCAGAAGCCCATGTGTTCATGAATCTTAGAAGTCAAACAAATTGAACAATATTTTAAAGGCAGAATATTGTAATAAAAAGTCTGGCCATAACATTGTGACGTGCAATGTGAAAACAAACACGCTATGTTGCTGCTATGTGGCCTTTCCATGACTCACCTGCTTCTGCCTATAGGTCCTATATTTAGTATTTCTTAACCAAAGGAATTTAAGTGAATAGGTGATTAGCATCAATAGCAATGACTCCGATTAGTAGGACAAGCAAAGCCCCACCTCTTTGCTCACCTCCTCTTCCAAGTTGTTGAAAAACTGACCATTTACAGATCGTGAATCACAGCCTGTGAATGATTGTATCTACAGACAACTGCTGCAAACTAGGACAACATGAGAACTTCAGCTGTTAATTATAATAAATATTTTCATAATGGCTGGCCCTTCAAATTTAGAAAGAATAGTTAATGCAAGGATATGCCCTTTAACCATCCCATTTTATTACCTGGAACACTAGGGAGCTCATCATACTAAGATTTGCAAATGCGGATTTGATATTGGCTGAGAGACATTAAACTACTTACCCAGTGTTATAAAATGCATAGGTACAGTACATCATCTTTTCACAGGAATTTCATCTCCATTTTTTTTTTAGTTAATGCTTCATAAGCACTTAATAGTTTGTGTTATTCAAAGCAACTTAGTGCAGCAACACACCACTCACCACCCTGGAAAGACACAACTTAGCATTGTTTTACTTAAAATAAATCCATCTGCTGTTACTAAATTTGGCATCTCTTGTGTAAATTCTATTCATGTGTCTAATCTGTCTAAAGTCCAAGATTGCTCCCCCATGAACCAGGGCCGCCCAGAGGATTCCGGGGGCCCGGGGTCTTCAGCGGCGGGGGGCCCCGCTTCGGCAGTAAGTCGGCGGCGGGGGGTCCTTCTGTTCCGGGACCCGCCGCCAAAGTGCCCCAAAGACCCATGGCGGGGACCCCCCTCCGCCGAATTACCGCCGAAGCGGGCGGGTCCCGGAACGGAAGGAACCCCCACACCGCTGAATTACCGCCAAAGACCCGGCTGCACTCCGGCTGCGGGTCCCGCTTCGGCTGTAATTCGGCGGCGGTGGGGTTGCTTCTATCCCGGAGAGGAAGGACCCCCCGCCAGCGAAGACCGGGAGCGAAGAAGCTCCGGGGGCTCGGGCCCCACGAGAGTTTTCCAGGGCCCCCGGAGCAAGTGAAGGACCCCGCTCCAGGGTCCCTGAAAAACTCTCGTGGGGGCCCCTGCTGGGCCCGGGGCAAATTGCCCCCTTGCCCCCCCCCCCCCCCCGGGCGGCCCTGCCATGAACTGGTTGTTAGGAAATTTGGCTTATGTTAAAGATCTATTGGTACGTCCTATCCCCTGTTTATTCCACACAAGCTCTATGTAAATAAACCAGTTTCTTCAGTGGGGTAACATTGTATCATCCAAAATTGTTTGATTATAACAAAGTACTGCAGTGAGCTCTGAACTAATAAATAGTGCAGCTGGGACGCTGAGGCTAAAACTACTGCACAGCACCAGCCTAGCAAGCAGTCATAGAGGCTCATACATTCAAGTTTGGGAATCCATGTTAGATACAAGGATCTAGATCCACAAAGGTGTTTATGCTGGAAATGAGGAACCTAAATACCTCTGTGGATGTGGGCCTAGCTCCTTGGGCTGGCAGGATGTAAGTTTGCAGTGGACAAAGTATGATCACCCCGGGGAGCAAGGAGAAAGGACTGGTGTGTGTGTCTCTCAAGAGCAACCAGCCAGGCCTTGAAGTGACAGTGCTAAATTCAGAAGGGGGCCAATCTTTCCCTCACATACTGTGGTCTTCATGGCCTTTAAGAGCTAAGTATGGAGGAAAAGAAAGTAAAGAGGGTGAAATGGGGCTAATCCCAGAAGACACTTCCTTCCCTCTCCCCATCCCTCCAATGTTTTTGTTTTGTTTTTGTTGCCCACTTGTCACAGGTGGGGAGCTAGGCTCAGCCTCGCCTGTGATGCATCAGCTACAATCCTCCTCCTCCCCAGCTCATCCTGAGCCGCTGAGGATGAGCTGGGTTAGGTCAGTTGTTAGGCTCAGCTGGAAAGGAGATGGGTGATTTCCCTAAAAGGCTGGAAGAGCTGAGGGAAGGGGAGTTTCTGTCACTGTCTCCTGGGAGCGGAAGAGGCTCCTGAGGCAGGCTATGGAGATGGCCAAGGGACGAAGGAGCAAGCCTGGGAGGAAACCAGGCTGGGTGAAGGGTGGCCCAGGAGGATGGAAGACCCTTTTGTTTTATGTTTCCTTTGACGCTATTGTTTAAGCTTGTCAGTGGCCTGCCTGAGGATACTGACAGAGATGGTTGCCTGCCCACAACCTTGCTAAAAGGAAGATAGGCTATAGCTGAAAGCCCTGAGGCAAGGAGGGTTAATCTCTGTCTCATTAAATATCCCTGGGGAAACTGAGGTAGGGTGAGTGATGTCATTGTGGGCCACACGGGGGTGCTGTGGTGGTTGACCTTACCACACTGTTATACAAATCAAATTAAATGGGTGGTGGTTGCATTGTATGTTGTTTTACATGGTCTGTAAAAGGATTTGTACTAACTGAGGGTACGTCTACACTACCTGCCGGATCAGCGGGTAGCGATCGATCTATCGGGGATCAATTTATCGCATGTAGTGTAGATGCGATAAATCAATCCCCAGTTGCTCTCCCATCGACTGCTGAATTCCAGCTCGGCGAGAGGCAGAAGCAAAGGCAATGGGGGAGCCGCACCGCGGCGCGAGGACGCAAAGTACGTAATTTTAATTCGATCTAAGATGCATCAACTTCAGCTACACTATTCTAGTAGCTGAAGTTGGGTATCTTAGATCGATTCCTTCCCCACCCCACCCCCAGTGTAGACCGGGGCTGAATGTCATCCCAGGTAATACTTACTGCTCTCTCTTCCTAGAGGGTTGTGTTTTACCTTGGGGAAAGCACCAAAAGATACCTTCAGTCAAGGTACCAAAAGTATGTAGTATAAAAGCTGCTCAGGCGGAAGGACTAAACTGTCCAAGCAATAGCCAAGTTTAGCCAATGGACAATTACTGCAAAATCAGGGGCCCCAAAACATCTACGAAGTGTTTCTTCACGTTCATTGGGTAGGGAGATTCACATGATTGAGGCAAGGCAGATGAAGGGAGTTACTCACCATTATTATTTAGTTGTACTACAGTAGCACCCAGAAGCCTCAACTGAGAGTGGGGTGCCTCATTGTGCCAGGCACTGTGCAAAACATCTTGTGAGTGAGAGGAATCCTTGCTTGAAAGCTTCAGGTGCACTCTTTCATCTGGATCTGAGCATGCTGCTGCAGCCCTCCCAAGAGACTTAAATCCCCAACGTTCCTCTGCCAGGCTAGCCATTTCTTATTTCAAAACATAAATATATTTTATAGAGAAATGAAGTCTGCCATTCTGAAGAGGGGAGTATTTTCACACCCCCACTTCTCATCTAAAAGAGCCACCATTTGGCATCTCAGATGAGAGTATGAAATTATGACACCAGAATTGACTTTAGGTTTTTCTGATCTTCCTTGGATGATTGCTTCTATAACTTACAGAGACAGAGAGAGTTTGTATTCAAGTGAACACATAAATTAATATCCATACATGAAAATGATGTGCGGGGAATGGGGTTGGCTCAAGAATGAGTTCACTATAATGTGCAACACGCCAAAGGAATGCTTGCTAACATCGCTTTATATTGTATTTGGAAAACACACAGGTAGCAGTTCATAAGTATTTTGAAGTAAAATAAAACACTTTAGATGTCTTAAAGTGGCAGACAAACGTATGGTCTTTTCAGTCATATCATTATGTGGGAGAGAATGCCCTGCTACAAAAAAATGGTTCAGACTTATATTTGGTTCTTGATGTGACCCTAATTATGGACCAAATTATGATACACATACACAAACTGAGTATGACCTTACTCTATGAATGGCCCCATTGGGTTCAAAGGATCTACTTGTGAAATGAGGCAGCATTCCTCATAAATAAGGGTATCAGAATCTGGCCCTATAATGAATGGCCGTAAAGTTCTGCTAGTTTTCATGCTTGCTAAAAGCTTTTATTTTACAGCCAGGGCAGGGACAAAATTAGTTTTTTCTTCTTTCCTCATTTTCCAACAGTAGCAATATTACAAGATGTTAAAAAATAAAATCAATGTGAGCCAAAAGAAAAACTCAATCCAAAGTTTGTTATAAACACATCACTGGCACTTTAAAAATCCCAAACCATGAAATTCTGGCCACACTGAAGTCAGTGGCAAAATTCTAAGTAAAGTCTATGGGTATGTCTGCACTTCAAATAAACACCCATGACTTGGGCATGCAGGGTTTGGGCTAAGGGGCTGTTCAATTGCAGGCTGTAGGACCCCGCAAGGTGAGAGGGTCCCAGAGCTGGGGCTGCAGCCTGACTGGAACATCTACACCACAATTAAACAGCTCCTTAGCCCAAGCCTTGCAAGCCCGAGTCAGCTGGCACAGGCCAGTTGCAGGTTTTTAATTGCAGAGTAGACATATCCAATGAGGCCAGGATTTCACCCCAGGTCTCCTTACACCATGTTATGTTAGAAACATCAATCGATAGGTTTTTGTTTGCTTCTCTCTTCTCTGGCACAAAACTTTTTAAAGTTTAAAATAAAACATTATATATGGAACATCAAAACAGGTCCAGACATGAAGGGAACCTTGTCATGCTTCTTCTCCTACACAGCCATGGAACTGTAATATTCTGTGAGCAAAGACCAACAGCGAAGGTTCTCACAGCATTATGATCATCAAATATCCCTGCCATCAGAAAACAAGGACGAGTTCTGTAATTTGCGCTGGTGCTTGAACCAAATGGAAGCCTTGGACTCAGCTGTGACACTTGAGTTCTCCCCAGATTTGATGACAGTCATATGCCAATTTGTTAGACTAGAGAGCTCAAAGTGATCCTGAGAGGAGCTCTTATTATTCTACATAAATTGTCTGGAGCTCATTGCAGAAGCCTCTGCTGTAAAAATATCAGCCAGAAACATGCTAAATAGTTGCATCCTGTTAAAAAGATGCAATGGTGCTACAATCACACACACTGGCATTGGGAGAGGTGCCCAGTCAATGACTAAAGTGCAGAAAGCATCTTGCCATGCAGCTTCAGAACAGGATTTCACACTGTTCTTGCAAGTGGAGTGGGTGACCTCTGTCCATGAGACGTGTTTACTTCTCCTTAAATTTCCTATGGATACCTTTAGGAGATAGCAAAAGAAAATCAGATGGAATGTTTTGGTTATCTCTGTCTTTTATATGCCATAGGTGTTGGGGCCAGCTTCTTCTAGCCAAACACAAACACAGCAACTATTGGAGCTTTTTCCTAGGGGGCATAATCTAAACTTATTTACCTTACCACCAAATCTCTTCTTTGTATAAACTACTCAAGGCAAAGTGTTGCCTCTCTGACCCCCTTACCAGTGTGCTATATTAATTCTAACAGATTAGTGTCTTTGTACAGTGCCAAGCAGGTGTGGGGACCCTTGGCTGGGGCCACTAACATAATACAAATAAATAATAATAATGTTATCAAGGGCTTTTTAGACTAAATCTTTCCCACATAAGATTTCCTGTAAAACAACAGTCACAAGGTTATAGAAATTAGAATAAAACTTTTGAAATCTCTAACACTTAGAACTACAAAGTAAAAATAATAGTAGGTTATAAAAATAAACAGTAGTATGAACTATATGAATGTATTATATATGGAAAGGGTGTATATCTATATATCTATATCTATCTATCTAGATAGATAGATAGATAGATAAAGGGCCCCATACATGCTCGGCACTGCACAAACACGCTATTTCAATAGAAATATTAAATGGGGGGGTGTACATATATGCACACATGCCTCTTATTTAATATTTATATTGAAATAGTGCCCAGAGACCTTAGAGCTCTATTGTGCTAGGCCCAGTACAAATACCTATGAAGACATGGTCCCTGCTCCAAAGATATTACAATTTAAGACAAGCCATATGAAAATCTATCCAAGACAGCTATTAAAATCACTTTTATAGTAAACCCACCCTTGCTTGTATTTAAAACGTTGCTACATATGTAGTCTCAGATCAGACTAGAGTCATTCTCCAGCATGTCCATACAGATAAAGTGGACACCCACCCATCTTCCTTCTTTTTCTTTGTTGTATCAAGGAGGAGTTATGTAACCTGAAACTGTAATCCCACTTTCCTCCAGGCTTACAGAACATCTCTAGTTCTTCCCACACAGGTTCCCTTCACCATCTCCGTGAGCTAGAGCACACCTGCTTGACTCAGTGCCAAATGAACTCACATCAGTTACCCAAGTCAGCAAAAAATGGCTCAAGAACTAGGATTTCTGGTTTACCAAGTGATGCTATGATGTCACCCTGTATAAGGCTAGAACTTCAAATGCATCACAGTGATTAATGTAGAGGTGTATAGTTCTAGCCTATAGGTTTACCTAGTTTGTTTGGAAGGGAGTGTACTTTTGGGGTTTGGGAAGAGTTAGCAATTATACACCTGGAAACGAAGTAAAATGTGGAAAACAAATGTAATTTTTGTATTTCTTGTCTACATCTCTTGAACAAGATCTTGACTTTCCTTTGTGCAAACTCATGGGCAAAAAGATCCCCATAGTTTATTCCTTTGCAAGTTATAGCGAAGCCATTAACACTCTTACTGTATGTTTTGCATATGTGAGGCAGCTAAGAAAGGAACAGAGAGGATATGCAGTGGGAAATATTATCATCCAGCACTCTCGGGCATTTGAGTATCCTCCATAACATGCATAACGGAATCAATTTAAATCTAGTGAAAGGGACATTGTCTGATAAAGTAATTCCTCTTTGAACACAAGATGGCAGCCTTAAATAAATGCAACCCTGCACAGCTTTTAATCTTACACATCATTAAATTCCTAATTTACACATTATGTTTTCGTGGGCCAACCCATAACTCATTAGTGTTGAACTCATGAGTTGTAAAGATCAACACACTAGACAAGTGCTAGTCTTTACCTGCTTTTCTTTTGGCAGCAGTTCTCAAAGTGATAGTAAAAGGAAAGTTTTTTTTTTATTTACCAGAGAACCAACTTTCAGATTCAACATTAAAAAAAGATTTTATCCTGTGTACTTTGTGCACCCCTTTAAAAAGATGAAAAACTTTCTAGGTGCTGTTATCTACCCACATACTTTACAATCCGAGAGAAGGATATGCAATAGCTCTTATTTGTGTGTGACGCTGAAGTTTCTGGGCAGACATCTTTCTGTGGGAGGATTTCAAACGAGCCATGAAGAGAGAAGCTAAATGGGCTACAAAAACTGGAATTTTTGGACCTGCTGTCCTCACTTCCCCTTAATACTCCACATATAAAACTGTGTTTTGTTCCTTCATGTTTCTTCCCTTCTTGCAAAGTGTGTGTTGAAATCAAATGCCTGCAAAATGTCAAGCATAGTATGAACTGCTGCAAGACGTGTAGGGATCTAGCAGCAGTACTTTAAAATGACACACTAACCATGTTGTTTGTGGATCCTCACAATAGAGCCATGGACAGTGATGGAAGATGATTGTGTGATCAAGTGTACAGTGTGACATGTTACTGCAGCGTATATAATAGTGTATTGTTTTAGAGCATGGAACAAAGACCATGATATGAATTTAGGTCTTTTTGCTAAAACACAGGGCTGAGAGTGCAGAACAATGGTCTCTATTCCCAGCTCAGCCATACATTTCCAATGACTTTGAACTACTTATGCAACTGCTGTGTGCCTCAGTTTACCCACTCAAAAAATGACCAGGTTACTACTTTCCTAATACTTGAAGGATTTATGTAGTGGTTCAATGCTGTACCCCTGCAAACTCACCCTGGAATTAGAAACTCAAGCTGAATTCTTTCCTTCCCACACATCATCATCATCATCACTAAATAGTCTCAAGGCCAAATGTACACCTTTCATGACATCTGTGCAAGACCATTGTCTTTAGCTGAGTTACACAGCATATGGGACTGCATAAACATAAGGAGAGGAATGATAGTCTTGTGCTAAAACACTGCTATAGGCCCCTGAAAAAATTGAATTTAATTCCCATCTCTGGCCAATAGTTTGGACAAATCTGTTAGGGCAGAACCACAAAGATACAAAGGTGTCTAAATGCAATATTTAGCCCTTTGTGGATGTAGCCCTAAATTGGATTTAGGCACGACTGACATTCTCACAACCACCACTCTATTGCCACCTAACCCTCTAGGTGCCTAAATTTCTGCCAGAGGGCATGTCCAAACCCACCTGATCCTGCCACACAGCTAACAAGCTGCTCTGCACCCTCACTCACACCTAATCCCCCACAGCATTCTCAAAATAGGCGTTCTCCCATGGAGCACTGCAATGCTTAATTCCCTTTGCAGACCTAGCCCTTCATCTTTCCAAGCCTCAGGGTATGTCTATACCCCCGATTTATTGCTGTGTGGACTTCTGGGCTTGGGCTAGAGCCCAAGCTCTGGGATCCTTCCACCTCGCAGGGTTCTAGAGCCTGGGTTCCAGCAGAGAAGGGAAGTCTACACAACAATAAAACAGACCCACAGCCTTAGCCCCAGGAGCCCAAGTTGGCTAGCATGGACTAGCTGTGGGTGTCTAGTTGCTGTGTAGATATACCCTCAGATCCCCATCAGCAAAAGGGGTCTAATACTTTTGCATTTTGTAAACGGAGCAGCTGTGAGAATTAATGTAAGAAGCACAGACACTAAGGTGATGAGGGCGGTATAAGTAGATGAACAGAAATAGAGCCGTTATTACTGGAGGAGATGGGACGCACCTAGCTTCCAGAGCTGGCAATCGCAGTAGTGCTAACTATTGTGATATTTGGTGTTTTCCCTAAAGCCTCAGCATTCATGAACAAAATTGTCTGGCCCCCATGACTGAAAAAAGCTTGAAAATTTGACAAGTGCAGCGCAACAGCTCAGGACTCAAAGAGCAAATTGAAGGAACACCACAATTCATTACAGGTTTTTTTTTCAAATCTCATGATTTTTCATCAAGTTTATGATTGGGGAGGGGCCTGATTCATGATTTTTGAACATCTGAGACTGGTGCTACTGCAATTAAGGAAAAATAGCCCCCCTCTGAGCTGGGTCAGTGAAGCAACAGGTCGGGGGTGGAGGGGCGTCCCCCGATGCCTGGCAGAGCAACTGTACTGGTCGAGATGGCGCCCTGGCAGGGACCAATGTTATTAAGTTTATCCCTGCAGAGCTCAGCCTGCGCCTGCTGCCCAGGCACCAGGGAGATGGGCTCAGGATGTGCACAGAGCCAGGGAGGTAAGGAGCTGCAGAGGGCAGGGCATGCACAGAGCAGGGTCCGTGCTCCCTCTTCTCCTGGGGGAGGGGGGGAGGAATTAACCCTTTAGGCGCTGCAGCGGGCGGAGCGGGCGCGAGGCAGCAGCCGGACGGGAAGCGCGTGCCGCCGGCCCGCGCGCGGGGCGGGCTCTGGTGCAGCGGAGGAGGGGGCGGCGGGCGCTCCGGGGGGTGGGAGCCGACACCGTCACGCGCCCAGCCCGGCTGCCGCGGGAGGAGGAGGAAGGTGCTGCCGCCCGCGCCACGAGCCCTCGCGCTCACCGCGCGCAGCCGGCTCCGGGCCCCCACATCTGAGCCTTTCCCAGACACACCGCGTATCCCCCACAACACATCCCCACAGACACCTCCCATAAACACCCCCAGGCATCCCCTCACAGACACCCCCAGAGCCACAGCCACTCCCCAAACACCCCTTGTACACCTGACAGACACCCCCCACAACACCCCTGTGCCCCCACAAACACCTCATGCCCCCCACACACACAGAGCTGTACCTCCCCACAGACACACACCTTGCTCCCCGATGGACACTCTGTAGCTGCCGAATACTCCCCAAATGCCCCCCTGTTCTGTGCACACCCTGCCCTCTGCCGCTCCTTACCCCTCTGGCTCTGCACACCCTGCGCCCATCTCCCTGGTGCCTGGACAGCAGGCGCAGCCCTTTGAGCCCTGTGCAGGGATAAAGTTAATAACGGTCCCTGCCAGGGTGCCATCTCCATCTGTGCCTTCTGCGTGCATCCGGTCCACCACACACACACACACACGGAAAACAGAGAAGCAAGGGAACAGGTGCAGGAAATAGGGTGTTTAGGGAGCAGGAGCACCATATACACCTAATACACTTAGGCCATAATGCCAGTAACCCCGAAAAAACAAAGAACAATCAAACAAACTCTGCAAGAATAAAAAAGCAGGCAGAAGTCCAGCAGAACAGAGGGGACTATCCAGTTTATTGCACTCAATGCAGTGTGTATGATTACCTCTGTTGTGGGCAGGTGACATAGATGTGCATTTGATGCAAGCAACTCATGACCCTCAGGGTACGTCTACACTACAAGACTATTTCGAATCTACTTAACTCGAATTTGTGGAATCGACCTTATGAAGTCGAATTTGTGTATCCACACTAAGGACACTAATTCGACTTTGTGAGTCCACACTAACGGGGCCAGCGTCGACTTTGGAAGCGTTGCACTGTGGGAAGCTATCCCACAGTTCCCGCAGTCGCCGCTGCCCATTGGAATGCTGGGTAGAGCCCCCAATGCCTGCTGGGGGAAAAAATGTGTCGAGGGTGGTTTTGGGTAACTGTCGTCATTGAACCATCAATCACGCCCTCCCTACCTGAAAGCACCGGCGGGAAATCTGTTCGCGCCCTTCTCTGGTCGGTTACAGCGCGGACGCCACAGCACTGCGAGCATGGAGCCCACTGCGATCATCGCTGCACTTATGGCCGTTGTCAACTCCTCGCACCTTATCGTCCACCTCTTCCACAGTCAGCTGCTGAGAAATCGGGCGAGGAGGCTCCGTCAGCGCGGTGAGGAGAGTGGCGCAGACCTCTCACAAAGCAGGGTACGCCACGCAGTGGAGATCATGGTGGCAATGGGTCAAGTTCATGGTGTGGAACGGCGATTCTGGGCCCGGGAAACAAGCACGGACTGGTGGGACTGCATAGTGCTGCAGGTCTGGGATGAATCACAGTGGCTGCGAAACTTCAGGATGCGTAAAGGCACTTTCCTTGAACTCTGTGACTTGCTGTCCCCTGCCCTGAATCGCCAGGACACCCGGATGCGAGCAGCCCTGACTGTGCAGAAGCGAGTGGCCATAGCCCTCTGGAAACTTGCCACGCCAGAGAGCTACCGGTCAGTAGCGAACCACTTTGGCGTGGGCAAATCTACCGTAGGGCTTGCTGTGATTCAAGTAGCCCACGCAATCATTGAGCAATTGCTCTCAAAGGTAGTGACTCTAGGAAACGTCGAGGTCGTCAGAGATGGCTTCGCCGCGATGGGATTCCCAAACTGCGGTGGGGCTATAGATGGGACTCACATCCCTATCCTGGGACCAGCCCACCAGGCCAGCCAGTACATTAACCGAAAGGGCTACTTTTCTATGGTGCTGCAAGCACTGGTGGACCATAGGGGACGTTTTACCAACATCTACGTCGGGTGGCCGGGCAAGGTTCATGATGCGCGTGTGTTCAGGAACTCTGGTCTGTTTAGATGCCTCCAGGCAGGTAGTTTCATCCCGGACCACAAAATAACGGTTGGGGATGTGCAGATGCCTACAGTGATCCTCGGGGACCCAGCCTACCCGCTAATGCCCTGGCTCATGAAGCTCTATACAGGCGCCTTGGACAGTGAGAAGGAACTCTTCAACTACCAGCTGAGCAAGTGCAGAATGGTGGTGGAGTGTGCTTTCGGACGTCTCAAGGGGAGATGGCGGAGCTTACTCACTCGCTCGGACCTCAGCGAAAAAAATATCCCCGTTGTTATTGCAGCTTGCTGTGTGCTCCACAATCTCTGTGAGAGCAAGGGGGAGACCTTTATGGCGGGATGGGAGGTTGAGGCAAATCGCCTGGCTGCTGATTACGCTCAGCCAGACAGCCGTGCCGATAGAAGATCCCAGCGGGAAGCGCTGTGCATCTGGGAGGCTTTGAAAGCTAGGTTCCTCGGAGAGCAGGGTAACCTATGACTGTCCACTTGATTTACAGAGAAGCTGAACCTGAGCCTGTTTCAGTGACTGTTCACTTTGATCTGCGGTTACATACCCCGTTCTCCAGGTTTCCCCCCTTCCAACACACGTTTTAAAATAAAGTTAATGGAACACTGATTATTAACAAAGTTTTCTTTAATTATGAATTCCTGTTCTAGGGTTGAAACATGGACGCAGACTGTGGTAGTGCAGTGTGCACTGATGTACAGACCGCTTCTACACTAGAGGAATGACAGGCTCCTGCTCCTACAGCGGTCTCTGGGGAGGGCGGTTGCGGGTGGGTGTGCAGGAAGGGTGGGTTTGCAGGAAGGGGTGAGGGTGCCGTCTTTGGGACGGAGTTTGGATGCAGGCTCTGGGCTGGGGCGTAGGAAGGGGTGAGGGGTGTGTGGGAAGGGTGAGTATGTGTCCGTGGATGAGGGCTCTTGCTGGGGCTCAGGGCATCGGAGAGGCTCGTGGCTAGGGTGGAAGGGCATGGTAAGGACAGCCTGCCTTGCCATTTGTGGATGGCAGGCACTAGGACCCTGGGGCAGCATACACCTCACAGAGTGACCCGGGGCAGCATACACCTCCCAGACTGACCCTGGTGCCTAGTGACTGCAGTCTGTGTGTGTCCTGCTGTTGATCCTGCCCCCAAGTCTGTACCCTGGTAATGGAGGCTGTCCTATGCAATTAAAAAACCCCTCCCCCCCTTCACACAAAGTCTTCTGACAAGAAAAATGGGACGGAAACAGTGAATAACAACAAACTACTTTTAATACTCAACTACACAGTTGGGGGATGAAACTTGGATTTAGGACTGGGTGATCCAGGAAGGGAAGCACTTCTCAAAATTTATGGCATCAGAGCTGTGTGGTACATGAGCGCTCTGCTGGGGTGCAGTGACAGTTTTCACGCCCCCTAGTGCCCCTCCTTCTTGTTATTTTGGGTGAGGGGGGGACAGGACTTTGTGGCGGGGGATTGCGGTTGCAGATACATTGCAGGGGGGCTCTCTCCTCCTGCCTGCGGTCCTGCAGAACATCTACAAGGCGCCGGAGCGTGTCCGTTTGCTCCCTCATTAGCCCAAGCAGCGTTTGAGTCGCCTGCTGGTCTTCCTGCCGCCACCTGTCCTCCCGTTCGATGTGTGAGCGCTGGTGCTGACATAGGGTCTCCCTCCACTGTTTCTGCTCGGCCGCCTCGGCTCTGGAGCAGGCCATCAGTTCCGAGAACATGTCGTCCCTAGTCTTTTTCTTTCGCCACCTAATCTGCGCCAGCATCTGTGAGGGGGATGGCGGGGCAGTTCGTGAAAGAGCTGCAGCTGTGTGATGGGAAAAAGGAAGTGATTTCCTTGAAAAGATACATGTTTGCGAACACTGAACACAGTCTACTCAGTTTCTGTGAACAAGACCATACAGGGAACCTAATCTCACGAGCTCTCAGGACAAGTTCGAGATTTCGGAATACGCTTTCAGTGGCTGCGGTCTTGCACCGGAGATCGGACAAGCGGGGCGGTACAGCTGAATCCGTTTATCAGCCAGGCCTGGTAAGCCCTACACTATAGGCTGCTTAACAGTTAATGGGTAGCTGTGCCCTCCCGCAGAAGGCAATCTGGAAAGCATAAAGTCTGACCCTGTTCCAGCCCCTTGCGTCTGTGCCCGGGAAAGATCACTGTATGCTTTTCCTCTGTGGCCTCCAACACGTGCCTGTTGAACGAAGGTCTTTGCTATGCAAAGTAAAAGTCAAGCATTCACAATAGTAACAGTACACTAATTGCCCTACTTAGATGCAGCAGTCGCCGAACGACATTACCCTGAGGCGGGTCACTTGGAGAGAGAGAGAGAGGATGCTGCGGGAATCCCTGCACAGACCAGGACCGTATGCAGCCATGCTGGTGGAGGCAATGATTCCGCTTTACGTGAGGATGGCCTGGCGCGGAAGAGTGTGCTTCCACGGAGCACCAAATAAGGCACCTCTCCCCAGGAACCTCCTGCGGAGGCTTTTTGAGCACCTCTACGAGAGCTTCATGGAAGTGTCCCAAGAGGATTTCTCTTCCATCCCTATATGTGTGGACCTTCTTTTTATATAGTTTTATATGGACAACTTTTTAGCTAGTTTTTATATAGTATATATTCCTGTTTTTTAAGAAATAAATGTTTCCATGTTTATAACACTTACCGACTGATCCTTCCCCTGATTCTGAGTCCGTGTTAACGGCCGGGGAGGGTTGGTAGGGGATCTCTGTGAGGGTGATGAAGAGATCCTGGCTGTCGGGGAAAGCGGTATTGTAAGCGCTGTCGCCTGCGCCGTCCTCCACAAACCCTTCCTCATCTTCCCCATCGGCGAACATCGCCGAGGAACTGCCCGTCGACACTATGCCATCCTCAGAGTCCACGGTCACTGGTGGGGCAGTGGTGGCAGACCCACCTAGAATGGCATGCAGTGCCTCGTAGAAGCGGCATGTCTGGGGCTGGGCTCCAGAGCGTCCGTTTGCCGCTCTGACTTTTTGGTAGCCTTGTCTCAGGTCCTTGATTTTCACGCGGCACTGCGTTGTATCCCGGCTGTATCCTCTGAGTGCCATGGCTTTGGAGACCTTCTCGTAGGTCTTTGCATTCCGTTTGTTGGAGCGCAGCTCCGAAAGCACAGACTCATCGCCCCACACAGCGATCAGATCCAGGACTTCACGGTCTGTCCATGCTGGGGACCTCTTTCTATTCTGGGATTGCATGGACTCCTCTGCTGGAGAGCTCTGCATCGTTGCAGGTGCTGCTGAGCTCGCCCCGATGTCCAACCAGGAATTGAGATTCAAACTGGCCAGACAGGAAAAGGAATTCAAATTTTCCCGGGTCGTTTCCTGTGTGGCTGGTCAGAGAATCCAAGCTCAGACTGCTGTCCAGAGCGTCAACAGAGTGGTGCACTGTGGGATAGCTCCCGGAGCTACTAAGTTCGATTTGCATCCACACCTAGCCTAATTCGAGATAGCCATGTCGAATTTAGCGCTACTCCCCTCGTCGGGGTGGAGTACCGAATTCGAACTAAAGGGCCCTCTAGGTCGAATTAAACGGCTTCCTGGTGTGGACGGTTGAGCGGTTAATTCGAATTAACGCTGCTAAATTCGATTTAAAGTCCTAGTGTAGACCAGGCCTCAGTGATGCAGTATGGGCTCCTGAGACCAGAGTGGCTGAATTGGAGGAGCTAGGGAAGACAGAGAGATACTTAGCGGAGACTTTCCAGGACATAGTAGAACGGTCCCACACCCAGTCAGCTTTGGTGCTGTTGAGGAGGAGGAATGTCTTGGGGAAGAAAATCAAGCTGGAGTGGAGGGCAATGCTCCCATAGTTGGGACCCTCCTTCCAGATAATGTCATGGAATCCTCCTGCACTGAGGATACCCTTCCAGGGGAGGGGACCCCAGTTATTAGGAAGAGACAAGTAATAGGAATGGGGGATTTTATCATTAGAAATATAGATATTTGGATTTGTGATGACCAAGAGAACCACATGGTGAATTGCCTGCCAGGTGCAAAGATAGTGGGCTTCTTGAGACATCTAGATAGATTTATGTGCAGCACTGGGGAGGAGCCTGTGGTCTGGTACATGCAGGTAACAATCACATAGGGAAAGATAGGAGAGAGGTCCTGGAGGCCAAATTTAGGCTGCTAGATAAGAGATTAAAGTCCAGGACTTCCATGGTAGCATTCTCTGAAATGCTGCCTGTTCCATGCACAGGGCCACTTAGACTGGCAGACTACAGGTCTCAGTGCATGGATGAGACAATGGTATTGGAAGGATTTAGGTTTATTGGGAACTGGAGAACTTTTTGGGAAAGGAGGAGCTACACCTGGAAGCCATGGGAGAGGCAGTTCTTGATTTAGTCTTAAATGGAGCACAGGGTCTGGTCCAGGAGGTGAATATAGCTGAATCAATCAGTAACAGTGTCCGTGATGTAATTAAACGTACATCCTTCTAGGGGGGGAATACTAAAGAACCCACCAGTAGCTTTTAACTTCAAAAGGGGGAATTACACAAAAATGAGGAAGCTAGTTAAATGGAAATTAAAAAGAACAGTCATAAGAGTGAAATGCTTGCAAGCTGCATGGAAACTATTTAAAAGCACCATAATAGAGGCTCAAACTAAATGCATACCCCCAAATTAAAAAAAAAACAGTAAGAGGACCAAAAAATACCACTATGACTAAACAACAGAGTAAAAGAGGCAGTTAGAGGCAAAAGGGCATCCTTTAAAAAATGGAAGTCAAATCCTACTGAGGAAAATAGAAAGGAGCATGAACTCTGGCAGGTCAAGTGTTAAGGTATAATTAGGCAGTGCAAAGAAGAATTTGAAAAGCATTTAGAAAAAGACACTAAAACTAACAGCACAAAAAATAAAAAATTAAGGACTTCAGAATCAGGAAGCCTGCCAATCAATGGTATGTAACCTATCGCTTAAATCAGCCTCTGTACCAGATTACTGGAGGATAGCTAAGGTAATGGGGTTTTTTGGTTTGGTTTTTTTTTGGTTTTTTTAAGGCTCCAGATGTGATTTTGACAGTTATTGGCTGGTACACCTAACTTCAGTGCCAGGCAAATTGGTTGAAACTGTACTAAAGGATAGAATTATCAGACATAGATGAACTCGATATGCTGGGGAAGAGTCAACACAGCTTTTGTAGAGGGAAATCATGCCTCACCAATCTATTAGAATTATTTGAGGGTGTCAACAAGCATGTGGACAAAGGTGATCTAGTTGATAAAGTGTACTTGAACTTTCAGAAAGCCTTTGACAAGATCCCTCACCAAAGACTCTGAAGCAAAGTAAACAGTCATAGGATAAGAGGGTAAGTCCTCTCATAGATCAGTAACTGGTAAAAAGATAGGACACAAAGGGTGGGAATGAACGGTAAGTTTTCACACTGGAGAGGTGTAAATAGTGGGGTCCCAAAAGAATCTGTACTGGGACCTGTGCTGTTCAATATATTCATAACTGATCTTGGAAAAGGAGTGAGGTGGCAAAATTTGTAGACGATACAAAATTACTCAAGAAAGTTAAGTCCAAAGTTGACTGGGAATAGTTACAAAGGGATCTCACTAAACTGGGTGACTGGAGAACAAAATGGCAGATGGAATTCAATGTTGATAAGTGTGAGGAAATGAACATAGGAAAACATAATCCCAACTATGCATACAAAATGATGGGTTCTAAATTAGCTGTTACCGCTCGAGAAAGATCTTGGTGTCATAGTGGATTGTTCTCTGAAAACATCTCAATGTCCAGCAGCAGTCAAAAAAGCTAACAATATTAGGAACCACTAGTAAAGGGATAGATAATATGACAGAAAATATCAAATGCCACTGTACAAATCCCCACCCTGAATACTGCATACTATTCTGGTTGCCCATCTCAAAAAAGATATTTTCGAATTGGGAAAGATAGAGAGAAGGGCAACAAAAATTATTAGGGGTATGGAACAGCTTCTGTATGAGCAGAGATTAAAAAGACTGGGAGTGTTCATCTTAGAAAAGAGAGAACTAAGGGGGAATATGTTAGACGTCTATAAAATCATGAATGGAATGAAGAAAGTGACTAAGGAAGTGTTATTTATCCCTACACATAACACAAGAACCAGGGGTCACCCCATAAAATTAAAAGGCATCAGGTTTAAAACTAAAATAAGGAAGTACTTCTTCACACAACACACAGTCAACCTGTGGGATTTGTTGCCAAAAGTATAACTGGGTTAAAAAAAAGAATTACGGTAGATAAGTTCCTGGAGGATAGGTCCGGTGATGGCCACTAGCCAAGATGGTCAGGGATGCAACTCCCATGCTCTGGGTGCCCCTAAACCTCTGACTGCCAGAAGCTGGGACTGGATGACTGAGAATGGCTCACAAGATAATTGCCCTGTTCTGTTCATTCCCTCTGGGGCATCTGGCCCTGGCCACTGTCAGAAGACAGGATACTGGGCTAGACAGACCACTGGTCAGACCCAGTATAGTATGGCCATTGTTTTGTTCTTATGTATCCCTTGAACACACCCTATACCCCCCACAGACTCATACCCAGTACCCACTAAACACAGCCCATATCCCCACACACATACACACTCTGTAGTCCCACACACAGACACATACCTCATACCCCCTGCACTGTGACTCCCATACAACTTGCACACACACCTTGTACTTCAAGCCCAAACTCCCTGCAACCTCGATACACTCATATACACCATGCATACACCTCCAGAAACACCCCTCATTCACATCCTATACCCCTGCATCCCTCACATTCTGTACCCCTGAAACACAGCCACACTATACCTCCCCATACACACATACCCTCCACACACACATAATCACAGAAACCCTAAATTGTACTCTGCACATGCACATCCCATCCCCCACTGCCCGGCACACAGACCCTCTGACCCTGGTACACACAGACACACCATATCCCTGCCACCCCAGGCCTGCCAGGGCAAGTGATGCCAGGCCTGCCAAAGTGTGAGTGAAAGACAAGACCCCACAGGTCTCTGTCTGGGAATCAGAACCAAGATAGGATTACAGAGGCAGTATAGGTATGTGAACAAAATCTAAAAGAGTCAGCTCCCTCAGCTACCTATTAGAGGTAGATACAAGCTGCGCAGGATGGGGATTCACATTGTTTGGGTTTTATTCCTTGTATCCATTTGTCCATTCTCTTTCTAGTGATGGAGTGCTACACACTGGGAGCATGATGCCATCTCTTTCATAAGCGGCGAGTTCTATGGGCCCGTGGTGCCTGGGAACGAGGAATATTCCTGGCCCAGGACCCAGCTCCAGCAATGTTTGAGGCCAGGTCTCTCCCTCGGCCCTGCATTCCACCCCTGGGCACTCCCCCCCCGCCCCCACGTGTCCCCCAGGAGATTTAAAATGGCCCAGGGCCCCCACCCACCACCAGCAGTGCAGTGGAGCTGAGCGGCTTCCTTCTGGTCGCTCCACTTGGCTGCCGGCCCCCTCCTGCAGCCCTTAGGTGGGATGGGTCTGTGCCTACATGCGCTGCTTCCGCCCCAAGCACCCCTGCAGCCAATAGGAAGCTGTGGGAGCAGTGCCTGGGGGTAGCAGCGCATGGAGGCTCCCTGGCCCGCCCTGCCTAGGAGCCCCAGGTAAGCGTCACACCCCACCACCCCTTTCCCACACACCCGCTTCCACCCCCAAACTCCCTCCCAGATCCTGCACCCCCTCCCTCTGCACTCCCTCCCATCCCCAAACTCCCTCCCAGAGCCTGCACCCCCACCCCCAGCCCAGAGCCTGCACCCAAACTCCATCCCAGAACCTGCACCCCTCCCCCCATCCTGTACCCCTACCCCCTCCCGCAGCCCGGAGCCTGCACCCAGCACCCAAACTCCATCCCAGAGCCTGCACCTCTCACCCCCTCCTGCATACCCACCCCTTGCCCCAGACCAGAGCCTGCACTCCAGACCCTCTCCCAACCCAAACTTCCTCCCAGAGCCCAACCTCTCCCCCCTTCTGCACCCAAACTCCCTCCCAGAGCCTGCACCCCTCCTGCACCCCAATCCCCTGCCCCAGCCTAGTGCCTGCTCTCCAGACCTCCTTCCCCCACCCAAACTCCCTCACAGAGCCTTAGGCAGGCGGGGGGGTGGCGTTTGGGGGGGCGGGCTCTGGGCATTCTGGGCACCACCAAAATTTCTACAAACCTGCCGCCCCGATCTCTTCTATCACCACCCAGGGTTAGATATTTTTACCTCATCACTTTTTGATTAAAAGACTTGTGTCATTCCTGATAATGCAATTTGGACAGTGGAGAAGAAGGTGTTTCTTCTTGATCCCTTTGGTTGTAGTCACTACTCATCTTTGTTTCTCCGTAGTTTCCATCTCTAGTTTATGTTCACTGGTTCTGTATTTGGTGAGAATGTCTTGTACCTTTGCACATTTTATTGCAATGGGATAGTCTGCTAATGTGGGATCTGTAGCAGTCTAGGTTGTTGTTTTTTATTTGGTCTTCCTAGTATTTGTTTCTTGGTTGTTTAGATGTCTAGTGTCTTGGTCATTTTTCAGTTGACAGCAGAGTTGCTTGCTGCATTGGTCAGAAAGTTGGTGTTGTTGAGCCCAGGAAGTGATATATGAATGGATCGTGCTTTCATGTGGGTTTAAGTTTTCATTCTCTGGTGCTTTGTGGTGGAGTGAGCATGCGCTGCTTTGGCTGAAAAGACACTAAACATTCAGGCTTCATCTACCCTAGAGATCTGCGCTGAGATTTTGTTCTGTGCCTCCAGGATGTACAGCACAGAATGCAGAGCCCAGGGGGTTGGTGGGTTTCAGGCCACCCTTGCACCCCTCTAATTCTGGACTGCTAATTCTGGGCCAGTAAAGCTCCCCCTTTTCCACACAACAACCCCCCTGACATAAATTAGATAAGTTGATTTAGCTGCCCCTGCTGCTAGCTCAGAGTTACATTCTGAGCCAGCAAAGCTGCTTTGATAAAGAGACAGATCTGTGAGGGATAGAAATAGGAGGCGGAGAAATTTCTGGAGAGGGCTTTCTAGGGGAAATTGCTATTCAGCTGACTAAATCCCTCTAATCTCCCAAGGGGCTGGGGTCAGTGGGGCCTCTCCCAAGCACACATCTCCCTGACCCCCACCCCGACTCCAAAACACACACGTTGTTTGGAGAGCATCTTGCATAGGTGATAGTATGAACCAGTTCATAGATATACGGTAGGCATTTTATCTTTGAGTTGTTTAGCGGGAGTCCTGGATGTGGAAATTGTTCCAAAAGGGTTGATAGATCAGTGGCATATATATTGGAAAGAGTATGGTTGGGGTTACATCCTTGTTTGCTCTCTCTTAGACAGCTGCTTATTTTTAATGATGCCCTATGTTTTTCCACCAAAGCCATATCGTGATAATTTAAGGGTCAGTCCTGAGGGTCAAACTGAGTCAAAAGCAGTTTCTTTGTCTATCTATGAAGTTGGCAAGTATCTTTGTTTGTTTGTTTTACGTTTGTTCCTGATCAAATGTAAGGTAAACATGTGACCAGTGGTTCATTTCTCAGGGAGAAATCCAATTTGACTGGCAGGAATACATTCTTGTTAGTCAGATAGTGCATTATTAGCATGCATGCTAGTGAGATGGTTTGGTGGTTAGCATGCCTGCCACACACTTCAGAGACCTGAGTTTGTGTCCCTGCGGTGCTGCAGACTTTGTGTGTGACCTGGGGTCAGTTTGTTAGTTCCCCATCTGTAAAACAGCAATAAATATTTCTTCCCTACTTTCCGGGGTTATTGTAAGGATGAATACGTTCGATTGTGGCGCTTACATATTACAGCAATGGGTGCCTACAGTAATAACTACCTAATAAAAGGACAATCTATTTTAAGGATGCTAGAGGTGTAAATGCAAACACAGATTCCTCTATAGCTATTTGGACTGAGGACATTTTTTGTGTATTTAGTTCATCCGACCATTATCTCAGAGAAATCTCTGGACTGGAGTACCATCCTGAGAACATGAAAGCATGATCAGGTCATCTGAATGAACAGGCAGATACCCCCTCCCACAAACCTCATATGAACTCTTCATACCCCCCATATTCCATGCACTCACGGGCATGTCAGTACATCCTATATGCACCACATGCACACACCCAATATTTATCAGAAAGCACTATCATATATGTAACCCAAATCCTCCCACACACAACACAGGCACCCTATATGCACCCCCATACAATCTCCATATACCCCTTTCCACATGCTCCTTTTACATCCCATACATGTGCACCCCACATAAAGAACATATGCATGCTTCATACATGCACATACATTACATCCCCTCTAGCTGCTAACCCACAGAGAACAGCCCCATACTGTTCTCAGCTAATGGCATTACTTCTTCAACTCAACTAGTAGAGGACTGTGCTTTGGTGTTGAAAGTTCCCTTCTGCTGACCACTGAAGGGAAAAATTAAATATGTGTTCCCTATAAACCCCAGCACATCCATACTCTATACCTTCTATAGGTATATGCATACTGTACACTCCCTCTCTAGTGCATAGGGAGTTTCCCTCTCTGCCTTTGAAGAAAATCCTCCATCTAATTTATATATTTTATTTTTAAATCAAGAAGACAATGTATCCTCTTCGCTGAGGTTCAGGGATAGGAAAAGGAATACAGTGAGAAGATGTGGGAGGCAGGGCTGGGAAAGATATTTCTGGGGTTGGGCATGTGGATTCTGGGGGCCATTGATGTCAGCTAGGAAGCGAGAGAGACAAAAGTTCAAAACAATTCCCTGCAGCTGGGAACACCATGGCCTGCTTCCAAGAGGGGCTTCACATCTGGGAAGAAACTGCCTGCGGGTAATTGAGTTTGCTAGAGTTGCCTCTCTAATTAATAAGTGATTTGACTTGGAGATTGGAAATAATAGTTGAAATGATGGCATAAGCACAGGGCATTGGGGCTGCTGCTGCACTATTAAGAAAGGCCTTTCCTGCAAAATCTAATGACACTATATGGCAGTTTGAGGAATGTGAAGTTGTTTGCCCAGGAGACCAGCAATGTGATAATATTGGCATATAACCTTCTAGTATTTGAGTAATTAGTTGCTTAGCTACTTTGGATAGGTCATTATTTTGCAAACTGGAAACATTTGCAAGTGGTGATATTTTCCTCCTCTATGGTGAAAGAGCTAAACCTGTTCTGGCAGCGTTCAACTCCTAGAAATATATATGCATAAATTGTTTCTAATGAGACCATCTGCCTTTTATAGCCCCTTTGGAACTAAATAGTACCCAAAGACCACTCTGTCTTTTAGATAGCTGTGGTCAGAAAGCCTGCTCATGCCAGTAAAAGTATATAGGATTTTACAGATAAAGTAGCTATTTTTATTCCTACAATTCTAGAAGGTTTGTATGTGTCATACTACTCATGTTTATTAAAATTATTAGAAATCACTGGCCCAAATCTCTTTAGAGACAGTATCTAGTTACTACTCTGCTAAATTAGGTAGTATCTCAAAGCTAGCACACATTCTGATAGTTCAGTTATGGGGGGGAGCTTTTTTAAAGCTTCTTTATTATCTCAATATGTCTCTTTATAAATGAAATGCTTTGTTTTAAAGGGACACTCCATTTAAAAATCATGGCCCAAATTTTCAAAGTGGGCTCCTAAAATTAGGTGCTTAAATTTAGGCACCAAAATAAAAGTAGCCTGATTTTAGGAGGTGCTGCCTATCTGCAGTTCCCATAGAAGGCTATGCCATTCCTCTGCAGTCAATTGGGAGCTGCAGGTGCTCAATAGCTCTGAAAATCAGAGGTGCCTAAATATGGCTTTAGGCACCTAACTTTAGGGAACCAAATCTGAAAATTTTGAACATGATTTAAAAAAAAACACTTTTCTTGACTTGTGTTCAGAACTGTCTACCTGTGAATACAGACATAATTTCAAAGCTTACCACTCACATTGTTTGTCTAGTTTCTGCATTTCCCTTGGCTTGAACAATTAAAATAAATTAGTCAGTTTTACTTTTGTTTACAGTTCATTTTTAGTGATTTTCACATACAAGTTCTTACTCAGTAACAGAGATGTAATGTTACAAAGAAGGGTGTTTATTTGTAAAAAGCTTCCACTGGATATTTTTGTTTTTTAAATTGTGTAAATGTTTGTATTGATCTTAGCGTTTACAAAAGGTTATTTTTATAAAACTTAAATTTTGGTCTAAATTATACTTGTACAATATCTCTCTCTTTCAACATGCTTTGCAGTTTTCCTTGGAGAAGATATCCATTGTATGTTGGCTGTATCCTAGAGAGATGATCTGGTAAGTAGAAAGTAAACATGTTGCACATTTTTTTCAGAAGCTCAGAGAAGTTAACGAAGCTTGCCAAGGGCAAAACACCGTACTTTCATTTAGATACATAAAACAATGCATTATCCTGGTAACTTGAATAAACATGGCATCTAGTTTATTTGTATCAGAATGCAAGTATCTTTGATTGGTTGGTTAGATGTCGTACACTGTGTCTGGTATTTTTCTTAAATCTCCTTTCCTCCCATTTCCCCACATTGTATTACCATTGCTTCTGCTCCACTGGTGGTAACAAAATTGGAAGCATCAGTGGCTGGATTACTGTAATTCGCTGCATCTGAAGCTGAATGGGAAGACAATGCACTGGCTCCAACTGATACAGAATGCAGCTGCCCACCTCCTCCCTGGCCTAGGCCCACTGTGAGCAGGTCAGGCCCGTGCTCAAATCCCTCCACTGGCTCCCCGTCAGCTTCTGATGCCAGTTTAAGGCCTTGGTCCCAATCTTCAAAAGCTATTAATGGCTAAAACCCCAGCTACATTAAAAATGGAATTTCAAGCAACAAACCACTGAGACAGTTGTGTTCCTCTAGGACAAGATCACAAAGCCCAGGACACAGCACGTGCGAGCTGGGGACAAAGCATTCTCTGTTGTGGGGATCTGGCTATTAAACAAACTTCCACAAGAGATTAGGCAAATCCAGAGTCTGACCATCTTTAGAAAATGCTGCAAAACCTTCCTCTGAAAAACCTTTTCACCATTGCAAGTATGATACTCGCACCATTGATAGGCCCTTTTACCCAGACACTGTCTCACCAAAAAAAAAAAAAAATTAGCCTTTGAAACAAATACATCAACCAACCCACAAATAAATACATAAGTAAAAACCAGGCAGAGTTTGTTTGTTTTTACCCCAAAAAGAGAAGTTCCAAAGACTCCATGAAGTCCACTAAGGACTTCACTATTGCTATCCATTTTATATGTGAAGAGCCCAAATACTATGGTGATGGGTGCAATCTAAAACCCTAAGATAGATAGGTAGTATAGATAGATCAGCATCTAACTGCTCAGATCATGTATAGATGACCCAGTGGTCATTTGTGGCCTGTCTACACTAGTGCTACCACCAATGAAACTGTAATTAAAGGGACATTTTTAGAAAAATGATAGCGTAGACAAAGCCATAAAGTCCACTTCTGGATTATCTCTATTAAAAGAGAGATGCAGACACTGCTAGGTATGGAAATGCACAAAAGTGGGTTTTACGTGGATGATTAGTAGGTCATCTTCCTTGAGTAAGTCGGATAGTTCTGTGATACTCTGTGTTGTATTAAATATTACCTGCCAGGTCATGTTAATTAACATTCCATCTGTCATAACGCAGCAGGATGGTGAACGGAGGGTGGAAAGATAAACACTTTTCATATTCACTGCCTGCTGCTAATTAGTGTAGTTTATAAAAAAAAAAAGGGGGGGGTGTTGGTGCTGGGGTGGAGAGAAGGAGCTTAGCAGTAACTGAGCTTCCGTGAGTGAGTCGGGTATTTCTAGCACACCCATGATTAATTCAAAACTTTAGACACTGAGCCTGGTGTAGTCTAGTCTTACTTATGGAAGGGTGGTAGCCATTCTACAGTTGAGGCTGAAGGTAGCTTCCCATCATAAGTCTGAATTTTCAGTCCTTCCCCCACCTCAGAAAGAAATGGCTCTCCTTGAAATTTCACTTGCCATATTTCATTCCAGAGTAGAATTTTACTGGACAGTCTGGTAAACGCCAAATAAAGGAGTTTTAAAGTTAGTGTTTAAAAAAATTACCTCACCAACTTTTTTTGGCTGATATTAACTCTAGAACAGCTTGGCCTAGATGTGTGGTGGGGGGGGGGGAAGGAGAGCGAATGCTAATGAAGGTTTGCGATTCCCAGTTCACATAGACATATCTGCTATAGCTTGACTGGAGCTAGTGTGCTGAAAGTAGTGTAGCTGGCATAGCGTGGGCAGCAGGTAAATATTTGGACAGCTAGCCCGAGCCGCTACCCCGGCTACACTGCTAATTTTAGCACACTAGCTCTAGCAGAGCTGGCATGGGTACACCCATGAGAGCTAGGAATCACAGCTCCCAGCTCAAATGGAGACATCCCCAAAATTATATTTGAGTGATGCTACAAGGTAGACTGAGAGTGAGTGACAAAAGATTGGCAGTGGGAAACAGGCTGGATCCCTTAGCTCAGAGGTGGGCTAACTACAGCCCACAGGCCACATCCAGCCCGCGAGACTGTCCTGCCTGGCCCCCGAGCTCCTGGCCCGGGAAGCTAGCCCCCGGCCCCTCCCCTGCTGTCCCCCCTTCCCTGCAGCCTCAGCTCGCTCACTCCACTGCCGGTGCAATGCTCTGGACGGCAGGGCTGTGAGCTCCTGGGGCAGTGCAGCTGCAGAGCTGAGGCCTGACCTGGTGCTCTGTGCTGCATGGTGGCAGCGGTGGTGTGGCCCAGCTCCAGCCAGGTGGCGTGGCTGTAGCACCACCAGCCACCGGTGCTCCCGGATGCATGGTAAGAGGGCAGGGAGCAGGGGGGTTGGATAGAGGTCAGGGGAGTTCGGGGTGGTGGTCAGGGGGAGGGGGTATGGATATGGGTCGGGGTGGTTGGGGGGGAACAGTGGGATTGATTGGAGGCAGGGGTCCCGGGAGGGCAGTCAGGAAGGAGGGGGGTTGGATGGGGCAGCAGGGGGCAGTCAGGGGCAGAGGTTCCATGGGCAGTCAGGGGACAGGGAGAAGGAGTGGTCGGATGGGGCAGGGGTCCCGGGAGGGCCGTCAAGAATGAGAGGAGGGGTTGGATGGGGTGGTGGAGGTCCGGGGAGGTCAGGGGACAGGGAGCGGGGCTGTGTGGATGGGACGGGGGTCCCAGAGGGGCCATCAGGGAACAGGGGGGGTTGGATGGGGCAGGAGTCCGGGGGGGGGCAGATAGGAGGTGGGGGCTGGGCCACAACCCCCTCCCCTAACCAGCCCTCCATACAATTTATGAAACCAATACGTCTCTCAGGCCAAAAAGTTTGCCCGCCCCTGCCTTAGCTGTTCATTTCCAGACAACAGGATTTTTTAATGGTGCAGTATTGTTTTAAAAATGGAGCATATTGATTGTGGTTGTAATTGCTAGCTGAATTCCATCAAAACACACTTTCAATGTAATTATTTTTTAAAAGTATTTTTTGTTTCTGAACACACTGTAAATATCAGCATGGTTGGCCTGCTGCAGAAATGTACCTTAATGTGTTTGAAGGCCATCCATACACATGCACAATGCCACAAATATTGCCATCCGGTTTGGAAACCAGAACTGCTGGGATCAGAGAGAGACTTCTCTTGCAGCTTTTGCCATGGTTCCAGATTGACTTTGCTACAACACAAAACGGCAGTAATTTTGTTTTGCACCTTTTATTTTTAAATTAGAGAGGGGAGGAATTCACACTTTGATCAAGAAAAGAGGCTAACTCTCAAAATAAATCGACCTGTGCAAATTGTTTCATTTACATTTAGCACATTATGGGCAAAGTAACTGTTATAGACACTGATGAAATAAGGGCACCCAGAAGCTGGGAGGAAAAATTAAAAATAAAAGCTCATGAGAAAACCCCAGTAAATAGATTTGAAGGCCCGAAGGTGTTAGCTCGAGACAGTTGGAACTAGATTTTCCTTTACAGAAAATGGGCTACCTGCAGTCTTCTACCCCCTCCACATCTATCATCAGTAATTGTGTCGTTAAGACAGGGGTGGGAAAACTATGGCCTGGAGGCCGCGTCTGACCCTTCAGACATTTTAGTCCGCCCTCAAGCTCCCGCTGGGGAGCAGGGGCTGGGGCTTGCCCCTCCGGCGCTCCATCCGGGGAGTGGGGTCAGGGGCTTGCCCCACTCCGCGTGTGCTGTGGCTCCACATGGCTCCTGGAAGCAGCAGCATGTCCCCACGCCGGCTCCTACGTATAGGGACAGCCAGGGGGCTTCGCACGCTGCCCCCGCCCCAAGCGTCGCCCCTGCAGCTCCCGGTGGGCTGGAACCACGGCCAATGGGAGCTGCAGGGGTGGCACCTGTGGACGGGGCAGCACACAGAGCTGCCTGGCTGCCCCTCTGTGTAGGAGCTGCTTGAGGTCCGCACTGCCTGAAGCCTACACCCCTGAGCCCCTCCTGTGCCCCAACCTCCTACCCCAGCCCTGATCCTCCTCCTGCCCTCCAAACTCCTCAGTCCCAGTCCAGAGCACCCTCCTGCACCCCCCCACCCTCTCATCCCCAGCCCCACTCCAGAGCCTGCACTCCTAGCCGCAGCCCTCACCTCCCGCACTCCAACCCCCTGCCCCAGCCTGGAGCCCCCTCCCGCACCCTGAACTCCTAATTTCTGGTCCTACCCCAGAGCCCACACCCCCAGCCAGAGCCCTCACCCCTTCCTGCACCCCAACCCCCAATTTTGTGAGCATTCATGGCCCACCATACAATTTCCATACCCAGATGTGGCCCTCAGGCCAAAAAGTTTGCCCACCTCTGAGTTAAGACAAAGGCAGACTGAGGTTGCAAACAGTCAGGTGGCATTTATTAAGAGTAACAATAACAGGCTAGGACTCCCTGCAAATTAAGATAACACAATAACAGCTCGGTTGTTAACACCAATGATGTAAATGGGAGTGAACCCCACAGCCCCAAACCTTATACACAATGAGGAACACAGGACTAAACAAGAAGGACTATACCATATCTTGCAGACATTGGACAGGAGAACAGGAACACAGACGAGAACCAGGATCCGAGGGACAGGTGGCAGGAACAGGAACACAACAGGAACCAGACCTCAGGAACTTCAGTGACAGGTAAGTAGATCTTCAGTATGTTGTCTTCTGTCTTCTATTCTCGATCTTGTCATCCTGCATGCTGAATGTGAATGCTGTCTCACGTGATGATGGAATAGGTGAGTGGAAGTAAATTAAGGGAACCTTGGTAGATGTTACTGGTTCACCTCAGTCCTAATCCCTCAGGGCTCTAGCTAATAGCAGGACTGGTGCACTGTGGGAGGGCTTCTATGCCTCACTGGGATGACCTACTTCCATATCATCCAGAGACACAGAGCGCCTCTCAGAGGGTGACACTCCCTTATATGCATTCTCTGTTGCTAGACTGATTCTACTGCCACGAGACACTATCTTTCCCGCCTTTTCCTTGTTTTGGCGCCAAACTCCAAAAACAGCGCCAAAAGTTGAAGGAGAAGGGACGCCAAGATGGAGGACAGGTTGTCCTTTTACCAGTCCAAAATGGCAACTATGTACAATTAATAAATGGAACCTTTCCTACCCAACAAAGGGTCCACTGAAATCATCTAGTCTGAGCTCCGGCCTAACATAGGACATAGGACTTCCCTGAAATAATTGCTTTTTGCACATAGCTTGGACGTGGGGCTAGCCCATGCAGTGTTGTCATAAATGTACAGCATATGAAAAGTCAAAAAGTGTGACTGAGGGAGATGTGATGCTGCTGCAGCTTTATCATTCATTCATTCTAACTGGGATTTGTGCATGTTAAGAGGGGCTTTACCTTTTAAAGACAGTTAAAGCAGGTGAACATAAGATCATAAATACAGGGTGAAATCCTAGCCCCTTTAAAGTTAATGGCAACATTCCCACTGAGTTCAGTGGGGCCAGGATTTCACTCAAGGGAACATTATCTATGGACAAGAGACACTTGCCATCAGAGAAAGTGTTTAGCACCCTTTTCAAAAAGAAGGAAGAAATGTGAGAACTCCCTCAAGACAAACCATTTCATCCACTTCAGTAGGTTTAGGCACTGAACAGTGGAATCCAAATTTGAGGGGTAATTGCTATCTCTTGGTATTTCAGAGGTATACACAGCAAGTATTAATTTTGACTTCCTACCATCTCTACTGCCTACCAGAAAATATTTACTGAAGTGTCTGTAACATCGTATATTCTGGGAAGTTAATAATATAAACGTTTTTTAGAAAATATTTCTCTCTTATATGGTGCTACAGACAGGTTGGCAGTCTTACACTGAAGGAAGTATAATGAATACTTCTGAGTAACAGGATGGCTGTGGCTGTATACTTCTGGCAGGTAATATGATGCAAGATTACAGTTCTACACTTCAGCAAGCACTGGATGCTCATTGTCTTAGTGAGTCCTATACAGTGTCATCTGAATACCAGAAGGTGAATTCCTGAAATTAAACAGACATCATGGAATGTTAAAATTGTCTTCATCTAACACCTTTTGTATTAAGTCCTATTTTCCAGGCAGTAGATAAACCAAAATGGCCTATGTACTTAGATAGTCATCAAGTTGTGGACAGATAAAGCAAAGCAATCACAATCTGGCTAGCAGCATTAATGGGTGAGTGTCCTTAGAATCAGCTTTTTTAAACCTTTCACTAATAATTTTTACTTATATTCAACCAAATACATTATGTAAGAGCATTGTGTATAGGGTGCTTCATTTCCCCTCCTTCACCCAAGCCTCTTTTGCATATGTGCAATACATATGTCAACTTTTCCAAAAATAAAATTATGTTGCTCTCTAGCATCCCTGATAGGTTCAAAGCTGGAGAGTGTGTGTCATGACCCCTCACCTGCCAATGCTGGCAACATTTGCAGATTTATTTTTAAATTCTAAAAACAGCCAAACCCCCATTAAATCATAGCATCAAAATATTGCATAAAATAAACCCTTTATAAAATAAAGTAGCTTGCAACTATTCTTCACTTTTATCTCCATCATGATATTGTCAGTGTTTTCAGTGTTTCTCCTACAAATTCTTCAAGAATTTTTCATCCTCTTTAAGATGTTTGTCTTTATTCAAAGACTCTTTTCTTTTTTGATTTGTCCCTTCTCCCCTAACTATTTTTTTCTTTGGTGTTTTCTCTGTTTTGCCCTTTCCCTTCTAATGGAGTTTCTCCTTCCCCAGACCAGTGTTCCCTCCAGACTCCCATGAGCACCCTGGGCCTCTTGTGATGGAGGCCAGAGTGTGATCACCTTCTACAAGCAGATAGTATTTTGAAGAGTGAATGGTTGACAGTGGATTTGAGGGTGTCATCCTCCAAATGCTGATCAGTGCAGCCCTTAGTATGGAAGTACTTACCCTGACGTCTCATAATTTGCGACTGCCTTACAGCTTCCATGTTTGGTAGGAGATGTGTCCTTAGCTTTTTCTCTTGCTCCAACTGCACTGTCCCTCTGAAGCTAGCAGTCTACCAAAATACACTGGGCACCAAGCTTGAACTGACATTATTGACTGCTACTTGTCCAGAGGCAGGTCCCTGGCTTCTCCCTGGTTCTAAGGTGGATCTTTCTTTTTCTCCATGTTCCTTTTACCATTGTAGATATAGAGAATTCACAATTGCTTTCCCCATTGTGTTAATAAAAGAGCACCAAATCTGTTCATTTAATAATTCACCATTATCTGAACAGATTCCAGTTGGCTCTTTAGACTCTCAGTTTCCCATGGGACTTTGTGGATAGCAAAGAATCTATAAAACACATTATTTAAAAACATACATGCTCACACCCACCATCAGCATTGGTAACTGTACCATAACTGCTCTTTTGCTTGTTTTGCTCAGACTGCCTGTCAGCACCCCTGCTTCTGAAGCAGTGTAGCTGGTGCAACTACCCCTTTAAGAGCTGCAGCCTCTTACAGCTGCCTCCTCTTTGAGGCTATACTCTCCCTCCTCCAGACCTTTGATTCTTTCTCTGCAGGATGTCAGCTGTCCTCCTTGTCGCCTCTCTTCAGTGGGATGGCCTCCTTTGCTCTTACAGTGATAAGAGGTTTTGGTTTTTTCTCTCTAATATACCCTCTAAGAGGCTGTTACTGCTCTCTGCATTTTTCTGATTTATACCTGCATTTATTTTATTTCTCTTCAGGTCACACTGCCTTTCTTTCTTCACACAAAGCCATCCAAAAGAGCTCAGCTATAATACAGTTACAACTAATAATATTCTGCTGGCTAAATGAAGCAGTGTTCAGTCTACCCCTTACATCACAGGAACTAACTGGTATTTAGCATAGGCAAAAAATGCTAGTCTAAGATTTACTTGTGACTTTATTTGTTTAAGTGGCTTCCTTAATTCATTATTTCCAGGGAATTGTCAAACTAAGGAAGTGCATGCCCTGTCTGACACTAATTCTGATTCCATTAGCAAACACTTGTCACATGTTACATTGACAGGTAAATCCTAGAATGGAGTTTGTTATACTAAATGTCTTCTAGCTGACCCTTGAGCTCTGTGGTTGTACTGTGATTGGTTCTGTTTCAGAAACAATGGACCATCAGGCTTGGAATGCCTCACTTTCCCAGTCTGAACAGTGGCAGCACTTTTTGCTCAAGAACAGAGTACGGCAGCAGCAGATTCACATGGCCATGATGTAGCTATGGTGGTGCACAGAATGGACTTCCATCTTGGCAAGGGTCAGTATGGGAGGATTTAGATTTCATAAATCTGTCAAAATTGCATCTTCCAGCCAGGGGCGGCTCTAGGGATTTTGCCGCCCCAAGCACGGCAGGCAGACTGCCTCCGGCGGTTTGCCTGCAGAGGGTCCACTGGTCCTGCGGCTTCTTGCCTGGAGCCGCCCCTGCTTCCAGCCTAGGTCATGCTAGGCCTTCTACTTTGCTTCCCTGGGCCTCTTCTGCACATGGGGCATGACCCCACCACTGCAGTCATCTTGTTCAGGATCATCTAAATATCTCCTCATTTGTGACAATATCAAACCAACGGATGGTGAGAATACACCATAACTGTTGACAGTGAACATTGTTTAATTTACTCTCCTCAGCTGTTTTTAATGGCCATGTTTCTGCTCTGCTCCATATAACAGAGTTGTCATCACTACTGCACTGAACTCTCATATCTTATGAGCACTCATATCTTAGTTGTCACATAGACATCCCACCACCCAGAGGCCTTTGAAGAGTCTGAAATATTATTGATGCAAGACCAATCTGATGTGTGACTTCAGATATAGAACCTTCTGCTGTCAGCTGACTACCCAGATAAATAAAACTATTAATCCGCTCAGAGTCATTGCCAGCTACATGCAGTGTTGGCAGGTCATTCATTTCCATTTTGTAGGGGGCATGCATATCTTTGGTTTGATCACCATTGATCTTAAGTCCCATAGATTCTGCAGTTTTCGCAGCTCTTCCAGCTGTAGTTGGTCTCTTCAAGTAAGGCAATACCATACACATACACAAGATCCTTAAAATTATAAATGTCCACCTCCTACTTTGGCCTCAATCAGATTTGTCATCAAATAGTCTATTAGAACATTAAATAATGTAAGTGAAAGAATGCATCCCAGACATACTCCTGATTCTACTGAGAACCCGTCTGTAATACATCCCTTGACCCATACCCAGCTAAGTTACTGTGAGAGAGTTCCTCTCCACTACTCACATTAAGTCCTCTGGCACACCAGACTGGCATAGCAGCTTCCAAAGTCCTGGTCAATGCACTGTATCAAAAGTGGCTGCAAAGTGTATAAAAGCTTCTTTTTGTCGGTCTAGTCATTTCTCAGTAACATTCTGCAGAGCATACATAGCATGGACTGTAGATCGACTTGTGTGGAAACCACACTGGTTATCTCTCAGTTTTGGGTTGAGACACTATTTCAGTCAGTTCAGTAGTATGAGCATAAATACCTTCCTTGGGACTGACAGCAGCACTATTCATCTATAATTTTTTTTTTAAAGGGATGATGCAGTCCCTTATCCAATCTTCTGGAATGTGACCTGTTTCCCATATTTTTAAGACAGCTCTATGAAGCCAGTGAACTAAATTCAGGCCTCCACTCTTTAGCAATTCTGATGACATTTTGTCACTACCAGGCGCTTTATCATTTTATAACTGTTTGACTGCAAGCATCACTTCCTCTGATGTTATTGGTCTATTTTCTGCTGGATTCATTTTTGGATTAAGTGGTAAATTTACATCTTGGTGGGGATCTGTTCATTAATTCACAAAAGTGTTCATCCAGTACTTAAGTTGTGCATCAACAGCCTGGCAGTATTCTTCATTTTTGTCCTTAACTGGCAGAAACCGTAAGAATGGATGCCCAATTAGCACCTTCAGAGTCTCAAATACACATTTCTGGTCATGTCTTTCAGAGACTTCTTCCACCATACTATTTCACCATTGATTATGATCATTCTGACAGGTCCTCTTGGCTGCTTGTTCAAGACATTTATTTTCTTCTACTGACTCAAATCTGAGCTTATTGTGCATCCATTGTGCACACACTTCTTTTTCCTCTCCCGCAGTTAGATGGTATCATCTGTAATCCAACGTTGCTTTTTCAGTTTTCTTAGTCCCAGCTGTCCTCCAGCAATCTCTGCAATAGAATCCTGAAATAAAGTCCACTCTTCCTCTGGCGTGGACAGCTAGTCACCTACTTTAGAATATTTGTTGGAACTCTCTACTGCATAACTATTAGCAATCATTTAATCATGAAGCATATCAACACTGAAGTGTTTCTATGCAACTGATACCCATCTCTGGAACTTTATTAAACAGAACATCACTGTTGCTATTAGGAGTCTATCAGATTCCAGAGCAAGGTCACTACTACTAAACACATGTACATCCGGGATGACTTTAATCAAGGGCTTCCAAACTAGAATGTGATCCAAGGTTGCATTTTGTCACCCAATGGATATCCGAATGTATTCTTATGACAATTCTTGTGCTGGAACCAGGCAGCTATTAAAAATAGTCCGTGTGTGGAAGCAAATTCTGTAGATGCACACTACTATGTGATCTCAGACTCACAGACTTTAAGGTCAGAAGGGACCATCATGATCATCTAGTCTGACCTCCTGCTCATTGCAGGCCACACAACCTCACCCAGCCCACTACTATAATAGACCCCTAACCTCTGGCTGAGTTACTGAAGAGCTCAAATAATGATCTAAAGACTTTGAGTTACAGACAATCCATCATTTACGCTAGTTTAAACCTGCAAGTGACCCGTGCCCCATGCTCTCTTCTGCTCAGCTCTGTGATCCCAGTACCAGTTCATATCTAGTTCTGTTATGGACAGTTCTTGAATTCACATCTCCTTAAGGTTTAGATGACAATATGAAGTTAGGGTGACATTCTAGTTACACCACCTAACATGACACAAAAAGTATCTTTTCCAGCATCAAGCCTTGCATCATGTGGCACATATCTGCTAATAACTACCTTGTGTCCTATTTTCAACCTGAAAATGGCAGCTATTATGCATGGAGAATAAGCCTGACAAGCCAGTTGTGCAGGTTGCACCCTCAGGGACAAAACCAGAGCAACTGCAATGTGTCCATCAGCTGTATCACAGGCATGCAGTAATCAAAAGTTCTGACCACTATGAGTCAGAGTTGTGCTCTCAATGTTCAAATTCCACCATGTCTCCTGCACACCACAGTCATTGTTCCACCGCTCTTAATGATTGAACATTCCACAATCCCATTTTCAGATACTGACGTTGCTGAAGACGTAAACATACACTCTTTATATCAGATGTTTTCCCTCCTCCCCCACCATCATCATATAGTCCAACTCCTCTACATATCACAGAACAGATTAATCTTGGAGCTTAGTTCTGCTGTGAGTAGCAGATAAAACTGCCAAAGCAGATAAAGCAGGTGAAACCACTTAAGTTTTATGTCCATTTTTTCCAACGTTGTCTGGGCTTGGAACCGGCACTAGGAATACGGAACTCAGTGGTTTGGTTCCAGACCAGAGTAGAGCTACTGGAAAACCGCCATTACGTCTGTGCAGGCTACTAACCATTTGTAGCTCTCACGTGGATTTTGTGCAGGAGTAATACAGCAGTGAGCCACAGACCCACTGAGATTCTTCTAAAACCAAGCGCCATTAGAAACAATCCACTTTTATGCCTAAAAGTTAAATATTTTGAAATGTGTACAAAAGCTTTTGTGGCCTGCAGCCGATATGCGAAGTAGCCCTGGATTTTATCGTGCATATATTCATATCTTCATATTAAAGAATACATTCAAAATAATGAAAATTAGACTTGACTTTATACGCGTTCTATAACAAAATAAATTGAGGGGAATGTGTTAACTTTTGTTTAATTTAACTTTGCCAACTTTCAAGTCAAATCTCAAGCACCCATAAGGTTTTAGAAAATGTTTAATCTAGCTCAGACAATTTCCTGTACTCCCTTACTGGACCACCCCATTTTCTGAAATGCTGCCAAATCGTCTTACTTACTCGATGGCTCCAGCTTGCTATTCTTTCACAATTTCTTGTGTACTCTAACCTCCACCCCTAAACTGTTGTGTGCTCCTTAATATAGTCCAGAAAGAGGAACCTCCTAGAATTCTCTGTAAAAGCCTGATTAAACAAACCACTAGCAATAGCCACCAGCTCTCACACAAGCTGTATCTGCTAAAGAATTGCACCAGCATAATAGCCTCATTAAACTCATGCAAGTGTGTCAGGTTAGTGTGTCTACACCAGCCATCCGGTTTCGGGTAAACACAATGCAGCATGGCTACTCAAAGCTCTCCCGGCCAACACTGTGGGCCTGTGAATTGTTGCATCTATCCCATAATGCTTGGCAAAGCTCCCTTGAGCATGTGCATAGTGTCTGGTTCAGTAGTCCCTATTTGCACCTGTTCACATTCGTGGTTTGTTCCAATGGATGCTTTGAATGGTTCTGTCCTGTACCAGGAGCTACACATGTGCTGTGAGGGACAGAGGCCACACCCGTCTGCCTCTTTTAGTGCAGATACTCTGGTGAAGAACCACTTGTCTGGCCGCTGAGCCACTGCAGGCCTGGGATACATAATGAGGAGCACCACTCCTTTTGGGTGGCAGGAGTCAAGGAGGGAAGGGGCCTGGTTTCATTCATTTTGCTCTTTTAGTCAGTAATTCTTATCCTTGTGTTTGATTTTCTGTTGTTTGTTTTGCAGCTAAATTAAAAGCTTCCTTCTTCCCCTCCTCCCCCATCCTTCCTATTAGCCCAGGTAGATCCACTTAACTCCCCGGATGTGCTACCACCCATTTGTCATCCCAAGTCCCCTCTGCATTACATGTGGGCTGGAAGAAAGAGGGAGAGTTCTGGAAGGCGGCACTCCCTCCAAATGTGGGGCTGGCTCACTCCTCTTTTTGGAGCTTAGAAGGAATCACCGGAAGGGCAGTTAATTCAGCTGCAAACCAAACCAAAAACTTGAAAACACACCATTACAATGAAAAGAATTACTGAAGAGATGAATTAAAAGAATGAAATCAAGCCCCTTACCTCTGCAATCCCTCCCACCCAAACCTGGTAGCCTCCCTTCATCATAGCAGGCCTCCAGGCTCAGAGCCAGTCCAGCAGGGAGGCCAGTGATCCTCTACCAAGGCATGTGCAGAGGATGTAACTCCTGCCCAGCATGGCACATTCACAGCTCCTCATGCAGAACAGAAATAAGCACTGAACCAGTGCAATATGCAGCAGTTCATTCACCCCAGTGCAGGCAGGAAATGGGGCATTTCTATAGTGAGATGCAGCCAGAGGAGGACAATGGCAAGGTGGGGTCCTAATGGTGAGTGCCCTGCAGGGGCAAGGTGGTCTCTGGCAGCAGTGTGGATTTGCAGGCCTCATATTCAAATACTCAAAATCCATAGATTTCCAAAGCCTTGTGGGTTTTTTAAAAATGTTTGTTTTTTCATTCTGCACAAAATTTGCATGAAAGGGGATTAGCAGGTCTATACTTTATAAATTGGCTTAGCAGAATTCAAGTTTATGTTTTCATAATTTTGTCTAGGGTGACCAGATGTCCCGATTTTATAGGGACAGTCCCAATTTTTGGGTCTTTTTCTTATATAGGCTCCTATTACCCCCCACCCCCATCCCAATTTTTCACATTTGCTGTCTGGTCACCTAATTTTGACAGATAATATTGCTATTTATTTGTAAACATTTTTTAAATTTTTAGCAATTTAAATTTTCACAGTTGCACAAAATTGTTCATTTTTAAATTTTTGTATTGATTTACAATTTCATAATTGTGAGAAATTATGAAGGAGGTCAGACAATAATTATTTAATTACAGTAGCTGTTGAGATTTAAAAAGTTAAAGCTTGGTAACCATTAAAACACAAATTGTCAACATCCCATGTCAAAAGATACAAAGTAAATATCCTTACTTCAAACTCTAATAAGCAGCATTTTTCTTATTTTTGCTCATCTCTAAATTTTGATCATTATTGACTGAACTATTTTTTCACTGGTTTGTATGTGTATGCAGTGAAATATATGTTTATTAATATTTACCAGTAAAAAATAATCCTTCCAAGCCTATTTGTAATGCATGTTTGGATGAAGGATATGATATAAGATATTACTGTATTATTACTAATCAAGCTATCAGATATCTTTAAAAGAAATTAGCATATTTAATAAATAAGGAACCCACCTTCCTCCTTTAATTGATTAAGGTGCACTATTCACGAGTTTTCCACATTGATGCTACAGAATCATATTCTAAGTTATTTAATGCCCATCCCTAATTTGTAAATAAATCTGATTTTAATTACATTGATTTTTTATTTAGATATTTGTATTTGCTCAGTCAATAGTGTTGCAAAACTGAGGGCATGGTAAATAAGAAACTTTATCCACTGTATGTGTTCTTAATGCTCCCATCCCTAGGAGCCACATGTGAACATTCTTCTTTTAGCTCCATAGGATCCAGAAAATAAAATAAATTAATGGAGATATACCTAGCTCCTGGAACTGGAAGGGATCCCAAAAGGTCATTGAGTCCAGCCCCCTGCCTTCACTAGCAGGACCAAGTACTGATTTTGCCCCAGATCCCTAAGTGGCCCCCTCAAGGGCTGTACGCACAACCCTGGGTTTAGCAGGCCAATGCTCAAACCACTGAGCTATCCCTCCCCTCTAATGCCATCCCCAGTTCCCACTTTTGACTTCAGAAAACACTCTGAAATGTATGTTAGTGAAGAGCTAATTTGGACCTGTTTACAATAGCATTATTACAAACTTTTATTTTCACAGGTCTTGTGTATCATGCCAGCCCAAAGAGATATGTGTAAAATGCACTGTTAACATGAATACCTGGAATCTGTAGCTGTTGCCTTGAAGTTACCCGGGATACATCATTAAACCTGTAGCGCTGGGGCTGGGGTTTGCAGACTCTGACTGCTATGGTAGTAACTTTGAGAGGCTACATTTTAAGGTTAGTACCAGGAAATCAACTCTCCTGGTGTCATGGGGTTAAACAAATACCTGATAAGTAAATTTATTTGACAGGTTTATTTCTTTTACAGAGAGGTCTGGCACTGGAGGAGTCCTCACTGTGTATTTTAAAAGTATATCTTACATGTTCTCTCACAGAAACTGACTGAGATGCTGAATCACTTTGGGGGTTTGAGTGAATAGTGACAAAAATGGTGAATTAAGATAAGTAATAAACTAGCCCTTTTTTGTGATTAAATAATAACTATTGGAAAGGGACTATCTGTTGCACTGTGGCAGCAGTGCCTAACACACTTTGGGTGTTTCTGAAGAGACAGTAATAATATTGCAAATGTTGTACTGCAAAACACAATAACCTTGTTAAAAAGCAACTTGCCCCCTCAAAACTCCACTGAATTTATATATATATATATACCTGAAAAGGGCAGAATAGTGTATTTTAGCCCTGAACACTCATCTCAGAAGTAAACCCATCCTGGAACTGGGCTTTTCTTGGGGCTCAGTCTTGTTTCGTTTTCATTGAAACACCTTTCATTCTGGAAATAATGAAAATATGAACATTTCAATGGCTTGGTGCCCAAATGGGTAGATTTTATTTACTTCAAACAGCAGTTGTGTGCTATGAAATAATCTTGGGCCTGGTCTACACTGGGAGGTGGGGGGGTCAACCTAAGATACGCAACTTCAGCTACGAGAATAGCGTAGCTGAAGTCGACGTATCTTAGTTCGACTTACCTCACGTCCTCATGGCGCGGGGTCGATTGCCGTGGCTCCCCCGTCGATTCCGCTTCCACCTCTTAGGGTGACCAGACAGCAAATGTGAAAAATCAGGACGGGATGGGGGGTAATAGGAGCCTATATAAGAAAAAGACCCAAAAATTGGGACTCTCCCTATAAAATCAGGACATCTGGTCACCCTACCCCCTCTCACCAAGCTGAAGTTCAGCAGTCAATGGCAGAGCAATTGGGGATCGATTTATCACGTCTACACTACACACAATAAATCAATCCCTGATAGATAGATCACTACCCGCCGATCGGGCGGGTAGTATAGATGTACCTTTTGTGACAGATAAACTGTTTTGTCTACATCAAGATAAGATCTGGTCTGAATCACCAGTGTCTCCCAAATAACACACCCTTTCCTCTTCTGTACTTTCCAGCACCAACAATCACTGCTTGCCTCGAGGAAGATAATGTGCCTTTATAATGCATTGTATTGATATCTATTTATTGACTTTGCTAATCAAACTTACTTTTAAGGCTTTGAAAGCAATCATAATCAAAGGCCCTTTGTTCTCTGGACACAGCTGCCATTTCAATCACTGTAGAGACTGCACACCTTGCACCACTGGAGCTCTGACAATTTACACCAGCTGAGTCTCAGGTCCTTGCAGCACTCAGAGTCTAGAGTCACTTGTGACATGGTTCTGTTCTGATCCCTTGGTGTTGACAATGGCCATCCCCTGGTAAATTGCCTTTAATGGTGAGGAAGACTACGTGAAGCCAGCTAGTGTCTGATGTCACTGGTGAAGTGGCTGTGCTTAACTCTAGCCCTAGAGTTAAGGATGTGAATTCTGAAATGCTTCTAACAACATCCAGGGTGTCTCAATGCCCTGGGGTAAGGCTGAACTGTAATTGTAGTGCTCCACCGTGATGAGTAGGTTAATGAGATCAACTGACAACTTGCCAACTCCACCTACATAAAGAACTCAAAGAAGACCCCACACCGCAATTTACTAGGAATTTAGGGATATCATCAAATCCTTCCCCAAACAACCGGAAGAAAAACTCTACAAACTCATCCCCCACGAACCCACCCAGGGACTTTCTACATGCTTCCCATGATACACAAACAAGGGAACCCAGGATGACCCATCGTATCTGGCCATGACACTCTTACTGAAGGAATATCAGGACTCGTAGAAATCATCCTCAAACCACTCACCACACAAAGGGCCATTTTCCCCAGGACACAACTGACTTCCTCCACAAACTCCTCAACATTAACAACCTCCCTCAGAACACCAGCCTCACCTCCCTGTACACCTACATCCCTCACAATGATGGCATAGCTGCCAGCTTCAAATATTTACAAGACAATGGACAATCCTCAGATATCAACCCCAAACACATCATCAAACTCATCCATTTCATCCTCACCCATAACAATTTTACATTCAACAACAAACACTTTTTCCAAACCATGGGAACCGTCATGGGTACTAAGATGGCTCCCCAACATGCCAACCTCTTTATGGGCCACCTTGAAGAAGAATCTCTGGACAAATGCATTACAAAACCAATGAGATACCTGAGATACATTGATGATATTTTTAGCTTCTGGATGGACGGCTTAAACTCCCTCATAGATTTCCACCACAATCAGCTCCCACAATGGAACCCTACAAACAGTTATATAAAAGAAACCCACAGATCACCACATCTACCTGGCTAGATTCAGTAACCACCCTAAGCACACCAAGAAATCTGTGATCTACAGCCAGGCACTCAGATACCATACCACAGAATATGCTTCGAGGAGAAAGTCTGGGATATACACCTTAACACATGTAAAACCACCTTCACCAAACAAGGACATGCAACCAGAGAAGTAGATCACACCATGGAATGGGACACCCAAATACTCTGCTTCAACACAGAAATAAAACTTTTTCCAATTGCACACCTCTAGTTGTCACCCTGGAACCCACACGAGGTATCATCAAATAACTACATACCCAATAGGGGGGCTGCATCCTGAAATAAATCTTTCCTGAATCCCCTCCTCTGGCCTTCAAACAATCCCTCTCCACCCCCAACCTTTCCAAGCTCATCCTCAGAAGCAAGCTCCGCACCACCCAGGATGCACCAACTCAAAGGTGCACCAGATCCTGCCAGAACAACAGATGCAAAACCTGCAGACATCTCTCCACTGCTACAACAACTCCCACAACACACCTTTCAGGATCCATGAGTTCTACACATGCCTGTCACAACATGTGGTATACCGCATCCAGTGCACTAAATGTTCAAATAACAACTATGTGGGTAAAACCATATAATCACAACGCTCTTGAATGAACTCACAGTAAAATGATAAAAGACAAAAAACCTCTTGCCTGTCTTTGAACACTAGGCACAAAGCGATCATGCTACATCTGACCCATTAGTCCTCATCCTCAAAGGAAACCTGCACAACATTTTCGGAAGATAAGTCTGGGAGTTTAAATTCATAACTCTGCTAGACACTAGAAATCATGGGCTGCACATAGACACTGGATTTATGGCTTATTACAACACACCGTCGCCCACTAACCCCTGCTTTTTGTCCTAGAATTGCAGTGGTGTTAAGGGGGCCCTTCTACCTTGAATGAGCCCTTAGGCTATGTGTTAACTACGTATGCTAAACAATCTGCTACACCTTGCATTTAGCTGTGACACTCAGTCTTGAAGAAGAGTTGTGTGTGGCTCAAACGTTTGTCTCTCTCACCAACAGAAGGTGATCCAGTAAAACATATTACCTCCCGGCTCTTTGTCTTTCTAATATCCTGGGACTGACACAGCTCCGACGGCACTGTATACTGTAATCACATAAGGCAGTGTCAATCATCTGCTGCAACCTTGTATCTACAAACTCATCATTGGCATTGTGACTGAGAAGAATAAATAAAATATGAATAACGCTGTCATAACTATAAAGGGAAGGGTAACAACCCTCCTGTATACAATTCTATAAAATCCCTCCTGGCCAGAGGCACCAAAATCGTTTTACCTGTAAAGGGTTAAGAAGCTCAGGTAACCTGTCTGACACCTGACCCAAAGGACAAATAAGGGGACAAGATACTTTCAAATCTTGGGGGGAGGGCAGGGGGAAGGCTTTTAGTTTGTGCTCTTTGTTTTGGTGTGTGTTCACTCTTGGGACTAAGAGGGACCGGACATCAATCCTGTTCTCCAAATCTTTCTGCATAAGTCTCTCATGTTTCAAACTTGTAAGTAACAGCCAGGCAAGGCGTGTTAGGTTTATCTTTGTTTTCTCAACTTGTAAATATTCCTTTGCTAGAGAGAGGTTTATCCCTGTTTTGCTGTAACTTTGAAACTAAGGCTAGAGGGGGTTCCTCTGGGCTCTTTGAATCTGATTACCCTGTAAAGTTATTTCCATCCTGATTTTACAGAGATGAACTTTACCTTTTCTTTTAATAAAATTCTTCTTTTAAAAACCTGACTGATTTTTCGTTGTTTTAAGATCCAAAGGTTTTAGATCTGTGTTCATCAGGACTAATTGGTGAGGGTATACTCTCAAGCCTATCCAGGAAAAGGGGTGTAAGGACTTGTGGGGGAGGAATTAGTCTCAAAACTTTCCAGGAAAGGGGGGATTGGGGACTTGGGAAATTTTGGGGGAAGGCAGAGTTCCAAGTCGCTCTCCTCTAAGATTTGGAACACGCTTGGTGATGGCATCTTACTGTTAATCTAAGCTGGTAAATAAACTTAGGGGGTCTTTCATGCAGGTCCCCACATCTGTACCCTGAAGTTCAGAGTGGGGAAGGAACCTTGACAAACTCAAAGCCTCACTTTAGGTACAATTTTTATACTTTACTGTGCAATACAGTACTTTACTGTGCAATGTCCTGTGGTAATATGGCCAGGAGCAATATGGGAGGAGTGAAGTGGTACGTGTAGATGTGTGCTTGGACCTAGCCATTGCTGGGCCAAGTGTTAAGAGGCAGGATTTTTGGGGCTAAACACAGAAGTATTTGGAACTGATCATCTCAAGGGGGGGTCATGTGATGTCTCAAACCGTTTAAAGCCAAGTGTGTGTCTTTGTAGTGTTATAGCAATTACCAGCCACAGCTCTCAAAGCCAACCATTGCTATCCCCATTGTACAGAAGGGGTATCGGCGAAACAGAGAGGTTACATGATTTGCCCAAGATCACACAACAAATCCATGGCAAAGTTAGGCTTAGCAGCTAGGTCTTCTGACTCCCAACACCATGCTCTACCAAGAAAAACATAGTTGCCCTTTATGCAGGCTATTTAAGGGCTATTCAAGACTAAGGCAGACTATTTAAGCCCACATCTTTTGAGCATTCTAGTTATGGAGTTACATTTGCATAGTTTATTTGCCAAGGGTCATTAATGTTGATGAGTTGTTAAATAATCTGCCCTTTTCATTTCAGAGGCTGTCAGGACAGGCCTTCATGTAAATTGTACATCAACAATGGTTTTACGGCACACAGGCATAGGGCTTTCATTATAGAGCCTTTTCCCTGAAATGTCTACAGCTACAAATACTGAACTGTAGCTCTGACATCATGAGTGGCTGCTCCCTGTGTTGACTAGCTCTACATCGACATCCGCAGTACATTAAAATGGCTCCAACCAAGGAGCCCAGGATTCAGCCCTTAGAACCACTGACACTGAACAGGCCTGAGGAAGAGCTCTGTGTCAGCTCAAAAGCTTGTCTCTCACCAACAGAAGTTGGTCCAATAAAAGATATTACCTCAACCACCTTGTCTTTCTAATAAACAGGCTGGAATTCCTGCCTCTGCTGGAGAAAAACCTAGCCGATAAGATGAAGATAAAACCATCTGCACTTGAAAACAAAATTATTCTCTTTTAGAGAAAAAGCATGGAGATGTAAAGGTTGAAAATGTTCCTTAAAACTGCCCCACCTTGCACCATGCCCCCAGGGATACAACCACTGAGGGAATGCCTACACTACAGCAGCATGCTAGACACTTCCTAGATGGAAGATTTTTTTTCCCATCAGCGTAGTTAATCCCCGTCTCTGAAAGGTGGTAGCTAGATCAATGAAAGAATTCTTCCAGTGCCCTGGCCTCATCTACACTGCAGGTTAGGTTAACCCAAATACAGTGAGTAGTGTGCACAATTTTTCACAGCCCTGAGTGATGTAGCTAAGTAGATCTAATTTTTAAGTGTAGGGTAGGCCTGAGATTACAGTTCTAGTATATGTTCTTCCTGGAGAGTGAAACTACATCCCACCAGGGCCATAAAGTCCTTGGGTATCTTGAGATTAGCCAGCAATAGACTGGGCTTGGTTTCATGTCCAAAAGAGACTTGACTTCAGCCTTTGACCCGTGTCTGGTCCGGAAATGGTGGGGGCTAAGTCAGAGGGCACCAGAAAAAGGAAGAGCTATAGGGCCCGCTTTCCAGTCAAATAGTTGGCTAGCTCTGTAAAATCATCTGGAAATTCTAGAGAGAGAAAAACAACATGTGAAGATTGATTACTGCAAAGTTCTGCTCAATGTGTTCCCATGTGCCTAGTAATACTCATTACCTTATCAAATTCACAAAGCCAGAAAGCAACTCAAATATAGGCTCAATGAGGTATTTAAGAGGGATTTCAGCATGCACTGGGGCAGTGAAGAAACCGTCCCATCACCCTCATTTCTCACCCTCAGTGGAGTCAATTTTTGTTCTTCTTTCTCTGCTTCTAAAATGCCGGCCATGCTCAGGGGGAAAGAAAGCTTGTGTTTCTCTGTGTTTAAATAGGCCCACAGAAAAAGAAAGTGTAAGTATGCTGAAAGTGACTAACACAGATTACTAGCTGATGAACCACAATACAACTATTCAATACATAGCCCTTCATATGCATCCCATCTCCTCTCCCCTAGAATGTGCCAGTAGAGTTCAAGTGGCTATTGAATTTCTGAGTTTTTAAATTGATTTTCTGCAGAGCATAAAATAATAATGGTGCTTTAATAGCATATTCTTTGCACATGGGCATTTTCCCTTATTTTGCTCACCCTCCCTGCTTGGCATGTTATCAGTGGTCAGGGATGAAACACAATTACCCAGTGTCCTGTGAGTTAGAAGGGGCGCTGCAGCTAGCACCATTTCCCCAGTCCTGACTGGTGTATAGGCCTAAGATCCTACCTTTGGCTGAACCTTACATTTCCGAATGGCCAGCCACTCTAAAAAGCTTCGCCTTATTTTACGCTGAATACATTGCCACACCACACTGGTGGTCTAGTCCTACCTACCGCTCTTCCTATGGGGGACTGACTTAACAGAACACTAGTAAATGTCAACAGATTCCATGTGGGGAGTGCCTGACTGCAGAGATAAGGGTGAGTGGTGCAGGTCCCTGCTTAGCTGTGATTGAAACGTTTCCCCATGACAGCAAAGGACAAGCTATGGTGAAGTGAGAGTAAGATGAAACTGCGGAAACAAACAGTGCATGCTGAGCCAGTCAGTTCAGTGGTGAGTAGCTTCTCATCAGCAGCTCTGCGTGCTGCAGTCAAGCTCCTGGATGTGTGTGTAACTGTCTTTTTCCATTTTAAAAACAGACACCGCACTGAACATGTAACATCTGTGAGAACCCTGAAAAATGTTTGACAAGTGAGATGGACGTGTTACGCTCGTCTTCCTCTGCCCTCCCAGCACTGGTGGACATTTTAACCACCCTAGACAGGACAAAAACAGTACCAAACTTTTGACTGTAATTTCAGTTTGCCTGTCTGAAACATAAAATACAGTAGCAACTAATCTGCCTATTGCCCACCCCACTGTTGAAGAAATTCTGCTGTACTCTTGCTGACGTTGCCAGTATAGCAGTCATTAGCCAAAGTTAAAATGTATAAATTGATTCTTGTATTAAATAGATATTCCTGTTCAATTATTGACAATTTTGTGACTGGCTTAGTATTTCAATTATTCTGATTTTTTAAATTACATTATTTTATAGATGCATATTTACTTAAAAAAAAACCCCACACAACTGCATCTATTAACATATTTAAGAGAAAATAAACCATCCAGGCTGCTGTAATGTACTGTGTAGCATTACTTTGGGTGCTTCCTAAGCTAGGAAAATCTTATTTGTTTAATAATAATTTCCTCATGAATATGTAAATCTGCATCAGTGCAATACTTCACTTCTGTCACTATTAATGAGTTGCAAATTAATGTGACAACAAAAGGAAAATCTATTTAGAGGCAGAACTGTACTTCATATCTGGTGAAAGAGAGCAGCCAATTCCCATCACTTCAGTCTTATGGAGTGTATGTGTGTGGGTGGGGAAAGTTAACATCTAGACCAGGGGCGGGCAAACTTTTTGGCCTGAGGGACGCAGTCGGTTTTAGAAATTGTATGGAGGGCCGGTTAGGGGAGGCTGTGCCTCCTCAAACAGCCAGGCATGGCCCTGCCCCTGCCCCTGCCCCTGCCCCTGCCCCCTGTCCGACCCCCACTTCTTCTCACCCCCTGATGTCCCCCCCTGGACTCCTGCCCCATCCAACCCCGCCATTCCCAGATGGCCCCCACAGGACCCCTGCCCCATCCAACCACCCCTTCTCCCTGACCACCCCCAGAACCCCTGCCCCTGACTGCCCCCACTGCCCCATCCAATGCCCCCTCTCCTTCCTGACTGCACTCCAGGAACCCTGCACCCATTCAACCCCCGCTCCCCACCCTCTGACCGCCCGACCCGATCCACACCCCCACTCCCTGACCACCACCCCAAACTCCCCTGCCCTCTATCCAACCCCACCTGCTCCCTGCCCCCTTACCGCACTACCTGGAGCACCGGTGGCTGGCAGTGCTATAGCCGCACACCACCATGCAGCACAGAGCACTGGGCCAGGCCATGTGCTGTGCTGCCCCGCCATGCAGTGCACTGAGGCTGCAGGGGAGGGGGAACAGCCGGGGAGGGGCCAGGGGCCAGCCTCCCAGGCCAGGAGCTCAGGGGCCGGGCAGGAGGGTCTCATGGGTAAGATGTGGCCCACGGGCTGTAGTTTGCCCACCTCTGATCTAGACTAATGCCATACTACACTATTTACCCAGCTGTGAGTTAACACTCGTATAGCACTTTTCACCATTTCCAGAGCCCTTTACAAAGCATTATCATTTCCATTTTACAGATCAGGGAAACTGAGGCACAGGCATTGCTGGGAGGAGAACAAGGAAATGTACCATGTAGAATGAGGTAAGAATTGCAGCTGTATAAAGCATCAGAAGCAGCAAAAGGTTTCTGAGAGCGCTTAGTGAAATCAAAGTTGAAAGGCAGTGCTTCTTGTACCAGTTCATCATGGTTGTCACTTGCAAGAAGATACAATTGCTCCACTCTGCAGTCAAAGTGAACCAGTACAAAGCAAACAAAAGATTGGAATACAAAACTAGCATGATTAACCTAGGAGTGAACATTATACACACACACATACATGCTGAGAAGCATTACATGCAACAATTCTTTTAGATCTCTGGGGGTTTTTCATCCCGTAATGAGCCAACCCAATCTCATGGTGTGTGTCCTGTCCAATTCCTCCCCGAAATAGGTGTATCTCCAGAATATGTAGAAATGAAATAGTGTAAATACAAATCTGTTCCAATAAAATATCAAAAATTATACAATCATATTTGTGGCATCAAATCTTTTACCAAAAATTCCCCTTTTCTGCCTGTGAATCAACATTGATGTAAAAATATAGTGCTCACAGACATAATTTTAAACTTAGACACTATTTTTAAAACTACTTTACATTGTACAAGTTAAAAATAGTAATGCCTTCAGTTTTCTTTTATAAACCAAAATAATCTTAGCCCTGGTCTACACTATGAGTTTAGGTCAAATTTAGCAGCATTACATCGATTTAACCCTGCACCCGTCCACATGACAAAGCTGTTTTTTTCAACTTAAAGGACTCATAAAATCAATTTCTGTACTGAATTTGGGGTAGCGTGGTCACAATTCGACAGTATTGGCCTCCGGGAGCCACCCCCGAGTGCGCCATTGTGACCGCTCTAGACAGCGCTCTCAGCTCAGATGCACTGGCCAGATAGACAGGAAAAGGCCTGCAAACTTTTGAATCTCATTTCCTGTTTGGCCAGCGTGGCAATCTGCAAGTGAGTGCAGATCTCATTAGCACAGGTGACCATGGAGTCCCAGAATCGCAAAACAGCCCCAGCATGGACTGAACGGGAGGTACAGGATCTGATCTCTGTATGGGGAGACAAATCCTTGTTATCAGAACTCCATTCCAAAAGACAAAATGCCCAAACATTTGAAAAAATCTCCAAGGGCATGAAGGACAGAGGCTGTAACAGGGACCCGCAGCAGTGCCACATGAAACTTAAGGAGCTGAGGCAAACCTACCAAAAAACCAGAGAGGCAAACGGCCGCTCTGGTTCAGAGCCCCAGACATGCTGCTTCTATGATGAGCTGCATGCAATTCTAGGAGGTGCAGCCACCACTACCCCACCCCTGTGCTTTGACTCCATCAATAGAGTAGCATGCAACAGGGATGCAGGTTTTGGGGAGGAGGAAGATCAGGAGGAGGTTGAAGATAGCTCACAGGAAGCAAGCGGAGAAACCATTTTCCCCGACAGCCAGGAACTGTTTCTCACCCTGGACCTGGAGTCAATACCCCCCGAACCCACCCAAGGCTGCCTCCTGGACCCGCCAGGTGGAGAAGGAACCTCTGGTGAGTGTACCTTTGTAAATATTATACATGGTTTAAAAGCAAACATGTTTAATGACTAATTTGCCCTGGCATTCGCGGCCAGTCCAGCTACTGGAAAAGTCTGTTAACGTGTCTGGGGATGGAGCAGAAATCCTCCAGGGACATCTCCATAAAGCTCTCCTGGATGTACTCCCAAAGCCTTTGCAAAACATTTCTGGGGAGGGCAGCCTTATTCCATCCTCCATGGTAGGACACTTTACCACGCCAGGCCAGTAGCATGTAGTCTGGAATCATTGCATAACAGCGTATGGTCCCGGTGTTTGCTGGGATTCAAACAACATCTGTTCTTTCTCTCTCTGTGTTATCCTCAGGAGAGTGATATCATTCATGGTCACCTGGTTGAAATAGGGGAATTTTATTAAGGGGACATTCAGAGGTGCCCATTCCTGCTGGGCTGTTTGCCTGTGGATGAACAACAATGTTCCCCGCTGTTAGCCACACGGTGGGGGGAGTGGTGAAGCAACCATCCCAGATAATTGGGGGGGGGGTTAGTTGGGTTTGTGCTGCACGTTAACTCAAAAAACGCAGCCCCTCCTCCTTTTAAATGGCCAACCCAATGGCTTCTTGGTATGGGAAATGAGGGTGCTGCTGTTTGAAACCATTCCCACATGTTATGAAGGTTAAAGAAGCCAAAAGACTGTAAATTCTGTTGCGTGGCCCTGCATGAAAGATCTCTCACACCAAACCAGCATACCCTCAATAAGAGGCAAAATGCGACCGTGTACTGAAAGCACATGTGCTATGTAATGTTAACAGCAAGGTTTACCATGAAAGAGTCTACCCATTGTTCTCTAAAATGTGTCTTTTTAATTACCACTCTCCCTTTTTTTCCCTCCACCAACTGCAAATGTTTCAACGCTTACACTACCTTCTCCTTCCCAGAGGCTAGCGAAGATTAGAAGACGAAAAAAACGCACTTGCGATGAAATGTTCTCTGAGCTCATGCAGTCCTCCCTCACTGAAAGAGCCCAGCTGAATGCGTGGAGGCAGACAATGTCAGAGTCCAGGAAAGCACAATATGAACGCGAGGACAGGTGGTGGGCTGAAGATGATAGGTGGCATCAGCTTGGTGACAGAAGGCAAGAGGCAATGCTGAGGCTACTGGAGGAACAAACTGATATGCTCCGGCATATGGTTGAGGTTCAGGAAAGGAAGCAGGAGCACAGACCACCACTACAGCCCCTGTCTAACCAACCGCCCTCCTCCCCAAGTTCCATAGCCTCCTCACCCAGATGCCCAAGAACGCGGTGGGGGGGCCTCTGGACACCCAACCACTCCACCCCAGCCAAAGCAACAGAAAGCTGGCATTCAATACGTTTTAAAGTGCAGTGTGGCCTTGTCCTTCCCTCTTGCCCCACCCCTCCTGGGCTACCTTGGCAGTTATCCCCCTATTTGTGTGATGAATTAATAAAGAATGCATGAATGTGAACCAACAATGACTTTATTGCCTCTGCAAGTGGTGATCAAAGGGGGGAGGGGAGGGCAGTTGGCTTACAGAGAAGTAGAGTGAATCAAGGGTTGGGGGGCTCATCAAGGAGAAATCAATAGAACTTTTACACCGTAGCCTGACCAGTCATGAAACTGGTTTTCAAAGCTTCTCCAATGCGCACCGTGCCCTCCTGTACTCTGCTAACCGCCCTGGTGGTTGGCTGCGCGTAATCAGCGGCCAGGTGATTTGCCTCAACCTCCCACCCCGCCATAAACGTCTCCCCCTTACTTTCACAGATATTGTGGAGCGTACAGCAAGCAGTATTAACAATGGGAATATTGGTTTTGCTGAGGTCTATCTGAGTCAGTAAACTGCGCCAGCGCACTTTTAAACATCCAAAGGCACATTCTACCACCATTCTGCATTTATTCAGCCTATAGTTGAACAGCTCCTGCCTGTGTACAGCTTCCTGAGCCATGGCATTAAAGGGTAGGCTGGGTCCCCAAGGATAACTATAGGCATTTCAACTTCCCCAATGGTTATTTTCTGGTCTGGGAAAAAAGTCCCTTGCTGCAGCTTTTGAAACAGACCAGAGTTCCTGAAGATTCATGTACCTTTCCTGGCCATCCCACGTTGATGTTGGTGAAACATCCCTTGTGATCCACCAGTGCTTGCAGCACCATTGAAAAGTACCCCTTTCGGTTTATGTACTCGCTACCTTGGTGCTCTGGTGCCAAGATAGGTATATGGGTTCCATCTATCGCCCCACCACAGTTAGGGAATCCCATTTCAGCAAAGCCATCCACTATGACCTGCACATTTCCCAGAGTCACTATCCTTGATGGCAGCAGCTTTGATTGTGTTGGCTACTTGGATCACAGCAGCCCCCACAGTAAATTTGCCCACTCCAAATTGATTCCCGACTGACCGGTAGCTGTCTGGCGTTGCAAGCTTCCACAGGGCTATCGCCACTCGCTTGTGAACTGTGATGGCTGCTCTGATCTTGGTATTCTTGCACTTCAGGGCAGGGGAAAGCAAGTCATAAAGTTCCATGAAAGTGCCCTTATGCATGTGAAAGTTTTGCAGCCACTGGGAATCATCCCAGACATGCAACACTATGCGGTCCCACCAGTCTGTGCTTGTTTCCTGGGCCCAGAATTGGTGTTCCACGGCTTGAACCTGCCCCATTAACACCATGATGGCCACATTGCTGGGGATCGTACTTTGAGAGAAGTCTGCGTCCATGTCCTCATCACAGCGCTGCCATCACCTCCTCACGTGGTTTTGCTTTTGCAGGTTCTGGTTCTGCATATAGTGCAGGATAATGTGCGTGGTGTTTACAGTGCTCATAATTGCGGTGGTGATCTGAGCAGGCCCCATGCTTGCCGTGCTATGGTGTCTGCACTGAAAAAAGGTGCGAAATGATTGTCTGCCATTGCTCTGATGGAGGGAGGGGCGACTTGACTTACAGGGAATTAAAATCAACAAAGGGGGTGGGTTTACATCAAGGAGAAACACACACAACCGTCACACAGAATGGCCCCCTCAATGATTGAACTCAAAACCCTAGGCTTAGCAGGCCAATACTCAAACCACTGAGCTATCCTTCCCCCCACTATTCATGGAGGGAGGGAGGGGGGAGCAAATTAATACAAAACAAATCTGGTCTCTTTCTTGTTTTGATCCACTCCATCTCTCTCATACATCTTAGGCTGGCAGCAGACTGTGCAGTACGACTACTAGCCATTGTTGTCTCCTGGCTGCTCACCAGAAGACAGTGCAGTACGACTGCAGGCAGGACTGAATCTCCATGAGACAAAGCTTAAAAAGAGAATGACCTGGAGTCACTCCCATTTATGTCCAAGCGCCCCTGACCAACCTCACCGAGGTTGGCTACAAAAGCACCCAGGAGATGACGATGGCGGCTACCAGTCTTAATTCACCGTCTGCTGCCAAAAGGCAATGAGTTGTTGCTGTGTAGCAATGCAGTGCCATGTCTGCCAGCACCCACGAGGCATATGGTGATGGTGAGCTGAGCGGGCTCCATGCTTGCCATGGTATGGCATCTGCATGAGTAACCCAGGAAATAAGGCTCGAAACAATTTTTTGCCATTGCTTTCACGGAGCGATGGGGAACAGAGGGCCTGACAACATGTACCCAGAACCACCTGCAACAATGTTTTTGCCCCATCAGGCATTGGGATCTCAACCTAGAATTTCAATGGGCGGTGGAGACTGAGGGATAGCTACCCACAGTGCAATGCTCTGGAAGTCGACGCTAGCCTTGGTACTATGGATGCACTCCGCCAAGTTAGTTGTCTTAATGGTGTTAAGTGGGGGGACACACACTCGACTGTACTAAATCAATTTCTAAAAAAATCAACTTCTATAAATTTGACCTAATTTTGTAGCGTAGACACATTAGTGTTTAAAGACCGTTTCAACAAGTATTACAGAATCCGTAAGGGACTGCAGCTACTGCTGCCTATATTTACCTTACTCTGACTTACTGATCAGTTAATGTTAATGCTTAGTCCACAGATCGGTTCTCAAGTACAACTTGTGCTTGGCACAGAAATGAAAGGGGGGAGGGGAGTAGCCATCTTCATGCTTTCTCTATTATGGGATCAGCATGGCCTCTAGCTGCGGTTAGAGCAGATTCATGGCTGCTCTACTTTACCCTCTGCTTCCTGTGGCCCTGAGTTCTACACTGGGAGCTACTATAGGATTGCTTCAATAGCTGTGTGGCGGGGGTACTCCCTTACATGGAGTGCACTCCCCAAGGGCCATTTTCACCACCTTTAAGCCACCAGATACCTTTCTCAGATTCTTTTGTGCCAGTTACTATGTCTATAGCTAGAAGTATTACTTTCAAAGCTCTTTGGAACAGGGCTTCAGCCAGGCCGCAGGATTCTACAGTGTGTATGGATGGAGAAAAACAAAAAAAACCAACGAGCCAGCAGAAAGAAGGGCACCCTTTTCGGGGAGAAAGATCTCAAATGGAAGACTGAATTTGTACTCGGGGACCTAAAGAAATATTCAGCCCTGTTGGGAGCTAAAGGGGGCAAAAGGTAGGTTTAAGCATCACAGACCTGAGGTTTGTGCATCACTCTAAGGAACCATTTCCAGGATCAGGCTTACTCCTCACCTAGCCTGGAGCAGGGTGTTTTCTAGACTTCCTCAGCCATCACCAAGTAAACACCAACCAAAATAAACTGTACATTGAGAGATCTGAGAGAGCAAAAGTAGCCACAGGCACCACCACAGTTCCCATTTGGTTTGTAAGCAGCTGAATCTGACTAATTACTGATGGGAATTGAGGGAAACTGTTGTGGGCAATGCCAGATTCTGAGCAACATGATTCCAGACAAGCAGGTGGGCAGATTCAGAACTAGAGCGCAGCCCCACTGCCTCCGAAAGATGTTGATCGAAGACAACTGGGCCAGCAAGATCACCACAGCACATTCTGGCAGGTGTTTGGAAAGGAAGTAGTCCTACATGCTGCATCATAAAAGAGAACAACTATTTTTTTTCAAAACCACATCAGGGGATAAGTGTTATAAGGAATTCCCCTACCACCACTGTATTTATACAGCATAGACAGATCCTTAATGTGCACACAAACTTTGTTACAACAGAGCAGGTTTCTAACTGTATTTGAAAATAAAGTCCTGATGTGGACAAGGTGTGGGTGTATACTGAGCATTGTGAAAGGACCCCATTGGCTGATGCTGAAGGTTCTGATTAGGCAGATATTTATTCTGAGCACATTTCAGACCATTCCAAAGGAGGTGGTTCAGAAAAGGAAATATACTTCCATTTCCTGTTTACCCACTGAACATGAAACCCAGAGATTTCCCTCCTTTGCGCTCCATGCCGAGATGTGGTCTCTGCCAATACACCATAAAGTGGTATACAGCTGATGAATACCCAGAAATCACCAGCCAATCAGCAAGCAGCTGACCAGAGAAAACCGGTCCAAGAAACATTTGTTTTTAATACTTACACACAACATAATTTCTATGCTCAAACCCTCATTTCCACGCAAGAGTAGAAATGTAACCAGCAACTAAGAACAAGAACTTGCCACTTTCAGCTGTTAGCAGACAGCCGAGCAAAGCAAAATGCCTGTTTCCAAAATCCAACTTCAGACTATGCATTCAAAAGAGGAGCTCTAAGACGTGTACTTTTTTTTTTTTAAAATAAGCAGGGGAACTTGCATTTTAAGTATAAGTTGCTTTTGTGCAAAGTGAGTGCATTTCTGCTAGATATCCTATGACCTTCTAGAGCAGGGGTCGGCAACCTTTCAGAAGTGGTGTGCCGAGTCTTCATTTATTCACTCTAATGTAAGGTTTTGCGTGCCAGTAATACCTTAACATTTTTAGAAGGTCTCTTTCTATCAGTCTATAATATATAACTAAACTATTGTTGTATGTAAAGTAAATAAGGTTTTTAAAATGTTTAAGAAGCTTCATTTAAAATTAAATTAAAATGCAGAGCCCCCCCGCACCGGTGGCCAGGACCCAGGCAGTGTGAGTGCCACTGAAAATCAGGTTGTGTGCCGCCTTAGGCACACGTGCCATAGGTTGCCTACCCCTGTTCTAGAGGCATCTTGGCTTCCGTCACCCACAACATGTGGGTGTTGGGCCTATTTCTGATCTCACATTGTCATAACTCCTCTGACAGGAGGTAGTCTAGATTTAAATTGGTGCCCAGATCAGAACCAGCCCATTATGAGTAACACCACTCCTAGTTGGGGGGAGGAGTCAATGGGAGAAGGTGCCAGAACAGGCTTTAACCCTAATGCTTCACATAGTCTCGGCCCTTTTAGGAGTCAGCCAACCTCTAGCATCAGTTGGTGCATCTCTGAGGTTGCACTAACTTCACTGCTTCTCAGGGACCCAGCCACAACCCCTGCATGCCACTAGTTGTGCTTCCCTGTACATCTGGGGCTGACACTGAGTTATGTGGCAATTGGGGAGAACACTCAAGGGTACAGGAGGTATTCTCAGGGATCCATTTCTGACCTCCTTTTCAGTCCTCATGCATTTAGAGAAATTTAGATATTCTTTTTCAGGAAAAACACTCAGTTATAACTTGCAGATGGCACAATATGAATCTTTGCTTTATTTCCCCAAATCTTAATACAATGGAGGAAGTGTCACAGTGCAGTAGTACAAAAAAAAGAAACCAATCCAAGAAAAAATAAAAACCTTACTGTGTCTATAGACAGTCAGATGTTTGTATGACAGCCCTCAACAGTTCCTTTAGATGTCAGTCCTGGAGGCATTTTACTTGGTTTGGCTAACTGCACTGCTTCTAACCCTATCTAAGCACATTATGGTAGTACTGGTCAGAGATCACATCCAATAGATTGCAAAACAGACGTATGAGGAGGTTTAAGTGTTTGATTTTCACACAGGGCTGACTTTAATATTAGAGATGGATCTGAAACAAAACTCAGGATCTGGTTCACAGTGGGAACCTGTTCCTCTAACGTACCAAACTTGAACACTGAATCAAAAGACCAAGACAATTAGGAAGGTTTAGATCTACATTTGCAGGCCAAAACCCCTGATTTTGAAGGATTTGTGTTTCAGGATATTTTGGTAAGGCACTTCATAAAGGTATGAAGTTTAGAACCAGGAATTTGGTTCAAGGCTGTCTCTAATGTAACAGGAGAGCGCACATGAAAAGCCCACAGTGTGCCCACATACTTGATGCATCTATACAGAAATTATCTAACAGAATATCTATCCTTTCTCTCCCCTCGCCCCCTTAGGAACCACTGAGAAAAAAAAAATTAAAGCAGTCCAACTTTAAAGATGACAAGTGGGAAAAACATATTAAATGGATTCACCGTTCTTTAACTAAAATGTACCCCAGAAAGTCTTGAGACTACTGGTTTTGAAATGTCTGACCCTGTAAAAGGCTCGTGAGATATTTTTCTTTTGACCTTGCTAGTAGAAGGCTAATATAGATTCCACATCATATTTTATAAATTGCTTCCCAGCACCTGCGCCATTCCTGCTTGGCTCCAGTAAATGAGATCAGATCCTCCTTTTACAAACTTGAATAAGTCAGTTTGTTTTCTAATCGTGCAGAGAATAAAACTCATTTCAACATCTTAATTTTCTCAACAGTTTTATTGCCTTTAAGAAAATTTTTGTAAAATATAAATACAAAGGCAGGAGAATTTACTTACAAAGTTAAAACACAGATCTCAAACGTAAACACACAATTCAGAAAATTTTAGTTTATGTACAGTTTCAAGCAACTTCAACATATGTTAGTTTTTCAATATTTTACAAGATACAGAAAAAATAGTTCAAGGTCTTCTTTAAATAAAGAGCATAAAATGTTTAAACATATATAAACAATCCGGTTTGATGTGTGAAAACTAAATTTCACAGTTTTTAAATTAGGATATAAAAGTTCATACAATTAGTTGGTGTATATGGATATGGTTTTAATTTATATTACAAGCTACTGAATTATATTCAATAGCGCTTACCTGGCCATGCAGGTAATTCTGTAAACAAAAATAATATCATGAAGTGCCTTACCAAATTCTATCTCCCAAACAAGCCACATGACTTTGATCACATCACCTATAAAAGTATGTTCTGTGTAATCAGTGCTTTGTATGAAACAAAGTCAATGTGTGGATGTGTTATATTTTTTAAATGTGTTCCAAGTAAAAACAAAAGTATCCCAAAGCCTGTGTGCATTTAAAGAAACATTATATAACAATTTTGTAAAAACTGATTAAAGTTCTTAAAAAAAAAATGTTCCAAAGTCCATCAAACTGGAATTCAAATCTCTTATATAAAGGAAAGATATTTTAATATTTAATAGTGTCCTTTCTTTACAGAAACAATTGCATTTTTAACACATATACATAAAGAATTAACTTTATATGGTACTATACATTAAATGGCCTGGTGGCTCACCAATGGATATCAGAGAGATTATCATCATCCGGATGCAACCACTCAAGTGAAGATCCAAGTAAAGTCTGAAGTTCACTTGTAAACTCTACTAAGTCCAAGAGTTCCTTGCTTTCTGGATTAAAAGCTTCAAGGTCCTTAGCACAAGAGAACAACTGACTCAAAGACGTCTGTTTGTAAAATTCTGCCTCAGCGATCGTGACAACTTCTACATTAGGGAAATTGCAACGGAATATGCGGGATGACATTTTCAGCCTCTTTACTATGTCCGACAGCAATACCCAGTTTCGTGGTCTGCAGAACAAAAGAAAGGGGGGGGGGGGGTCTTAAATAATTGACATGAAGTTATAATCATCCTGGTTATGTAAGCAGTAGCTTACATTGTGTGTCAAATCCTGCTCACCATACTCCTGCAAACACTTTCACTGGCATCAATGAGAGTAGCTGTGGGATTAGAATTTAGCAGTGTCCAGATGCATGTAGATAGACATACGCATATTAATGTCATCCATGGCTTTTGGATGACAGGCTGGTTGTATGATATACCAACATAGGCCCTGACCCTGTAAATTGAGGTACATAATTTTACATAGGTGAATAGTCACACTGAGCACTACTCACATGTGTAAATGTTTACACGATGAAGCCTTGCTTTTTATTTAGCAGTCAAGAATTAGCTTACAGTTAAACAATCAGTATCTTGGGCAGCTATGAATTATAAAGACAATTAATGAGAAAAAACACTGGATTTTTCAGATTAATATTAAATACTAAATATTAAATTCAATTTTCATGTGTGTCAAATTTTGATTAATGGGCATTTAACCACAGTCAAAAAAGCTAATCCAACATGGTTTATAAACTCTTCAGAGATAATAGGTTAAGAAACACTGTAGTTTTAAGTTATGCAACTGCTGCAACTATGAACAGTTGTTTACTGAGCTAATTCACACTTAGGAGAGACTACACAACTGAAACAATCACAAGCAGATACCTGGGCTAACAGTGTTCCAATATCAGTATACAACCAACATGCTATAAGCCATTTCTCAATGTGTTTGATTCAATGCATTATTCATGGGTCAAATCCAGCTTTGCATCTGAGCGTTAAAACTGTAGTAACGCTGCCATGTCACTCATAAAGTGTCTATTAAGTGATAAAGAGATGCAAATTCACAAGGAAAAATTTCAAGATAAAATGTTAAATTACTTAATATTAATCTGTCAGAAGCAAATGTGTTATTTTGGGACCGTCAAGATCCTTTTTTGGGTGGTGGGAGGACGTTTGAAATGTCTTGGGTTAAAACAGTAATTCACTCTTTTCTGGGATGTAAAACCAGCTGTCTATGCTAACAGCATTTTGTAAAGAACTTTATACTGTGGCAAATACAGTTAGCACACACAGAATATTTAGACTGCAATATCTTTGCGTACCCTTACACTTTTGGAACTCCACCCTAGAGCTGACATATGACTTTCTTCCCTACCACCTCGCACAGTAGCACACTGTGTATGAATAATTGTACAGAAATACAACATACAGTTTAAATTGTGCTATTCTAAAAGCAGCATTCAGGCACTGACTCCTGCTACCCCAAACAGATTATTTCATAAAGTTACATCAGTTCTTACCCCTGAGAAAGAGACACTTGGATGTTGTAACATGGCAAGAGAGGCCCATCTGAAAATTCAAATTCAAAGACATCGCTAAAGCCATCTTCATCCTCATCACTTGGGCCAGGGGGATTTGCCAGGATGTCAAATCCAGATTCATCTTTTGGATCTAGTTGGAGGGGTGGGAGGGTGGAGGAAAAAAGAAAAAGAAAAAAAGGCAGGTCCAATCAGCATTAGGAACATATTGCAAGTCTTTCTTTATCATCCTGTAACTGATGCAGTAAATAAAACTAGACACTTCCCTTCAAAACTTCCTCTGGCATATAGCAAAAGAAACCCCCCACATGATAGATAATGTTTTGAAACGCCTTCACATACAAAAAATAAAAGGATAACATTTGCTCACCGCACACAGAGCTGCCATAGAAATCCCAGTACAAACCAGGGTCATCAACACTTCGACCTTGCAGGTCAGTTAAATACTCTAGAGAGGGGAAACAACAACAAAAACAAACTAATCAGAATGGAAAGCTGTATGATACACTGCCTGCTAAGCTTGCCAGAGTCCCAATATGCATATTTCATATTTCCTATCTAAAATCCAAAACATATTCTTGATGCACATACTATGAAGAATACCATTCTTGTGAATATTCCTGGAATACATTTTTCTCATCTCCCCCTAGCCCCGGTGGGTCCCTTCCACCCACTCAAAAACATCAACAAAACCCAATTCTTTGCAGCGACAGATTTTGACCCATGGATTCCTGAGCTTTAAGCCGCAGCATCTTAATTTTCTGAGAGATGCAATCCTGACCCTTGAAAAAGTTCAAACTTTTCATCTGCCACAATTCTCGAAGATAAAGGAATGTGGGAGGTAAATAGCAGACATGAGGAGAAGGGAAAAGGTTTTCACACTAAGGGCTGGTCTTCACTAGGGATCCAGGCTGCTGTGATTGATGCAGTGGGGACTCGAGTTAGCAAGCCTAGTGAAGACCCACTAAATCGATGGCAGAGCACTCTCTGGACGACTCCAGTACTTCAGCTCCCCAAGTAAGGTAAGTCGATGGGAGAGCATCTCCCATTGCCACAGTGCAGTGAAAACACCGGAGTAAGATGACCTCGGCTACGTCAATTCCAGCTACGTTATTCACATCGCTGGAGTAGCGTAATTTAGATCAACTTACCCTGGTAGCGAAGACAAGCCCTAAGGTTCCATCACCCAGAGGCAATATTTAGTTTGTTTATAGCCTTAATTTTGGGGCATTTACCAGAAGAAGATTGAAGTACATAAGGATTAATTTGGGAACGTCAACCCATTGGACTCCAATACAGTCCTAAAGCAACTAACCATTCCACAAACAGTACCATTTTGTATTTATACACAAGTACTTAAACTCCTTCATTACAAACAATAAAAGGATAGGATATTTTTCAGTTGTGAGCCAATGAAGTGACAAAACGATTTTCAATTGTGTTTACATTAAACAGGGAAAGTGAACTTATTAAAATAATTCCACACTCACTCACCGCATTTACATGTTCAACTCCTTCATATCATAGCTTTTTAAAAAATAAAATGGTAGGCTGAACTTTTATAAAGGTAAAAACTAAGAGGGGGAATTAAAAAAATTCTCTAAAACTTGACACTAAAAGGAAAAAATCTGTATCACCTCAATAGCTGTAACTATTATACTTAACATACTGCTATTACATTTGGTAATTTTATTTTCGTTTACAAGCAAAATGTTATGCACTAATAGAAACTACACTGATCAATGTCCAATTAGCTGGTCTCCAAACAATAAAATCTGATGGCAGCATATCATACATCCCACATAGCTTATAAGGAGACAGTATCCATAGACATGCTTCTAATTTCTACTACTCTGTGTTTTCTTGGCTGGCAAAATATAAAGTCACTTAAGTGTGTTCTAGTAATTGTTATTTACATTGAACAATAAAACTTTGGCTGTTTGGCGCCTAGGAGGCAGAGACAGGAAATGTCACATTACATTCACAATAGCAGACAGAGTATAGAGTTACTCACCTGTTAGAAATGTTTCCATCAGTTCACTGTGTGTCATTTTCACAATAGTTCTACCTGAGTAGGTAGCAAGTGTTGGATCAGCGCCATAAGAAAGTAACAAGCGGACAATTTCTAAGTGATCGTTTTCTACTGCATCATGGATAGGCCTAGAAAAAAAAAAGTCTTACTGTTAAAATTTTAGAAACAGTGTGCCAAGTTTACACCCCCCCGTTACCCCAGCGTAACTAAGGAGTGACTCCACTGACTTCAGTTTGGGGTTATATATATATAGTATACACACACTTAATATATACACAAGACAAATTTAAAAAAACAACAACATAGAACTATCAAGAGATCTACCAATCACTGCCTTGTACAGTTTGCTTGTGCATCATTGTTTCATCTTTCCCCACACTTCGTCTTTTCAGAGCGAAAGCAATTTTGAAAAGGCACTTTTGCTATATGCCTGTACATTGCCTAGCACCTCTCAGTTGCTACTGTAATAATTACATTGATATAATGGAGTGCAGAAATCGAACAAATTTGTATCACCACAATATATTTCACTATAGGCAAAGCACAATAACATTCCAAATTTCAGCCAACTTAACTTAATTGGATGGGCCGGGGAGGACACACTTACATATCTACCCAGAGGATAACTGAAAGTCAAAGTTACCCAAAGGTTCTAACTTGTGTACATAGGAGCCATCTGTGAAAACTTGCCATGAATTAATATGGCATAGTATATTTATTTAAGTGGTAGTTTATATATCACACCATGATTAATAAATTCTACTTGCAGAATACTATTAATCTAAAAATAAAAAATGCTGCATTAAGATTAATACATAGTAAAGTTATTAAATAAAGTTAGAAGTTTTACAGCAACAAACATTAAGGGTATGTCTACATTATGGGATTATTCCAATTTTACATAAACCGGTTTTGTAAAACAGATTGTATAAAGTCGAGTGCACGCAGCCACACTAAGCACATTAATTCGGCGGTGTGCGTCCAGGTACCGAGGCTAGCGTCAATTTCCGGAGCATTGCACTGTGGGTAGCTATCCCGTAGCTATCCCATAGTTCCCGCAGTCTCCCCCGCCCATTAGAATTCTGGGTTGAGATCCCAATGCAAAAACAGTGTCACGGGTGATTCTGGGTAAATGTCGTCACTCAATCTTTCCTCCGTGAAAGCAACGGCAGACAATCATTTCGCGCCCTTTTTCCCTGGATTGCTCTGGCAGATGCCATAGCACGGCAACCATGGAGCCCGTTTTGCCTTTTGTCACTGTCACCGTATGTGTACTGGATGCTGCTGACAGACGCGGTACTGCAGTGCTACACAGCAGCATTCATTTGCCTTTGCAAGGTAGCAGAGATGGTTACCATCCCTATTGCACCATCTGCCATGCCACTGTAAATTGGCGATGAGATGACGGTTATCAGTTGTTCTGTACCGTCTGCTGCTGTCATGGGTGCTCCTGGCTGGCCTAGCTGAGGTCGGCCGGGGGCGCATGGACAAAAATGGGAATGACTCCCTGGGTCATTCCCTTCTTTATGTTTTTTCTAAATAGAGAGTCAGTCCTGCCTAGAATATGAGGCAAGTGTACTAGAGAATCAGAGAGCACAGCCGCTCCGTGTCAGAGCCCCAGAGATCCCACAGAAATGATGAGCTGCATGCCATTCTAGGGGGTGCCCCTGCAACAACCCCAACTGTTGTCTCCCTCCTCCCCCAACCCTCCTGGGCTACCGTGGCAGTGTCCCCCAATTTGTGTGATGAAGTAATAAAGAACGCAGGAATAAGAAACACTGATTTTTTTAGTGAGATAAAATGAGGGGGAGGAAGCCTCCAGCTGTTATGATAGTCCAGGCAGTACAGAATCTTTTCTTTAGACATGAAAGGGGGGGGGGGGGGATGATGGAGCTCAGCCCCCAGTTGCTATGATGAAGACGGTTACCAGCCGTTTTGTACCATCTGCCGGGAATGACCGGGAGTCATTCCCATTTTTACCCAGGCGCCCCCGGCCGACCTCACCGAGGCCAGCCAGGAGTACTCACGGGCTGATGATGACGATGGATAGCAGTCATATTGTACCGTCTGCCACCGGGAAGGGGATGCTGGTGTTCAGCGCTGCAGCACCCCGTCTACCAGTAGCATGCAGTAGACATAGGATGACATTGAAAAAAGGTGAGAAACGTTTTTCCCCCTTTTCTTTCGGGGGGGGGGGGGTAAATTGACAACATACACCCTGAAACACCCGGGGAAAATGTTTTTGACCCTTCAGGCATTGGGAGCTCAGCCAAGAATGCAAATGCTTTTCGGAGACTGCGGGGACTGTGGGATAGCTGGAGTCCTCAGTACCCCCTCCCTCCCTCCATGAGCGTCCATTTGATTCTTTGGCTTTCTGTTACGCTTGTCACGCAGCACTGTGCTGGTTCCCTGCTGTGGACTCTGTATCATAGCCTGGAGATTTTTTCAAATGCTTTGGCATTTCGTCTTCTGTAACGGAGCTGTGATAGAACAGATTTGTCTCCCCATACAGCGATCAGATCCAGTATCTCCCGTACGGTCCATGCTGGAGCTCTTTTTGGATTTGGGACTGCATCGCCACCCGTGCTGATCAGAGCTCCACGCTGGGCAAACAGGAAATGAAATTCAAAAGTTCGCGGGGCTTTTCCTGTCTACCTGGCCAGTGCATCCAAGTTCAGATTGCTTTCCAGAGCGGTCACAATGGTGCACTGTGGGATACCGCCCGGAGGCCAATACCGTTGATTTGCGGCCACACTAACCCTAATTCGAAATGGCAATATCGATTTCAGCGCTACTCCTCTTGTCGGGGAGGAGTACAGAAATTGGTTTAAAGAGCCCTTTATATCGATATAAAGGGCCTCGTTGTGTGGATGGGTGCAGGGTTAAATCGGTTTAACGCTGCTAAATTCGGTTTAAATGCGTAGTGTAGACCAGGCCTAAGAATGTGAAAAAACCTAAAAATACCCTTTGAGCCTACAGATGCAGTAATTATTATGCATGCATATACCGTAATTCTAAGTTAAGACCCCTCTTAAATTGTAATTAATTTCTGTCTTTAAAAATATTGAGTACATGTAACTGGAGTTATTTTAAGTCAACATACTACACCATAGCATCTAATGAGAAACATGTCTTAAAATCCCAGCTTTTAGAAGGAAGCAGGTAGAGGAGGCATGTGGATCCAGAAGAGGTGTTTACATTCAACAGACTCTAGAGCAGAGTAAATTCGCTTTCTCCAAAAAGTAAGAGTCCTTTTATAGACTTCCACTTTTAGACTCCCAGGTAGGAGCATTGTTACTACTAAACATGACACAGAAGAGAACTTAAGCTTTCAAACTCAAGTATTTCCAGACAAGAAAAAGTAAGATACTGTTTACAATTAGTATTCCATATAATCATTACTTTCCAAAACCCTCAGAAGATTATAGTAATTAAAAAAAATGTGAAACCAGGAAAAATAGCAAACATTCTTAACTCTGACTCTGCATCCCGACCTGCTGTGCACCCCTCACTAGTAACTGAGTATGAAATTCACCCCCATGCAGAGGGCCAACGAAAGTGCTGAGGGCCATTTACATCCTCAAAATGGGGCCCTGGTGATGCACAGGTCTTGTGCTAACCATCCACACAGGGGTGAAGTCCTTCCTGAATTAATAATCATCTTATGATGCAGTTTCTAAGTAACTTCAGGAGAGGACGTGGCTATATCATAATGGTGTAGCATCAGAAGTGCTGGAAAAGGAAGGTAAAGTGGTGTCTTCCAGCAACTCCATAGTTTTTCTGGTGGATGAAGTTAATTGAGTTGTCCATCTTCGGGCTTGGCTACACTGGAGAGTTGCAGCGCTGGTGGTGGGTTTACAGCGCTGCAACTTAGTCACCGTCCACACTTGCAAGGCACATAGAGCGCTGCATCTCCCTGGCTGCAGCACTGGTTGTATTCCTGCTCTGCCTGGGGTATAAGGATTGCAGCGCTGGTGATGAAGCGCTGCTCCACAAGTGTGGCCACCAAAAGCGCTGTAATTGGCCTCCGAGGTATTCGGAGGTATCCCAGAATGCCTGTTCAGCCACTCTGCTGTTTTGTTGTGAACTCCGGGCTCCCGGAGCTGCTTATCTAAAAAACAAACACAGCTCCTGTTTGCCCCAGCAGAGGCAGGCAGGGGGATTCTTTTGGAATGTTCACGGCTAGTGTTTGCTTGAGGAGAGAAGCAACATGGCGGGCGGGGGGAGGGGGAGTCCGTTTTGGAGCAGTTGCTTATCTGGTCTGAAGGCTATTTGCATTTAGTGAATAAGAGAGGGGTAGGGGAAGGGTTCAAACTTTTAAAATGGTTGAAGGTTGGTGCTGTGTATCTTCCAGTCCTTAGAACTTGCAAGGCAGGAAGCTCACACAGTGTCAGCTCCAAAAATCCACTCTCTCTTCTGTCTCCCCCACGCTCCCCATCACACTCCACCCCACCCCACTCTTTTGAAAAGCACATTGTAGCCACTTGAACGCTGGGATAGCTGCCCATAATGCACCACTCCCAACAGCGCTGCAAATGCGGCCACACTGCAGCGCTGGTAGCTGTCAGTGTGGCCACACTGCAGCGCTTTCCCTAAACAGCTGTACGAAGACAGCTGTAACTCCCAGCGCTGCACATCTGCAAGTGTAGCCAAGCCCTTAGAGTGTAACTACCAAAACTGTTTGCGCTTTTTATTCAATTCTACATTATACAGTGTCTTATACTGCCCTCATCACGGTAGCATCCAAGTACCTTCCAGAAGCACACGATGCAATCTGACTAACATCCGTCACATGTGATTCATTCTCTGTCTCATTCCCCAGATGGAAAATTGTGTTAGTGTGGTGTCTTACTTTTATAAATGTTATGTACACTATTCTGTGTGTTGATATTAGACAAGGAAGTGGAAGATATGCACCTTAGACTTGGTGTAGAAGCTGGTGAGGTTTGAGGTGGTTCTTGGTTCCTATGGAAACTTGTCCCACAATTTTTTTATTTTAATTTTATTTTATTTTATTTTTTTTTACAGGCCACTTAGAAAATTCTGCCTCTACTATACAAACAAATTGTGCCGGAGGAATCGAGTTGTCAACTCTGGTCCTCTTCCCACAGCTTTATGAGATCTTTTAAGATATCCTGGTCCCAAACCAATGAATGCCTTGAAAATGTGGATTAAGACCATTAAGTTGATATGGTATTTTATGTCATATCATAGATTTTTAAAGTCAGATGGGACCATTATGATCACCAACTATGACCTGCATAGCACAGGCCATAGAACATCACCCAGTAATTCCTACTTCAAGCCCGTAGTGTAGTGAGCAGAGAACCAGTTCAATATGCTTCTGGTGGCCCATGCAGCTGAGGCTACTATGGGGAAGAAGAAATTTTGGAGTTTCTTGCTTCTACGCTCCTCTGGCACAACGAAACTCTGTTCAATAAGGGCAAAGCTTGTCTGTGCTGGAGAGAACTTTCTCAAGGGCTGGTCTGAGACAGTGGAGTGAGCTCGCCCAGAAAGCAAGGATCACCACAAATCTCACCACTTTCCACTCCAAGCACAAGGCACATTTCTTTGACCTTGCCTTCTCCAACACAAACACATAGCAACATGCATTAAAAAGAAACAACCAAGTGTAAAACCCTACCAAAACAAGACACTCCACTACCCATGCTTTTCCTGCTGGGGAGGATGAGAGAACAAACAACATGTGACAGATGTATAGCCAAGTGGCTTCATGTACTACTATAAGGCATTCCAATACTCTGGTGACGAGCCTGGTATAAGAACGTATATAGAAGAGAAGCTGAAGTCTGAGTCACTGGCCCAGATGTGATTGTTGAGCTATTGTGTATATCTATATTGATAATAGCAGAAGGGACAACCTCTGAACTATGATGAAAATGCACACAAGGTCTGATACCTGTAGGGGAGTAAAGCGGATACTTGTTGCCTGGGGGGGGGGGGGGAGAATGAACCCTGATAGCAGGTCAGAGTCACGCTGTTTGCAGACATTACGTACAAATTTTCTATTTGTATAAAATTAGTGAAATTTATTGGAGCCTTAAACTTTGAATTCTTTGGCTTTCAGTGGCTTTTATCATTATGATTTTCTAACAATGATTTTATTGAAGTGATATTTATTTACAATCTTAACTACATTTTAAAGAAGTGATTTGTCTGAGATGTCCCTGAAAGCCTGTCTACATAAGGAACATTGTCCAAAAGTTGCACTAGTGTCACTAAATTAATGTAGTGGCCCTGAGAGGGCCTGCACAGGGGAAGCAGTATCACAGATCTGCTGTATCTTCTATGGGAGCATGCCGCTCCTGCTCCATGGGTCACCCAGATTGTGAAGAGGTCTGTCACAGCAGGTCTGACTCAGCAGAGGCGAGATCAGAACACCTGCAGCATTCGTTGTCACTCCTCTGGGGGCAGGCTTGGCTCAGGCCACTAGAGATGGGCTCAGAGGACCAGCCCTGCTCCTCTATCTCCTCCTTAGTTACCGGCCTGTGATGACTGCAGCTTGCTGTGCAAAGCAGCTGTCTAACTTCCCCCACACCAGCAAGTGACCTGCAGGAACGGTTTCCCCTACTTTAGTGTTGCAGGAAGCCTGCACAGGAAGCAGCTGCTCTTCAGCACCTCAGAGCCCTATCTTTTTTACGCACACACACCCCAGTGGCAAATAGAACTGTTTGAGCTTCCTAACCCTCCCTGCTTGCCACCGAGAAGCGCCTCTTTTTTGTCTCCCTCAGCTGTCTGCAGTTGGGTGAGAGAGTGTGCCTGAGTGAGGGAGGTGAGGATGCTGCTTTTTAAAAAAAAGTAGCAGGAGTGACAAGTCAAGGTGGCTTGAGAAAAAAAAATGGGAGAAAAAAGACCATGAAGAAGGGGAGGGCACAACACAGGGAAAGGAAGAGAGAGCGAGAGACACAGGAGGAGGAAGAGAGAGCGAGAGACACAGGAAAAGGAAAGAGAACAACACTCAGAACAAGAGGAAAATATACCCAGAGACAGGGTAGAAAAAGGAAAATTAAGAGGCGGAAAGATGGGCGAATAAAATATGGACAGTTGTAACACTGTCAGCATATGGGGTTAGTAAATGAAGCCCCTACCAAAACAGTGTAAAGGCACAAGCAGGTACTAATATTTATACTGATGAAGGGGAGATATAAGGAGATTTCCTGTTTCTAGTGGAGTTTATTGCCCTCTCTGTAAGCTGCTAAAGGCCTTCTGCCAGGGATGACAACTTTTACCTCTGGTCCATAAAGATACACCAGACTACATGAAATAATAGTTATTTTAAAAAAAGTTCCCTTGGAATCCCCATACAGGGCTTTATTCACTACCTCCTCCAAGTATTTATTTTATGGGAATTTCAAAAAGAATTGCTACCTATACCTACAAGTACAATTAAAGTGGTACAACCTGTGTGTAGACAAGCCCTTACAAAGGCAGGAGGCCCCTCCTTGGGAACAGGGGTGGGCTGCCAAAGCAGTAACATCCTACACAAAGCATGGATTCAAATTCTCTACCATGTATCACCTCTTCTTATCTCTTCTTAAAGGGAAATTTGCAAGCAGGGACTTATAATTCCATCACTGGGTTCTGGCAATATGCAAGCCATTCAAATTTTGTGCTCAGTCTTTATGACACCATCAGAATTCCCTTGCTGCAATGATAGCTCTGTAATTTAGCAGTTTGTTATTTTATTAGGCACTGTAGTGTCTCTGTGCCAGATTTTTATTTAAATACATACGTTTATATAAGGGGCTGCCCTATAGAGCATATGAGAGGTGCAACCTGCTTGGAGGGTGGCTATTCCAGTTGAAGTTCCTCTAGTAAAATTAGCTGTTACAGGAGATCATCTTGTCAAGATTAACACAGGAAAAAGCAGAGGAAGACACCAGTTTTGGCATGGTCCTCTTAGGAAGAGGACTGACTAAATTCCGCTGCTAAAACAACAACAAAAAACTAGCTGTGAAGAGCGAATCTAATGTCCTAAAGAACTGACCACAGAATCTGTGATAAGAGATAGAGCCTGGTAATAGAGATGTATGGTTGCAATGTGCATCAAACTTCAACATCCAAAGCCTAAAACTTTTAGGTTTAAAACAGCCTGCATCTCAGCTGAAGAATATCTGCTCCTCATGAAAAAATGGAAAAGTGCACATAGGTTCTTACAAATAAGAAGGATGAGATAAGGCCAAACATGCCAACAATGGTACTTGCAAATATCAGATGGCTGTCTTACATCCATTGTTGAGCAAATATATTCCTATCTGAGAAAGAAAGTGTTCATCAGAACCCCTTACGCATAGTCTCTCTACTACTATTATTTACAGGGAATACAGTTAAGAGTGTAGTTGAGACATTACTTAAAGATCTCAACGTTTTCTACAATAATCTTTGATTAGCCAATAGTTTAGCAACAAAATAGACATGTATTACACACTACAGCAAAGACAAGTATTCTAGTGAACATTCACATAGCACTGGATTTCTAAAACCACATTTAACATCCAAAATCACTGTATTCAATACAGGCTAGATTCTGCCACCTTTGTTTTCACTGAATGATACTTTAATTCACAAGCAGTATCACTGATTTAAATTACTACTCAGTCGGAGTATGAGTAACATGACTGTGCCCTCTCATGACACCAAAACGCAGTTGCACCATCTAATTTCTTCTGTTACTCAGATTTCTTTAGTTCAGCAATATTTCAAAGGATTTGGACCCTTCAAAAATATATAGATAAGTAATAAACAAGAACACCCAAGTATTACTCAAGAAACTTTCTTCCATTCATGTTCTTTGCCTTATTTTCTATATTAAATATGTATATCTAAAAATGCCAGAGACAAGAAGAGACCACCCAGTGACTTATCAAACCTAAGTTATTTTTAAAAGTGCACATCACTATAGTACCCAGGCACTGAACATGAGGGAAATTATATGCATGACAATTGTCCATAGCAGACTTTACAGTGATTTCATAAAACCCTCAGATTTCAGGAAGACACAAAGAAAATATCATATCATTCAGACTCCAGCAATAACCTCAGCTGTCACATCTTTTCATTGACAGAGGCAACCAACAGACCTGACCAAAGGTAGAAGGCAATAACTAATTCAGATCCTACATTTGGTTAACAGGGATCAATTTGAAAGCCAAGAGAGGCAGACCAGAAAAACAGATAGAGCACGTAGATGTGTCACTGTGGGTTGGCCTTAACGAACTCACTTCAACAATGTGATGGAACTCTGAGAATCATTGGTTGGCAACAACAGCGTTCCCCATCAGAGGGCAATGATGCATAATTTAGTTCAGTAAAAAATAAGGCAGTCAACATTTTGTATTTGACTCTTGTTCCTGGTCTGATAAGTGAAGAACATACTCAGCAGCAGAAGAGATGAAAAACACAAGGTGGCAGAGAACTTTTTTTTTTTTTTTTGCGCACATACAAGCTTACAGGGAAAAATACAGTTAAGGCTCCAAAGGAGAAATGGTATTTATCTTATACTCAGATACAAGCTTGGCTATACGAGCCAAAAAGGAGGAGATGATGATCCTCCTCAAGGAATCCTTCACAGAAGCCTGCTCTCTGTATCCTGCTGAACTCCAAGAAACAACCTAAGCAGATCTGATTTGGAATACACTATCCTACTCAGAAGCCTTTGAAAAAGCTAAGAGAATCTCTGCCACCAGGAAGCAAAGGGAACCACAAGATGATTTCTGAGGGCAACGCCTATGAGTGAGCTGTTAGACAAGATGATGATAAATTGTATTTTAAGACACATTTTTTCCAAAACACGGCAAAGAAATATGATTGGCTCCTGAGTGCATATGTAGTAATATTTCTTCCCTGACATAACTGGAATAATCTCCATTTGTGAATTTGAATTTATACATACTAACAACTGTTTGGAAACTTTCTTAAGATATTTTTCTATACGGATTATCCTGGCAAGTGAGCTAGAAACCATTTAGAATTCTTTTTTATGGCAACCTTACTTATGCGTGACTGATTTAGGGAGTCCCAGAGATGATAGGAAACAGTTTGGTGGAGGGTTTTTTGTTTGCATCTTTAAGATCTCCCCCTTTCTCTCCCCTTTGTATTTTTAAGAGGTGGGTCATGGGAAAGGAATTTTTACTATTCAGCCCTAGATTCAATGTTTCTCCAGAAACATCTTTCCAAACTGATGGGCTGGTAATGACAGACCATCATGGACTTCTAATGGACCATCTCTAGCAGGACTCTTGGAGCTTTGTTTTTCTGAATCCTCCCTCCAACAATTTCAAGTTGATATGCAAAAACTTTAAAAACAAAAGAGACAGATTCACAGTTATGCTAATTTTATATCCTGGCTAGAAGGTGAGATCTGATAAAATATTCAAGTTAACTAACTGCAGTAGCACCTTACCCCCTAGATTTTTAAAAGTAGAAGACTAGATATTGCAGATTATGTATTCCTTATGCCACCCAATCTTAAACCAAACTTTGCACCCTCGATAATCTGTATGTTATTCCCTGATAACCAGAAACTTCTATGCTTAAACTCTGTACTGTTCACTTTTTTTTTATAACATCTTAATAAAATTTTTCAAATCTGATAAAATAACCTGCCCCCAAGAAATCATGCTCCTTAATACATTTAAGAAAAGTTGTCATCAGATCAGTTCCTCCAAAACAGTAGAGGATGAACCATTTATGATTAAATTAGATAAAGAACTTTCTTAGCACAAAGAGATATACATTCAAAGCTTGAGAAATCATGCATGGTAACTTCCTCAACCCCACATTAGAGAAAAAGGCTCAACATCTACTCAAAACAGGAACTAAATGCATACGGGGATTCTGAGGAAGGCAAAATATGGAACCATCAACTCAAAACACCAAAGGAACAGACCTCCTTTAAAAAAGAGTCGTGTTTGCTAAATTAAACGCAATTTGTTTTAAATTAAAAATAAATCAAATTAGAGTATCAACACACACAAATACAGCTAACTCAAGAGGGGCTCTCTTGAGCACAAATTTTAATGGAGGAAAAACACAACTTTAGCAAAAATAAAGGATGTGGAACGTATAAAGAGGATCATAGCCTTCAGGTATTTTTTCCTCTGGCTGTTCAATAAGAAACTTCATAAAGCTCCAGAAAAGCAAGTATACTATTTCCTAGAAAAATATCAGTATATCAAACACTATTAAAATTCACAGGTAGAACAGGCAGTAAATCAAACTCAAGCCACAATACAAAAATGTGTTTCCCACAGTGCAAAAGAAAGTGATATGAGAGTGAAGATTCTCTCGTCAGTTTTGGACAACAGAAAAAAAAAATGAACTGGCAGTCAGAGGCTATATGTGCTACAGAAACATGGCAACTATTTCAGAGGAGTTCTAAATTTTCCTGTGTATAAACTTCAGCTAACTCCAGAACTTACAAGACCAAAGAGTGAGAGATCTAGAAAGGACACCAACTTTTGGAGAAATTAATTTCCTTTAATCATTCTTTCAAAACAGCTAATACCATGTATGTGACATTAATCCCACCATGTGTTATTTCGTTCATGTGCCACAAAGCACTAGTTATTTTATCTTAGTAACTATAACATTGCTAACCTGGTTCCATCCTGAGCGCTGCAGTTAACATCAGCCCCATACTCTAGGAGATGTCGCACAATGCTCAGCCAGCCTCTGGCGCAGGCCTCATGGAGGGCACAATAACCTGCATTGTCACGATGATTTACATCACAGACCTTGTTTTCCAAACAATACAAAACCACTTCCTGAAAATAGAGAAGGGGGGAGAGAATAGATAGGTCATGTTATTTGTTGCTGTGGAGATGTGCATACCTTTAACATGTTTGTGTTATCTCTCTTTGAATGGGCTGTCTCAGGTTGGAAAGAAAAGTAAGTGTGTGTGTGGTGGGGGGGAGGGTGCAGAGGGGAAAGAATCATGTGGCTCTCATCCCATAGAAGTATCATTTTGAAAGTCAAAGACTGCTATTTTTTCACAATCAAGGCAGCATTGTATTGCGCAGCACTAAGATCTCTATGCACACTAGTGGGATTTTCTGCATTAAATAATGGTAGAAAACACAGAGAAAGGATGTACCCATTTCACACTAAACTTTGGCCTGTTTCCTCAGAATTTGCTTGGTGTAAACTGTTAGAAAGGCTATTAATCTTACCCCCCATGTATTAAAATATTAATACGAAAATGTTCCAAGCACAGCAGTAATGCATTCAATGTTAGCTTGATAAAAAAAAAGTTTTTAAAGACATGAAGGACAATGGTTTCTGTTAGAAAACTAATCATAAGAAAATCCTAGCCCCAATGAAGTCAATGGAGCCAGAATTTCACTCACAGTGATTTTCTTCATTCAGAACTAGAGCCAGATGCTCGTTTCCAATAAATAACCAATCATTGTGGGAAGCCATGTGGATTTAACACAATTCATCTTGCAGTCAAATGTACCATGGTTGAAGGCCTAGGCCATCCTCAGCTCTGTGCTCTCATGCAACCTTGAAACAATGACTGCTCCATCACTCAACCAAAAATTTGGGATTGGGGCAAGTTTCATTTATTTTTGTGGGATGCACAAACAAATGATGCAATACGTAAAATAGCTCACGTGCTCTAAGATTAGCTGCAATCCATTAATTTTGTATTCTCTACTTTTAAAGGTCAAGCAGTGAAGTATCTGCATGTTTATTTGCAAGCAATGTGGGGTTGTTTCCTTTCTCAGACAGAAAGAAATAAAATGCTGGGTGCAATGCATATATTCTTTCAGTTTCAAAATCTACCGGAAAGCCTACAATAATCTGTGCTCTTGGTATACCTGACCTGAGAATTGGTATCTAGGATACAGCATGAAGCTGTTCTTTTAGCAGGCCCTCACTAACCAGACTAAAGTGGATAGCAGCAAGCTAATGAGCTGTCTATCCCAGCCCAGGAAAGAAACCCAGTCACATGACATTGGGATCAAGTGCATCAGCCACTTACTGCTGGTGCACCGATCAATTTACCTCGATTCCAGCAGTCTGGTGTCTCACCAACCAAAAGCTTTATTGTTCCTATTAATAATTCTGAAGGCCAAAATCAAAGAACTATGGTTTTACCTGAATTCCCCCATGTCTACCTGAAAGGGTCTGTATAATTAATTCTGGCACATGAATTTGCTTTAAAACATAAAAAATGTTGATTGAAAATTTTCAGACTAACGGATTTTTACTTTGGTAGTAATTTTTCACTGTAACAGGTAAAGATTCAATAATGTTGGTTTCAAATATAATACTGCTCAACTGTATATAGTTAAACACAATGGGCCAAATTATGCACTCAGATTTGCATGTGCTTATTTGAAAGTGGAATATGACACAATCCTCTTTAAAAGATGGGTAGCATGTAGCCCACTTACTGGACTAAGTATAAAGCCCTTATTGGTTGCAAGCTAGCTGCCTTTTTGCTAACAGCACTTCCTATAATATTGAGCTGTAGTTTTAAAATGAAGTTACTCTTTAAAACAATTTTTAAGCCTCCAAATTTAGTTTTTATTAATTTTATTTTTATTTTTGTAAAAAGGAAAGGAGACTTTCTAGGACAAAACATTTACTGGACCAAAAGCTAATTTTGTTGGACAAGTTCATTTTAAGAGGCAACAAGAAGAAGGTTATTAACCACAAAATGTAAGCATGAAGACCATAAAACTACATTGTTAATTAATTATATGCCTCATTAACATTTTTTTAACATGATTTACTCAATTCGTAGAAAATTTAACCATCACTGCTGAAATGTATGAACATGTGGCAGCACAAACATTTTGGATTCATAAGCCTCCCCCCTCTTTAACCTTAGAGAAAGGTTGCGAGCTCGCATGGGTCAATTTAGATATATTCACATGGCCCATTTAAAGCAGTGATCGGAACATCACATGCTTAATAAATCCAAAGAACCAGCTAGCTTGCCACCAGCAAAAGCTACACCATAGCTGTTTTCACTGCCTGCAGTTTCTTTAGCTAACTAGTAAACAGTAATGGTAAGGAAACCACCACACATTTAAAAAGCTTTAGGTTTTAATTCCATCCTAATTATAAAGTGTAAGTAAGATGCACACCACAACTTTAACATATTTAAAATAATGAGGGCAGATCTCTCTCCTCCACCTCCCCCCTCTTAAATGGAAATCTCTCCCTTTCCACATGAAAATGCAGGTCAGCTTTCTCTGTGCACCATGCTTTCTCACCCTGGACACACGGACTATATGGATTATCCTCCATACAATCCAGTGTGGAAACCATGGGATAAGATAATACAGCTGAAGTCTGTATTTCCTTTTCTGCTGAGCCACTCTGCACCATGGAGGTAGCCTCCTCCTGACCTAACGGAAGGAAACCCAGGGGAAGCAGCCAGTGCAGCTCCAATGCAGCCTCGTGGAAAGGGGACTTGGGGAGAGCAACATGTGGCTGGGAGGTGGCACAGAAGCACAAGGCTCTGGGAAGATGACCCTATCCTCAGGGCATCACGGGGATCCATGGATTGTGCAGGCCAAACCTCTTGCATGATCCATGAGACAAACCCCACCCTCTGTCTCCACTGAAACAATGGGTAGAGTCCCTGAGGGGAATTTCAGTCCTCTTCTCCCAGGCTCCTCCTGCATTTATTGCCCTCCCCTCATCAGCTACCAGGTGTCTCCCTAATGCCACTGCCTTTCCTGGCATGATGTAATCCTGATTTGGCTTAGGGCAAAGACTGTTGAAAACTTTCAGGTACAAACACTAATTAAAAGCACCAAGCAGAATGAAAAGTAGCAGCTGAGCTCAAATCAAATTCAGTATGCAAGCCTTTAGTGTGCGGTTTTATGCTCCCTGTAGGTTGGGGGGGGGGGGGGGGGTGAGAAGTGTGTGTTTAAAATTGTACTTAAGTCATTTAAATAAATATTTAAATAATGGACCCGTACAGAATGTATTTGTAATACTAATATCCTAGTTAACTGAGGGCCTGATCCAAACCGCCTTGAAGTCAATGGAAAGACTCCCATCAACATGCTTTGGATCAGGCCCTAAAGACATACAGGGCCAAAGTCTACTCCATCTTACTTGTTTACGTAGCCCTATTGGCTGCAGCCAGGCTACACATCTGCATAGATGCATGCCAGATTTATCACTAGATACTTTACCCCCGTTTCAGCTTTTACGCCCACTCACAAACACAAACAAATGCTCCAATCTAGGGAAAGTGACACTGTCAAAGTCATCTACACTGTACTACACAAGAATTAGAATTGAAAATGTTCAAACATGGTCAAGGAGGTAAAGTAAGGCTTCATTTAAAGACAAGTCAATGGACATCCTGGGTAGGGGGCCTGCAGAGATTCTATAGCTTCCAGTGCTCCTCTGCCCTATTGCAGAAAGAGACCCCTTTACTACCAAACATAAACCACTAAACTTTCTGAAATTCCAGGCATGTTCTTTATACTAGCCACCTACAACGGGGTCTGATGGCAGGATTACAAATCATCATTCAGAATGGCAAGGTTTTGGGAGAGAGGGGAGAGAAAAGCACATTTTTACCTGGTAAGAAAGCATAGAGGGAGAGAATAGTTTTATCAAAGACTTGTAAGCTGTGTCAAATACATTGCCTTCATTTAAAACATTACATCAGTGTTGTACCCTCTTCAGGATTATTTGGATTTGTCTACACTGCAGTAAAAAACCTATAGCATGGCCGCGGCTGGCCTGGGTCAGGTGAATAGGGCTTGCGACACTCAGGCTGTGGGGCTATAAAATTGGACTTTTGGGTTTGGGCTGAAGCCTGGACTCAGAGACCCTAACGAAGGGAAGAAGGTCTCAGTGCCTGGGCTCCAGCCTGAGTCCAAACGTCTGCACTGCTATTTTTAGCCCTGCAACCCAAGCCCAGGTCAGCTGACCCAGGCTCTGAGATCCAGTGCCATGGGTTTATCATCGCAGTGTAGACATACCATTATAACTCCAAGGAATCCTCCCCACTTTCAATGTCATGTTCGTGTGCAGAACTGGCAAGGGAATGAGTAACAACTACTGAGAGCCTCTATCTACAAGGACACTGAATAGGGAGTTCCAGTAATTTCTCTGGATGAAGCTAAACTCCCATTTTCCAATGAGTCTATCCTACTGTTTCACTAGATACAAAGAGCAAATTACAGTTAGATGCAACATAAGCATAATGGGGCTCTTCTTAGACCTATGCTATGCATCATTCAACTACATGTCTACTGAAGGCTCCCTGCATGCACATATAATTTATTTCAGCAAATGCAGCCCCAGAGCAAGGACTACAATAGGAGGACCTGGTCCTAGGTGGAGAGGAAGCTGAAAAGGGCCTCATTGTCTTGCTTTGCACAGAGCTCTGCAAATCACAGAGCTAGTCCTGCCTAGAGAGACAGATGAAGTGTCTTTTAAATTTATATTTGGAGTTATTTGCTGGTGACTCACAGAATGCTACACTGAGCTCTCTCAGTATACTTGGATATATGCTCTCTAGATCAGGGGTGGGTAAACTACAGCCCACAGGCCGGATCCGGCCCGCCAGCTGTTTTAATCTGGCCCTCGAGCTCCAGCTGGGGAGCGGGGCCTGGGGCTTGCCCCCCTCCGGCGCTCCACATGGCTTCCAGAAGCAGCAGCATGTCCCCTCTCCGGCTGCTACACATAGCAGGAGCTAGGGGGCTCTGCTCCGCTCCGCTCCCCACACTACCCCCACCCCCGCAGCTCCCATTGGCCAGGAACTGGTTCTACCTAGATTTATGCATGTGCTTAACCTTATGCACTGTGTGTAGTCCCATTGGCATCAATGAGACTACTCGGAGTGCACATGAGCATCACACAGCAGTCTGACATGGGAACTGTGGGTCAGATACTTAGCTACTGTGAAGGAGCAAGAGGGAGAAAGACTCTGGAGCATTAAAAACATTTAAATTTCAGGTCCCATGGAAACAGAAATAATGTAAATTATAAAGATTCCCACAGCAACTGCATAGTAATATAACTCCTAGCTAAAGTAAGAAAACCCAGAACTAGAATGTGTGTTTGTCTAGGCCAGGGGTTCTCAAACTGGGGGTTGCGACCCCTCAGGGGGTCATGAGGTTATTACATGGGGGGTTGTGAGCTATCAGCCCCCCACCCCCCCAGGCCTCGCTTTGCATCCAGCATTTATAATGGCGTTAAATATATTTAAAAGTTTTTTTGATTTATGGCGGCGGGGGGGGTCGCACTCAGAGGCTTGCTATATGAAAGAGGTCACCAGTACAAAAGTTTGAGAATCACTGGTCTAGGCTAAACAAAAGATTTTCCAGACTAAATTCAGCCTTCCAAAGTTGGAACAGGCTTCTGCCTAAACTAGGGTTCCAAATAAGACAAAATCTTTATGGGCTGGAGCAAATCTTTCAAGCTGGACAGGCCTCTGCTGAAACCTGACTTCCAGGCTGACTCAATCTTCAAAACTGGAGCAGGCCTCTGTCTAACCCCAGCTCCCGGGCCAAACTGTCTCTTTCAAAGTTAGGGCAAGTTTTATAGCTCCTTATCCCTGCTCTGACTAATACCATCAAAATCAGTAATCACACTCATGATGAACCACTTTTGTCACAGCAATACTTCGTAGGATTGGGACCCTAATATGATATTACAAAATATCCCCTCCCCCAATAAATAAAACCATGTTTGTGAGACAGCAGAGCTGGTGGATTCAGCAACTACTGATTTTTGTAGAAGCCAGGTCTGTTTGTTTAGAGCAGTATTGATGCTGAGAAGGGTCAAACTCTAAAAACATTTAGAACACTTTCTGCAATATATCCAAACACGCAAGTGGACACACCAAACATTACGTTCAGGCTCAAATATCAAAACTGTCCATTTTCTTTTGTAAATTACATGTCCTTAATATAAAAGGAAAGCAAAACCACAGCTCATTAAAGCTCTCCATACACCACACGGAACGTTAATTTGTGATTTTATACAGTGTCAGACAATATAGTGGTGGGATTTCAACCCCTTATAAAACCTTCCTATGTAGGAGTCCAGTTCTCAAGGCACTGCACGCCCTCCACTCCCAACAGCTATAACAGGAGTTCAGGGTGCACAGCACCACAGATTTAGGCCGGTATTGAACACTATAACCAAGAGAGTTATCAAGTTTTTTGCCCCTCACCACTGTAAACATTCAAATTAAATGACGCTTTAATTAAAATAATAAAAAAAAATAACCCCCCGAAGATGAGAAATGCATAAACTACAAATCTGTTTGTAGCTACCTCATCAGTGCACCAGGATTACATAAACTAGAATTACAAAGTGACTTTAATCTTGTGTACAAATAAGATTTAAAAAAAAAAAGGGGGCAAACAGCTCCCGCATCTCAATTCAGAATATTTAAAGGGATTCTTGCCTCATATCCCAGACGAGCTGCCCTTTGCAGAAGAGTTTCGCCAGCATTCTTATTGACAATAAGTCTTCGTGCTTCAGGCGGCATGGGACGACTTGGGGTGGTCTCCTGAGGGGTGCTTGCAATCTGCAACTGCGAGGGCTGAGAGACAGGTAATAATGAGGAAGTTTGCTGCAGGCAATCATACAGCTTCTGCTCATATGATTTGGCTGGTGAAGAGTCACAGTCTGAAGTAGGCTCTGGTCGCTTTCTGAATCTTCTTGTTACTGTGACCTGTCAAAATCATTATTGGATTTCCCCCTCTTTTTAACAATACACTGATGGGAATATATTTTGCCAGTTAAGAATTACATTTCTGTTCTCATTACAAAAATCTACTACTGTTACTAAGTTTACAACTCCTCAGTCTTTATGTCCGCACTAGGTTTTATCTCAGATAGACTAAGAGAACAAATTCAGAATATGCAAATAGTAAAAAGGAGGAGGAGTTTGAATAAAATAACAGTCCACCTTCGCTAGAACGTCCTTCATAATAATGACCCTTTGGCTATAAACAACCCCGATGCCTAGATCCCACCTTGACCCCCACCGCTGTGGCGAGGGCTGACAGCATAGCTGGAGGAGCTGTCAGCCCCGAGGCTGAAGGACCTGTCAGCCGCCCTCCTGCCCCTGAGGCAGGACTCTTTCGCTATAACAAACCCCTAGCTCTAATGAACAAATGGTTTGGATCCCAATGGGTTTGTTACAGCGAGGGTGTCCTGTATTGCTACATAGCACAATAATGTGTCAGCTTGAGTAGGCTGGCTCTGCTGTACACTCTGTGAGGTTAGTGGATGATTAAATCTAAATAAAGATACCTTATCTTCAGCATTTTCAATATCTGTGGTGTCCTCCCCTGTCAGGGATGACCTCCTTCTCCTCTCCTGTAGTGCCAAGTGTTTTGTTTTACACTGACGTTTCCCTGATGGCTTCTCACACTCAGAATATCTCTGCAGCAGGGATGTAGCTTGGAAATCCTCCTCTTCATCTGTGCACAGCACATCTGTATTCCGGCTCTCTTTAATTTTCTGCTGTTTGGCAGCCAACCTCGAGGCTGGAGTATAGCTTGGCTGAGTCTGCCTTTTGCTGTTTGCATTGGTGGATGAAAGGCTCTTCGCGGGCGGAGAGACCATGAATAGAGGCAATCCTAAATGGGAGGAAAGGCATTACATGTTGCATGGTGTGTTGAGAGGAAAACACATTGTTAACACTTAACACTAACTCCTTTCCTGTTTAAGAGATTCACCAATTACATTTTCAAGTCATTAATATTTTAAATGTTCTACATTCAAAATGTAAATATGTGAACTCACAAGATGTTAAGTTTAAAGTAGTTGTAATTGTCTGATAAAACTACTATAGGAAATTCTCTATTACTATTGTGCCTAGGTCCTGCAGAGGCCTATCAGTGCACTGATATGCAACCTACACACTGGAACCTCTAGCCTCAATGGGCAAAACAAGGAGCAGAAAGTCTCAACTGTGAATTTCCTGGTTTGGTGGGTGTAAATGACAAAATTAGTTTCCTTACCTGTAATTGTCTTATCTGAATGGGAACTCACCTTCTTCTTCAGGCTGGGAACTCCTGTTTTTTTCTTGCCTTTTCTAAGTTTAAGTGGCAGGCAAGAGGTATATGGGAAGGGAAAGATATTTTGTGTTCTAGTTAAAGAACATAAGAACTTGGTCAGACCAGTAGTCCATCTAGCCCAGTATCCTGCCTTCTGACAGTGGTCAATACCAGATGCGTCAAAGGGAATGAACAGAACAATTATCAAGCGATCCAGCCCATCATCTAGTCCAAGCATCTAGCAGTCAGAGAGGATGGTTGGAGGCGAGCACTGAGGGAAGACTGAAAGGACTCTATCCTCAAAGACAACAAAGGATGGAGAAAGCACCAGGTCAATTTCTTAATGCTTTCCAAATAATTCTGAAATAGGCTTGCTGTGACTTTCTGCCTACAAAGTAGATGGATTCCTAGTGGAGTGAGCAACTATATCTTCAAGACTACTTTGGTTAGATGCCTTGGAAAACTGGAGGATGAATTAAATAAACTATCTAGATACAAAACATTTTGATGCTTTATACCCCTTCTACATTTCCCAGAGCATTGGGCTTCCTCCAGGGTTTAGTTCTACAGAAGTAGAATTTCACAGCCCTGACCACATGTAAAGTGTGTAGGATACAAGGGGGTCTAGGATAAAGTGAGGACAAAGAACATGATAATTTTAAATAGAAATCTGAATTTCTTTTAAGAAACAGAATTGGGGCTGACTTCTGAACCATCTTCTTTGAAAAAAAAAATTAAAGCAAAGCTGTCTGATGAAAGGGGACAAAAAAGTTTCCCATCCTGATGGCTACAAAGAAGGAAAACTTCAGTCAGATTATACTGAACCACTTTCTGAGTCACTGGGGGAAGTGAGAGAGATTGCAGTTCTTCTTCCTAGATCCACAGGTTCTAAGACCAGAAATGATCATTGTGATCATCTAGTCTGACCAACTGTATAGAACCAGGAACAGAACTTCCCCAAATAATCCCTACAGCATCTTTTATAGAAAACACATCAAACCTTGACTTAAAAATTGTCCGTGATGGAGAAGCCACCACAGCCCTTGGAAAATTGTTCCAATGGTTAATTGCTCTCATGGTTAAAAACTTACACCTTATTTCCAGTCTGAATTTGCCTAGCTTCAACTTCCAGCCATAAAACTTTCTCTGCTAGACTGAAGAGCCCATTATTAAATGTTTGTTCCCCAAGCAGGTACTTACAGACTGTAATCAAGTCACTCTATAACCTTCTCTCCATCTTGTCTGATCTTTCTGGCCACTCTGAATTTGAGGGGAAAGAGTGGATAGGAATATCCTCAGACACCCATAGAAGGGAATAACTAGGCATTGACCCTATGTTGGCGCCAATGCTGGGAGCAGATTTTGGTTTTCTTTTTGGTGGACTGAGTTACAAATGGGTCTGCTTGTGGAAGGAACCACCTCTGTGTAATCTGACTGAATGGCCACTGTTTAGCATCCATCTTAGAACTGCTGAGCCAGGCAGACTTGCTGTGGATGTACATGACTGAGGGGCAGATGCTGGCATTCCAGATACAAAAGAATCCTTCTGTTCTCTCTATTCAGGCTTTTGTTTTTTGTCTTGCCTAGTGGCAGTGATAAACCATAGTGGTTCTGTGGTTATCCTGCATATGAGTGGCTGCAATTCCCAGAAGGACTCTTGGGACAAGGTCTATTTCATTCCTCACTGCCTGCAACTCCAGGAGGCTAAAGCTGAGCTGGGATTCCTGGGAAGACCACTTGCTCTCAGCCACATGAGGACCCATCTGCGCTCCCTATCCTGAGAAGCCAGCATTGGTCACCATGCAGATTGCTAATAGCTCTGGCACAGGTCCGCCCCTGAAGAGACAATGGAGTGGACACCATCATTAAAAGGGACTCGTGCCTGGAAGGACTGTCAATAAACAGTCCATATCCTAAGTCTGGAAGCTCCAGTGCCTGATCAGGAAGTGGGAACTGCCCTATAGGCCACCTGGTGCTAACCAGCTGAGAGTACTGGTGTGCTGTTGACTGGAAGGCACTGGGGAATTGCTTGATGTGGGGTAAAATTTGGTCAAATTTTTCCTCTGGCAAAACCATGAGGCCCAGCTTGATTTTGAACAGGGCTCCCAAATGGAAAAGTCTTGAGATCGGATAAGGGAGCTCTTCTGGTCATTCTCTATGAATTTAAGATGTTCCAGGACCAAATTTGGCAAGCATATTGTCACTTCATATGACTGAGCAGTCACCAGCAGGTTGTGCATGTAGTGGCAGATCTAGATGCTCCTGTTGTCTCAGTCCAGCTCCCTAGATGGCCATCACCATTACAAATCCCCAAAGAGAGGATGACATGTCCAAGGGCACTGCCTGGAGCTGATACGTTTGTTCCCAATTGCCCCAGCACTGCAACACATAGAAGCCACTGGGTCACAGGGACATATAAGATAAACTTGCTTGAGATCTATGAACCATGAGAAAAGTTGGGGGACTATTGGATCAGAAGAGCTAAGGCCGACTTCCTCCTCATGCAACTTCTGTGCATGGAGAGGCCTATCTAGATAACGATGGGGAAGAATTTCCAAGTCCTGGTAAATGGAGAAAAACAAATCAAAGAATTTACAGTTCAGTGGGGATGGAAGTAGCAGTTGCAGCAAAATGACTTGAAAGCCATTAAGTGTCTCTCGAGAATGGGTTGGCCGGGGATAATTTAAAACAGGTATAAGGTGCTATTAAGGGCTTATTCTTGTTTCACATTGTCAAAGGGTGCCAGGATGCCTCTGGAAATAGCATCGGAATCTAAAACCACATATTTCTTCGAGCCAACATGTTAAAAAGAGAAGAGAAGATCAGGCAATATCATATCAGGCATTGCAAAGGAAAGCTCGCATCAGCTGGATTCTGTAATGTTGTCTGGCCTCCCCTCTTTTGAGTTCTACAAGACCTCTTCTTCTGAGAGCACAAGAAGGAGCAGAAGATGAACAGGTCTGTCTGAGCCAGTGCCACACACACCATGGTAGCTCGCAAAGTAATAGAAAAGAGTCTTTGACTTTTCTAAGACAGCTGTCGACACTGTGGGGCAGGTCCACTAAAACCTACCCCATCGATTTACCATCAAGATCTTTTTCTTTCCCCCCTGCAAACAATCCTGACTGAGATGAAGGATGGACAAGAGGTCCCTTCCAACCCTGATATTCTATGAATTGTAGTTGGTAACTTTATCCAATTGGACTGGATACCATTTTAGAAACCTTATTGACTGGACTTCCCACCTGGCCTCAGCAATTCTCAAGAGATTCTGGTATGGGGCAAGTGGAGCGGCTTTACCTATGCCTCATCTTGACGGGGTTCTGACTGAGGCTTGGTTGAGTTGCAGGTTTGGCTATGTTGAGGGTGAAATGTATCAAATCAACCAAGTCTGTTAGCGAACAAGCAACCTGGGACATCTGATTCAGAGTGCTCAGAGCAGGTGCGAAGCTCCTCTTCATCCTCCAAGAACTGGGGCAAATATTAGAGCTTGTCTACATGTAAAACACTGCACCAACGCAGCTGCACCATTGCAGCACTTCTGTGAAGACTACCGACGACAATGGGAGGGAGTCTCCCATCAGCATAGGTAATCCGCCTCCTGAGAGGCAGTAAGTAGCTAGGTCAATGCCAGAATTCTCCCGTCGACATAGCGCTGTCTAGACTGGAGGTTAGGCCAGTTTAACTACGTCGCTCAGGGGTGTGAAAAATTCAAACCCCCTGAGCAACATAGTTATATTGACCTAATTTCCTCATGTAACCCAGGCCTTAGTTACATTCAGGGGAGTCCTCAGAAAAAAACAGACTAAATTTGCTTTGGGGAGGGCGGAGGAGAAGGAGACTGCTTATAGCCTTTGATCTGCAAATCCTGAAAGGGAGAAGGAGAGTGTCATCCTCTCCTTCTGAGAATGGGATGGAGGGAGAAGGAAGAGCTATCTGAGATGATGTGGAGGCTCTGTGAGCAGAAACAGCCACATGGTTTGGGTTTGCAGGATGCCAGTCAAGACAGCACAAAGCATGTTGAGGATATCTGAGTGCAGCTGAGATTTTAAGTTGCGTAGGTTTGTGGGAGTGATACCTCCTCAAGTGACTGAGGTAACTAATCACTTGAGGTCTGAGAGCCGGGGAAGGGGAGAGAGAAGACAGAAATGAAGCAGCAGGTGAATGGTGGGAGGGAGGGGCAGCAAAACAGGGAAAGAGCCTTCGTGCTTGGCCCCTCCCTGGAATACTGTGGGCAGCTGGAGCTTGCCACTGTGACAGTTTGGGGGAGGTCCCAGGGAGCCCACCTCTTCCACCGATTGGCTCAACACTTGCTGGCTGCCATGGTGATGGAGCAGAAATAACAGAAGCGAGCAAGCCCCAGACTGGAGTAAGTGGGGAGACAGTCCTGCTTAGGAGAAGCCCCCAGAATGAAGTAATAGAAGCTCAGGTTGTGGGAGAAGACTGCCAGCATGTGGAGCTGAACACAGGAACAGTAGCCTTTGATGCGGCTGGGCCTTGCTCAGCTATTGAAGCAGTTGTGGGGGTGTTAAGGAATCACACTGCTAGTCAAGGGGAATCCCTAGAGTCACTCAACACCCCCAGCCCCTCCACACAACCTCCCAGGAGCCCTCTGAGATTAGGTCTACACTTAAAATGCTTCAGTGATACAGTGAGGAGCTTCTCCTGCCGGCGTACTTAATCCACCTCCCCGAGAGGCCAGTAGCTATATTGACAGGAAAATCCCCCCCATCAACATAGCACTGTCTACACAGGGGTGAGGTCGATATAACTGTGTCACTCAGGGGTGTGGATTTTCCACACCGAGTGACGTAGTTATACCAATGTAAGTTTACAGCATAGACCCGGCCTGAGATGGAGAGTGAACTAGAGAAGCAGGAGAGAAAGACAGAAAGAACCTGGCAAAATATCTTGAAGAACAGAGCCCTCAGTGAGTCACTGAGGAAAGCTCTGCACGTGCACATGGAAGAACACTGGGGAGCAACATCAGGGCTCTTCATCAGGCGTGTCTGTAGAGAAAACAGACAGGCAGACTGCACTAAGGGAAAAAACAGGGGTAACCTCTTGACTGCCTCTAAGCCTTTGAGAAAGCAGAAAAACTCAGCAGTTCTTAACCTGATGGAACAGCAGATTCCCATGATAGAGAATCAAAGTCTTCATGCTACTCGTACTGGACTTCTTGTTTGTTTTTAATTATACCCAAAAGGCACTAATCCATTTAGCTATACATGCAGTAAGTATTCTTACATGGACTAACAACCTGAGGGTTTTTTTTCCTCTAAATCAGAACTATTCATGAATTATAAGAATGCCAAAACATCTGCAGACACAAAACTTCAATTTTAAAGTCATTTAAACCACAATTTAAAAGCAAACAAAAAAACCCACATACACACCCATCTGACAAATTTTAGCTAGTGATTTTTTTTTTTTTAAATAGTGGAGCTGTAAGTCCTTATACACGTGGACTTCTATAAAAACTGCTGACAATTCCTTAACAGTGGTGGCAGCATGCATCACTACTAATGCTATGCCAGCTGATGTTTCCCTAGTAGTCTCTGCATACCTTGTTCATTGTCACTTGTTTTGAGGGACTCTTCAGACCAACTTCTATTGCTTTTGACCTCTGACCTTTTCCTGGTGTGCCTTTCTTCTGTGCAGTCTTTGACCTTTGCAGTGGCCTCTGGCTGAACAGTCTCAGCTAAATCTTTCCTGCTTTGCCGGCCCAACTTGCCGGACGGGGATCTCTCTGGTGACACCTGCTGCTCCCATAGTTCCCTAAGATGCTGCAGGTGACGCTGCTTTTTGGGATGGAGCCCTGTTAATTCAATGCACACCTTCAGGTTGGTCACCTCATTACAATTGGGCTCTTCTAAGTGGTTAGAGGAATTGTTTGTCATTTCCCTCTCAGGCCAGTCATCTAATGGAAAAATAACTAAAAATTAATCAAAAAGCCCCCTCAACTTAAAACAAAAGCTACATTTCACTTGCGGGGCATATAGTCTCAGCTTTACCACCACACTATGCATTTTAAAAGGTTTGGTCATTAAGGGTCACATGCACTAGGGTCATTTCCAATGCTATGGCTACCATGTCCAGTGACTAGTGCTTTACCCTCAGATACCAAGATATTATTTTAAGTGAAATGACAGTGCTCAGACTGGTAACTATCAAGTTAATAAATGGAGACATTAATTCATAGGGATACTCCTTTCACAAGAAATTCCTTAAGGGACACCAAAGCAATGGGGTTACCTTTGGAGCTTCTCCTCTTTTTTGCCTTTGACACAGCTTCATCCTGCAGGTCATCCACAGAGTTTTCGTTTTGGCTGCCCTCATTCTGTACTCTCTCGCCAGAGTGTTTACGCTTTCTATCCAGACGTGGGCACGGATGCTGACTGATATCTTCTGTTGACTGATCCCCTATATTTTCATAGAGAGGATGTCTCTCCAGATAATATTTCTCAGTTGGAGGGTCTCTTTTCTCTGAGGTTTCAAGAAAATGATCTTGGTTGTTTTCTGCACTATTAAAATCACCTAAAAATAATTAAAAAACAAACAAAAACAAAAAAAAGTCTATTGTAAAATAACTCTCATTTCTGATCTCTTCAATGTCCATCTCCTAACAATATATCCTTATGATTTCTGAACCAAACAAGAAATAGTTTACTTTAGATCTAATTTTGCTAGTCAGCTGTAAAACAGCAACTTTCATAGACTCTAGGACTGGAAGGGACCTCGAGAGGTCATCGAGTCCAGTCCCCTGCCCTCATGGCAGGACCAAATACTGTTTAGACCATCCCTGATAGACATTTATCTAACCTACTCTTAAATATCTCCAGAGATGGAGATTCCACAACCTCCCTAGGCAATTTATTCCAGTGTTTAACCACCCTGACAGTTAGGAACTTTCCCAGCAGTCAAGTTGAAAACCAAGCACATATTCAAATTTTTGGCCTTCAATTTTTAGATAACATCCAATCAGGCACTTCACCATACAAGTAGCCATAGAAATGCCACAGTATACTCACCTTTCTTTTTAATTCAGGGTTTTTCCATGACTTTAAAGAATCACCTTTAGATATCAAAAGCACATACTCAAAAGTAACCTTAAAAATCAGATAGCAATGCTAGCTTCATTTCTGCAATGGCTTTTATAAAATTAATTTCAGCAGCTCTGATACTTTAAGTCAATGCAAGACTAATCATGCCAAACTGCAGAGCCTGATTACAAGAATTCAACCCCGCTACTGTGTGTCCTTGGATGTACAAATGGGAAACAAGTGAATGCAGATTCTAGCACTCACTCTTTGATAGGAAAAACACGTCAAGAATAGCTGTGAAATGATAAAATGCTACCTGAATTTATGTGAAGGTTATATGCAGCCCTGTATACCTGTAACAATCTCCCAGTCACCATATAGCAAAGTTCCCTCATCTCTTCCTTCAAAAAAATCCAGCACTCACTTATTCCATGAAGCTTTCCAGCTACAGTGACCATATAAGCCTTGTAAAATTTACCTGACACTACTTGAGTAAGATTACTAGCCAAGAAGAAAAACACCTGTGCTACCATGCCCCTTCAAACTTAAGAACCGTGATTCAAGATCAGCTTAAGCATTGTACAGGAATTCTTTGAAAAGAGATTATTTCTTGAAACAGGACCTAAACAAAATAGGTGCATACTACTGCTTATGCACTATACATAAGTAACATGTCAATCAACTTTGAATTTTTATATTATATACACACACACTTTTATATATTAGAGTTTAGGTCTCTCATAAGTCTTACCCTTCTTGGCTCACTCTCTTTTGTTCTCGTATTGTTTACAGTCCATTTCCTCTTTTTGTCCCCCATCTCCCAACATTTCACATCCCTTTTGCTTCCAAATACATTGTCGTCTCTTCCTCAGCCCCTCTATTTTCAGTCTCTCTCATTTCTCCCCTCAAAACTGCTCTCATGTACACACACAAAGCCCACTTAGTTTCTAATTTATCCTATCAATCTCTTCTCTTCAACCATATCTGCTCACCCACTACCCTCTTCCTTACACTCACCCTGGCCCCATTTACTCATCCCCACCCATCCCATCTACTTACTCATGCTTGCCCCTTCTTACACAGGGCTTGACACATTTTCCAGAAACCCAACTGTCTGTGAACTAGATTAAGGGTCCTCACTCTCCTTTTGGCGATGCCCAGGCAAGAAGCAAAGCCAGGCCCCATTGACTGGGAAAGGCAGAGGGTAAATTGAGCTGGCTTGCCACTATTCCATTTGCCAGTACATCTCCTTGGTTCCTGCCTCCTCTGCTCCTGAACTTAAATATATTTTTTAATGAACGCTTAGCCCTTTAGTTCCTAGCTCTCATGATTGCAAAGACAACCTTCAAAATGTGAATCAGTTATAAACCAACTCAATCATGTCTACCTGAATCTGCAGACTGAATGAAATAATGATGTGTAGCGCACACTATTTGCTTAAATGGGTGCTGGTGCTGAAGTCTAATGTTGACATTTACATGGTCTTCATTATTTACTATTTTACTGCTGTTTAAAGCACACAAAGGAGGACTATCCTATTATGAAAATCTCAAAGGTATTCTACAAGCAGCATCTCATTGTGCAGGGATAGCCAATTTTTTTTTTTTTGTCAAGGTCCAAATTTTTTGGTCAAGGTATAGTCAAGGTCCAGACTCCAGAGAAAACAATAAAAAAACCCAAAATGATTATGATAAATAAGTAGTAGTAAATTAAAGTATTTAATGGTCTGTTCAGTCTGGTGGTCTGGATTTCACCCACGGTCTGCCTATTGACTACCCCATCATAGTGTGTCATAAGTGAACAGAGCTTGAGAAAGTTTTTTTCCCCCCTGAGGAGTTTATGCTGGTTTTCCTACCAGAATGGTAGGAACCTGGACCCTGCTTGTGACATCATCTTTTGTAGCCTCGATCTAATAGGTTCCTGACAAAGCCAAGCACCCAAATAGTCTGGCTGTTGGAAGGAAGGTGGGGGAGAGAGAGTGTGTGTGTTCCCCCAACCTCTACCTCAGAGCTAACTACTACAAGGATGGTATCAAATCCTTTCGTACTTAGCCTTTGTCTATGTTCTGCCACACCACTGAGCAGCTCCAAAGCTACTGTCCCCTGCTGACCACAGTTTTTCCCAGCTGAAGCAAAGCTAAATTGACCTCATGTTGGTCAGTTTTACTGCTGCCCTTAGGGTTTCCTTTAGCAGCAGTGATAGTGAAGCTGCTTCTGGTCAGTTTCCACTTACTGCAACTTGGAAAAGCTCTAAGCAGCAGTTAGGGCACTTCAGCTGTCTGCAGGCTCCAGAAAAAACACTGCATAAAAAGTTTAAACTCCATTTAGACGGTTACCAACTCAACCAATAAAAGGACAAGAGGTAAAAGCCAGAAGCACTTTCTCAAGAAAGCACTATATTTGTCCTATGGAATGCTCATGCCCAAACTATACCTCTCTGTGGCTGTTTGGTATTAAGTGAAACCCATTTTTTAGATTGTTCATCATATACATAACACTGATACGTCTTTTTCTTTTTAACAAAATACAAAGAGTGAAGCAGCTACCTTAGTTTATTAACTTTTTTTGGAGAAAGAGTATACTGTCCAAAATCAAAATGCACTTGTAAATATTAGACCCCTGCACATCTGGTAACAATGTACTAACAATATCCAGCCTTGTATATCAGCAGCACATCAGTATTAATCAGATTTGTTGTGCACAAATTTAAAAAAAGTTGGACCGGCAACATTTTAAGTTATCACTTCAAAAATGTTTCTAAAAACAAAATAAAATCTGATAAAGTGATCTACACTCTTATTTTATATTTAACTCCATGAACAGACAAAGTCAGAGGGAATTTCATCACATTTCTAATAGTTACATTTTTTAAGGTGCTCACCAATACCACAAATTATGTAGCATTTTTCAAATTGAAAAATCACTGTTATGGAACGGTCTCCCTGTTGATAATGCACTTTGGAAAGAGAAAGAGGAGGAACACCCTGATTATTTCCTAGAGATCCTTGTAAGGACCTGGAGAAGCAGCAGTCCTTATTGTGACCATCCAGAGACTGCAGATAGGATTTGCAGGGAACAGCCATTTAGCACCCCCTTGTTACTAATGAAACAAAGTGACATCAAATTAATTCAACTCCCTAATTCTTTTTTTTCCAATCAGGATCTGACCTAGAAACCCAGAATGCCCCACTATGCCATGCAAAAGATAGCCCCAAGAATGAAGAAGTGGCGATGTTCAATTTAGTCTCATTATCATTAGTCCTTCATTCATAGAGTTTTTCTGGTGTATTGTTTCTAGAGAGAAGAGCAAAACAACTACCAATACCAGTCAATGTCTGTAGCAAATAGCTGATGGGAGTAGTTCCACTCATTCCTGTCCTCTCCCTGATTCTACCACATGGGCAGTAGGAAACTCAGTAAATGCCCCCATGATGGGAGCGTGACATCCTATTGCTGCCAAGCTAGCAGGCCAGTCCTTTACTGACCCATTTTAAAAGATTAGGAATATTAGATGCTCAATGTATATAAAACGTGTGACATTATAATCTGCCTATACCAATGTTGCAAAGTGAGGGAAGAGATATTCAGGCAGAACTGTAAAGTTATTAAAATATTTTGGAAAGCATCTTGACTATACTGTATTTGCAGACTACCAAAAATACACTTTTCTACAAGTGCCTAAGTGAATGACAAATCCACAGGACAAACCAGAAACAAAAGTCTGAGCTGTCAGATGGCCCACAGTTTGGCACAGTCTTCTCAGGCATGTACCCTGCATCAAAGCATTATCGTTACGAGGTCTAGTTATGTCAAATGCCGAGAGGTTGTTGGTTTTTGTTTTTTGCTCAGAAAAACTGCAGTAGTTTCACAGAACACAACTCTATTCATATTTTACCACCAGATTCCACTCTGTCCTGAATCTGGCTTGGAAAGCCATCTGGATCAAAGACACAGGACTCCCAAAATCCAGGTATGAATATCAAACAGAAGTGCACTAGCACAAGGACAGTCTCCCTCTTTGGGCCCATACACAGAGTTTGGTCTTCCTCAGGCACTCACTCCTCCCCTGTACCTTTTACTCTGTTAAGAAAGCAAACAGCACACACACTTCGGAGTTTTCAAATCATTATCACTATTCAAATAATAAGCAGCAGAAAGAGACTGATAGAATAGTAAATGCTAGTTTTCATATCAACACATCACATAAGAAGGTTCACTCTAAAACAGAAAATGCTGCTACAGTGAAGGGCAACACGTTCCTGACATCATTTACTAACCTCAGTCCAGTCATACTAACTCAGCAACAAAAACCACCTTTTACTATCCTGTAAAACTGGAAACTGGAAAGAATGACCACTCTACACGTATTGTTTTCTACTTGAAGCAGTATCCCCAGTGCACTGGTCACATTTTGTGAGGAAGAAATTATTATTAAAAACTTTTCTTCATTTTCTCCATCTTCCTTTTCCTGCCAACACAAATACTGTTTAACAACACATCTCCCATACGATATGAACAGGAAACACATACTTTAGTTTTTAAACTGCAGTTCTTTCTTTATAGATAAAGTGGCAACTAGAACCAGCTTTTCCTCTCCTCTTCAGTGACTTCTCACTACAGGTATTTAAGTAAGATGCCTTTTAGTCCTCATCCCAACTCTTCACAGGACACTTTATCTGAACATGAACTAGCATTTGTCACCAAGATCACAACAAAAATAGAACATTTCAGCCAAGCCACTTGTCAGGATAAAACAAGTAGTGTTCTGACTATCCCACAGGGGCAGGAAAGTTTGCATTTTCACTCTCTGGAAGTCTTTTCCCGGATGTCTTCCATCCTTGTTTCCTTCACCTAAATCCATTATATTCAGAATCCTGATGCTTTTTTGCACCACTGCCAGTCATAGCAAGGTAATTCTGACCAGGCCAAATGACAACAACAGAATGTTTGCCATTTTGATCTTTCATTACTCAGCATGCATACAAGCAAGAAACTGAAGGATTACCTATGCTGTGTGCTAAGGAACATAGACACCTAGCAAAAAGACTGCAGATCAGTTGTTAACATCTGACTTTTAACCTCCTTGCAAATAAAGGCATTATACTTCTATGCACAGAATTGCCATAATCTCCTCCTCACACCCACATTGCCCAAAATCTCTGGCCTTTAACATACCAGTTTTTATTTTTCTCTATTAAGGATCAAACAGTATTTCTCTACTGTAATATTAGAGGAGCATAATTACCAGTTTGTCTATCAAGACATTCGCAGCTTGTAGAATTTATTTACTCTTACATACTTTTGTATGATTTTAGTACTGCTCAAAAATTGTGGTTATCTACCAACATGCTTGCATCACATGACCTACTCTGAAGTAAATGTATCTGTATGCTTAAATCACTTGATCACTGAACAATTCTATGACTCACGACACATGCATCCCATAATTTATCGTGTTTGTGCTATGGAAATGCTCCATAGAAGCATTGCCACAGCAACATTTACTAGTCACCTTAGCAACAAAGCAGCTTCACTACTGTTTTCATATTTCCCACTGAGTCCTAAACAAGATGGAAGAGTATTAAGACACTTACAATTTATCCCTCTATTTTAACCAAGTTTGAATCTTTGTACCCTTCTGCAGAGAGAGAGAGAGAGAGAGAGAGAGAGAGAGACTATTCCTAGCAATAGTCTGCATTCTAAACACTGAAGAAATATTTTAGAAGTCATTAGACAATGTGGACCAGTTTATTAAGTTATCATAGGGTTTTTTGAGAGGGCAAGGCTTTATCCATGTGCCACTTGACTAAATCCCCAAGACAGCCCAGGAAAAAAAAATTGGGGTTATCAGATGGCTGTACTAATTCTCTTAGAAAAAGAAAAGTGGCAAAAATATTTATAATACTATTATTATTGCTGTAAGAGGCAAGGGTTATAGAAGTAATGTCTGAAACAGCCACTAGATCTTAAGGCAATGATCCTGTATTATGTTCTATGCACAAAGACTACTGAACCCAGCACAGAGCCCCACTGACATGACTGGAGCCTTGCAAGGTCACAGCAGTCAAGCTGCATACCACATGTTACAGGATCAGGCTTTAAATTGTATTTGTTTTTCTTTCAAATGCACGTTAGCCAGCTAAAGGTTCACAGCAGGGTGCAAATTTAACATTTTACCAGAAATTACTGATTAATCAATTAATTTTGTTCATGAATTTCCTGCTAGCATCAGGAAGGTCTACTGCCTAATATTAGATAGCAATTTATGTATAAAAAAATTGTAGCATCTTTTCAGCATCAAGATCCAACATAGGAGGCAGAACATAAGCTGGGGGAAGTTCTGAAATACAGCTGTTTAGAGTTCTATTCAATTTTAAACCTTTCACCAGAGATCAGGAATTGGGGGTGGGGGGAAAGGAATGAAAGTATTTACATGTTCTCCTGTGATCATCCTTGTTGAAAGCCACAGCTGGTAAATTGAGGAGAACACTAGGCAAGGTTTATCACATCTTTGCCAGTTGTTATTCTGTTAGAGAGATGTGTCAGGATTCCCAGCAATTCAAGCTGCACCAGAGCACCAAAAAGACTATGCTAGAGGCATTCAAGAAGTGCAAAATTCATATCCCTGATTTAATCAGCTGCTATACCAAGGAGCAGAAGGTGAAACAGGGTAGTAAAAAGTTTTACTGAGGCCAAGTCTATACTATAGACTTACATCAGTATAACTAAGTCACTCGGGGGTATGAAAAATCCATACCCTTGAATGACGCAGTTACACTGACCTAACCCCCGCTGTAGATAATGCTATGTTGTCAGGATGGCTTCTCCCATCAATATAGCTACCACCTCTTGCAGAGGTGCATTAACTACACTAATGGCAGAAACTCTCCTGTCAGCTAGTAACATCTTCACTGAAGCTCTACAACAGCGCGGCTAGGCCACTGCAGCACTTGAAGGGCATGTCTACACTACAAAAATGATGTTGACTTAAGTTACATTGACGTACAACCACTGCAGTAATTAAAATCACTTTTGCATAGCCACATATGCTCGTGTCAGTGGCGCACCACCTCACCAGGAGCGCTTGCACCAATTGTACCATCAGTGTGGGGCATTGTGGGATGGTTTCTGAAAGCCAGCAACAGTCCATGTAAGCAATGTAGTGACACTGCGTCGACCTACGTACGTCAACCTAAGTGCTACGCCTCTCACAGAGGTGAAGTTATTAAGTTGGCATCAGGGCCAGCTCTACTGTTTTTGCCGCCCCAAGCAGCGCGCCAAATTGCCGCTGCGGACGGCGGAGGCAGTCCGTGTGCCCTTAGGGCGGCACGAGCGTTTCCACGGCGGCAGCTTCTGTCTTCAGCCGGAAGACAAGCCGCCGAATTGCCCCTGCGGGCAGCTGAACATAGAAGCTGCCGCCGAATTTCCGACACACGGAAACATGCATGCCACCCTAAGGGCACACGAACTGCCTCCGCTGCCCGCAGCAGCAATTCGGCATGCTGCTTAGGGTGGCAGAAACACATGGACTGCCGCCCCTTGCAGATTGCCACCCCAAGCACCTGCTTGGAATGCTGGTGCCTGGAGCCGGCCCTGGTTGGCATATTGGACGAGTTATATCATCAGGAGCAACATTTTAGTGTAGATGCTTAGAGAGTTAGGTTGATGCAAGGCAGCTTACGTCGACCTAACTCAGCAGTGTAAACAAAGACTAAGTGCAGACCTGCCTTGAGAACCGAATTAGTATCTGCAAGTGTAGTCGCTGCAAAGCCCATCATGTGCAAGAGAAACTCCCTTACTAAAAGAAAGCTGCATTTTAAAAAGTTGATAGATTTAGCAATTTTAACAAGCCTATAAAACTTCCCATCAACTCATAGCTAATTAATTACGCACAAGAACATACTCACAAAAAGTCATAATACCCTTCCCACTCCCAACAATTCTTTATTAGTTCCAAATGCATTTCACCCAATGGAGTCTCATGAGCCAGAACACTGCTAAGTTATGGATTTGAGAAAAGTGCAAATTGTACTGTTTGGGGTTTGGTTTCATTTTTTGCTATTTTCTGCATAATCAAAAGTGTAATTTTAAGATTACATTATAATAGTGAGGGATAATCCTCAAACAAGTCCGAGAATCTGAAAACAAGTGCATCTGAGGAAACTTTTTTCTCTCCTTCCCTCACCCTCCAGACTATTCCCTGTTTTCTCTCTCAATCAACTTGATCTTCTTTTGGCAATAGCCTATTCTTCCCTTCACTTTACCCCTGTGAGCACTTAGGTGACCTGCCCTCCCTCCAACAGTGGCATCCAGGTGGCAGGACCCAGATGCTGCTGCTCTTACAACACTTTGATACTTCAGAAAGTGTGGGGGATTTCGTGGAGGGCATTACAAGTGTGCAGTGCACTCTGAGGTGTGAGTAGTGCTGAGAACTGAAGAAAGCTCTAGCAGTAGCACCCTGTAGAAAGTCTATCATGCTTATGACCAGGCAATGGGATACTGTAGAACAACAAGCCTCTTTCCTCTTGGAAACTCACTCAATACACCTTGAAGGGAACAGAAGGCTGAGGGTTCTAGAAGCTAAGCTTGGTTGCCATTTTGATACTCGCTGTAGATTAACAATGAAATCTTTGCTGTTACTTTGCCAAGCTACCTTTTTGGTCACATATTTTTATTTTAGTGGCCACAGCACCATAGTAACTTGACTGAGGTGAGGAACTGAGCAGGTGCAGATCATCATCCTGTCCACCAAAATTATTAAACAAACAAAGACCAGGACAATAACTCACAATTATTAAATTGCTTAGATGACATTTTCTACCAGCCCTACTCTTAAATTCTCGACTATGAAGGGGCACATCAACCCAATAAATTATACATATACATAGACCATCCAGTGTTCTACTAACATTTTTCTTGAATTGCAACTTTGAATTTTCTGCAAATACAGAATAAAACAGTGATCTGCTCCTTAATTACTTTGTTACAAGCTGTTGCAAGGAAAACAGTTTGGAGACTGATGGAACCCAGACTACTTGCTATGCATTAGAACTAATTTTACAAATATCCATTAAAAAAAGTAATATGACTTAGGAAAAAAGTGCTTTGTGCCTTTTGCAATAGAGCTCAATGACAGTACTTCCACGCACTGTCCAACGCTACTGCAAAACCTCTTTCCCTTGGCCCAAACAACAATACATCAGCAACAGACAGTTTCACAGCATGGTGACTGCCCTTCAGGACTTCTGATGGTCTAACACATACATACCCTGCCACAGTAATAAGTGGAGGGGATGAGATAGTTACAAATGCATTTTCAATTTCACAGTTTATTTATAAATAAGTAGATGTGGTAGATTATTTACTTGACTTCCCTTGCAACCCCTCCATTTTGCCTGCCTCCATATAGTGAAGGAAAGCTACATTATTGGAACTTAACAGTGCCACCCATTTTTAAACAGAACTTCACAAAGGGAACATGGGAAAGTTCTACTTAAAAACTAATGGTGCAATAAGACCCTGAGTTTTTAGTTTCAGCTGTTAAGGTACTAGTTCATCTACTGCAAAGTAGATCCGTGTAGGGTGATAAGTGCTATGACAATAACCTGCTATTTTCACAGAAGCGACACTGCCGAAAGGTACAACTTTTCAACAGACATTCATAGATAAAAAAAAACAAAAAATGCATGGAAAACAGCAGAGGTCACCACTCTATATCTGAAAATGTGACTGGATACTGTTATGTAAATTTGTATTAGTTACTGCTGTCACTATTAATCATTCTTATTTACAACATTCTGTAGTGATAAAAATTCTACTAGTTTCCATGTATTATGTAGTTTTAGGACAAACTGCTATAGTATACATACATACACACGCACATACACTTCAAAAAGGCATCTTAATGTGCTTACATCTATCATTGTCATTTTGATCAGCAATGGCATCTTCCAGAGTGACAGACTTTGGCTTCTTTTCATTATTTCCCTTCAAGTTTTCCCAGTCTGCCTGGTTGAATCTGCAGACCTCTGAGTCTTTGGTTGCTGTGTGGCCTTCTCTCTCTTTCATCTCCAACTCTGAGAAGCGCATCATTGCACGCTAGAAAGAGAATTGATATGAAAAAAAATCTCACAATAAAAGCTACTCTATTTACCTTACCTTATATGAAAGTATTTCCAAAGAAAAATCTGCTCAAATCCAAAGTTTGAGATAGATATCTAATATATAAAGTTTAAAATATCTCAGTTGTATAAAAATATTCAAAATTTCTAGTATCTATATGTAAAAATCCACACAATTCTTTCATATATAAAGATATACTGTATATAAACAAAAACATTCTGTTTTGGAGGTATAAGAAACAAAACAAAAACATAAAAACAGAAACTGCACAATGAATAAAGACGACCATGGCCCACAAACTTCCCTTTGTGTATTTGGAAATGAAATTTAACTCAAAGGTTTATGTAAGATTCTAGTAATAAAAATTTGAAGAACTGACCTCACAGTAAGCAGCAGGTAGACATAAAATACTGTCCTCTTGTAATCCTTCCATCTATGTAATTAAAATGGGCACTCAATGGATCATTTAAATAATTTCATCCATTTTTATAAGCATAAACCAATTCTTTTCTTAACAATGCACAACAATTTGGTTTAACTCATCTTTTAATTAAAAGTAAAGTATCTTAAGGAAATTCCTACACAATATCTGTCATCGCTCAACATCAAATTCAATACTGCTTCTATTCCTTTACTACATTCTTGATTGGTGAAAAGGTTGCATAGAAGTTGCATAAAACCCACCAACACATGGCTGCTTCTCCTCTCCATCAAATGTCATGTATGGTATAGCAATCAGAACTTCTGGATACCCTTTGCTATCTTACAGTACAGACCTACTTGAGAAGCTAAAGCAACCACTAGTCTAACATATCATGCATTCTTCAGCTCCCCTAACTGCAGAATAGTTAATACTTATGTTATCAGCACTTTATCAGTTCTCATTTAAAGCATTTTTTAAACTGACTAGTGAATACATATAGTTCACATCTATTACTATTCACATAACCTGGCTTCACAATTTTATAAACAACAAATTATTGTTACCATTTCTGGCAACATCTAGACCAAATAACATATTCCCCACCTGTGTAGGATATATCAAATTTAATACTTGACTGTGACTTTATAAACAAAAACACAAAAAATGCTTTGGTAGTTAAACCTCACAGACTCACCTGCAGTGCCCGCTGCTCTCGGCTGAGTTGACTAGAATCTGCATACAGTTCAGTTGTAACGCACTTGAATCGATCACCTACATAGCCAGCAGAGTTTGCAATTCTTTTTGCCAATTTAGACGGCTTGGGTTTCAAAATTTTGCCATCTGTAGATTCTAGATCATCAGTTCCATCTTTGGTATATGTCTGATTAGACTCAATATTTGACTGTATATTTCCCATACAAAGTTGTTTTGCACCATCCTGTACTTTGCCAAAACACATAGCTGGACCATCACTTCCATGAGTATTTTCTAAGAAAGCAGAGGAAGGCTGAACTGGTAATCTTTCTTTATTTTGGCTTCCTGATACATCCTCTTTCCTTAAATTGAACAGTGATGAATTCTGGGCCTGTTTAAAATTATAGGTTTCGTGGAAATCATTATTTCTTCCAAACTCTTCTCTCATTACAATAAAATCTCTGCGCTGAAACACTTGTTCTACCTTGCGCTTCGTGGCGTCACTAGTTTGATTACTGCTTTCAGTAGTAAAGCCAGTTTTTGCTACATTTGTTTCACTTTTCACATCTTGTTCGTCTCGCAGAAAATCTGAAAAGATGTGTTTGTCACTTTTGGCCGCGTTCTTACTATGACTTGAACTTTGGTGTAATTTTGTGTTCTTATCAATAGGTACTTCATAATGTGTCTTTGTACTGGTTTCCAGCATCTCTGGCAATCTGTTTCTTGTAGCAGGATCCTCATAGCGGAGCCTTTCGTGTGATCTAGATCTTCTTTCTGATTTTTCATCCTTATTTATTTCCAAAGCTGAATGCTGTAACAACATAGGATGTACCATCCCCATCCCCAGGGCATCTTGATAGGTCATAAACTCTCCTCTAGCAGCTGGCAGGGTGTAGGGAATGCCAGGTTTTGGTGCCAGATGCCCAGGGAAAAGACTGCCATTGGGTAACAAAAGTGGATGAGGATACACAGGTCCTTTTCCATGTAAAGATAAAGGGCTTATAGCTATACCCTCTGGAACCGGAAATGGGAGATAACTTCTTGGATATGGCAATGGTGGAGATCGGAATGCCTCATTTGGAGGTAAAAACATGGAACTTGATGCAAGGGCATTCTCATTTGCTTTGAAACTAGATTCCTGATTATTGGATTTAGTCACTTTACTGTTATGTTTTGCAGATGTTGCTAAAGGTTGTCCTATATGCTGTATGACAGATGCAGTAGTTTCCATAGCACTCCTGTTTGTCTTGGTGCAATCTACATTGGCGTTTGGGGCTGGTGAAGCAGATGCTGGCCGACCTCCACTTGACACAGACCCTGAAATATTACTGACTACTGCTTCTGTTCCACCCATCCTGGGGCAAGAAGAACTTCTCTGTTGTGGTATCACCCAGTCTAATGCTTTGTTTTTCAACTGCATGTTTTTACCACCGGTATCTTCATTCGGACTTGGACCAGGAACAATCCAGGATGAGGGCGCAGTGCTAATTATTTCAGGTCTATAGAGAGGACAACCATTTCCCGAAGGAAAAATAGTTTCTTTCTGAACATCGCTGCCAGGTAAAACTAATCCACTTCCACCTCGGCTATGAACTAAAACAGTTGGTGCCATTTTTTTAATAAGGTCAGATTTGGTTGTCTCTGCATCAACAACTTTTGATGACAAGTCTAACGGCTTGTCTATGACATCTTTGGCAGTTGTTTGTTTTTCTAGTGGCAGAGGTGACCGGCTGTCCTTTCTATCGTGACCTGTTTTTCTTACATGTGTTGTAGCTTGCTGTGAAATTTCACCAGTGTCATGTGTTTTGGGAACTTTTCCATTAGATAGTCGTGAAGGAGGAAATTCATTACTTACACTCACATATGGCTTTGAGAGCGTAACTGAAGAAGGGGACGTCGAAATTCTGGAAAACTGTTTGTGATACTCTGAGTAGGTATCCCCAACTTGTGTGGGCAGATGAACTCTAGGAGATGGTCTCGGTGAATGAGATAACAAGATAGCAGGGTCTGTCGACATATTACCAGCAGCTGTCTTTGCAGATGGGACTCTGGGCTGTTTGCTGTTCTGAATATGTGGATAGGCATGAGAGTCAACAGGATTTCCAGGACTGACGCCCATCTTCCAAGACAAGCTTTTATCTGGACAGTGTACTAGTGGGGGAATTGCTGGAGATGCTGAAGCAGCTGAGATCCTCATTGGTGAAGCTAAAGATGATGGAATGTGGGGAGTAACGTAGTGAGAAGGCGGCAGATATAAAAAACGTTCACCATTTGTACATACAGGTGAATACGTCAGATGTTGTGGTAAGCTGTATGTGGACTGCTGAGGTAGCAATGCCTTATACATGTTCAATGAATACTTATTTGGTGAGTCAAGAAAAGGATATAGAGCAGGTGTTGCACCCTCCATATAAGGATTTACCCAGGGAAGCCTTAGGTAACTAGCACCATTGACATTAAGAGGACTTTGTTTGTCACTTGAAGCTCTGTCCAAGCCTAGTGTTTCCCCTGTTGGAACAGAATTTTTTTGTATTCCAGGTGGTGTTTTATATATAGCACTGAAGCCATTTGGGGGTTTTCCAGAGACAGCTGCATTTTCTATTGCTTCAGAGGGATTTGATTTGAACTGCATCTCTGGATTTCTTTCAGGAGTAAATCCAAGACCAGCTATAGAACTTGTAGCATCCCGTCCTTTCTCTGAGCCAAGTCCACATAAACTGGAATAGACAATACTACTGGGAACTCTAAGTCCTTCCCGCATAAGTCCAGACCTGTCCATGCTCAGAGCTGCGAGACTGTCAATGCGATGTGCTGTAGTTGCATCCACCTTTGTAGAATAAGAAATGTATTATTTTTGCATGTTGTTAAAACAACATTACTCTAGACTATAAACACATCTTTAATTTCAAAGAGAAACAATACTAATACAAATACACTGTTCATTGTTAAAATGTATGTAGGTTGATTGAACTGGTGAACATGACTGCCGGAAATAAATCTAATTAATTAAGATGTTGGCTGCTTCATGTGTGTCTTGGAGAACCTGACAAGCTGTAAAGGGGCACTATTTAGTAAAACAAGTTTTAAAAATGAATAATTTGAGGAGATGTGTTGACCCTTTCACACTTGGAACCTAACTATGTTACTACTGCCTTTAAATAATCATCTCCTTAAATTTCCACTTCTCAGCAGAAACCCTTACTACAAGGCAGAAGACAGCAACTAGGTCATCCCAAAAATGCAATCCTTTCAGGGGCACAAGCTTTTTGAAATATCCAACAGGCATCACTTTTGCAAGTCTGTCTGCAAGGGAAAATCCAGGATAGGAGGCTACATGTGCTCCACACCCAAACTCACCACCCCTTTTCTACAACAGTAGTAGTGGGGGGAAAACAATCTGACTTGTTTGGAGATGGAGCTCAATAAATTTATTAACAGGATTATATAAGGGGGTCGACAATGATAGCAAGGGGATAGACTCGATAACCCAGGAGGTCTCTTCCAGTACTATGTCTCTATGAAAAGTACATCAATGAAACCGTGCTGAAATTTTTTTTATTTCCACTTCTGACTTTTTAAACAGAGAGCCAATTAGCTGGTGTTTTGATTTATTTAGTGACTTTATAAACTAATCCTGCCAAATCACAAATGTGCCACAACGCATTATTCCTAATGGCTTAGAAATAACAGTGCTGGTGGTGTACCACTCTGCATACAAAAGAATTAACAAGATAACAGAACAGACTGAAGGAAATTGTTTCTAACATGAGGACTTCTTCACATCTTTAAAAAATAAAAATATTTTACTACAGCTTGAAGAAGGCCTCTTACCTGAAGCATCTTGTGTCTTAATTGTAGTCCTAGCTGCACTCAAGATATTTTAATAATTTCTTTAAGTGAAATGTCATCATACAAAAATGAAATAAAAAATAATCAGATGCTATTTCAGTCTAAAGCTATTAATCTCTTACCACACTGTGATTCAGGTGATTTTCTTCCCTCAATTCCAGTCTGCTTTTCGGAGCATCGCCATCATTTACTGGAATTTTCCTATTAAAAATGTAAGCTTACTATTTGAAAATATTCCTTGCATATAATATTAATAAAAGATTGTGAGGCTCTATATTTCAATTTCCCCATAACAATCCCATATGAAATTGTCTCCATCCTCTACATTAACTCACAAAAAAAATGATATTTAAATACTGCCTGAGAACAGATTCAAGGTAAAAGAGGTTTTGACATTAAGAAAATTTTAGTCCACTTCAAAAGAACTTATCCCAAAGGCAAGTGGCTTCTTTGTTAGTTTTTTTAAAACTTCATATGTAGTGACAATTATGTAATTTAATGTACCATATTCACATACCATCTCTAAATGTTAGAGAAGAGAAAATTAAATACACACTAACATCATACAAGCATCACCTAGTCCATGCTAAAGAGTAAGCTCCACATCTGCGTCATACCAGTTTTGCAGGGCTGGGACTTGTTACCACAGAAAGCACCAAGAATATACCTTAGTGCCAACTTTCAAATCCCATGAATAAAACAGCTGACATGAAGCAGAATGAAAGTTTCATCATTACCCAGAAGAGACAGTTTCAATCATCTGATATTTAAAGAACTAACAATAACTTGAAAAAAATTAAAATTACACGTCTGATTTTATAAATCTGTTAATGATACAAATACGCCTAATATTACTATACCTGGAAACAATTAGGAAAAACAAAAGCAAAACTTTTTAACCCAGTTTGTTTACTTTGTGTTTGCACAGAGCTAGCACATAGTCACCTTCGCTGTTTTCCCCTGTATATATCACAAACACCCTGCTTCTGGGGCTGCCAGTCAGCAACAAAGGAGAAAGTTGTTTAAAAAACAGAGGAGGAGCGGGGAAGAAACAGGAAAATTTTTATTGTAAAAAAATATATATCACAAAAGTTGGCAGGGTTACTCAAAGTTAAGTGTAGCCTCTGAAAGTACTACTGAGGTTTATTGTTTTTAAATAAACTAGGTTTCAAGTTGGTGGTGTCCCTTTAGCCATAGAGTCCACTTGGAAAATATGTATTAAGAAGCATAACTAAGTCTTGAATTAATAGTATCAGGAGAAAAAAATAACATATGGGGTAACAATAAGGAATCCAGTACCTAGATCAAAAGGCCATTGTTTCAATTTTTAATCACTGGGCAAGCCATTTGTTTTAAGGCACTGAGAGACAAATCACATGGTACTGGCATGCCTAGCACTTAGAGTTTAAAGAATATGTATTTGGATTAATACTCCTGCATAAGAACGAAATAATAAATTAAGTGTAAAAGTGCATTTAAAGGCTGCTTAGGGGAGTAATCTTTTTTAAAGGGCGCTACTGCTTCACTGAACCAGGTTGCCTGTTAAACAGTAAATCACTAGCTGGTCTACTGCTGTCACGCACATGTCTCCCCCCCAATGCTGGCCTGATCTCGATGCAAGAAGGCAGCTATCTACTCAGGCATTAGGAAAGCGAATGAACTCTGAAATCTCACATCACAGAATCTCACCCTGGTTTAACTTGCCAGAAGCTTAAATATTTACCTGTCTTCATTAATTCCACACATGCGGACCCTTTCATTGCTCATCCAGCTATGAACGTTGCCATACAGGGGAGTTGCAGAAAGCATGACGTCGTCTTAAAAGCGCTGTTTTTTCTTCACGATTTTATATTCTATTAAAAAACAAAAGTTGAGAAGATTAGTCTAGGAGGAAGGGCAAACAGCACAGTGGAGCAGCCAGCCAGCCTCCCTCCCTCCGGGTAATTAATAATGAATGCAGGATTGGTGTAGGGAGTGAGCTGCCTAGGCTAAACATGCTAAGGGAGAGATACCCTGTAATAAAGGAGCAAATTGAGGGCATTTATAGGTCAGAGGAGATGGATCTTTTCCCTAGTGCACAGCCACAAAATTAAGAATCATTCCAGGCTATCGACAATTTAAAAAAAAAAAAAGTTTCTCCAATGCATTTAATTTGAACTAAGAAACGATTGGACTGGCAAAGTCTACGCTGAGTCCCAAACATGTCTCATGCACCTTACGTACACCCAAATAAGGAGAGATTCTGCACACTAGGTAGTGCGTTTTAAACTGGAAAAAAATCTACATTAGGAATACACAATAGCAGAAAGCGCATTACAATAACTAGTATATACCTTCTCTATCACCCACCCTACTAACTGCTGAGAAAGCTTGTACAGTACGAGTTAAACTGAAGAGGTGCCTCTGTGAAACGGATCTAAAGGAAAACTCCCTTCTAAAGTTTGCACATGGGTTAAAAATAGCAAGTGGGTTTCTGAGCTCCCTACCCCTTGATTTGATTAAGCACCAAACCCTGATGGCTTTTGCATTGGAGCTGCTGCGAGTGCTTTCAGTAATTCAAATGACGCCTGCTTACTCCAGGGAAAGAAATCATTAGCGGGCTCGCTGGAGGAGTATTAGCAGTCCGAGAGGATAGGCGCTGTGTGGTGCAGAAGCAAAGGCAGGTGAAAGGTAACCGGATTGTCGCGGAGGGGGAAATGCCTTTTCTTCCTTTCTTATGCCATCGCCACCCCCATTAAATTCTAGTTTGCTGCATGAGTGAAGTGTCAGGACAAGCTGCGTTTTATTAACAGGATTATCGCGGCGCATGATTTATTCCAGTGCAGGATTTTAATTGCTCTTTGGAGGTTGAGTCGTTTCTTTTGACTGAGCTTCAGCCTGCATCCTGCTGTTAAATGCTGGGTTAATAAGTAGGGGGAGACTTTAATGCACAGGATATCCCTCAGCTCTTCCTCTCTTACAAAAATAGAGTCCTTCAAACGGGAGGCACGGCACTCTTTTTACCCATGCATACAAGCCAGTAATGGATGGTTTCCCAAAGCATATATGCTTCTCGAGTAAACTCATTTCCTTTGTCAGAGTCCACGATATGCAAATGATTACTTTGCTATTTAAGGAGGAAGAATCCCAGATTGTGTGTTTAACACAACACTTCACACCAGTTCAGCGAGATTCAGGAAATAAAACGGCAGGAAAGCCCCGTGTTCTCAAACATCCCCCCCCCCCTTAGAGAAGTCTATTGTGTAAAGCCCCATGCCTGGAACAAATGTATATTAATGCAATAACACGTTCCCCCTCCTCCCTCCAGAATAGTTAGCTTTCAATAATGAAGTCCACAAAAACTGCGCTGAGGACACAAAAATCTGTAGAGATTAGATAGCGCACTATCACTCAAAAGGAGTTATTTCACTGGAAAGACGGTTTCTGGACAGATTTACTGGTTTCCAGATGCACGGCTCGTAATGTTTTCAATAGAGCAGCAGCATGGAGAGAGTGATTTAGGGTTTTACAGACGGTTAGTAGCCGCCCCGTGCGCTGCCTCATCTGTAAGGAATGGACACAAAGTCCAAATAGATAGGGCTGTGTGTAAAGGGGCCCACTGCTCTCCCTTTTTTTTTAAACGGAGGGCACGAAAGGCAGACTGATATTACTCATTAGCGGAACTGCTAATGCTCCTCGTTTCCTCGCTGGAAGTGTATCATTAACATCAGCTGCGGTGCCTGAATTAAAGCCTGTCAAGCCCCTGCCATTTGCAAATAATGAAATACTAAAAATTACGTTCGCGGCTTAAAGGTTCAATGGCTCGCTGGATCGGGCAACACGAGAGATCAAACTGAAAGTGCCCAATAAAAAGGCAGCCAACGCCCGAAATATTTAACTTAAAAAAAAAAAACCTACGTTTCGACTGCAAGCCAAGAACCTCCCCTCCTCCGCCAGCTGCACGAAGTTTGCCTGAGGCCGAGGTGTCTGTGCCGGCAGGCTGCGTGCGGCTGGAAGCACAGACCTGCTACTGAGCGCTTGCAAAGAAAAATGTTGCAATCCCTTCTCCGAAGCAGCACTGCAGTCCCCTGAGCCTGCGAACAAACGTCTTCTCCCCTCCCCCCCCCCACACACAATCGTTTTGCGTGTGCAACTGAGCAGCTTCTCCGAGGCGTGCAATATTAATGCCCTCTAACAGAGCTACACTGATCCCAGTTATCCTTTCGGAGCGGAGGGGGGAGGCAGTGGCTTTGCGATCGCTTTCGGGGTCGAGCTGTGCTGTGGATACGTACGTGTGGCTGTATTTATAATCGCCGCCCTGATGAACTTTTTGTGAACTGTTTAAAAGTGGAGGTCTGTTGAACAAACAGCGGCGCCACTGCCAGCCATAATTTCATTGCAACAAGCAAGAGACGTTAACTCTTACGACTCCTTTTTCCCCTCTGCGGACAAGGGGTCGCAAGATGAAAGAAGGTGACCCACAGCCCTGGGGGATGGCTCCCCTCAGCGTTACAAATAATCCACCTCCCCCAGCACCCCATTATCAGCAGGCAAATCCTTCTGTAAAACGTCTATCGCTTCCACCAACCCTGAAGCATTTAATACGCAAGGGGGGGGGTCTCCTGCCTTCCATTTACAGCGGGTCTACCACCCTCCCCGCAGAGAGAGGGAGAAATCCGACTCCTTTTGGTATTTTCCTCCGCGGATCGCCCCGATCTCTAACCTGGAGCGTTCGCGGCCGTGCTCCGAACACAGCCCGGTGCGCCTCTGGGACTGCAGCCAGGGCAGGAAAGGACGCGTTTAAACCCTTGCCCGCCCGCCTCGGATCCAGTTTTCCGAACCATCCACAGACTAAACCACGGCCGGCTATTTGCAAGCTGGTTTCTCCAGCCCGGAGTCAGTCGGTGCGAGACCCCGCCGCCTCCGCACGAGAGTCAGCGCTGCAGTTGCTGGCTGCTGCCATGCCGCACTCACGTACGTACCAGCACGGACTGGAAAACCCGTTCCCCTCGGGGGCAGGAATTACCGAGCGCTGCTCCGCCAACTCCTCGCAAACTAGCCTGCTGCGGGAGGGGTGCCCAGCAGAATTCTGCCTAATATGAGCGAGCACGGAATTTCCTCCCGGAGGTGTCTGGCTGGGCGAGCCCTTTGGCGCTATATATAGCGCGTGATACACACACAATTTCAGAGCAATGCCGGCGTGCGAGAACCACTTGCAAAGACTAACCAGGCTCCAAGCGTACCGCTGAGCTGCCCCTTTGCCTTCTTGCCCCCCTCCCCTCCCTGCCCTGCCAGGCGTGCTCGCTTTGCAGGGCAGCGCTGGTGCCCGGAACACCCAGTTCTCGGCGCTCTCCGCACGCAGCCAGAGCTCCGCGATGCAGAGACAGGCACAGACACACACAGCGCTGTTTGGGCATTTGATTAAAAAAGGGAAACGTTTGGGTCTCCCTCGCAACGTCAACAGATTTTTGGCAGCCATTGACGCCAGCAGCAGCAAAGTTTTGTTAACACACTCCTGGCTTGGAAACTAGAAAAGCCCGATGCCGGGGGCCAGGGGACGCCGCCGCTCATTCTTGCCTCTCGGGCAGGGAAGCCCGTGCAAAGTGGTAGCGCCTTGCCCCTCCCCCGCCTTCCCTGGAGTCACTATTGTGAGGACGTTTTCTTGATTAGAAACAAGTGGAAAAGGTGAAAGCAGGGTAAGGAAAGGAGAGGAAGCCCGGCTGGGGACAGGCAGCTGCAAAGAGCCAGGAAGGGGAGAGAATGCAACGGCGCACGAGTTCCCTTTTGGCGCCTTTACTCTTTCCACCTCCAGCTCCTGGCAGCTCGCCAGTTTCCACTGCAAAAGCCACAGACCCACCCTCAGTGCGACTGCAAGCGGCTAGAAAGCTGCATGGGTTAAAGTTTGCGAGTAATGTAGTAAGCGAGTGGCACCGACAGAGCAAGAGGTAGTTAAACAAACAATCTGGCCCTCGGAAATGAAAATAGTGCAATAAATTACCCCGTCCTGATTGTCTCCAGGCCACTGGAAGGATCATTTCTAGGTTTGTGAAAATCCCTAAGAGAAGTGAAAAGCAATTGGGGATTCACAGCAATCGACTTCGATTAGACCAAACTGTTCAGCCGGACTTTGATTTATAGGGCAGAACTCCTACAGTATTTATAAGCTTAAACAGGGACACAGCTACTTATAAACGTGTTTAGCCACCTCGTTTCTCTTATACCCATGGCTAATATATTTACAAATTATACAATTACTGACGTTAGAAATTACTTTAAAGACACCATATTGCACAGTTTAGGATAACTAGTGTACAGCTTTGGGATCGGCGGTCCAATATTAGACAGGCGGTTAAAGGGGAGGGTTTTTTTTTTAAAATAAAAAATATCCAAGGTATATTTTGCAAGATCTACACAGCATCACTGATTTGACACACATTTTGCAAGCCAGGCTACGAAGCAGCAGGCTAAGTAGCCGCCGCATGGATCTGCGGATTAGAAAAAGAAGTTTGACCTTTACCCGGGACGTGTGGCATTTCATTTAACCATAAAGCTAAGTACAATGTGCCTGCTAGGTCTCTAAACCGATTTAAAATACACATTGAGTCATGCACAACACTAGTGCATTTCGGTTTAAGAAAAACACACACACACGAGGGTCGGTGACTATTTTAAGATTTTAAAACAACCTCTTTCCTCTGCGTGTTGACTCCTCTTTCCTGCCGAGGCTCCCACACAGTCACGTGTAGAGAGGCTATCAGGACTTTCTACCGTGTAAACAAAACGCGGCGGAGCCATCTGAGGGCAGCCAGAGCTGCTACTCGGCATCAGCTACATTGGGAAGAGGACGGGGACAGGGGTGCGCCCAGAGGGACTCCACCCACAGACAGACAGACAGACGCTGCAGCCGCGGGAGGGGGAAGTGGGGAGGCAGAGATGACTGTGGCCTCTGTCTGCGGCTCTCCAGCTGCCAGCGATTGGAGTCGCGGGGGAGGGCCGCAAAGGGCAAGCCCCCGCCCCTGGGACAGACACGGAGGATCAAAGGGGGGGGAGGAAGGATTAGACATTGGGGGTCAGAGGAGGGTGTTTCCCACTGAGGCGAAGGCTAGGAGGGGCTCCCGGGGGCGGGAAACGTGGGGAAGGCAGACAGGCAATGAGGACTTCAATCGATCCCCATTCACGGCCAGGCACTGTCCCCCCTGCCCGGCCCAGTGACGATTCCCTGCCCCATGAGGGAGCCCTCCGGCATGCACCCCTTCCTCCGCCTCTGCGTGATCAGGGGCGCGGGCAGGGGGACCCTTCACCGCCAGATGCGCCCGGGAGGAGGCAGAGCAGCAGCGCTTGGTTCACGTGCGTCCGCTCCGCTCGCTCTCTCGAGCGTCCGAGCCTCCCACAGAAAGTAACTCCGCGGCGGCAGCCCCGCTGCCCCTACCCCCGCCCCCGCTGCCTGCGCTACCAGGCGAAGCGGTGCCGCGCTCTCACCGCCATTTGCAAACAAAAGTTTTAAATTAATAATAAACCTGGGATCGGCGGAAGGGCGGCGGAGAGGAGGCCAACGAGGGAAAGTTAAAATGGCTGGCGATCCTTCAAATAACCCTGGCCGTCTCGCCCACGTAACGCGACAGAGTCCCAGCCTTCTCTGCCAGAGCTGGGGAACCACCGCACCTATTTTAGGGGGAACCCCGCGGCAAAAGGGGCGGGGAAGGGAGCACCCGGCTCACTTTGGAGAGTTCACAGAGGTGCCGATGTCTGCAGGTTATTAGATCTGGAGCATGATGAAGCACATGCTTGAGCCCCCCACTGACAAACATCGAGGAGGTGGGGGGAGGGAGGACATTTTATTTGCTGAAGCAGAGACACGGCTAGCACCCAAGTTGGGGTTGTTTAGGGTGAAGAGGGGCCTTGACACAGGGGAGCGGACCCTCCACGGGCCACCCTGTGAGGGTGTTATAAGGGTCACCGCCGAAACGTGTACTTGGCAAGCGGTAAGTGGCGATACCAGTTCCATTGCGCTTCTGCGTCTCTCCCCCCGCCCCCGCCACACATTTCCCTTGCGTGAATGGCGGAGCTGAAGCGGAAAAGGCTTCGGCTCCACGCGGAGGAGGGGAGGGTTATAGAGTATAAATCGCGAAGGGCAGCTTCGCATTTCATCCTGCCACTTCTCCAGCAGCGACATTAATAACGCCCCCTCCTCCTCCTGCGGGGAGGAGATGACTGGGGAGAGAGGCTGCTAGGCGGACATGCCAGAGAAGGGAGCTCCTGCACCATACGCCACAGAGCCACTAGATCTGAACCCCTTTTATCGATGGCCCTTAGCCACCTCCTGGCCCCCCCTTTCCAAGCGATAGTTTAGGCTCCCTGTGCCACCGACCCCCTCTTCTGCATCTCTCACTTCCTAGACCGTCCGCGCCATTTTAGAGACACACAGAGGAGCGAGGGTTTCCGCTGCTGCTGCCAGAGACAACAGGCAGCAGCCAAGCCTGAGCTGCGCAGGAGGAGCAGTAGGAGAAGAGAGATAGATACAGCCGGCCTGGCACAAATGTGCATTTCAGGTAATTAAGCTAACATTGCATCCGCCGAGCGCAGTCTCGGGGAGAATGGAGAGCGCGCAGGGCCGCCCCCCCCCTTAACCCTTCAGAGTCCTTACAGCTCAAGAGCTTTCTATGCTGGGTTGATTTCGTATCGCTATTGCTTTGAAGAATAAAAAAACACCTTTAGCCACCTTTCCCTCCACACACACCACTGGCTTTGGCGAGGCTCGCTGCGCACATCTAACTCCGCTCCCTGTACAAACGCATTTTCCATCTCCCCCCCCCCCCGCCTTCCCCGCTTATTTTGCTGACAGGAAACTTCAGGTTGGAAAAAAAATACCCCCACACATTGAATAGATAAGTCCGCCTGTTTCTGTGAGAGCCGAGCGAAATGGTGCACTCATTTCCGCAGCATTATCTGGCTATAAATACCACCGTTCTGGGCCCCTTCTCCCTACACAGCACCCCCTGCTAGAATGATTAATGGGACATACGCCCTTGGTTTTCCTCTGACCGCCCCTGATCCACGTTGCTTTCTCTCGCAGTCACCAGCTCAAGCTGTACCGTACGGTGGGGGAGGACCCCCCCTCCCTCCGCAGTATCCACGGGGGACTTTAGCAGATATTGATCAGGGACGAGTTGATTTTGCATAATTGTGGCTGACAGTGCCTGTGGTTCCCTCATTTACGGAGCAACAGCTTTGAGAGGCTGATTGATTAGGAACAGCCCCCTCCCCCCCCCCCTTTCCCCAGACAGACACACAACCCATCACCAAGTGGAGGCAGTTTGAAGGCGATTCTCTCCGGAGAGTAAAGCAGCTCCTCATTATACAGCAAATGGCCGGCGCGCCGACAGCGAGATATTAAACTTGGTCCCCTGTCTAGCATATCTAGCTTAACTAGCCTGGGGTCCGTCTGCTCCCTGCAGGACTTTGTCTGTGCAGCGAGGTTTGTGGGGGGGGGGCGTAACTAAATGCACTCTTTTAGGCACAAGATAGACAGTTATATTCAGCGATCATTTAAGACATGCGCTTCGGAAGTTGGAGCGACTTATAAACAACTCAGTCGGCATATGCTTAGCAATACTTGGAGAGTACCGCCCCGCCTCAAAATATAAATAGTGTTTCCAGTGCGACTGTTTCCCTCTCCTGGGAAATACTTTCCGAGTACTTCTGAAAATCACGGAACATTTTAGACAACGGTTATAAACAAGGAGCTGCGCGCACAGCTATACGTTTTTACATAACTACTGGTCCCAAACCCTCACATCGTCTTCTCCAGACCGTGTAAAGAAATAGTTATCCTATAGAGAGCAGGTAGGGATGTACCGGTCATCTGATTTTACAACTCTTGTTCAAACAGCAGAAACGTACGTTTATCACGTGAATCCGAAAGTTACTGTAAAAGCAACGTCAGGCTTTCTATACAAAGTTTTGCGATGTTCCTCTGGGTTAATACCCCCCAGTTGTATGAAGACTCGCACAGACATCGGTCGTACAGGGAAAGACTAAGGACCATTGCAATCTCTGCTTTTTCATCTTAGAACTCAGCACCGAAACAAAGCACTGAAGCAACTGCTATGCAGATGGGCGGCTATGAATTTTTGCTGCTGCTTAGAGCTTTAATTACTCGCTCTTGATCCGTGGGACTACGACACTACACCGCCAAGGTTAAAATGCCCTGAACAGCTCTGAGCAGATGTGAGCGAGTTGGCAGACGCGCAAATGAGGTCTGCCTCTAAGCACGATAACAAGTGACTAATACATTGCATATCTCTGAAAGAAAATTATTTTTCTCTAATTTGCATTAGTTTTTTTTAAAGCCAGTGACAGTCCCACCGCAGAGGCAGCACTATAATCCTGGAAATACTGCTCCGTGACTTTAAAAGATTTGGAAGAAGGAAGAGAGTGCCAGTATTTTGGCGATCTAGACTTGTTTATCTTTCCACCTTAGCTTCAAGGCGAAACTAGTTTCGCAAGCAACGTTCCTACAGAAATGACATACATCATATAAAAGATTAATTTATAGCATTGACGCTAAGATTATTGAATTACTATTGGAGTAACTTCCGCCGTCAACAGCACATTATTCATAAAGACCCAACAGTATATGGGGGGAAAGACTGAAGATAGATAATAAAGGCAGTCACCCTTAAACCAAGATTATAGCCACTATGTGAAATTTTGTCTTTCTAAAGAGTTCCGGGCCAAATGAAAATAAATTTTAGAGGTTACTTTGTGTGTAAAAACATAACAATTCTCTGTTGCGGTTAAAACTACCTAATTTGAAAATATAGGCCAGATCCTACAGTTCTTAATCATACAAAACTCCCTCTGACTTTTGGGAGACTTCCATAAAGGCTGCGGGCTAGGTTTGGATACATAAGGAAATCTTAAGGACAGACAGAATCAGGTAGTGAATTTCTCTTTAAGTTTTAAAGCCTTTGTTTTAAGAGATCTAGCCTGACCAATTACTTTCTCCTTTTTACTTTTTTTGGAGCTGTTTTTGACCCAGAATCTTACATACCGTCCTGACAACATACTGTCTAGTTGATCAGAGAAATGCCTACAACTGATCTCAGGATAACAACTTTGTTTTACAGCAGCACCTGCATTAAAAACAAAGGATGCGATTCACCATACTGATTTGAGAAATGCTGTCCAAGTTGAAGTCATCTCCCATTATCAGCTCAGTCCATGGGAAATTCAGAACATCATCATCCCATGTGTACAATCCCCTGCACCACAGGGCCTGCTTTTCTTCTCACGGAATTCAAGGGGAACGTTGCTATTGCCTTCAATAGGATCTGGCCTGGTATATGCAAATTTCAGCACTCTACCCACTTCCAGGAAAGGGAGCAGGGTTTAGTAGCCAACTTTTTTTTTTTTGGCCAAATTCCGAGCTGGTTTAGACTCCAAGCAGCCTGCTGTTGTCCCTGCGTTTGCCCTTGCTGACAGCCAGGGCAGAATCTGACCTTTAGACTCTCAAGCTTAAGAAAATGAATTGAAGTCATTATCTAGTCTCTTGTTTTAGAGAGACCCTCCAACTCCAGGAAGAGCGTTTCCCCTACAGGTGTATTGCTCAACTCCGATATCAAGGGGGTCTGTCTGAAATTTAGCCCAGGTATGTGCACACAAGTTATGATGAGAAAAAAAAATCACACCTCTCTCGAACTATTACATTAAAAAGCAACACACACACACACACACACACCCCAGCTCAGCTTATTAGTTCTTAATCCGCGCGGCCGCTATCTGTGCGAGCGCTCTGAAGTGCAACTGCTGCCTGCATAGTGAGAGCTTTGTTGTAGGTGCCGAAGAGGCGCAGGCTACTCGCGCTCCAACAGCTGTCACATTATTTGCACTAGCTGTAAACAGCCTTCACATTCCCCCCCTCCCCTTAACGCATAGTTAAATCCAGACTAACAATCCACAGTTCGAGATCAAACCAACAACAGCAGCATTGTGTCTGCCTTCAGTGCTGTAGCATCAACTACTGCAGCTGGTTTAGTCCAAACAAGGAACCCCCTCTACCCCACTCCTACTGTGGAGAGAACCGTGTTTGTTTCATCCGATTTTTCAAACAGAATCTTGCTGCTGTCCGATACAGTGGAGTTCCTTTTATTAATTTCCCCACCAGACGGTATTTCGGTTTTTCTCCAAACTCGAGACAGACCAGGCACGCGCACACACTCTTCTCCTTGATAACAAAGTTGTGTCACAACTACAATTGTTTTTTTTTTATTTCCCGTCAAAAGAAGCCTCAAAGTACAGCTGCAGCTTTGACTTTCTCGTGTAAAGTACGCCGTGCCCCTTACTATGTCTCGGTCATTGTAGCGCTTGGAAGCTGAAGGCCCCTTGTTCTGCTGCAGAAATGTCATGACTGAATGAATACCACTGACTGCCCCCCATACGGGTGGGGCGCGGGGGGTGAGGATACGTTTCCTTTATTTTGTATTAGACTGACTTTCCATAATCGTCGGTATCGGAGCAAATTGCACACCAGCTCGTCTTTAATTAAGTATAAACCTCACTTTATGACTTAAAATATTTTTGTTATAAAGTTTCCCCATCATGAAGGCCTACAGTAAAGAACAAACCTCTTTTGCTGTATTACAATACCGATTCTACATAATGGACCATTCCAGATATCCCCAGTGACTTTAGGAGCGAGTAAGGCAACTACGATTAGATTTTAAGATATCGAGTCAAATCTGTTTGCCTTTAGTTTGACATAGCAAATGAAACGGGCTGTGTCTCCTATTTACATGACTACCTTTGGGTTTCCTGCACCCTTTCACCTCCCTCTTGCTTTGAGCTCTGCACATATATTGATTATCCCACGATAGACATCCGTTATTGTCCCAAACACTTGAACAGAAGAAGTACTTTATTTTCTATCTGCATATGTCCAGTTAAAATAAACTGTCACCTCTACTGATTCCACTCAAGTCTTAAGAATGTTTCTAAACTGAATCTTAAATCATGCACGTGCAGTTTCTCTTGTCCTACTTTAAAAATCTACTATTCTGATGCAAATCAGACTTTACTTGTGAAATACTCTGTACAATAATTAAACATCACGTTAGCTATAAGTTGCCTGCTTTTTCATTGATTACACTTGTGCTAGTATCTCTCCCATTCTGTGTAAATTTTCTATTAGGAAGGGAAAGGTGGAGATTTCGCTAGAACTGACAAAATATATTTTCTCCCTTTAATTTATTCTTGGCTACAGTATGTATGATTAATTGGAATGTATATCTTTACAGAAATGTTTAACAGTGAGCCATTTTGCCTAAGAGTTTAAAAATAGATTAAATGTGATAAAGAGACTACGAGAACCGGCACTGAGATGCACAATATATAGCTCCCGGATGCACAATATATAGCTTTGTGACAGGCTGCAAGAAAAGACTGACGATTTTTTGTTTTGTTTTAAAGAGCATTTTCATCTCGGCCCAGCTATTGCTATAGGTTAACGTTTCTCAAGGCAGGCACAGTGGCTACTACTGACATGGTGGGTCTGCACTGAACTTCCCAGCCAGCTTCCCCTGTAAATTATTCCAGTAGGTATTTGCAGGTTGGTGGCATCGACTATTCATTGCCTGTACGGAGCTAAAAATCTGCTTGCCTGGTAAAACCCATTGCTAACAAAACAATGTCAGCAAAGGCTGCAACACATTCTTGTGAGAGACCAGCGATTCGTGCCTACTGAAGCTCTTTCAGCACAAAGGCTTTTAGAGGAAGAAGAGAGCGGGAGGGAGGGAGAGCTCTCGTGTTTCAGGGCTGCTGTCCCTTGGGAACCAAGAACCAAGTGTAGCTTCAATCAAATGCTCACTTCTCCTCCGGGAGCTCAGTCGGAAACCTGATCTCACTAGCTTATGCCTGCCTCCATGCATATAGGCTTGCTTTTCTTTCATACCAGCAATTTGTATAAAGAGGAGAGCCAATACAGTTTATTGAAAATGCGATCTCATAGTAAGGGGTTCTTTCTATAGCTAAAATAAAACAACCCTGAAATGTCTGCTGAGGAGGGCCCTCTCCTCTTTCCCAACCTCACTAACTTATGGGGAAAGTGATAGTTTACAACTTACATCTCACATATTTTCTTCTCTGACTGGATCATCTGACTTCATCTACCAAAAAGATACTTTTTAATGGGCCTTTTTAAGGTCAAGTCACATAGCCATTAAAATGTTTACTATTAAACACATTACAGCTGTTTGGTTTTTTTAAAAAGGCAGATGTACTTTGGGTCAGCTTTAGCTGAAGTCTACCTCAAACATGCCTATGCCAACCTTCCACTCAGGCCCCCTGGCCAAGCTGTGGGAGCTCAGACCTTGCCCATCTTCCGATAAAGACATAGGCCTTGTGGAGGACGTGCTAAAATGGCTGAAGCAAATGTTGGCCACACATAGGTAGGACACAATTCACTGGACCAGAAGAAGTGGAGAAATGAGGGGAAGACCACTTCCTGCTGCACAGTGCCGTTCTGATCTACCTAATTGCTTTGGCTGGAATTGGGAAGTGTTATTTCCCCAGATTTTATATCCACGCAAACTTTGGAAAGCCAAGGTACAGTATATGGGCCTTTTTTGAGTTCCAAATTGATACCTCTATAGTTAACTGTGCTAATGAAGCCCCTACATAAACCTGTAAAGTGTTTTGATTGATATATTCGGGGATGTATGTAAAAGGTACTGCTTCCTGAGGGGCCAATTAAATTTGACCCTAACAACATATAATGGCTGGGAGTGACATGTTAAAAGTAGTTCCCACAATGAGAGCTAATAGGGATGAATGAGGTAGGGAGATTCGGAGTGCAGTTTTTGTGCAAGCACACACACATCTGTTTACCTTCTAAAATAGTTGTGAACTACGGTACCCTGATTATAGGTGATTTTAAATACCCTCCTAAATGTTCAATAGTGTGACTCTAAAAACATGTTACTGTCTGTCTTAGCAATAATATGTGCATTAAAAGGTCTCTATAAATTTAGATTCTATAGCACCAGTGGGTGGATTAAGGAACCCTGGTGGTACCTATCCAAAATCCTAAACTATCATGTGGAAGATGTTTAGGTCACAGCAGCATCAGATCTTCCAGTGAAAATGGGTTTGTCTCTCTCCCTTCTAATACCATTAAAAAGTTTTCTGAGAATTCAAAGCAACACTGAGAATCTGCCTCTCAATCCTTAATTCACTTCCATGTGTCTATATGCTGCAGCATAACAAAAAACAGATTAACATCAACTAATATCCAACCTCAGCAGAGGGAGTGCAACTAACCAAATATAAAACTGGATGAATTTAATTCTTTCCTCCTTCCCGTTGGGTACACAAGAAACCCTCACACAGGTAGTGTTTTTCTTTGGGTATTAGTTCTAACACAAAACATGAACCTAGATGTAATTTTAATATTTTCTTAGTTATTTAGGTAAAATGTCTATAGGGTTTAATGCCTATACTACAGAACTACTGAGTGGTTGGACTTGTACAAAAATATGATTCCTGATGATGTGTAAATGCAAATATCAATTACTTTGAAGTGCTCAATTGTCCCATTGCCTGGACTTTTAAAACTAAGAACATAAGCCTAAGTATTTTGTGGTATAAAGCTATTTAAAGGCCAGGGTCACTAGGTGATATATTCCAGAGTATTTTAAATGAACACTTAGGATAAGAGTTTAATCTATTTTTTTAAATTTTAATCTATTTTAAAAGTTGAGACAGAACTCTTACAAGTAACTGCTAAATGGCAGTATTGACATACCTATGCCATACTAAAATACATTGAGACATCTGTAAAGTGAATGACAGCATAGAGCTTTATGTTATTGCAGTTTTTAATGGCATGAGAGTTCCACATGTTTGCTAAGCATAATTTAAGGGGAAAGTTTAATTTGTGGCCTACTGGATAGAGCACTGGAGTGGGACTCAGCAGACCTAGGCTCTAATCCTGTCTCTTCCATTAATCTGCTAGGTGAGCTTGGGCAAACCACTTCACTGCTTTCCCACCTCAGTTTCCGCAACTGTAAAATGGGGATAAGGATATTGACCTTTTTGTAAAGTGCTTTGAGATCTACTTATAAAACACACTACATAAGAACTAGCTAGTATTAAAAGTGATCTTGCTGATCAATTAAGGTGATAATACATGCATGAAGTACTTACTGGTGTGAGTGCTGGTGTAGAGCGGAACTTCTAGCCTACTCTCTTTCCTAAGGGTTGCACTCAACTCTATACAAAGAATTTCCAGTGTAGTTGGTGGAGTCTGTACTTTCTACTTTAATTGTTCTACTCAAATAAAGCACGTGTGGGTTTACTGTCACACTAAGGAAACAAATCACAAAGGGACTTGGGGGGAGGGGATTAAAAAAAAGCAAGGATTTTATTATACAGGTTTTTTTTTAAAGTAGCAATGCTTACATGACATAGAATTGGCATATATACTTTCTGTCAAAACTAGGTATTTACATTCCACTTTTTAAGAATATGTAATTTTTAAAGGGACTAGCAATGTAAACATCTTTCCTCTCCAAGTTTCAGATTCTTAAACTCTACCCTACACTTTAGCAGGTCTTTTAGTTTGCACCTAGACAATAAATTTAGTTTAATTTAGCTTCCGGTCTTTAATTTTAGCAGGTCTCCTCTCTGCATGCAAATCAATATGGCAATTACCATCTAAAAGCTCGCCCAGCCCCAGGTCAATGTAAATTGATCATTGTCCGCCTTCTACAAAATAACACCGGGAGTCTGTGGTGCATAATGAGATTATACTGGAAACTGTCTTTCAGATCACAAATTATATTTTATGCTGCCAGGGTCTTCTCCAAGCGGACTTCCTTGCATGCCTAATCATAGGGCACCAAATCTATTAATATATAAAGGTAAATTTCATACAGAAAAACAGCACCAAAATAACCCCTACATCATCTTAGTATGCGTTTGCTATTTAGAGAGAGAGAGGTAGTAATGCAAAAATCTTAACTTGTCCCACTGGTGAAAGATATATAGGAAAATCTTAATACTGGCTGAAGATTGTTTTGTTGTGCAGCAAAAAGAAAAAAAATAGAACCACGTCCTGGAAATGAACAGAACTTCTCTAAGAGAACTGTTTTCTCTGAGCTGGTGGCCTTCTTGCTTTCTGTCCCTAACTAGTCAACTCATCCATTAAAAGGTGCTACACATGAGGAGAAACCCTTGTGAAACATTCATTAACTTCTGCTTGAAAGATCGTTCAGGCTTCTAGCTAAAGGTTCAAGTCCTGACAGCCAAAGAGGTCTGAGGGAAAGGTCGATTCAGAGTAATACTCCCTATCAGCCTCTTCGGTGAAAAGACACACGGATTACATGTAGCCAGTGCTGCTCACGGACAAGGGAACTCCCCCTATCTGCAGATGAGGCCTCCTCTGCCTCTCATTATACACACAGCGAGAGCTTTTCTACGTAGTTAAAAGGGGTTAGTCTGGCTCGCTGGAAGGAATCTACTTGATCTTTAAGTGGTTAGATTACTGCAAAAAGCAAGAAGCATAACATTCATCCTAGCTACCATTTATTTTTAAACAACATCAGTTTAAGGAGAAAGTGTAAAGCCTGTTGTTCATACCCTATGTACTGCTGTTTAAAGGCCCACACTAAAATGTGCTATAGATGTAGACGTAAGAGACAGTATCACATGTCATCCGTGTAATGAAGTGGCCTTTTGTGTACATCAGCCAACATTAAAAGGCCTGAGTAAAATAGGAATTAACTCCTTTGTCAATGGAATTACAGTATTTTTACACCCCCGCTGCCAGGCTCAAGATGAGGCCTTTAGACTGAATTTGTCCTTTAACCACTCCATTTTCAAAGTTGTAAGGTTCTCTGGGGGGAAAAAAGTCACAGATTTTCATTCCTATAATTCAGACTTTAGTGTCGTATTGTTCAATTTTTTTAATGGTGGCTTTACATTTTTTATGTCCACAAATTAAGGACCAATGGGATTTAAACCTTGTGTATTGTTTTTCAATCCTAGGACTAACCAAAATTATCCATGGATGATTCTGCTGAATCTTCTAAATACTAGTTTAGAATGGCTATGAACCGTCCCGATTTTTTAAAGCCCCTCTTTATGAAGAAAGTGAAATGTTTTGGGCAGGGTTGTTATGAAATTAGCGAAATCGCAAGGTCTACAGATAAGGATCGCATCCTGGTACTGAAGGATAGGGACTCAGTGCGCATAGCACTCTAGCCTGTGTCCACCAGCCTACTATAGACCCCAGACATACATCGATAACTGCTCACACTGCAGTTTGGGCCCTCACTTCTCCAACATTAAGTATTTATTTAACATTAGAATAACCTCAAAATAGGTCTGTGTGGTTTATTACGAGGTTATTTCAGTTCAGTCTCCAAATTTTTACTTGGTTTTCATGGGCTCTTTTTGGGGGGGGGGGAGAGAGAGAGAAGAGGGAAATTCTGTAGGGCCTATTGCTACTCGTCTCTATTAGATATGCAACCAATCTACCATTTCCGGTGTTGCTTCTATCTAATTAGAGATGTATTTAGATGTAAAGTGTAAATAAACGCTGAGCTGCCTGCTGCCCTGTCTCTGAGCTGACTCCTCGGGAATATTTCCAATAAGGCTGGAGCGCCCGGAGCCAGGGCTCAGACAAAGAGGAATGAGGATGGTCTGCGCTGCAGGCAAATCCAACACAAACCAGCTTTTATCTACGGCTCTGGAGCCTTTAACTCCTTTTAATCTGCACCGCATAGGCTTACACAACACGATCGCCTGTATTCCACTGACAATGTCTTGTGACAAAAGGAAAACCCATACGCCACTCAAAGTAACCCAAACAGGAACGGAAGCCTTAGTCCCTGGTTGCCTTTTCGTGCCACTAGGTATGACCCTCCCTGTGAAGTCCGCTGTGCTTCAAAACAACCTGAGGTAGGTTCGCCTGCCTTTCAGTGTATACATTAAACAACCCGAGGGCAGCCCGGTGCTATAAAACAAAGTCGACTCCCTCCCCACCACCAGGTCATTAGGGCTCCGGGGTGGGAGGGGGAAGATGATCCGATGTGAAGAGCTCTCGCGGAAACTCGCTTTCCTTTCGGTATTCGCCCGGAGTGGTTGTGAATCTCCGCGGTGGGTTTTCCATCGTGACCCGGGGGAGGGGGGCGGAGGGACGAGATGGGGAAACACTAACAGCGCGCTCCACTCGCTCGCGGGGCCCCTTGCACGCCAGACTCAGCCTGCGTGCGCCTCTCTGTGTTTGTCTGGCCCCGCACCAATCTGACACGGGGTTAACGCGCTCCTCGGAGTTTCTAAACAGAGGAAACTTCTGGGAACGAAATAATCTGGCACTCGCCTCGTAAACTCTTTTCCTGTTGTGGGAAACAGCTCTTAAAATGCAATTAGATGCACGGGGGTAAGCCCACGATCCACAGCGCTGCCCCCTTTCCCTCCGGGCTCATTCCAATCGCTTCTCCGGTTCTATTAACCGCACCAGCCATCTAGATTTTCCTCATCTTTAAGGGTTAACAAAAAATATCGCGGTGACCTTTTCCTCTCGGTCTCCCCCACTCTCCCTTTCAGGCTCCGGTTCTTGAGCTCGCAGGGAGCCTGAACGGCTGTCTAGACCGATCTATCACAGACGGACAAACAATACCAGGAGAAGCCCTTTCCCGGTCCCTCAGCCTCCGCCACTCACCTTAGAAATGGCGAAGGAAATAAAGAAACAGTGTCCGCAACATAATCCTTCACTGTACATGTGTAGCCTTCAAAACAGCCCACCTTCATGCCTGACAAATAGGATTTTGTCTGCTCTTGTAGCGCTTGCTACGACACACACTTTTTCTATTCCACGATCATAATACTTAGCTCAAAGTGCCAGGGCCTTTCCCGCCCTTCGAGAAAGATAGGGTCAGCGTGGAAGGCAGAAGAACAGCCCCCTCCCCTTGTGAACAAACCTATTAACCGGAAAACTTAAATATTTCTTAATCACGCCCTTTTCACACCCATCTATAGTCAACCGAAGTGCTGCTCTGTCTCTAGCTCTCGCTAGGAGTTGTGTATTCAGGAGGGACGGTATTAGAGGTGGAGGTCCAATCCGGCAAAAAACTGGGGAATAGCTAATGAGCTGTGCAACTCATTGATCCAGAGCATACTTCCTAATTAACTCTCAGTCACCTATTTGTGACAGCAAGTCAAAGAGCTGAACTGGAGATAAACTGCAACCCCTGCCTGAAAAAAAAAAACCCAACCACACACACACACCCGCCTTCCTAATCCCCTAAAAGCAGTTAAGGTGCCCGTTGCCTTGTCCTCCTCTCAGAAAAACCGACGACTTCCACTTAAAAACTGAAAGGAAAATTAATCCGTGTACACCAATGCAATTGCACCGAATCCTAGACAAATATATAAGCACCAACGTCTCAGTGAAGAAGCCACATTAATGGACTCGCGTGACAGAAGCAGCTAGACACGATTCTCCAAGGTTAACAGAATGTAAATGTTCTGCGATATGGGGGAAAATGCAATTCTGTTGGCAAAGCTGAATTAAACACCTAGTAACAATTGATTTCACTGGCTGGTGTCTGTTTCCAACGCCACGGCAAGAAATACTCAAGACTGCACTTAACACCACCTTATGGGGAGGTTTCCTTTTTATCTTTGTTCCCAGATCGTACTAGTAGGGTCGGCTACGCAGCCCTTTGCCAATCCCCACTTTATAGGGAGCGATGACCTCTTCACCACGGAAAAGTTAATAAAGCCTTGAAACAACCAGGCTCTGCTACCAGATTGTAGGCGGGCTAGGCTCTTTTCGTTTTTAATACAAAACACGAATGCAAAGCTGCAGGCTCCGCGGAGCACATGAAAGCAATGAGCGGACTTTCTGCAAAAGATTCATTAGAAGAAATTAATGCTGCAACAAGCTCTGAGGCTAGACCATTAAACACAATCCCACCGTTCGTCAGTGTTACACCAGTCATTGCCCCCCCGCCCGCAACCTCGGATCCTACACACATCGCGGAAAGAAGAAAGGAAGAGAGAGAGAGAAAAAAAAAGAGGAACGTGAAACCTTCGCAAATATCGCCCCCGGACTCGCTTCACGAACATCAAATACATGACCCATATGCTGCACAGACCAGCCACGGAGTTGACGAGGGCTTGCAGAAAATAGACCTGTCTGTCTTCCCCCGATCGGCCTTTGATAGCAAGTTCCTATCCTCCCTCTAGTTTTCTTTCCACTAAAAACTAGCTTTAAAATGAATAAACTTCTACATCAGACTGGACCCCACACCAGCAATGATCTTTGAACGGGTAACCACGGTGACTGGCTCCCTTTCCTCCCCCACCCCGCGGGCCCCAGCTTCAAAGAACAAAACCCCTTTGCATTCGCAAATCAACGAGAAAACCTCACGCAGCAGCAGCTCCTTTAAAAATAGTGTTAAAAGTCCACCCTTTACCTGGCTGTGGAACAAACAGCGCCCGAAAGCCCCAGCCTCTTCCCCACGAATGTGGCCAGTCTCGCTCGGGCTTCTCCCCCAGCTGCACTGGCGTGGAGGGGAAGCCGGACGCGAGGCCCCAGAATACGTGCCCTCCCTCTCCCCTGATCTAGAAGTGTCCCCCACCCCCTTCCCCCGGGAGCCAAGCCGTGGCGGCTGCCAGAGGTGGGGCTTTCACCGCCCTTTCCAGATCGGAAAGCGAGACACGACGGGAACCCCCCACCTCCTCTTTCCGGCTGGGGAGCAGACAGAGCGCGACCGGCAGCTTCCCCTTCGCTTACCCCACCCTGCCTCCCCGGGGGCATCGCTACAAGCCAACAGCCGCCAAACTTCCACTCCGCGGCACCCACGCCCGCGAGGCGCGCCCCAGGAGGCCCCTTCGCCCCCAGCGCCTGCCGCCTGCCACCCCCTCGCCCCGCTCGCTGCCCCTTTCCTCGCCTTTGGCCCCGCCACACAGCAAGCCCTCGCCCCACGTCCCCCAGGGGAGCGCCAGGGCGGGCCGGCCCGGGCCGCTCCCCAGAGCCCAGCCGCCCGCGGGCCGGGACGCTCGGGACTCCGCGCAGCACCGAGGTTTCGAGCAGCACTGACCTTGTGCTCCGGCCGGGAGAGCAGCAGCGCCGAGTGCGGCCGCTCAGGTCCCGGGGCTGTAGTCCCCTCCTCTCCCCGGAAGGGAGGCTCAGGCTGGGTGGATGCAAAAAGTTTGCTGCTCCCCTCCCCCTCTCGGGGCGTGTGTCCGCGCTGCGGCGCTGGGCTGGCGGCGCTCCGTGCCGCGCAGGGGGCAGCAGAGGCTGGCAGGGCAGGTGGCCGCCGCGAGGGCTGCGCTGCTGCCTGGGCTCCGCTGCCCGCGAGGCTCACTCGGGCTGCGGGCGCTGGGCTGGCAGCGCCATGTTGCTGGCTGCTCCGGGCCGAGTGTCCCCTGCCGGCGCCGGCTGCCCTCCTACATCGCGCTCCCGCCGCGGGGCCGGCGTCTCCAGTGGCCTGGCCGCGGCTTTGTGTGTGTGGCTGGGGATTTAATCCCCCTCCGCCGGGAAAGCCGCTCTTCCTCCCCTTGCCGCTGGGAGCCCGGGCTCCGTGTGCTGCACGCCGCGCTCCCCTCACATCCCCCCTTCCTCCTCCTGCTCCAGCCGCCGCCGCCGCCTCCCCCCCCGCGGGCGGGCGCTGCGCTCAGGGAGCCGCCGCCAGCAGCAGCAGCGCCGCCACCGCGCTCTCCCGGAGCAAGTTACCCCCCGCCCGCGTTTCCCTTCCGAGGCTTCTCTCGTCCCTTAATTGATTCTCTCCCAGCCCCCGGCCAGCCGCTCCCCCTTCCCGCCCCTGCGGGCTGGCACTCGGCCCCCTGCCCCCGCCCCGAAGCTGAGGGCGTCCCGGGGAGACTCCGCGCTCTCCTCAGCCAGCGGCGGCTGAGAGGAAAGTGGCTCCCCCGCCCGCGCCGCTGCTCCCCTCGCTCGCTACCCAGAAGGCCAGTGGAGAACCGCAATTACCATAAAGCTCCGCTCACTCCGCTCCGCCAAGCTGTCAAAGCCCGGCAGCGGCGGCAGCTCGCTCAGCCCGACCGCGCGCCGGATGCCGCCGGGGAGAGCCCCGCTCCGCTCCCGCGCGTGGCGTGGACTCTGGGGCCCCCTTTCCGCGGCTCCCCCCGCCGCACACCTTCCAGTCTCCTCTCTGCCCCCAGCGCCCGTCACTCAGCAGCCCCTGGCTCGCCGGCCTCCCGCTGCTCCCGACACGGAACCTCTCGCAGCACCCCCCTTCCCGAGTGGCAGGGTTGGGGGAGGGGCGGCTCTTTCTTCCCTGCTCCCACTTGCCAGCCTTACTCCGAATCGCCTGCGCTTGCTCAGGTGAGGGGGCGCCCAGTCCCCCAGGTGAAGCGCTCTTTTCCTTCAGCCGGCCCGGCCCCACTCGCAGCACCCCTTCCCCAGCCGGCGTGTCTCTTTGTTCCCTCCCGCCCGCTCCCCTTGGCCCTCCCGAAGTACACGGTTTCCTTAGCAAGCCCGCCGCTGCCCCATCAGACTCTTCATTCTCGGCCACAGCCCCCCACCCCTCTTTTCCCTCACAAGTGTATTTCCCCCTCCCCCCAGCGCCACAACACAGCCACTCGTTACATTCTCATTCACAATCATCCTCGAGTGGAAGCTTGCCTGGATCCCCCCGCTCCGAAACACACTTTCCACTTCGCCCCCCCCCCCCGCCTTTCCCGTACTGCGTCCACCAGCCTTTTCCCAAAAATGTCTTTCTCCACATCGCAGCGCTCAGCTTCCCCTTCCCATCAACACCCCCCCCCATCCACTGGACTGCTCTGCTTAGCCCCACATTCCCCTTCTTCTCCCGTTTCTCTACGGCCCCCCTGATTATCAATCTTTTGCCTGATCCAAGTCTGAGACCCCTTAACACATTTTCATAGCGTGTGAAGTTTTGGAAATAGTGCGGCGGGGTGGCGCGTGAAGAACGCAGTTCTCCTTCCTGGATTTTCTACTGCTGATTTAAGATTTCTGCATGGGTTTGGGAGCCCTTCAATCGCTGGGTTGGTGGTTATCTACTGCATCTATTTACTTTGGCAGCGCAGCTTTCGGCTCAGGCAGCTCAGCTGGTAAATTTCATGTTCCTAACGCCCGACTTGACAGATACTCATACATTTGCTTGCTCTGCGTTAGCGGTATAGTTATATGAAGGGCTAGGTAATTTTTCATAGCGTTAGTAGCTGAAATTAACAGTAGAAGAGAGACTACAGCATAGCCCTACCCCCGCCCTATTTAAGGATGCTCAGGAACAATTCCTGCTCGCTTTACTTACACAAGTAATCTTTGGAGCCCGATACCGGTCCCATAGAAGTGACTTGGAGTTTTGCCATTGCATCTAATGGGAGCAGGATCTGGCCTTTATTAGTACTGTTCGTTTTTAATTCTTTCCAGATAGAGCACGGTTAACATAGGCAATTTAGCCTATTATATTTTTCATCTCTACGCGGAGGATTCAGTGTGAGAAATTTAATAACGTGTTTACCTTAGTACTTTTACATACCTTTAACCTTGACTTTAAAAGGTGCCTATTCAATATGGGCACAAAAGGTATTGGTTCATAAAGGTTTATTTTGGAATGACAGGAATTACTTATCTTTAAAGGTGGAAAAACAGAGGTTCCCTAAAGGAGACTGGACTAAAAAACAAATGAAGTTGTGAATCTTAATTACCAACAGTGTTTTACCCGTCAGATAAAAAATAAAAAAGTTCTGACCATAGAGTTGGTATTCTGTGAGGTTTTATTCATACTGTTTTAGCTTTCGGTATGTATCTATTTAAAAAATATCGTCCCTTTCAAAGCAGAAGTGAAATATCAACTGTTTGAAACTCGAAACTCTAGACACACAACTGAATTGCCTTGCCCTGGAGCCTCTTAAAAACAGCTGATGCAAATGAAATGGGATTTTTAAGCAGTAGGTAGATACCTAGGCTTAAGGAAACAGTTGCAAGTGCCTTACAGATATACTGAGCATCTGAGATGTTTTCTGCTGTGATGATACTAAGAGTTCACGTTCAAACACTGAACAAAGTTTCTATATTTTATTCCAGGTTTATCGGGTTTACGTCTGAAAACTATCCCACAGGTTTTTTTAATCTCTGATAACGAGCAGAAGGACACCTGGCCTATTACGTTGTAAAGCTATTTTTTTTATAAAGACGTTTTAGGGTTAAACATTAAAAGTTATTAGACTGAACACACGTGGTTACAGACACAGAGCTGGAGGAAAGGCCTCTGGTATTTTTGTTCCCCCGGGGAAAAACCTAATTAAATTGCCTTTTTTTTTTTTTACTTGAAAAGTAGAACTATAGGTTCCCCTCTCCTTGTGGGTAAAGTCTGCTATTGGATTGAGTTAATTGTCTGTCAAAAATATTTTCTTTCTTTACATTTCCTAATTCACAGTGTATATAAATTCTACATGTTGTAATGAAACAGTTACCCCCGCCCTTAGTTTATAAAGGGCCCTGTTTCACACATATTTTTAGAACTATTCCGTTCAAATTATCTTGAGAAAAGACCAAACTGATCACTCTTGGTTTTTTAAAACAACTTTCTTTAACTTTGTTCGTTGTTCAGAGGAACAGAAACGTGTTTGTTCTTCTGTCTGCTTTATTGTTGTTTTTTTCACTCCCAAAGCTTTGCAATTGGAGAGTGGCAGATGTGATCTACACTTCTCTGTGAAGCCATTGGAGCTGCAGTTCAATCCCTCAACCGGGTTGGCTCGGTTCTTCTGAACACACAGGGCTGCATTTCCTTCAAGCCGATAAAGGCAACGCCTCGGTACATTCGGAGCATAGTGTTGCCTGCAGACTATCAGGCCGACTCCCCCCTCCCACAAGCCCTTAAGGGAGCTGACCTGGAGGTCAGGCCGCTGTACACTGCACTCAGTGAAGGGAGGATTTCAATGAAAGCTTAGAGAGAGCGCCGCCGTACACAGACGCTGGGGTCCTTGAGCTGATGTTTTTATAAAGTATGGTGAGACTACGTTCACAAACACAACTGTTCCAACAACGTGAAGCACTTAACAACCTCCTAAAGACAAATCCATTGTTAACGGTAGAATGGGACTTCTAACATGAGGCCTGAAAAGGGGGATTATTTCACTCCCTCTTTAATTTACCTGCCATTCCATGGTTCACAATAGTACAAATCCTTATTCTGAAATCTGTGTGTACCTCTGTTATCACTCTACTTCTAGACTAGAAGGTGATGGTTAAATCCCATACCAGCACTCAAAGAAAACCTTGTGTCTAGTGCACTAGACTGGGACTTTAATATCTGTGTGCCTCAGTTCTCCATCGGCAAAATTATAATACTTTCTCACCTTACAGAGGTACTGTGAGGATACATTAAATAATGTATATGTGGTGCTCAGAAACTATGATGATTAGTGCCATGAAAAAGCCTACAAATAACAGATCACTATCCTGAGCTTTGAATTGTCCTGCCAGTATGTGTCTTAAACCAAACCTTTATCCTTGCAAATTGTAAGTCTGTTTTTAAATGGAAGTGGAGAAATCTGAATAACAAAGCAAGACAACCTTCAGTCGGCCTTATGCAGGGTCTGTACAGTAGTTCTTTCAGGCCTGACACAACGCCAGCATATTGTTACAAACTCCTACAAACTCCCATTGAAATCAAAGGGAGTTTGCATATTACAACTACTATAATTGTATTTTGTAGCACAAGGCAATTCTGTTCATAGTAGATCCATTTTTAGTTCCTTATGGCTAGCATCTGAGATTGTTTCCAAAGGGAAGTGACAAAAATATTGCTTCACACCATTCCCCCACCCAATTAAACAGTATTGATGTTTTTGACATCTCCCAGCTATGTTTTAAACCATCTTAACTAACAACAAAAGATTCACTTTTATAATTTGTGTTTCAGGTTTAGGTATGATTACTTGGAACCTCACAGTTAAAAATCCTGAATAATAGCTATTATAATGGTAACGTCTATGGCTTGTACAGATCAGCATAATTCAATAACCAAATAGGAAAAATAGTTTAGGTTTTGTAAAAGTTGTGACACTCATCCACAACAGAGAGAAAATTCAAAGCTGAGGCTGTTTTTCTATCCTTAATTTATAATATTAAGGAAACAAACCCAGCAAAAAAGTTAAGGATAGTATGTCAGCCTTGTTTGTCTTTTTCCTGGCTGGTTTTGGTACATGGCACAAACCACAAAAAATTGTAACAACTATAGTTTAATAATTCCCACCTTCCTGAAATACTCTGTAATCACCAGACTAGTACATCTAACCCTCCATTCTCACTACTTAGACAGTTTTATGTATCATATACCTGATCAGCTCCTTGAATAGGTAAATTACATAAAAATATGTGCTTCCTGGAGAAAGAAGGCTGTCCCTTCGAGTTCTTCTTTTAGGAAGCATATTGGAAAAACCATGATTAATATCTCCAAAACAAAACCATATATAGCGAGTGAACAGTACCCACCTCTTGAACTTTAATATTTCAGCCATTTTGATTGTTTGCTTGGTTCAAAACACTAGAAATAGTTAGGGAAGGCACTGATGAGCAAGGAGTAGCTTTTTCTGCTGGCACACTGGAAAGCAGAGTTGTGTTATCAGACTCTGCCTGTCACTTCTGGGGTGCCGCAGAAGCAGCGGCATGCCCATCCTGAGGGGGAGGGTTCGCCTCCCAGTGCTCTGACAACCAATCAAGGAGCGATGTTGACAGGTTCTGAAAGGACTACTGTCTGAAATCCTGTCCAGTTTTCCTAGCAGGAAGATGCAGCTGCGAAGCAGGGCCCTGAAGGGGAGGGGGCTGAGAATTCTTAAAGGGGATAAAAAATATAATACACTATTTTGATTTTGCAGCCCTTTTTATACTCTAGTTCGGAACGCAATGATCTAAATATTGGTAGCATACACGAACTGTACATGGAGACACTGAAACTACTACGGAGAGAATCTGAGCTCTAAACAGAGCAATTCAATCTCTGTGCGCCCTAATCGCTTGCTAAAATTCGTGTTTAAATTAAAGCCTTTTGCGTCTCAAGTCTGAGTCTGCAGCTAATTTTTGCAGTTGATTTATAAACCCTCCGTGATGGGGTTTTATACTAGAAACACTGATCAGACCCTTCAGTATGTACCAGGCATCTCTGTAATGCGCAATACACAGCGCCTGGAATCCCAGCCATTAGCGGCCTGCATGTGACACAGACAAACGACCAAATCTCCACCAAGCTCCAGAGTTTAAATATCATACAATGGAAGGGGGAAACGCCATTATTTTAAAGCGTGTTTTTGCAGACACTAGCTTGTATGTTAATAATTTGATACAATCGGTGAATCACCTCCAGCTACCTTTTCTTTTAAAGGGGTGAGGGGAGGAAAGCCATGAGATAATCCTGTTTTTGAACAACCAGTACAATTCTGCTATTGGTTTCATAAACGGTGAGTTTATTCTATCTATTTTAGAGGTGACTATAAGTTCACACTTTAGAATTAAACGTGAAAACGACTGAATGTATTGAGGCCTCCAGAGTCAGTCGAATGCACCAATGAATCGTCCTTGTGGGCTGACTGGTATTAAGTGACTGGATTTTCAGTTCAGCTGAAAGCCCAGCAGCAGCGGTTTTCCTAACTTGGATGCACACGTACGAGATGGAAATGTGCAGCCTTAAAGCACGATGGGGGGAAAGCATACGAGGATTTCTGTGTTTGTACAGAGAACAACGTCTCCAAATTTGTAAACAGAATTATTTTCATGGAAGACACCGAGAGATTCCTTAGTCCTGTACTTAACACTTCGCAGTGTTTTTAGCAAGTAAGGCAAGAGGGGGGTGGGTACAAAGATAAACCACGTTTTTCGCCCTGCAAGTGTGAAAGATAAGATAACAGTAAGCTGGGGCAAAACGTCCGCTTACAACCTCCCCCCCTCCCTCCCCCCCCAGCGATTTTGATCTGTCACCTCTTATCTCAAAAATGTTCATTTCGAAAGCAGCTTCAAAAAGCCAAAGGAAAATAAAAGTATTTTCAGTTTAAAAAAGGCATTCATAACCAAGTTCCCTTCCACCGGTTTCCTTCACAAAAACAAAGCAGTGGCTCAGTCAGTAAAGGTTTTCTTCTAAATGTGTCTGTTGGAAGCCAGAATTATTCACGTAATTGATTAAATTAAATAAAACTAGGAATAATTAAGATTTACTGTGCATCAGAGCTCTTGTTCTCACTCAGTACACTGAGCTACAAGCCAGGCTTTTATTTTAGTAGTTAAGGAACCTGTCTTTGTTTTACTAACCACTCACTGAGTTGAAACTAAACAGGTAGCTGTATTTGGGAGGGTCACATAACAGTGTCAACATATGGTGATTGTTAATACAAAATAAGAGCCTCTACTGACTTTTTACAGGCCTTTTTAGAGTTAAAAATGGGGGAAATGCCATAGGACTGGCTGCAGATTGAACTAGTGCAGAAGTGGATTTTTAAAAAAAGTTCACAAAAGAGAGGGCTCTCTCAGATTTATACCTTTAGTTAAGTTCTACAATTTCACCCCATTGTATATACTATCTGCTTCTCATTGGAGCTAACAGAAGGCGGCTTCTTCCCATTCCCTGTTGTGGGTACATCCCCAGAGACCGCAGCCCCTTTCTCTAGACCTACGGGCCCAGACACACAATTTATCCAGTGTAACTTTTGGAGACATTCAGCACCTGTGAACTTGGCAGACAGTGAGGAAAGAAGCAGGACATACAGCCCCCAGCCCCCACCACCAGACACACAGGCATAGGACCACCAGCCTGGGATAAGAAGTGACACTCCTCAGAGCAACCCCCATTCCCTCTTTCCACCAGGACAGAAGCAGGACATGTTTATCCCTTCACTCATCCCCTAGCACCAGATTTTTAATCCAGGAACACACACATACTGCACATCCAGCGCCAGGCATCTCCTCCACCTCCTCCCCTTCCCACACATGCTGAGAACAGGGCCCATGCATGAAGACACCCTCTCCCATCACTCCAAGAAGCCAAGGCCACATGGCCTGGGCCTGCTGAGTCTCAGCCTTCAGCAGCCCTTCTTCACTTCTCTCCCTCCAGTCCTGCCCCCAGGGTGCAGCTCCCAAACCCTGGCTCAGTCTAGACAGAGGGCGCAGCCCTCCGCCATAACATACCCTCCCCGCACCCCGTCCCTTCCTGGTTGGGAGGACACACACGGAAGCACACCGGCCCGGCCGGCTTAGCAGCTCTGCCGAGGCAGTTGCTGAGGGCGCAGAGCTGATCTCCATGCCGGGAGAGGGGAGTTCCCCGAGGCCAGGCGCGGCCCCAGTCTCCTCCTTCTCAGAAACCCGCCGCAGTTATTTTCTCGTAGCGAGTGGGTCAGCAGCTGATGACAAAAAACCACCTCCTTAAACCCTAGCCCTAGGCGATTAGTCATCCCCAGAGTTCCCCTAAGTCACAGCAACTTGGCAAGCCCCCAAGCCCAGCCGTTAGCAGGGCCTGCGTCTCCTGGCTCCCCAGGCACCCTCAGCTACTGAGTCGGGGGCGATTGCGACAGAGGAGGAGGAGGGGGGCTATACAGGGGGACAGGAGTGGGTGTTGGGCTCCTTCCCAGGCGTTTCTCGCTCTCAAATGATTGCGAAGCGTTTTATCTTCACAGTCACATCAGCAGCTAACGAAGCTCGGCGGCTGCAACCCACACGACTCTTGTTCCCTGCATTTATCCTTCAATAAAAGCCGATTCCTTTATTAGAAACAGGAGACTTGTCTCCTACCCGCCCCTGTCAAATCCCAACCGGCAAGGCGCAGCCGACACCTCCCCCCCGCCAGCTCTCTCTCACACACAGCCCCTGGCCAGGGGCAGCCCACGCTCCCCATCAACTCGCCAACCTCGGGCAGCCCACACTCCCCCCATCGAATCCCTCCCACCAGGGCCACCCCCTATCAAATCCCCCCTTGCCAGGGCCAGCCAACCCTCCCTCCATCAAATGCTCCCCCATCAAATCCCCTCCACCAGGACCAGCCACCTTCTCCCATCAAATCCCCCCCACCAGGGCCAGCCAACCCTCCCCCTATCAAGTCCCCCCCACCAGGGCCAGACATCCCTGCCCCCACCAAATCCCCCCTCACCAAGGGCAGTGGCTGGCCCCATCTAATCCCCCCCACCAGACGCAACCCACACGACTTTCGTTCCCCACATTTATCCTTCAATAAAAGTCCTTTCCTTTATTAGAAACAAGGAGCTGTCTCTCCCACCGCCTATCAAATACCCCTCGGCAGGCGCAATCAACACCCCCACACCACATCCCCCTCGTCACCAGGCGCAGCCCTCCCCTCCAAAAAATTCCCCAGCATGAGCGGCAGCCGTCCCCCCCCCCCCTCACCAAGCGCAGCCAACACCTCCCTCCCCTTCTCTCTGGCTCTCAAATCCCCCATCACTAAGCGCAGCCAACCCAACCCCCTCCTTCCCCCGGCTCAGCCAACCACCCATCAAATCCCCTCACCAGGCTCAGCCCCCTCTTTAAATTCCCCACCCACCCCCAGGCAGCAGCAGGTCTGCGAGGCGGCCGCGCGCTTGGCTTGTGTGTGACTAGCAGGAGCCAGAGCTGCCGCTGCCCGAGCGGGCTGCGCGAGGCTTCCCCCGGCGAGCCCGTGTTCAGGGTGCCCGCGCCCCGCACCCCCCGGGCTGCCGCGCCTGGCTCCAGTGGAGGCAGGTGATTCTGCCAAGCACAATGCGGGGTTTGAGCGCTGGATAATAAAGCGCTATTCAGGGGGCTGTGGGCAGCGGTGCGCTGCCGGCTCAGGGGCGGTAGCTCTCGCCCAGGGAGACCCCCCCGCCAGGGTCGGGCCCCGGAGGCGGAGAACTCGCAGCGCACCCCACCCTCGCCCCGCGGGGGAGAAGGCTGCGAAGGGCTGGCAGCAGCCGGCGCGGGGCCTTGGCTCCCCCTCCCCTAGGAGGGAGCGTAAAGCTCTAGGGTTGCAACGCCGGCTCCTCCTTTCCCTGCTGCCCGGCGGGCGGGCGGGGATCGCCCAGCTGCTTCCCCGCGATAAGGTGCAGGGTGTGAAAAGCGAGAGGAATCAGGGGCCTTGGCTCCCCGCCCCCGCTGTCGGAAGCGGTGACCGCGCAGCCCACCCCTGGGTGCGGCAGGGCTCGGGCTCGCCCCCGGGGCCAGCTGTGCGGAGCAGGGGGCGCGTGCCCACGCAGCAGCGCTGTTCCACGCAGGGAGGTCGGGGCCCGCGGGCCCCCAGCTGCCCCCCACCCCGGGGCCTGGCTGGCTGGGGCAGGCGTTGTTTTGCTATGTGGCTTTTCAGCCAGAGGCTGAGCGCCGGGATCACGCGGAGGGAAGGGGGGGAGCGAGCTGCGGGCTGTGTGGGCGCGGGGCGGGGAGGGCGGCTCCGCCTGGCTGCCTGCTAATCGCACGTTTTCCGCTGCTAAAAAGAAACCGAGAGACACCGTGGCCGAGCCGAGCGCTGCCTGTGTGGCTGTGCCAGGAAAAGATGGCGCTGTCTCCCCTCCCCCCTTCGCTCGCTCGGCTTCCTCTTCCTCCCCGCCAGGCCAGCTGAGCCGGGCAGGTTTCCGAGCCCCCTTGTTCAGCAGGACCCCATTAGCCTCCCAGCCGCGCGGCGCGGCCCCGTCTTTCCCAGCCCGGCATTGGCGCGGCCCCCTTTCTCGGCAGGGTTCGCCTTTGTCTGGCGCTCTGCTCTCTGCCCGGGGAGACAGGTTTTTTTTTGGGGGGGGGGACTCTCCCAGCAGCGCCTCCTATTTCCTTCCTCGCCCCACGGGCAACAGGGCGGGGGTCAGACCTCGCGGCCGGAACCTTTGGCGGGGGATCTGGCTGGGTTTGAGACACAACGTGACCTCGCTGGGCTCCAGCTGGCTCGCACTGGGCTGCTGCTGCTGCTGCTGCTGCCCTGGGCTTTGTATGTGACCGGGCTCCCCCTCCTCCCGTCTCCATGGTCTCCCAACACCTTTACTGACGGGGAAAAGAAGTGCTGTGCGTGGGTGCGCGCCTGGGGCAGTGGGCAGGAGGTGCGCCGCGCTGGTGGCCTGCTATGGCAAGAGGCACGCCAGGCCCGGAGGAGTTTTACCTGCCCGGAGTTGTTTTATGGGGCTGCACACGAAAGGCGGCCTTGGCGCTTTGCATTTGCCCCTGTTAAACCTGCTCTGCTGGGGGAACTCGCGGCAGGAGTGTGGCACCCTCCAGGGCAGACAGACTCGCTGATCTAACAGTTCCGGGATCTCTCTCCCCCTGTACGACACCCTCAGAGTTGCCCAAGTGCTAACTTTTTTTTTTTTTGTATCTGCAAATTAAATTCAGCGTTGCTCTCTCCGAGTCCTGTTCTGTTAATTGCACATGGCATTGGGGCGCCGCTCGCCAGGGATGCATGAAGGCCATTAGTTGCAGGCTCGTTCCAGCCCTTCCTAATCGGACTTTTCTTAAAACAGCCCTGAGTTGTGACTGATTTTCAAGGCGTTTTCACGGATAATATCTGCTCTAGGGACGTGGTGTTTTGAGTTAGCCGCTTGCCCAGGCTTATAGCTACGAATTATGTAGGGAGAGGTCAGGTCTGCAGGGGCTTTGTGTGTCTGCAAATCTATTTGTGTAATGATGATTTGCATTAAAGGAGCACATAGTCTCTTCCCTCCCCCCCCCCCATGTAAAATGCGCAATCAGTGCTGGTGTTTCTAGGCAGAGGCTTTGTACCACAGTGTGATTTCACTGAAAGTGTCCACAGTATTTTGCCTTCTGTATAAGAAGAGAAATAAGACACCTTTATCAATGATTTCTGGCGTCATTATCATAGCTAATTCTGTGGTTTATCGTCGTGTAAATCTGGATAGCGTGATTTCTTTCACATCCCCTCTTCCGACCAAAGGTTTTTTATTTTTTATTTTTTTTATGCGTGGTCAGTTGTGACTTGTAAAATTAGCCTGTCTAAATCAGCGGCAGCGAAAGGGTTTGCATGTGGCCTTTTCAAATGTTTCCGACGCCTACTTCATCTATTTGGTGATCAAATGGTGTGTGGAGTGACTGAACCTAATAACTTGTCCACTTGTTCATTTCAGGGACATTGATTTCTGGTTCCAAGGCACTCTTAGCATTGGCTACAGCTGGGGGCATTTTACAGATGTCCTTTAGCCTAGATAAATACAAGCGAGAATGTGAACGTTATTAGCCAAATAAATCGTTTACTTATGCACGTTATTTTAGCATAATTTCCAAAGAGAAATTATACCCAAGTTGCAGAAGGAAAAGCAGCACTCGAGGATACTTTGTCCTATATGTTGGGTTTTTACTTCCTCCATTTTAAATTTTGCCAAGAGCCTGACTGGCAAACTCGGTTGTTAATCGAAAGCAAATTTCTACACCGTCTAATAACGCGCGGGTTAGAAAAATCTCCAGACGTTTCACTAACCTGGTCTCTCATTCAAGATTGAACATTAACAAATCTCGACCTCCTGGGGCACACCCGGAGGCCTTGCCTTTCAGACCTTTGTCTGCTTTTGGCAAGGCAGACACCAAGCACTTTCCTCCTTAAAGGCATTTGGGCTAATACGATTACAGCAGAGCTAGTTTTAGATAATTTTTTAGATTAAAAATCATGCAGGCTGACCCTCGGAGCCATATTACTGAACCGATACACTTACAGGGGCAAGTGCGTTGTCTGTTGACTCAGTTAAATGTTCAAAATGCCATTTGCATTTGCTTCTCGGCATATCATAAAGGTTTGATCAAACTCTCTGCGCCTAAGGAAACAGTGGCAGTAAATAGGCAGAAGTTTACACTGCTAAGCAAGCACAGGGTAGGCAGGTTTTGCCTGTAAAGTGGAAGGCGAAAGAGTTGCCCAAACCTTCACTTAACTACGATCCACCCTGTTCAAAAGTCCCCAGAGAGCTGCAGTAAAAACATGATTTGGGAGAACTACCAAGCCGATCTCACTTTGATATTCGTCGCCACGGGGGTTCCTCAGCTGATTTGTAATCAGGAAAATGGGAGCTGCTCTCACGCTCACCATAATACACGGCGAACGCATTTCTGCGGGCTCCCAGAGTAAATATTGCATAGAAAACAGACTGTGTTGGAAAGCAGAAATCTTCCACGTCTTAGCACTTAGCAACCGAGGGAAGCGTTGTACGCTCTCCCTTTACCCAGGCTCGATGTGATTTACTTTCTGGTTGTGAGGCAGATATTCACTTGTCAGTTCAAGGGCAGGACAGAAACGGTGCACGCGGAGTTTTCTGGACAGAAATCTCTCGCTCATTTACAAGGCTCTGCTCTATCCCCTAAAGCCACTCTCCAACACCTTTGTTCTGCGCGCAGCTGCCTTTAGTTTCACCGTTCTACCCTTCTCCCTGCGACTCACTCCCTCCTCAGACGGGTTCGGGGGGCTGGGGTGGGGTTGATTATAAATGACAAGGGAAATGACAAGAGCTGAAGCTACAGCGAGCAAACAGAAACGGGCTCTGCTCTCTGAGGGCCCAACCCCGTGTGTAGCCATGGCAGTTTTGCCTGGGTCATGAAAGCAGGATGGGGCTTTACACGCAGGCTGGATTTCCCAAGCAAGGATAAACACATTTAAGTCACCTGGCCTGACTATTCGATGCCAGGGTTATATCTGTGTTACAGGGCTGCGTCTCAAAAACAAAAAATCTATACAAGCGTGTAATGACTTATCTGTAGGGCCCTACCAAATATCTGTTCTGGGGTGAGGAAACTAAGGTAAGCGCTACCCTTCTTCATAAAGCGATGCTCAAAGACCAGTTATGGGACAAATTGCATTTAGGAGATTGTTACAGAAGAGATTAAAGAAAGCGGCAGTATGGCGTTGACGTTGCAGAGATCCTTGGGCGAAGTATTTCTCTGTACTAAAGCGAACCTGCTATTTAAGCTATGTCTACAAGTCTTCCTGTGATTGTGTCAGCAAAGTGGTTGGTGAGGACTGGGAGGCTCTGAGCACTGGCTGGGAGGAGACTATATGTAAGCAATGTGTTTGCTACGTGACGCATATGTCACATAGTCAGAGCACAGAGTAATCCACAGAAGTATCAAATGGATAGTGACAGCCAAGGGGAGGGGGGTTCTCCAGTGTCCTTTCAGCACCGGTAGTCCTCGCTGGCTTGGCAGAGATGTATCTTGCAGCGGGGTGGTGTATAGCTACCTCTAACTCTGGGGCAGGAGGCTCTGACTGGCATTTGCCTCAGTCTTCGCTGAAAAGGGAGGACTCAGTTGGCAGCACAGAGTTGACACACTCAGACGTCTAGACTTCTGTTGCGTATTTCTAGAAACACGGAGCCTTAACGAATCGACTCTTTGGAGCCCCCCTTGTTGGACCCTGAGACTAAAGGTTCTCGCCTACTTCTTACACCATTGAGTTCGGAGAAAAACGTTTGACTAATTCTATTGTGCCCCAAGGGGCGACTCTTGGGGAAAATGATGCACCTTGTTTAAACTGCATTTGTTGCCGCATAAACACTAGATGTTCCTGACTACCCCGCCCTCTGCTATCAGCAGCTAATTCAAACTATGTGCATTTAACCTGGAGCCTTTTTCCTGAGCACCCAGATTATGGTTTGGCATTCCAAGTCATTAGCAACAAATGGAGCTGGTTCTTCAACAAGGCAATGGCCCTCAATGATCTAAAGTATCAGAGGGGTAGCCGTGTTAGTCTGGATCTGTAAAAGCAACAAAGAATCCTGTGGCACCTTATAGACTAACAGACGTTTTGTAGCATGAGCTTTCGTGGGTGAATACCCACTTCTTCGGATTCTTCTTGCATCCGAAGAAGTGGGTATTCACCCACGAAAGCTCATGCTGCAAAACGTCTGTTAGCCTATAAGGTGCCACAGGATTCTTTGTTGCTCTCTCAATGATCTAGCCTCTCTGCATTTTCTGGGGCCCTGACGCTATGCCCTGCAGAAGGCTTGCAGTTCTTCCAGTCAGGCCTGGAGTGCTTGGGAGTAGGAACAGCTAGCTAAGAGAGTCTATGTTTAATCCCTTTTGTCCCATGAGGTCAAAGTTATTTTTATAGCCACATCTCCAGATCTCCCTCTCTGGCCTCCAAGGAGGTCTTAGAACAAGTAAGGGAACATACACCACTAGCCCCAGACGTTAAGTCCAGTTGAAGGCCTATGTCATGGCCAGGTTCTTAAGCAGCAGGCTTGTCTTCTTATTCTCCAAAATCCTGCAATTATGCAAATGTTCGGGATGTTTTCCCCTTTGATGTGAACTTCCTCAAAATTATCCCTTCTCATTACGGAGTATGAAAATGCCTCTTGGACATGTAAAATGAACTACAGAGCTCCTTTCATCCTCTTGTGTTGTATTCCTCACAATAGTCTCTCAAGCCCTGCTCTCTTAAATTCTTTGAAATTGAATGAAATAAGCTTCCACAAGACTTCTCTGCCATGACTATGTTAGGGGCCACTCTGTGCAGCCGCTGGATGTTTTGTTTGGGGAAGGACTGAAGGATCGTGTCCTGACCTAGGTCATTGACTTGGATGTAAATTTTACTTCCTGCTTACTCCTCCAGATCCCAAAGGGTGTGGACTCTCGCATTGTTATTCTGAGAGCAGCATAGATTTACGGTAGTATGTTATGACAAGTTGATCTGTGTTCTCAAATTATGTACAACTAATGGGTTTACGCCCCTATCCAGCTAGGAATTCACATTTGCTTGGGCTGTTTTCCATCACCATTGACCTCCCTATCTCTCCCATGTGCAGTGAGTGTAAGTTGATACCCTCTTATCTACTAAGAGAAGCTCATGAACAAGTCACTAGAGAGCATGAAGCTGACCAGAAGTTGGTGGTCAGTCATATTAATTTTATCCAAAGTGGACAATTTGCTCCATCTGCCTGCCCAGTGAATTTGCAACACTTCCCTGACATCATTCCCTTCTTCACTGTTTGCACATGAAACACTCCAGTGTGTGTTTAAGACATCAAATAACAGAGCTCAGTCTCTGAGACACTTTTAACTCAGTGTTTTGTTGCACCAATTACCATCTCTTGTTCCATTTTTGATTAGGAAGATTAACAAGGCACTGAATGTACCTTATATTTAGTATCTCCACAGAACAATAGGTATGATTTACAAGACCCGGGAGAGTCATAGCAGGTTCTCTTCATATTAGGGACTAGAAACCAAGCTGTGCCTTGAAAACTTACCTCCTTCCTCCCCCTTCAGAAAAATATTGTGGTTTAGTAAAGACAATTGGCTGGAGGTATTTTTATGAAACCTCATAAAGGTTAATACTGTAGCTTAAATAATCTCAAGAATATCTAGGTGTCTCTCTAAACCCCCTTACCCTTTCCCCTGCCATTCATTCAGACAAGCTGCAGGGCTCTTTAGGCTAAATACCAGTCCTATTAGAAAAAAAAACAGGAGTACTTGTGGCACCTTAAAGACTAACAAATTTATTGTAGCATGAGCTTTCGTGAGCTAAAGCTCACTTCTTCGGATGAAGAAGAAGAAGTGAGAGCTAGCTCACAGCTCATGCTACAATAAATTTGTGTTTCTTTTCTTGCTGCCAGGTACTCCTGTTTTTTTTTTTTGATAACTAACACGGCTGCTACTCTGAAACCAGTCCTATTAGAGAATGGAGTTCTATCTTTAAAACAGGTCAAATTGCCTTCTGCCTTTTTCTGCTTCTTTGTGATGTATAAAGAAGGGCTGAAAGGAGATTTTATGGGGCAAAGGGGTGGCACTCAGGGGTGTTGCCTGCTTATTTATTTATTTTCCTTAGCATTTCAGCTCTTACGTAACCTGTAATATTATGGCAGTTAGAGAACTAGTGAAATTGTGGCATCACAAGACAAAGCTGCGCAACTGGAAGTGGTTTTTGTCAGAGTGTTTTAGAATTCTTTGTCTTGTTTGTTAACCACTATTTAACTCCATTGCCCAATGAATGTTTGAAAGAGGAGTCTATTTTAAACAGATGTAACACCCTTGCCTATTTAAAATTAAGATCTGAGTGTTCACAATACACATCTTTTAGACCTTTGGGAATATCAGGGATTAAGAGACTTGAAATAGCTGATTCGAAGGCCAGGAAGGACCGTTATGATCATCTAGTCTGACATACCGCATAACACAGGCCAATGAATTTCACCCAGTCATCAGGCCCATAACTTCTGCCTGAACTTTTAGGAAAGTATCCAGTCTTGATTTAAAGACTTTAAGCATCAGAGAATCCACCATATCCTTAGGTAAATTGTTCCAATTGTTATGTACCCCCATTGTTAAAAATGTGCCTCTTATTTCTAGTCTGAATTCATATCATCAGTGTCTAACCAGTTTATCTAATTATGCCTTTCTCTGATGGAGTAAAGAGCTCTCTCCTATCAGAAATCTCCACCTCTAGATACTCGTAAATACCATGTCAAAACAGCTCATATCCTCCTCTTTGGGTAAACTAAATAGATTGAACTTCTTTAGTTTGTTACCCTAAAACAGGTTTTCCAGACCCCAAATCATTTTGGAGCTCTCTTCTGAAGCCATACTAATTTCTCAACATCCATTTTAACATGCAGACACCAGAACTGGACACAGTATTCCAGTAATGGTCTCATTAATGCTGGAAACAGAAACAAAGGCACCTCCTATATCTACTCAATATTCCCCTTTTACACACCCAAAGATAGTGTTACTCTTAGCCACACTATCACACTAGGAGTTAATGTTCATTTGTTTTCCAGCATGGCCTCTAAAGTCTTTTCAGAGTCGCTGCTTTCCAAAATACTGTTCCTTCATGCTGGAACTGTAACCTACATTTTTTGTCCCTTGATGTATGGTGTTGCATGTGGCTGTATTAAAACATGTAGTTCAAAGTGAGTCCAGTTTACCAAATAATCCAGATTACTGTGTAGAAAAGACCCATCCTTACAATAATTAATCACTCTGACAATTTTTGTATCATCTGCAAACTTTGCCAGCAATTATTTTATATTTCCTTTCTGATATTACTAAGGTTTAAAAAAAAACAGAAAACAAAGAAACAGAAAAAAAGCTTTGTTTTGAGAAATAAAGTAAAGATGTCATGCAGGCCTTCTTTCCCCAGGATAAAGAAGCAAATGAGTCCAAATCCATGTTTAAAATCCTTCACAGATCACCTTTAATAATTGTTCTCAGCACTATAGACTCTATTAAAAACACTGACTTTGTTTAGAAGTCACCCATCTGCATGTAGGATATTGTTTTCAGCATATTGGACATCCGTTGATCAAACTAAGGAGCATTTGTTTTACGAGCTAGGCATTATTTTACACCGGTTGACCACCATAAACTTTCACAGTGGCTGCAGAAGTCTTACAGACATAGTGAAGTGCTTTTTTCTCAAAACTAGCTACTTACAGGGCTTTCAGATTAGTGCTAACCCATGAGATCTGTGAATCTATTGAAGCACAAAGAAGCCACTGCAGAATTCCTGCATTTTCTGCCTTTCCTCATCAGTAACACCTGAATCCAGCTGTAACTGTAAATTATAAACATGAGAAAAGAGGCGATAGTTGACATTACTCAACAAACCCTCGTTATGTTCATCCTTTTTATATTCTAGGTCATCTTCTTGAGCTCAGGGTGACCCTATCTAGGGGCTCAACTTGCCTGTCCAAGTATGTGAGAATATCAGTCAAAGGTTCCCGGAGGATAGCTATCTTAACTTCACTGCACCTACTTCCCTACTCCCCTCTTTATTCTCAAGCTACACCTGCAGTTTAACTCAGACAGCTGAACAGGTCACCTCAATGGATGCCAAAAGATTAGATTCACCTACATCAAATAAATTATGACTGAACTCCAGCTGCCTCTTATTATTTGTATCACAGTATTTCCTAGCCACTCTATCAGAGATCAAGGCCACATTGTGCTAGGTACTGTACAAAGGTACATTGACAGAGTCTCTACCCTGAAGAGCTTTCTTATAAATTACCTGTCCTGAGTCTCTTAAACAGGCTTCCCCTCTGCCCTCCTCCAAATGTTGCTTCTTTAGCATACACAGCTTGGGCATACATTAATATTATATTACCCTTTCTACCAAATATGACGGTGGACTAAGTTTTGTTCTAGATTGGTTCTTTATATCTTTTTAGGAAAAGTACCCATTCAGGGAATGAGCATACACTCTTATATTGGTCATACACCATCCTAGAGAGATGATTACAATCAATACTAAGCTTATTGACCTAGGAATTGCAATCTAGACCAATCGTTCATATATTCACAATGGACCAATAATACATATATACCATGTCAGAGGTCATAGTATGAATTGGAGACATTGGCCAGATCAGCTGGTGTGGTGTGGCTGCACCACTCACATGGTCTGGTAGTAAAGCTGGCCCAGGAAAGCTCACCCTATGTAAGGGTGATCATCCAGTGGCACAGAACTAGGGTCTCCTCTGCAACTCATCTTCCCTGCTGCTTGTGTAAATGGGATGTGGCTACAGGAAAGGGGACATGGCACTGCTATACCTGCATTATGCAAATCCCCAGATGCATCTTTGTCCCCATGTGACCTTTAAAACCTGGTGTAAAGTAGAGGAGCCTCAGGCTGCTGTAACACAGCACAGCGGGGATCATCCAGCACGGAACAGCCCCAGGATCAGGGCAGTGCAAATGTGAGGTTTAAGCCACCTTTTTGTACACACACCTGAAAAATGCTCTGTGCAGCATAACTACCCCAGATGTTCTGGTCCCTTATATTTGCACATGTAGGGGAAATTACTTTTGCAGTGACACATGGTACAGCTTTCAGCTCCTAACAGCAGCAATCATTCATTTGTATATTCAGATACTCACAGTTTATGACTGACATCATACAGGTTTGGCCTGTCTACATACAGCCCAAACTTTCCTAGCTAAGAGAAAGCTTGTGTCTATAGATATATTTGTCTACCCTGATCATGGACGTCCTCTCACACAGTTGTTATCACTGCCCTCTAAAAGATTGTTATGCAGACCTCACATTCAAAGCAGGTTCTTAGTTTGCCCTTTCTATAGCAAGTGACATGGAGTAGTCACCTTTGTTATAAAGCACCATTGGGTTGTAGGTAACTCACATGGGCTCCACGTTAATTTCAATGCATTAAAATACAATTTATAATTTTATAAAGCTAAAGAGCTAAATACAAGAAGACCTGCGGTTTTTGGTCACTGCTCAGGATCATTTCTATCCTTTCTAGTTTACCTATTGCTGCACATAGCCAAACTGCTCATTACAACATGTTCTTTCTTCCATTCAGCTATGAGGAAAGTTATTCTAATTTGATGTGCTGTTTCTGGGCCTGCTCCTGCTCCCATCTGACTCTCTGGAGATTTTGTCAGTTTCACATGTGTCTAAAGCCAATATTGACATACCCTTGTTTAAATATCTTACATCAGAGGGGCCCACAGGAACCTAGGCCAGCAAAACTGTTCCCCTACAAGTTATTGCTTCTTTTTTAAAAGCACTAGAGACCCAACAGCCTGGATGAGGCCTCACTCATCCAACCCAGATCTGTACTGTTCTCTGCAAGCTGTTGGCTGGCTGATGTAGGTGTCACTTAGCCAATACAACTTCATAGAACTTTATCCTTCCCTGTGGGTGAAGCTCACCCCTGAAGACTAACACTAGGCCTAGGCCTCACTTAAGTCCTGTTTTGAAGGTATAAGTGGGATTTAAGAGATGCATAGGTCATGCGCTTGCTCTCTGAACACCTTGTCTTTATTTTAAAAAATGTTCAGTGTTTTCCTATTAAATATTATATAAATAAATAGCACTCCAATATATCTTAAAAATTAATTAAGATACACATCAACAAGTTCAAAGTTTTTCTATGCCCGTGGAAGCATTGGTCTTTGAACACCTGTATTGAGACTGGTTGTACTTTAAGTTGTTTTTCTTTAATTTAGGGCCAGACAATGTCCATGGGCATCAGAAGAAGATAATCTGTTCCTCAAAATGGTGTACATCTGATCTCCATGCTTCTTCCTTTCTGTCTTCTCCCTGTACTGTGAGATCAGACCACTTCAGCATGAGGGTAGGTGGGGCCTCAAGCTGAGATCAGACTTTAAAGTGGAGGAAAAAATGGGCTGGGCTGGGACAAGTGGGCAGAAGAATCAGGGAAAGGGGAAGGAGATAAGAAGCACATTGTTCCTCAGTGTGGGGATGGCTGCAGAGTTTCTGTCTTCATCTGAAACTCCTGACTGGATCTGGCATTAAAATGAAGGTAATAGCCCACAGTTCCCTGCACAGATCTCAGAAGAATCTCCAGGGAGATCTGAAAATGCCACCAGGGCATCATGGGACAGTAGTGGAGGACTATCTGAACCACTCTGTTCTGAACCATTGTAGTACAATCTGCACTGGCATTAAAGCAGTGCAGGCTGAATTGGATCAGACTAACACGGCTACTCCTCTGATACTGGATCAGATTGAACTGGCACCCTGTTGAAAGCAAGTTTAATCCAAAAGGTTTCTGGCATGCATATAAACCGGGTGGGTCTGATGTGTTTTACAAGTGTGCTAAAAGGATCATGTGGTTCTCGGCAAAGTAGACCTTGTGGTATAGGCTAGGGTAGTTGGACTGTTAAGGCCAGGGCAAGAATTTTGAAAATTTTCTGCCTCTTAGTCTGCCATTTTCTTTCTAAATGCTACTTCTTTATGAGAATTATAATATTTAAAAAGAAAATAGACAATTTTTATTGTGTTGGTGCAAACCTAATTATTTCTCATGATGTTGAATGTCCATGGCAAAATAACTGCTCTCTGCAGGAGGCCTGCACAAGATGCATAGACCCTAGAGGTGAATCTCAGCCGTAGCCCTTTTCATTACTCAAATGTTCAGCTACTGTCTTATCAGTGAACACTGAGATTTGGAGTGGACACTGCCAAGAACAAGAAAGAGGGGCACTGTCTTCAACCATCTTGAAGAAGGTTCACTGCCAGATACATGCTCCTTTCCTTGTTTACTCTACCTACAGATTCTTCATGTGCTCCCTTGCTCATCGGTGTGTGTTCTCACACTCTAACATGCACACATCTATTTCCATGTCAACATACACCTGTTGGTTTCAATGTCATAGATGACATTACATTTTATCCCAGATACAGTTATTTTAACACCTTTTTTGTGTTTATGGCTCTATCTTAAACTGATGCACTTAGTCTCTCTCTCTCCCAGTCAGTGGCAGCAACATATGACCAAGGATCAACTGTTCTTGCAATCTGTTCAGTTACATTGTACACCTGGTCCTTGTGCTTTGGCTAAAGTCAGTTTTCTCTCCCATTACAGCTCTTTCTACAGCTCTGGCACAGACACATCTGTGGCACAAGTGCTAACCTGGGGGTGCCACAAGGGCCCTTGAGTCATTTGTCTCTTAGCCAGTGCCCTCTGTTCTGCTCTGCTGAGGATGATCCACTCTTGCTAGATGTTCTTAAGCAATGTATAGAGATATAGGGCTGGTTATAAATGTTTGCCTTTCTCTCTCGGCTTTAGTAGCTGTACTCAGAAGACCCTTCTGTTTGTTCGTTTGCAAGGATTTGTCAAAGGCTGGTGCCCACAACCCATAAATACCCTCTGTTCTTTAAACTGGGCCCTTTGTTATATCGGTAGCCTTCAATGAAGAGGCAGGGATTTCTCCCCTTCCTAGAAAAGGGCTCTGAAACTCAGGAAGGAGAGAATCCTCCTCGCAGCACGGTAACTGCTGGGGTGCCAGCCGGTAGAGAATGTTGTTGTCCATTCACAGCTAATGATCGCCTCGGGCACTTAGTGATGGAAAATCCGGGAAGGCTGCAGAACTTGCACAGCGCTGCCCAAAATAATTGTACGGACCCGTTCCACGTGTCAAATTTGTGCAAGAACGTTCTCTCGCCCCCTCTCCTACGCCGGGAGAGGTTTTAATACCTTTATGTGTTTCAGTAAAGCTAGGAATTTTAAACAGGATATTTGTAACAAGTGCGAAGCTAACCAGCAAGCTCCTCCAATGTGCTAGGCAGGCATGATAAGTCACTTTGCAAGGAACATATAATTCACACGTTCTGCGCCTTTTCCTGAACCTTAGCATATGGAAAGACAGAGGCTCACTAATAAAACTGTAATGGAAGGAAAGATGGGAGCGGGGACCGGGGAGGGACGTTAGCAGGAACCTTTGGGTCAGACAAAAAGGCCAGTGGCAACTCTCTGACGATGTTCAAGTTAAACCATAAGGCTAAATCTTGCCCCCGTTACGGCAGCCAGTGTGATTCTTTGCAGTAGTGGAGCCAGCCAAATGTGACCCTGAGTCTATTTCCCTCCATATTTTTCTTCTGTCCACAGTTTCTTTAAGCCTCAGCAAGTTAACATTACAAATTGACATGCATCCGAGGAAGTGGGTATTCACCCATGAAAGCTCATGCTCCAATACCTCTGTTAGTCTATAAGGTGCCACAGGACTCTTTGCTGCTTTTACAGATCCAGACTAACACGGCTACCCCTCTGATACATTACAAATTAGAAGACCCACCACCACCCTATAGCACTTCCCTGAAATGATCCAGTGGCCTAGATTTCCCCCCCCCATCATAATCCATAAAAACATTAGATTTTCAGTGATGCCCTATCGAGATAATCAATCAACAACCAGAGAAGTCCGGTCTGTGGACATTATATCTGCTTGCCTGAGTTGAATAGCAATAAGCAGCTAAAGGAACATGCTGTTATCCTTTGATGTGTGACATTGTCTATGAGGAAAGCCAAACTACTGTCTGTGCATGGAATCTTTTCAAAGGAAGAGTTTTGATTGTACCAGTTCCTTGTTTAGGTAGCTAAGAGTAGGAAGTATACATAAAGTAGCAAGCTTGGGCTACCTCAAAGGTATTTATTTTAATTATCTTTTGGCTGCAACTTCCACCGTTCTTCTTTGTATTATCGCTGCTAAAGTTTACTTGCAGAATTAACTCTCATTATTTTTGTCTTTGTTCTCCAGTGTGCTTGTGTTACTTTTGTACCATGTGTCTTTTTCAGTAACCACCCCTCAGATCCCTGTATTTACTTTATCTCGAGTTAATTCTGAGTGGAAGAGGACAGTGTATACATTAACCCTCTGGGTGCTTGTCTTTTTTTCAGTCAGCGATCTCTGCAACCAGTTCAATACCCTGTAGTCGGATGGGGTCTGATTCTCCTCCCACAGAGATCTAAATCCGAGTGACATCATTTAAGGCAATGGAGTCACTCCAGTGTAGAAATTGGTGTGAAGAGACCCTTAGGCCTTCAATCTCACAGGAACCGGAATAGACCTCTTCTCCAGTTTGGCTAGTTTAAATTCTAAACGAGGTTGAGAACGTTTACAGATCTGAAACAGCTGCTGGTCTTGCTTTGGCTTGCCTGCTAAAATGTGCCGATCTCCTTCTAATCTGTTTCATATTCACAAATTAAGCACTTAGTTTAGGCAATAAATCATTAGGCAGTTTACCAGACTAGCGTGAGACAAACAAGTGAAAAGGGAAAACAATCGCCTAAAAGTATATTAAAGGTAACTGGAAAGACGCGTTTGGAAAACCCTGCCTGCATTCCCGTGGGTATATAATGCACAGAGCAAATCCTGCACATTCTGACATCCTGCCAAGAAACACTTTCCCGCGTCCCTTGGACGGCGCTTGTCCTAAGAAAACTGCAAGCAAAGAAAATCTAGCTGAGCCAGACAGTTGTCCCCCGCTTAAAGCAGGCTCCATTCATTTAGAAGATCCCAGTCTCCTGCTTTGTTTGCCCAGGTATTGTCTCCCAGGATTGTTGTACCTGAAATGTGCTATCCAAGCAGCAGGCTGGAAATAATGACTCACTCGATATGCGCGATGACCTTGCATTACACATTCACATCAGATCGGCCTATTTGTTTTTTTTCTTCTCTGCAAAAGTGCAGCCTTTTCTCAATATTTCATGACATTGCTGCATCTTCCCCTCTGTGGTTTGCATCTGAGGCGCTTCCTGATGCCCGGGGACTCCTGTACAGCAATTGTCGAATCGATTAGCCCAGCTCTTAAAGGAGCCCGAGAGGAGACAGAAACTGAACAGCGAATTTCTCTCCGGAAAGAGCTCCTGTTAAGAGACCTCCTTTCAAGCCTGCTTGCCGGGATCGCAGCGCATCTTCTGGACTTCTCAAAGTTCCCTGTGTGGGAAAAGCTTTGAGGCAGAGACGCAGTGGTTTACTCCGGGAGCCAAGCTCACGTTTGGCTGCCTGGCCACAATACAAAGGCTGCCAGCGAATGTGCTGGGGGGAGGACTGGGCAGCAGCACAAGCTAGGAAAGGGATCAGATGTTCACCTCAGTACATGTTCTTCCATTATCCGATTCAAACCCGGGCTGTACAGACTGGGGCGCATCTTTTACATCGCAAGAGTATGTAGAAAGACGGGATCTCGAGCCGAAACGCAGCCTAGGATGGTGACTGACTGCGATTTCCCACAGGCTCCGTGATTTCCCAACCCCCCTTCAAAGCGGAGTCCGGGCAGCCTGCTTTCCCTGGCCGAGGTGAAGAGCTGTAATGCTGTAGTTTACCTGAGCTACAGTCCCGCCTGGGGAGAGATGTGCAGTAGGCCGGTCTCAGCCTAGCTCCATTTACACGTAACCCTGTGTTCTTCCCCCGGCGCTGATGGCAAATGTTAAGGGAAGGCGCCCAGCACCATTAGGTTTGTAAAGCTGAACATTGATTTCCGTTTGCAATCAAATATGTGCCTGAGCTGTCCGCCAAGCAGTAACTCCAGGGTTTGCGTGGAAGTGTGATTTACTCCTAATCAGGATAACTAACCTCTGCTAGTCCGGGAGTTGGTTTAAAGGCGCGAAAAAGTCTAATCCGGTGTACCTATCTGAGCCATCTGAAATTATAACGCCCCTCCTCCCGCCGCACAAGCCATGATAACAGCCTCATGCAATACTTTTAAAATATTTACAACATAGTTCCACGGTAACGTTATCCATCTAGCTCAAGGACGGGTATTTCCAGAAATCTGTCAATAACCAGGGAGCCCTACCCTAAGGCCCGAGACAAAAGACCAGTGGCAATACTCTGTCTGCAAACGCGGAGGTTGCGGAAACTATTTCAACAGAGACTTTTTTTTCCCCTAAGGGCTCCGTGCCGGGTTAGCCTTTTAACACCGCATTTTCTAGTTCCATCCTGACTCCGGCACGCCAAGCCCTCCGAAGGCAAATACTGTACATCGTTCCCAGCCCCGACTGAAAAACATTAAAGGGAGGGATGGAGAGATCGGAGGGGTGGGGGGTCGGAACAACAGAGAGGGAGCGGGAGGGAGAGAATGCAGATTTAAAGGGACTCACATGAAAGAGAGCAACACAGACCTGTGACCGTCCGCCTTGTGAAATTTGATGAGATCTCTTTGCGAAGAGGCGCTGTCACAGGCTATTTATCTCTCGCCAGAGTGGAGGCTCCGGTTCCCACATCGCCTGTGAGTAACAATGGCAGCGATCAGCAGCTTTTCACGCGCTTCAATGAATGAATGGATTGCGGAAGATGCCTGTGCGCCGCTCAGATGGCTTGACTGATTCATCCCTTTCGTACAGCGCCCGCTCGCTACTGCCTCTCTGCCAAGGGGTCTGACCCGTTGGCCCGTGCAACCCCCCCCCCCCCGGCCCAATTTTCGAATTTCTTTGACTTTGGAAGTCTGCCAGAAATGTCGGTGTGGCTGAAGCTTGACACAGCGATCGCAGCCCGGACTGATTTCCACCCTCACCCCGCTCCACCTCCCAGCCCGCGCCCCTAAGTTAACTTTAAACTAGTTTGGCTATTTTTCAGTTTGAAAAGAAGAGGAAAGTGCAGGTCGTTGGAGCCTATTGTGGATGGGTGCGGTGTTTTTCATTGGAAACGACAGATATTGGGGCTTGGAAAGCATTTGCTGCACAGTGCCTTGGGCTGCTTTCCCGCCAGGCATTATTTCTTTAATCCGTGTGATTGTTGTCTGGGTGCACTGGAAAGCGAAGAGTTATACCGACTGTTTTGTAGTTGGGGGTATGCATGGACCAATGGACAACAAGGGGCTTAGAAGCCCTTACAAACTTTGTCAATAATCCACAAACCAAAGATTCGACAATACACATGGAGCCATTGTTCTATAGCGATGGTCCTCGGCTCTAAAAATACGTGTAATAAGCTGTTAATTTACAGTAACTAGTTTTTCTTTACATAACATTAACTAGTTGGTGCCTTTAAGGTCACCTGAGCATTCATTTCCTCTGGGAAATGAGATCTGACTTAAACCACTACATCAATAAAAGTAAGTTGCTATGGAGCCCCATCAGTCCCATTAAAGGCAGAAGGTACATAACGAGGTGGGTGAGGTAATATCTTGTACTGGACCAACTTTTGTTGGGGAAAGAGACAAGCTTCGGGCAGACAATGGAAGATCCGAGCAATACCTAGTCTCAGAGGACAGTAGATGAAATCCTAAACCTTTACCCAATGGTTATTGGCTTGGACGGATTTAAATGAGGCCCTCCCCTTTTATATTCAGATAGCATGTTCATTTTATTCACCATCAAAACATCTGGGATTCCCTTTCTGAGCCCAGCGTAACACTTTCAAACGTCCTGCCCATTTTCTGCTGAGTTTTATCATCCCGTTGGCCTTGTGGCTGGTTAAAGGAGTGTACAGCGATTAGGCCCCCCATGGTGGGAGTCTGGTGATCAAATGCTGTCTGTTTAATTAAACTGAATCCTCTGTCCACACAGATTGAGTTGTAGTTCACTTTGACACTCCTGTGACTGAGCCGCCTTTCCACGCCCTTTCTTGATGGAGGGGGAGAAGAGGAGTCGCAGATGAGAAAGAGACACATCAAGAACCGAATCCAGGCATAGGGGATCAGTTACAACTATGAAAGAAGGACGCCTCAGCACATTTTCTATTCTGCATTTCCAGCACAAGGAAAGCTAATTCCTCCGCTGAGGGCCCCAGTCAAGCATTTATTTGACACACACGATGCATGGAAGACCAAACACTATTCTCAGCGCAGCCATTAGTTTTCGGCTGGCAAAGGTTTTGATCCAGGTGAATGATGCTGATTTCCGAATGTTCATGTTCAAGAAAAAAAAAGAGAGGGGGTGTAACTTTTTCAGACCGATCTCCCCGATACAACTCTCCTGCTGGAAGCTTTATGTAACGTATCCCCTTCCCCCCGGCACACACTTTGCCAGATACCCCCTCCTCCTCCTCCGCTTGTTTCCTTCCTCTCTGCCCCCTGCTCCACTCCCCGCTTTGTGTTTCCCTGCCGCTCGGCTCCGCGTGTGCTGGTGGCTACAGGGTGAAACTGACTAAAATCTAGAGCTCGGCAGCGCTCTGCGGCAGGCGCTAGCTTCACAGCTCGCAATTCTAGTCACTTTCACTCGGCGGCTAGCAGCGCCCAGCCAGCCAGCCAGCCAGCAGAGCAGCGGGGAAACACTACCTAGCGGGTGAGAGACATAACATGGAGAGGGGAGAGTCACCGAGACAACATGGAGGGGGGAGGAGGGAAGAGACCATATGGAGCAGGAGCGGGAGGGAGGCGACATGGAGAGAGCGAGAAAGAGAGCACAGGAACGGAACGGGGAGCGAGGCAACATGGAGGGAAGGGGGGGGGCTGAGCGACAGCACCGGGGGAGAGAGCGGAGCACGAATTGCCAGGGAGAGCGTCAGGAAAGTTTGAGAAGTAGTCTACGTGCCTCCTGATCTTGGGAGGATGGTGACTCCGGCTGCGCGGCGGTGGCTGCAGATAGAAAATACCGGGGGCCTCAGCCAGGCTCACTGTTTTCAGAAAGGAGGAGTGTTTTTGTCCCGTTCCCCCCCCACACACACACACCCTGCTGTTCCCCAAATACAGCCTTTCATCTCCCCCATCCCCAGCCTCATGGAGAATTTTTTCACTTCCTGGCCTGTTTCCAACTGTTGTTTCCTGACAGAAACATAACGATCAAGTGAGAGTCTTGACTTGTGATTTGCACAATATCTTCTAACCCAGGAGTTCAACTTTACATCACATTTAATACAAATATTAAAACATCAATACATCAAGGGGATTGTTAATGAAATAGTGTGCAGGCACCAGATAGAAGTTCTGCCGGAAACGTGTCTAATTTAGTAAAGCTGAATGGAGTGTTGTTTTTTAATTATTCTGTTAAATCAAATCAAAATATATTGACATGTCCTTATAGCAGAACAGAAATCTGAATAACCTGACTTATCCGTGCACAGGAAAATGACATCAGAACAGGAATCAGAACCTATTAAAAATCAGAATGCTGTTCTAAATCGCAATGCAGGGATCAGGCAGTGTTTACATCATTTTACAAGAAAAGGAAGTGTAGAATCCTGCTACATTGGCATACATGGACACCAGAGGTAGAATCCAGATTTTATAAAAGATAGTCACATAAAATCTCTGTGTATGCTCTTTCCTACCCTCTCATCCACAATCTCATCATCTGCCATTTAACTGCTGCAACATCCTAATCTCTGGCCTTGACAAACTCAATAATACCGCTTGCTCAAATCCATTCAAAATACTGCAAATGATCATTTCTTTAGCTCTAGCTTAGACCATGTCTGACCTCCCTTTGCCTCTCTCACTCTCACCTTTCTCCAGCCCATCAACCATAAACTATTTTCACTTTCAAAGTTTTCCCTGGCCTATTCCCACCAAATATCGTCTCTCAGACCCTATGGAGATTTTCTCCAATACCCTCATGATAGCAGCCTTCATTGCCCACTTCTTCAAATTTCAAACAAGCCTCTTTGTGCTTTTTCCAACGCTACCCTTCTCCCTTGGAAAGAGCTCCCTCTAAACCTCTGCCAAGCTATCTCATCCTTTTCTTTCAAAGCCGTCCTTAAAATTCTCTTTTGCCAGTGACGCCAACAAAAAACTTGACAACAGTTTAGGCTACTGGTGAACAGCGACTCCTGCCAACCATACTGACCAATATGGTCTCATTGTTTTCTTGTGCTCCCCATGACTGTTTTATCCAGCTGTTGCCTCTTGTCTTCTACTTAGTTTGTAAACTCTTTGGGGCAGGGACTTTCTTTTGGTTCTGTGCTTGTGCAGCGCCCAGCACAGTGGGGTTTTGTTCCCTGACTGGGAATCCTAGGTACTACTCCCATACACATAATAACAAATAGGGGAATACTGAAGTCATGGGCTCCTAGCACACTTTTAAATAATCCCTCTGAGAGCCCAGGATACACAAGTTAGCGCTCGCTTGATCAGAACATTATAACACTTTAAAAATAGCTGAATATTGAAATTTAAGGCATAATTTGGACAGCACAACTACAGAGCACTGTATATCTGGAAGTGTAAGGCACAAAACAGTTACCTTAATATTGCACTTATCAAATAACTTCTGAGTACATGTAAATAAACATGCTGCATTTTTAATCATAACACAATATGCTGCTATCAAACTATAATGTAATATATTACCAATCCGGCCAAGGTGCAGTATTCATGCTAATAAACTTCAAGTCAATACTGATCGACTTAGGAAATAACTTTAAAAAAAACACCATCACCAACACACGGTTACTGGGTTTCTCTGCCCTCAGAACAATTTTTTCAAATGCTTGCTCAGCAACTTTGGAGATTGACAAAACATATGTTAGTAAAATGATTGCTACATTTCTAAAGTATTTACCAAGCACAGGCACAGTTCTTTGCAATTTAGCAGTAGTTTATCTCATTTTTTCCCAATGCAAAGTAGAAACTTGTAAATGGAATGGTTATAATGTTATGGTTCTCGTGTGGTCCAAAAAGTGAAACACAAGGTTTATCGCCGATCCAGATCCCCTGGGCTCATGGGAGTAGATACCTCCATGCGTACAGCGCATGATAATAATACTGCTACGGATCTCTTGTGATTCCATATTTACTGGTTTAATAAAGGACTACAGGAAGTTTTGAAGGTGCATACGCATCAGAACAAGGAACACCTTATTTCCCGTTTGAGACAAATTCACTTCGGTTTAGCAATCTGTTTCACGGTGTGCCATGATGGAGCGAGATTCCGGAGCCGGACCGGCAGCTCTGCCAGCTAAGTGAACGATTCCAGCACAGCCGTTCCTTGACAGCCGCAGTGCGCAGGCGCAAAATTGCAAAGGCATAAGAAGGGAATTTTGTACCAGCTCCTTATCTCCAGTATCTTGCATTAAGCTACAGACTTTGACTTCTGCTTTTCTTGCACCGTACAGTCATTTCCCTCATTTCCCTCCCTGGATTAACACCCCTGCATGCATAGGTCGCTAGCTATATGAGACTGCAGTCTCGGTGGGTACGCTCGTTGTAACACCATGTCAATTTGCTATTCCAGGAACTACAGTGGTAACCGGTTTGATATAAAAACTTTTATTCCGATCTTAACTTGCAACTGGTCCCCCTACCCACCCACCACCCGAGGCCATTACAGAAGGCTGCCAAGCACACGGAGCTTTTATTTTCTACCAACAAAGCAATGTTTATTAAAGTATTCACACGTATTTTCATTTATTTTTGACATATATTATCGAACATAAGGTTCGTGGGTGCACTGGTGAAACAGGGGAGATCGCTATGTTGCTGTTATAAACGTTACAGACACGGCTAATGTCATATGCATGAACCCTTCTTCCCTGTAGTTCCATAACAAATCTGTTATGACCCTAGGTTTATAACATGGCTTTACTAGGTTATTTCCCCGACCAGTCAAATTATTTCCTGCCATTACGTTGTTGCCTTCTTGGTCCTTCTCGGGCTGGGGGCTGCAGCAGGGAATTGTGTGTGTGTGAGAGAAGGAGATTTGGTGGCTGTTTCTTCCCTTGAAAGGCATTGACGTTACGAGCAGCTAACAAGTTGCTCATTATGGGCTGGGGGGGAGGGGGCATATACAAGGCTAAACGATTGCGATCTGGAAAATTCAACAAGCAGCTGATCCAATTAGCAGAGCCAACCAAGAAACAAGAGAAGCCCTAAAACAGAGAGGGGTTAATGCCATCCTGCAGGAAAGGGAGGAGGGGTGGGGGTGCAGCATCAGTGCCGACGCTTTGGGACATCCCAGTCGATTCTCCTCGCTGCCAGTGGCAGTCTAGAGAGAAGAGCTGCAGCCACCGTTTGCCATCCCCTGCTTCTGAAGCCCATGGCTTGGTAAAGGCTCCGCTGCAGCTGAAAGCACCGCGCATAAAGCACAACACTTAACTGAATCTAAGCGTCGTCAGTTGGCAGGTCTCTAATTCAACTGTGCCACAAAGTCACCCAGCGCCCTCATCTCCCAAGGCAGCACAGACTATGCTCCGGGGATCACGGGGAAGGAGCAGGATTTGGAGGGGGGAAGGTGTGTTTGGGAGGGGCGGGGGGCGAGCGTGCTTCTGAAACATGCAACGTATCCGCCCACTCCAGCAAGCACGCTGCCATATAGTGATACAAGCATGAAATCAGACATTTGCCTCGAGAGAAAGAGCCCAGGGCGATGGCCTTTGACCTGCTGTACTCTCAGCTACCTGACCCTTGTCATTTCGCGCTATAGCCAGAGCTCTTCCAGCTCCGTGCAAGGGTCCTGTGTCCGATGTGACCTCTTTAAGCGGTGCTCTTCTCAGCTAATGCCAACAGCGGCCTCCTCTCCGTCTCAGATGGGAAGATCGAAAAGTCGACCAAACCAAGCTGCTTTTCCAGCAAATACAATAATCAGGTATCTTGAAATAACTCTGCGGTTTGCGAGTTTCCAGCAATACCTCTTAATGGCACTCTCAGTACACAGTCTCTCTCTGTGCTAGCTGGGAAAATCACCCAGACACGAGCACGTTCCACCCTCTTTAGGGCTCGCTGGCTGCGCTTACAATTATTGCATTACTCTGGGGTACGCCTTTTTTTGTAACTAAGCTTCTCTTACCAAAAAAACCCGCTTACAAGCACCCCGCTTAGAAGTTTCCTTCCCAGTAAATGAAGCCTACCGCCCTGGCAGGGTTATAAAGCGAGCGCAGTATAGCCACCCCTCTGAAAGTAGGCTTTGCGGGCGGCCATTGGAAAAGGCTTGAGCATCTATTTTGGAGAACACCACTCTTCTTTTAGCTATGGCGGAGGGAAAGCTGCTGTGTGGCATGCGGCTCTTGGGGGAATGCTGGCGAGAGATTTGGTGGGGGCGGCGGGGACATAAGGCACAGAAAGCGAGAGAAAGAGACGGAGTCCTTGAGCTATTCACAAAGTGGCGCCTACCCAGCCAGCGTTCAGACGATAAGCTTCCTGCCCGCAGCAAAAGGGCAGACGTGGATACAACGGACAGGCTAGAATGGCCAGGAGAAAATTCAGACGGCAGACAATGGTATTACACACCAATGTACACAGGCAAACATAAGCCTGCACCTCCTTCACCCAAAACACACGTACAGGTCCAGGTACATGCCACACACACGTTCTATGTATATATAATACACCGCCATACACACACGTGTCCATACGCATGGCGCATATATACGCAGACCCCCCCCTGGCCCTACCCCCACCCCCCAGTACCATAGACACAGAACCTTATCCCCACCGGACACACAGAGATCAAAGCTGTCAGTTGCCACAATTAAAACAAATCGCTGCTCCGGTTCCTTCTCAATATACTTGGTCCACTGGAAAAGAAAATTAACGACTTAGAGGAAATCGCCATTTTAGCAAACAAATCCAAGGGCTTCGCTGCTTGGCACCCTATTGTATCCAAGGTGCAGGAATCCCCCTTCAGTTCTGCTAGCCGTTGGAGGTGTCTGAAGAGGCGACATGGTTGAATGGAATTCCCCCCATTAGAATGGCTAGGACTTACAGCCCGATTGAAGATGTATTTACTTTGTCCCCGCTCCCCCCGTGCTCTTGAACCACATAAATGCACTTTTTAAAAATGAAAAGCAGTGCGCTGTAACTGTTCCTGCTTCCCCCCTGGCTTCTCTTTAGCGCTGGCAATACCATTGTTAGCGAGCAGCGAGGCTAGCTAGCCGGGTGTAAGTAATTAGTTTGATATGTCCAACGTGGACCTTAGTGACATTGTTAAGGAGGTGAAAGCTTGATGCTTATAGAACCAAAATGCTGGGCTTTCGCTTTCACTCAGGATGTGTGTAACACAGAGAGTCCTTTCTCGGCTCGCCTGATTTTAACTTCCTCTAAATCTCTTTCTTGCTCAGAAAACAGCAACGAGAGACCGAGAGGAAACACGCTGCTGCTGTGCAAAATGTGGACCATGTGTGGGAACTATTTACTCAGAGCGTAACTGCAGGCACCAGGCGAGGAGGCTGGGACGTCTGTGGGTGGGGGTTCATTTTTTCCCTTAAGGCCAAAAATGCAGAATGTGTGTAATCGTGCTTTTAAAATACTTCGCTTCGGCTGCGTGTTGTTTTGTATCACAAGGACTTACAGATCCGCCTTTGTGCTCCCCACGCGTTGTGGCGAAGGGTTCAAACAACAAAACCTTTCCAGTCCTGCAAGGGAGCAGCTGAGTCGCAGGACTGGAAGCTCCGCTGCTTGTCCAATTGGCTGCTATGCAATATTAAAAATAAGTAATAACAATAACAATCCCCAGCCTTTCCTTTTCATAGATTTCATGTGGATGTAGCAGGAAGTGCCTGTGGCCTTGAAGCAGCCTATTGCCTGTCCTTCCCCCCCCCCCCTTTCACGGGGAGTGAGGAAAAAAAGGTCTGCAGCTGACAAATATTATCCATTCTTTTCATCGATCGGAGCGTATACAGATGTGATAGCTTGATGCGCGCTGCAAACCGGCTGATCCATCGTTTTCGTTTCTCTCGGAGACTCTGGTTCGTCCCCTCCTCCTCCCCCCTTTGTTCTCCTCCCCTTTCCCTCTCTTTAAATAGATTTCAAGGCGCTGCGCTGCCTGTTGGAGAGCAGCTGCTGAGCTCTCCAGAGAGAGAGAGAGAGAGCGAGAGAAAGAGCGAGCGAGCGAGCGCTTGCTTCCCTGTCAATAACCTCCCCCTTCTCCGATTTCCAAACAGAAAACAAGCCTCAGCACTAGCAACCTGCGCTCTGCCTCCAGGAAGGAGCTAACCAGAGCCACTCCATGCGTTCCACCCCATCGTAAAACCCAAGCTCGCGTTAAAGGGGCAACTTAGTGGCACCCGCAGCCGGCGGCCTTTTAAAATGGTTATTTGTAGGTAGCAGCTTCCCCTGACTTCGGGCTCAATGGCTACCGAAGGGAGCCAATGAACTGGCTGGTTGTGTGCAGCGAAAGGGTTAACCTTCCCCTCCGCTACCCTCCTCTCTCGCTAGAGACTAAGCTCTCGCACGAAGCGTTTCTGGGGAGGAAGGATTTAACCAGGCCTCGCGCTATGGCTACCGCCACCCTGTCTGTCGCTTAAATTATGACCCTCCCTCGGTCTCCTGTGCGGGCAGTCCGACTCCTAACAGGCAGTTGCAATTAGTTTTCGAAAGGTTAGCCAAGGGCTCGGGCTCTGGCAGACGGGAGGCATTACGAAACCGTCTTTGTAGCTGCACTTACATACAAATTTTCCCTGAGCGCAGCAAAGCAGGACTAGGATGAGGGGGCTCTTACTATGAAAACGTGGAGAACCTGCACAGTAATTTCTGCTGAGTCAATGCAGGGCTTGCATTAAACGTGTTCCCTAGTTTGCTTTTTTGGGGGGGAAGGGGAAAGAGAGGGATTCAAAATCACCTGTCCTCCAGGTCCCTCTCAGTTATCGGCCGGTGTGTTAGGGTGCAACCCCACCTCAGAGCTGCTTGGGCGAAAATGTAGTGGGAGGAACGAAAGTGTTACCCGGAGAGATGTTGTGACAGATGCTTGTCCTACGCGTACTTGTGAGTGAAGGAGTTAAAGGCAGGCTATATACATCGAGCTGTTCCCTTCCCCGGCCGGCTGTCTGAAGGAGCTGCTGCTAGAAGCCGTCCATCAGCAACCAGTCCAACCTGCCAGTGATAATGTGCGATCAACACCAAATCACCCCCGCCAGGCACGATCCATCATCGCTGCAATGCAACGGGCCCTTGTATGGATGTGCCTGCACCGGGGCGGGGACAGGAGGCTGCAGCATACACCCGAATTGAAATTGCAACATCTCCGGCTCTCTGCATGCAAAGGCCTGCGAGCAGCCAGCCCCCCAGGTCCCTAAGTTACCCGGCCAGGGAACGCGCGGGCCTCATCCGCCAGCCCTCACCCCCAGCTGACTCCTACCTCCGCCGGCTGCCAGCCAGGGCTCCCCTCCCCCCGCTCTTCCCGGGCGAGCCTGACTGGCGGAAAATTAATAATTAATCGGGTGAAATTGATTAAAGGGCTCGGAGCGCGGGGGCTTGGGCAGGAGAAGAATAATAGTTATTTTTACAGCTCCGGATCCACCTCCCCCGAGGAGCCCCCACCCCTGCAAGGGCCCCGGGGCTACGGTGCCTGCTCCGCGCTCGGGTAGGGGCAGACCCGCCACGTCCCCTCGCCCCCCCAGAAAGGGGGAGGCGGCGGCGGCTGGCCCCCGCCGCTCCCAGCCCCGAAAGCATGGCTGCGCCGGGAGCTGCTGCTGCTGCAGCAGGGCGGGTGGGGTGGAGGCCGGCCCCGGGTCTGGCTCGCGTGTGTGCAAAGCCGGGTCATCACCGGAGCCGCCCGAGGGCGGTGCTCAGCCCCACGAGGCCGGCCCCTTCCCCGCGCCGCGCTCCGGGTCGGGCCAGTCACGGCTCCAGCCCAGCCCAGCCGGCGGGGGGAGGGTTAAGCGGCGAGGGGGGGGGCCGGCTGTGTCAGAGCGAAACCGCCCCGCGCACCTGGGCTCAGCTCGGCAGCCAGCCGCCGCCAGGCTCCCCCTGCTCCCGCTCGGGGCCGGCCTGATCCGTATCTCGGCTCCAGCTCTGCAGCGGCGGCGAGAGCCAGCGCTTCCCCTTCCCGTTCCCTCCTGCGCGCACTCCAACCCCAGTGACCCAGATCAGAGCCTCGCCCGCCCCCTTCCACCTCCGGCCGGCTCCCCACCAGCCCGCCCCGGCCGCTCTCGCTTCCTCGCCGGAGCCCGAGCGCCGCGGCCGCGCTTCGCACAGCATGTGCGGCTGGGGCTTTGTGTTCGAGGCCCGGGAGCTGCAGGCCGGGGCCGGGGCCGGGGCCGGGCTATGTTCAGAGCCAGGTCAGGAGTCCTCTGGGCCCCGTCCGCTCAACGCCAGGCTAGGCGTGGGCCCTATCAGCTTGTGTCGGAGTGTCAAACCGCCCTGGGCTTGCCAAGGGAGTGGAGTTTTCGACACTTGTGTTTGTTTTATGTAATAAAGCATAACAATGAATCGTGCCTTCCCTCGCTGGGCAGAGCAGAAATCCAGAGCAAGCCAACACCGCAGTCAAAATATGTTTGATTAATGATCGTTCTATTGGAAAGCTCTCTGGCTCCGCCCCAGACAGCAGGGTGTCAGAGGCTTCCCCTCCCCCGGAGGCCCTTCCTGCCCCACTTTGTTTGCTTTTTTAGGTGCAAGTATGTATGGAGAACTTCATTCTCTCCCATATCCCTCCTCTCCCACAAGGTTTCAAGATGCCTCTAATCTTGTTCCTGCATCCTCCCCCGACTGCCAATTCTAGACGGCCCACGATAACCCTGAGTCAAGACTATTCACAGTCTGGGGCAATTTGTGTACTTATTTTATGATTTAAGATAAAAGGGACCCAGACAGGTATAATGCATCTTACAGGGTCATGCACCACATGGGGTGATGGAAATGGAGCAAGCAGGCCTGGGCCAGAGGGGTTGTGAAGTCATTTTTGCTGATACTGCGAAATAAAATAATGGAGAACATTCTGAAAATGAAGTTCCTAGGTGGTGAAAATCTTTCACACAATAAATAATACTGGAAGACCTTAGCACAAGTGTTGGTGATAATGCTCACACAAACTTTTTAAAAAGAAACCCTTAATCTCATGGTCAGACTCTGATGGTATTGAACCAACCCATTCCTAAGAAATGAAGACAGCCATACCTACAACTGGAACCAATGAAAAAACTAGCAGAAAAACCTAGAATGTAAATCTCTCTTCCTAAAGGTATTTATAAGGGGGCTCACCTTAGTATGTAAATACAGAGTAAAAGAATACATTGATATTGCACTTGGTTAAATGGGAGTTGTGGGGTTCCCTGAGGAGTATATAACCAAGCACAGGAAGTCATCTTGGGAGATGCAGAACTTCCTTTAATGTTACTGATCCTGCATTCCTTGCACAGGCAAAACTTCGGTTGAAGATTTGTTTGTTTTTCTTTGACAAAAGGCAAACAGTCCATTGTACTATTTTCATGCTTAGTGAAGTACCCTGCACAATCAGTACAGTCAAGGGGATGGGCTGCAGGATGATTCCTCCTACTCCCAGCTGCCTACCTTGGCTATTGGGGAAGCAGCACTTGCCATCTCCAGTTATCAAAAGGCAAGGCACCATTTCTGGTAGGATGGATTATTTTTGTCTCCTTTCCCCCTTGGTTTTCTTCCTGTTTTTCTATTTGTTTATTGATTCCCCTTCTCTAATACATATTGTCTCATCACCCTTATCACGTTTATTTTCTCTCCTCCATCCCATCCTTTCCCCCACTCCTTAGTTAAACCTGTGCAAGTTTTGTATATAGCCAAGGCCTGTTCTGGTGACCTTGCTCTCTCCTGTGGCACACCCTTATCAGGGTCACCCGGGGGGGAGGCAAATGGGACAATTTGCCCCAGGCCCTGCAGAGGCCCCCACAAGAGGTTTTTGGGGCCCCTGGAGCAGGGTCCTTCACTCGCTTCAGGGGCCCCAGAAAACTCTCACAGGGCCCAGGCCCCCGGAGCTTCTTTTGCTCCGGGTCTTCGGCGGCAATTCAGTGGGGCAGGGATCCTTCCGCTCAGGGACCCACCACCAAAGTTCCCTGAAGGCCTGTGGTGGGGGGGTCCTTCCGCCCCAGGACCCACCGCCGAAGTGCCGGGTCTTTGGCAGCAATTTGGTGGCGGGAAGACCCCAGGCCCCCTGAATCCTCTGGGCAGCCCTGACCCTTATATGGTGCTAAGGTGACTGCTGGAAGCACCATCATCTCCAAGGGGAAGTGTTTCTAGTGGTTGGAGCCAGCACAGACCTGAGAGCCAGGAATCCTCTCTTCTGTTGCCACCTCCATCACCGACTCCATGTAGCCTGGCCACCTCTCTTAAACACCTGCCTCACTTTATTCATCTGTGTACAATTATAATAATTTACTTACCTCACAGGTGTGCTGTGAGTGTTAATTGATATTTGTTCAGAGCTTTTCAATCCTCCCAGGAGAGATGCTGTACCATTAAAAGGGTGGAGAAAATGTTGTTTTGTAGCCTCTACAAGGCACTTCTTCCTCTTGTATAGGTAATTTGTATGTGTGCAGCTGATTCAGTGCCACACCAAGGTGCCTCAGCCATATGACTCTGTAGCATGACTGGGGTGGGGAGAGGGGCTTCTGAATCTTTGATACCACATAGGCCCTTTAGTTAGATCTAAAGTCAGCTCTGTGGAAAGGTGGGGCCCTGAGGTCACAGGTCCATGGGTTACTCAAGTCCCATATTCACTGGGAAATTTACCCAAGTCAGGTATTAGTGATCTAAACGTTGTGGGGTCACAGGCAAAGCAATACAAAGATACCCCACCCCAACCAACTCCTTACCCAAATTGACTGGGCTCTTCCCACAAGAACATACCCATGACACCTCCCGCGCAGCACTCTTTCCCTGCCTGCAGCTCCCCTCAGGCTGTGACAATCTCTCTCCCACATGCCTGCCCTTAAGGTAACGTCTAGCCAGCCGCTCTCTTCCCCCGTCGCGATCCCGCAGAGAGCAGGCAGAACCAAAGCCTAACTGCGCACGTGAGAAATGAAAACAGGGCTATTTATCCTCCCCCGCATCCCCGCCGCTTGGCTTCAGGCCGGAGAATCTGGGCTGGCCCCGGGGCCTTGGCCCACCGCACAAGAGGCAGGAGGTTATGGGCCTCTGCAGCAAAATAACGCCATTCCGTTGCGGGGGTGTCCCTTGAGCCCCCCTCCATTCGCTACGGTGCTAAATCCCAGCGAGGTAGGTCCACAAAGTGGCCTGGGACCTCGACTGATCGCCCGAGCGGAGCTGAGGAGAAACAAGTGACAATGGCGAAAAGAACAAAGTTCACGAAGTACGCGGCTAGCTGGAAACAATACATGGGCTGAGCACTGGGTCTCTTATCCGCATAATCAAGGGCGCTACCCATTAGGGGTCCGTACAAGTCATGTGACCGCCACAGAACAGTCCCAAACCTTCCCGTGTCGACTCTGCCAAGAGATAAACTTCACTGGCGTAAAGATGAGCGTCTGTGCTGGGTAACCGCAGCTCTTGGCTCTGCTCTGGAACCATGACCCTTTTCCTTTCCCCTGCGCGATTTCATCCTTTCACGTTCGTTTATTTACCCGCTGCGTTTCCTAAAAGAAAACCCGTGCGTTTCTAGCTGCCCGCCTCCGTTTGCACTGTGCATCCCTCAGACACAGCCAGCGTGAATCCATTACGCCTCGATCCCATGACACGGGTTTATGCGGATACCCTCTGATTTACATTTTAAACACCGCAAATGCACTGTCTGCTAGCATGAGAAGAAAACCCAGCGTGTAACTTCAAACGACCTTCAAGGAAATGCAATTAACTGCTCTAATTATCAGTACACGCCTTGTCGAAAAAGACACAGGTGCTCGCTGCAACGCGGTTCCACCTGGTTAAGCAGAATCGTCCTACCAGTGGACGGACTCTTTCTCCCTTAATCTGGGACTTGCTACGATGCCTCTACATTTAGAAACCTCCTCACTTCCTCCATCCTCCTCTCCTCTCCTCTCCTCCCCCTTGGCTGAGGCAGGAGAGCGATCGCTCACGGCTGCTAGGCTTTGTCACACGAACACACACACACACAGACCACATTGCTCGCTGCTGCCTGGGAGAGATGCATCGTGTTTATTTCCCGGTTCCCACAAAGCAGTCACCTTCTGACGCGTCTCTTCCCCTGCTCTCCCCACCTCCACTTCTCTTCCTGCAGACTGAAGGGAAGGACCGTAGGCCACAATGATAATACAACATTTAGGTTAATAGGGCGTGTTCTGATCCGATTTCCCCCTCCGCCCGCCCTCCTGTCCCTAACGACATCGATCTGCTACATTTACTTCTGCCTTTATCGGCCCCCAGGCAGCCCCGCCAGGGCTCTGAGTCACTGTCTGAGCTACCGGATCTAACACAGATGCTGGGAATAACCGAGCCAGTAGCAACCACTAGCCTCCAGCCCGGTTACAAAGGAGCGAATCTTTGTCCACAAGTGGTGCGCTTCAGACAGTTGAACATGCAGTGTCATAATGGCTCCTATTGCTGGTAGACAAGGGAGGTGCTCTCGACACATGCAGCTATGGCAGGAGAGATGGGACCGAGAAGATAAGGACAACCCGGGCTCCCTAACGGTCCACTAGGAGGCGCTGCAGACGCCCCGTTGCCTTTTGCAAGAGGATGGAGTCATCTGGGATTCGGTGGCTTCTCATCTCATTACAGGGCATTAGGAGAAACAGGCAAATATACAGCTATTAAAATTAATCGCCTTGCGCCGTCAGATGAACATAATAGAAATTATTTATAGGCTGCCTACAATGCGTTTATCGTCATGGAGGCTAGAGGTGCTGGGTGCGGGTGAGCAGAGAAAAATATGCGCAGGCTACAATAAAGGACAGCTGTACGGATCTGCGCTAGATCTTAAGGGAGCGCTGGAAAGTAATGAGACCAGAGAGACTAGCAGGAGCCCTTGTGGGAGATACCTCAGCTCGGTTAGTGACAAAGGACTTAGCTTGTACTGGCTACAAGTCCAACTTTAAGCTTAGAGTCCAAACACTGCAGGTCAGCAAAGGTTGTGAGTATGTGACCTCAACCGGTTAGGCGAAGAGTAAACTGCAGACATTTTTCAGATGACTATACGTAGAGCTACATAAGCAAATATAAAACCTAGGCTTTGTGCTAAGTGGTCTCAAATATCCACTCTAGTGGATTTCTCTAGCAGGCAAAGTCCCGGCTTGCTGGTGTGCAGCAATGCAGAAACTAGGAGACTTTAAGCATCTAAGAAACAAATTACGTCTTAAAATAGCTGTAAGTATTTTGTTTTTACCGTACAGTGCAGAGAAGGTGCGTGCAGGAAGGAATTCACTTTTCTGACCGCTGTAAACTCTGAATGTTTGCAGATTTCAGATAACAGATTAAATGTTAATTGCTCGAGACGGCCAGGTTTAACACTCTTTAGAAAACTCTCTTACAGCATATATTCTGCTGCAGCTTTATCTGGGGGAAAAAAAAGTTCTCTCTCGCCTGAAGAATCTGTACTTTAGGTTCCAAGAGGGATTTGTAATGTAGTGCGTTTTTGAAGCATGGAAAAGATGCCTATAGATCTCCCCTCCCCCTACCGTTCAGTGCTGGCGTTGGTGTTGTTTCGGCAAACAAAATTTATCTCGGTTTCGAAAGGGTAAACAGCTGTGAAATGAATCAAGGTCCTCTGGTGACAACATGAATGAATGCTGTTCCGCTGGCGTCGGACAGCCTGAGCGGCAGAGTGGGGCTAGAGGAGTCAAAGTACAGCTAGCTCAGAGAAAGAAGCAGAAACAGTCCCAGTTTACAAAGGCTTGCGGAGAAGGTGCGAGAAAGCCCAGGACAGCCTAGAAGCGCTTCTCCGCCAAGCTCTAGAGGTTAATAAGTACACCGTCCCCTTTCCCCGGTCCGCCTGAGGCTAAGACTCGCAGCACAGCGGGTAATTGACAGTCTCAATCCAAAATTGAAACATGTGTTAACAACAACGCCACGCATCCTAGGATCTTCTCGGGAGATCGCCTCCTCATGATCTTTATACATTACTTGAATCCAGCTGAGGCAAGTGTCACGAGGCTCTTAGAGCACGTTTCTCGTCTACCTGTAAATCAATTCAATTGCTGTTTAGAAAGAAGCAGCCTCTATTTTGCAGCAAAAGTAGCAGGGCCATTTTTTTGTTTTTTACTCTGTCCTCCCAGCGTTGGTTTCAATGAGGGCCCAGAGGCAAAGCATGCTGGTATTGCCCCCTCCCGGTCCACTCCAGTCCTCCCTATTAATTATGCCTTGGAATGTTGGCACAGATGCTAAACACTAAATCGCATTAAATTGATTACGTTATATTCTCCTTCTTTCAGAGCAAACAGACCCGCTTGAAGCACAGCCCTTCGGCTGACGTAGATCGCTATACATACCCTTTCAGGGCTTGTTTTTATTTACAATGTATTATACATGTATTCTGCACGCTAGACAAAAAGTGATTGGAATGTGCTTTCTATGAAGCCCGGATCCACACGTGGGGCCCAGTTCTGCAAACGCTTATTCCTGATGTGCCGTTAATTAACTCCAATGGGATTACTGGCGCCAGTAAACATTACTCCCTTGGGTAAACGTTCCTAAAACCCGGACCTACTTTAATAACTACTTTATGGAGATGTCTCCTGAGCAGGATCGGGCTCGTGGTATAGATTATTAGAGTAACCCAGTTGTCCCCCTTCATGTTTATTGAAGATCGTTGTATATACAAGGACTAATCGGTAAACAAACCCAGGCTTAGCAGAAATGAATTTAGTATACTAGCACCTCTGGGATCCTCGTTCATTATCACTCATGACACAGAATTAATGTTTTGCTTTTGCTTTTTCCCAGAGGAGAAAGGCCGCAGATTTTGCTGACGTTCTAACGTCCTTTATAAATAACAGTGACTGTCACGGAGGGGACGCAGGAGTGGTCGGAAGAAGAGAACTGGTTCAGAGGGACTTCGGCCTATACAGACAGCCAGGTTTCTAGGGTTTTCGGGGAAGTGCAGACCCAAAGGGAGGGTTTCACCTCTCCTCCCAGTCAGTCACTTGGTATTCCTCTATTCGCCAGGCTAGAGGAAATTTCGGGGGGGGGAGGCTTTAAGCCTCCTAAAGTAGGAACTGATCACTTTTACTTTTGTTTTCAAGCTGCCCACACACAGTACACAAAGGTGATGACCAGCTGAGAAAAAAATGGACCCCCCTTTCTGAACAGCCCCCCAGTAATTAACACGGAAGTGATTCGGAGCTCTGTACTAGTCTGCTCGGCCCTTACGCGGCTGTGCAGCGTGGACACACCCCGGAGAGCCGACACCGTCTGGAACTGCTGCGTCCAAGGCCGGGACCGGGCAGATTAACAGCAGCTCCCGCGCCTGGAGCTCCCTCCCTTCTCCCGCAGGCGCCAGCAGCGATCCGGAGGGGCAGGAGGCGGAGCCATAGCGCTAGGCACCGGCGCGCAGGGTAGCGAACTGCTCCTCGTTAACGTAGCCCCGGCGCTAAGCGCGATGCCTTTGCGCTCCTGGGAGCTCGGGGAGGGCTAGCGCCGGATGCGCCCCCTGGGGCTGGGCGGCTCCACACCGCCCCCAGCGCAAGGCTGTGACTGCGGAGCACAAGCCGGCCCCGGCCGTTTGCGAGCTGGCGCCCTTCCGCGGCAGTAACGATGCCGAGCTTCACCCCGGCATCCAAACACACACTCGCTAAGGTCCGTTAACAAGGCAGCGGCTGGAAGGTGCAGGGAAAAACACGGAGGCGTTTGCGATGAGAGCGGCTCCGAGCGCGGTTTAACTACCCGGGGAACAGGGTTGTGCCTCGAGCACTTGCAATCGACCATGCAGCTTATCGGAGCACTGCGCGAGGCCTCCTCCCGAGCCGCACCCAGGGCCGGGCGGGGGAAACCCGGGAACCGTCGCTCGGGCCTGTGCTTGGAGCCACCGCGCGCTCCTCGGAGCCGGCTGCTCGGCCCGTTCGAGCTGCCTGCTGCCAGCCAGTCGGTGTGCGCTCGGGGGGGCGGGGGGGGTGTCAAGCGGTGCAATGGGCGGCTCGCCCAGCGGGTTCCCTACCCCGCCAGAAGGACGTGTGCCAAGGGAGCTCTGCCCTCTCCTGCCTGCAAAGGTACAAGATTCTTCACAGAGGGGTGTGGAGAGTAGCACGCAGCACCCCCGGGACCTGCTCCAGCTCTGCGACACACGCCCCCCCGCCCCTTCCCGGCATTACTTAAACCCAGACTCTGCACACAGCGGATTATGCCTTCTGCGCTCAAATCCAAGCGCCTCCTGGCTCCGGCTCGCTCCGCCAATCCTTTCTCCCTCGTGCTCCCTTGGCTGGCTGTGCCTCCTGCGAGAAGCGCTGGGAGAGACGCCAGCAGCGCCCGAGGCGCAGCCCGAGGCAGCAGCAGCTGAGCCCCCGGACATATCTGAGGGTGGGTCTAAGGTCTGGTCACATCAGCCGAGAGACAGGTCGGGGTCATTCCTCACGGGCGCCCCCCCCCCCCGCCATTCCTCCCGGAGCGTCCCAGCCGTGCGGACACACCGGGCTGGGATACACAACTTGCAGAATGGTCGGGCCGGGAGGACGCCTGCGGCTGGCAGGAATAGGCTCCCCGGAACCGCGGACAAGCGCGATCCTACTCCCATTCAAGCCCCTGGGGCTTTGGCCATTGACTTGGATAGGAGCAGGGTCTGTCCCGGAACCTGAGAGACGGATGGTCTCGGACTCCGGCTCTGACACGGTGTCTCCCCTGCGGAGCCAATGGCTGAAGCAGCCCTTATTACCCTGCGGTGGAGACAGTCTCACGCCGTTGTTTGGATTCAACCTGCGCTGAGAACTGTGATAAACGGTGCCTCTGGCGGGGCACTCGCTACTTTTTAAACGGCATTATCTCGCCTATAAGAACTGGTTTGTTTTGAATACAAAGCTGTTTACCGAGCATTTATCCAGCCATTTATGATCGCAGGGAGTACATCTTAGCGGGGAGTAATCCCCTTACAAAGCCGCAGGTTTATTTTTACTAGGGGCAAAAAGGGGTCTAAACCCACCTATACTTGTTTGTTTGTGGGGTGGTGAGTTTTCCCTGGAATCAAGCCTACGCAGAACAACAGATTCCCCCCAAGATTTTACAGAAGAAGTCCCCTCCTGGCTCAAGGCCGTATGTGGCAAATTTTAGACTCGAGAGAGGTTTTATTGCAGAGTAATTATCCTCGATCCCCTTCCTGGTAGAGGTTTATAAGTGAAAACGCTGCCAGAACGCTATTTAGTGTAGCGAAGGCGAAACTGCAGTCAAGAGGCTGCTGGGTTTACACGCCCCCTGTTGGAAAAGCCCGTGTAATTAGGAAGAACTCTCACCAGAGGAGGCTTGAGTTCAGGGCCTTGACGGCAGGGTGATCACTTATGAGGGAGAAGAAGAAATAGCTTCCCTCCTTCCTTAATGAAAATTAGTTCGAATTGAAATGGCAAGACAGAAGATTGATACGCAACGTGCAACACGCGTGGTTTGCCTCCTGAGAAAAGCAAAGTAATGAACAGAAACTCCTCCCCTTATTGGCAAATGCTTTGCTTTTTTAAAGCCCTTTCCTTGCCTCATACGCATCGGTACTAATAACGGTAATAAAAAGAGATGCAGTGCTATAGTTAGTAATATATTGCATGGTCATAGCCAGCCCCAAAGCCCTTTACAAACATGAATTAAATAATTAGCCCCACAACCCCAACACTCGTTTATTATTACTCCCGTTTTACAAAAGAGGAGAGGGAGGTATGGAGCGAATCAGCGATTAGCTGGGATTCACACAGCGAGTCTATGGCAGAGATGGAAGTAACATAAAAATCCTGACTCTCCATCCCCTACTCTAAACACTAGCTACACTACCTTAGTTTTTCATCAAGACACATTAAAAAAATGAGTGCATCTCCCTCGCACCTCTAAACTCAAGCCTTAGTATTTAAAACCTAACAGCGGGTCTGAATCTAATCTAATTGTTTTGCTTTAGACCAAAGACACTCACATATTATTCAGGCAGTCATTAAAACACCTTTTTCTTTTTATCATTTTGGCAAATGCAGTTAACAATCCCTGTATGAAGGGTTACAAAAGGCTGCTTACTCCTCTCACTAACCTTATCCTGACGCCTCATTGTTAAGGGCAAAAGTGACTTATACTAGGGGCACCGATGAAAACTTTCTTTTCAACGAGAATGGCGGTACTTCACAGCCACTTCGTGGTTTATTGCTAAAGGAGGCGCCTGTTTATGGTCAAGCAGCATTACATTGGGCCACCTCGATTTTTAAGCCGTACTCCCCATTGATTTAATTGTTTTTAGGAATGCAAATCGCAGCAGTCATGATCCATGCATCCATCGGTGTTTAAATAACACTAATAATCACTCTAAATAATAAAGCAATCTGTTAAGTGAGGTGTGTGCTCATGATAAACCCCCCTAAATACTGTACATTAGCCAGCCTCCTTACACGTCTCGCTGCATATTAAACTTTATGTTGGGTCCCAGTACTCCCAGTTTTTTCTTCAATTCATAGCCCTGTAGATGTCCATCTTTAAGTTTGACTGTTTTAAAATTAATGCACTGAAGAAATATAACCCTACTTAATCATGGTTTCTGGTTCCTCGAGAACAAAAGGAGAAGACGAGGTCATCACGTTTTTTGTTGTAACACAGAGACAAGAAAGCTGAAACTACGGACAACATACTGGAAACTCCACACGTAAGAGAAGCAATGCACTGACGAAAGAGGAGACTGAATTAATCCCTGCAGTAGAGAGCAAATACCTAGCTTTGCGTTCTTGCATATTAATGTGCAGCCGTATTTAAGAATGCCAGAGCATAGCTGCCTGGCACTTAAATATTGTTTAGTCAGAGGCTGTAACCTCAGGCATATGCAAGAAGGGTGCGTACGCAAACACACACACACACACTGTTCTATTAAAATGATAAGCCACGGTCACTGGGGTCTTGCATTATTTAAAAAAAAACACCTTGGATGTGAGGTTTATAACCACATAAGATAAACCAATACGTGGGGAGGGGAATTGCAATATAACCTGCATGTGCCGGTGACGAACCCAGGAGTTCCAACACGAAAGAACAATTAAACAGAAGTGGCCTTTCTAGAAAAGGGAGCGTGCATAAACAAATATGCCCAGAGGAAACAGTCCAGCGATGACTCCATTTTTTCCACAAGCACATGGTTAGTGATATGTTGAATACCCGAGACAAACCATTGCTTTCCTCCACTGACAAAGCATTTTTGCAGTATTCGTCACTGATCTCTACGCTGCCCGGCTGAAATACAAAATGTCAACAAGGGTGTTTGAAATACACGTGAAGGAATGGCTGTAAGCGGGCGACGCTAGCGCAGATACTTCAGCAGCGTTCTCTCCTCCTATTCCGAATTCACTTTTCCCGGTCACAACATGCCTCGCAGGCAAACGCAACGCTTAAGGCTTCCCCCCTCTGCTGCCCCTTCAAGTAGGCTTCTTCCATAATGCACCCGGCGTGTTCGTCCTCAGCAATACAGTTAAGCGCATTAATGGCAAGCAGTTTCATTTGTGCTACGAAGTTATTTGCTATCGCTTGGGGGGATGGAGGTGTTTGTTTCATGGCTGGAAAATGAGCTGGGAGCTCACACGCTGGCTGCAAGCCTGAGAGCGGCGGGATTTACACAGATCATGGGGGGTTAACTAACAAATTATGTGCAAGAAAAGGCTTATTTGAACCCATGCCTTTAAGAATGATCCATCAGTACCTTTAATAATAGCCAAGGCCAAATTCTGCCCTGGGCTGCAGAGGTGTGTAAGTGAAGACAGAACGGAGCCCCCGGAATACAAAGTCCGATTGCAAACTCAGAACAGGATTTAAAGGCCTCTCCCCCAAACGTGCCTCTTAATTCTGCCCTTCAGACCCCATCTGGAGCACGCAAGTTTCTGCACAGAACAAGCGATCAGGCAGCAAAAACCGACCGCACACGCGCACAGGGAAACCAGGGGACCTCTCCCGGGTCGCAGCCCTGCCTCGCTCCGAGCTGCAGAAAGGAAACCCGCCCGCTTTCCGCCTTTCGCTTCAGCTGCGCCCCCAGCCTATTCTGAGCCGAGAGTGTCTGCGGATGCAAATGGCGTCTCGCCGCCCCCCCCCCCCGACACCGCACAGATCTTCTGCCAGACGCAGATGTGCAAGCAAGCCGCCCGGGGGAAGGGAAGGGAAACTGCAGGAGCCACTTCCCCACCCCAACCGCCTGGCACGGAGTAGCAGCCACCGGATGGTGGCCGCCCGCACGGGCAGGCTGCGGAACTCGTGCTCAGCCGGCTGCAAATGACAGAGCACGCACTGCCTGTGTGCGCTGGGGTGGGTGGCTGAGGAGCGAGGGGCCCTAGCCCAGCGGGGTGGATACTGGCGAGCCTGATACATTACACTCCGGGACGCAAGAGAGCAAAAGGGGTGGGGGGTGGGGTGTCTCCGGATGCGCCGCTGGAGCGGCCTTGCCACCCGCGGGTACAGGCCATGTGTATTTGCAGAGTGTAATGTAATGGGAGCCCTCGGGTCAGCGGCAAGGCTTCAAACTGCAGCGATCGGCTGCGAAAGCAGCTTCACCTGCTCTCCCGTCCCCTCCTGGCTGCTGACTGCATTGCAAACCTTACCGTCTCTCCCTGCCGGAGCCTGCAGCACAGGCACTTTGCTTCGCTCCTTCCTGCCACGCAAAGGCGTGTGTGTGTGTGATAATCCCCTGCCACTGCCTGCCGTGTGCAGCTGTCACACACATGCCAACTGGCCCTGTCAAGGGAGGACAGCCCCGGTTGTTTGTTTTATTAAGCAAGCGCTCGCTGCGTTCTCCCCGCGGCCCTGCAGAAAGCTCCCCCGGCGCCGCGTATTTCAATGCAGAAAGCGTGTGTGCGGGGAGGGAATGGGATCTTTTCCGTGCTCCCCCCCCCTGTTTAACCACCACCACGGGCGGCCGGCTCCCGCGGAGCAGCCCCTCATTTCGGCGAGAGACCCGGGGAGCACGTTCCCCGCCGCAGTGAATCGCGGCTGGAAAAATGAACCTCGGAGCCGGATGCACTTGAGTCCCCGTGCTGGGGGCAGGCAGGGGCCGGAGCAGCGGCCGCCGCGGGGATCAGCGTGCGGCGCGCGTCCCTTTGATCCGGAGACGGGCGCAGTCACGCGGGTAACAGCGGCAGCCCCGAGCCGTGGGCTGCCCGGGCTGCTGCAGCAGAAGCTCGGCCCCTCCCCGCTGCGGCTCTGGGGGCTGGGTAACACCTCCCCTCCCCCGCGGCTCTCGGGCGCTCAGCTGCCCCGGTGGGGGGCAGGGGGGGAAGCGCTGCCCCGCCAGGCCTCCTGCGGCCCCGCGCCGCGGCCTGAGTGCAACGCGAGCAGCCGCCCCCGCCCCCAGCTCGGCTCTCCCCGGGGCAGGGGCGCGCAGCTCACGCTCCGCTGCCAGCTGCCGCTGCGGCACGTGACCCGCCCCGGCTCCTGCTGCCCGAGCTGCTGCCGTGTGCCGGGCGCGCCCCCTTCAGCCGCCGCCCCCCCGGCCGCCCGAGGCAGGGGCGTGAAGGCGGGTGGTGGGGGCCGCTGCCTGGGCCCCCCTCGCGCGTTCGGCTGGGCCCAGCGAGCCGCCCCTCACCCCCCGCTCTGCACGGCCCTCGGGGTGGCGAGCCGGGGCCTCCTGCTCCCGCGGCGGGACGCTGCTCGCCAGGCAACGGTGTTAAGAGGAGCCCGAGGGCCCGGCCTCGGGTTACACCCAGAGCGTCTGTGCAGCGCCTGCCTGCGCTGGAGCCGTGACTTTTTATAGGGTGCCCTTGGCTGAACGCAGGTGTGAGATCTAAGCCCCCAGCCAGCCTCTGTGTCTCTCCCCCTGGTTCCCAGGGCCTGCTGGAGAGGAACTAACATTGAACTTAAGCTCTTAGCACCCTTTGGTGGGGTATCCCCCGGAGCCGCCCTCTCTTCCTCCCGCCACGCTTTTGTCCCCAAAAGACCTTGTCACTTTCCCTATGAGTCACAACACCTTCCACTGCTGTTAGCTGCCTGAGTCACCCCCCAGTGCACCCCCCCCCCCCCACTGTGACAGGTGGGTGGCTGGAACCAACAGCTAGAAGTGAAAGTGTTTCCCCTCTAACAACTTCAAGCTATCGGAAATCAGGAGTCAGACCCCCAAAATCATGAGATTCTTTTAAAAAACGACAGTGTGGTGTTTTTAGGTCAGTTTCTTGATTTTTTTAATTCCCACCTGCCCATCCCCAGGGTGTGTGCCTGTGACAATTAGTGTTGCCCTCTCTCCCACATGTACTGGATTAGGGTATTTTGGCCCCTGCTGCAGGAGCTCTCACCCCCACATCTGCCACTTTCCTACCCAACAATTAATCCTGTCCCTCAGTCCCTTCGTCAGTGCTGTTGCCACCCAACCTCCCTCAATTCAGTCCCCCTTCCCCCATCATCCCCACTCCATCATTTCAGCCCCTCACCCCCACCCCATGGACCCTCACCCTCCTTACTTCAGCTCCCCTGTAGTGGGCCATAGTTCAGCCCTCCCAGCCTCACCTCTGCTCTCAGCTCTTACTGTTCTTCACCCTCCCTAGGCCTGGAGGGGCTGCAGTGGGGTCCTCTCTCCCACTTCCCAGGCTGACAGCAGGGAGTCCCAGCCACCAGGGGCTGGTAGCAATTTCTAAGTAAAATTAAGCCTCACTCATGATCTCGTGCTAGAACTCTCAAATGTCAGTTTTGCTTTTGTTTTGTTTTTCAGTCAGGGCTGAGTTCTGTTGTGAGATCATCACACCTCTCATGTTAAAGTTGCGAGGGCATGTCTGCCTCAATGGCACTGCTTGGGTGGACAGAGTGAGCCGCCCAGTATTTTCAGCCACAAGATCAGCAGTGGTTGATGGTAGTGGCAGTAAGATGATGGACCATCACTTCCAGGGACCCAGCAGCCAAGCATCAAAAGGCCTTTTCCGCAACATTGTGGCCTCTTTCGCTATGGAGGCCTCACTTTTGAGGGGGAAACTTGGGGTAGCAGCTCTCGATACAACATTGTTGCCCCTTTCCTCCCCACCCCCTCGGGCTGCCGACGGGGGAGGGGGGCAAAAGGAGCAGCTGCCATAGGGCTGGCAATTTAAAAGGGGTGCCAGGCTCTTTAAATCGCTGCTGGAACCCTGGGCGGTGTGGGCCAGGCAGCATGGATGGGATGGCTGGGGGATGCTGACCCCCGGCCCCACCCCTTCCACCCGAGGTCCTGCCCCTTCCGTGGGTGTGAGTGTGTGTGTGTGTGTGTGTGTGTGTGCAGAACCAGCCCCCTTACCAGTAAGAGCTCAGTTTTACTTTCACACCTGAGTTTGTCCCAGGTCACTGTTCGGCTAGGTGTTGACAACCCTCAATCTTCACTTGGGTCATTCACAAGTAACACAGTATGACCCAATCTGGTAGGGAAGGGGACAGGATACAGGAAGCCCCAGTGCCTCTCCACTCTTACCTCCCACATTCCCAGGCACCAAAGCACAGCTGGTTCCTGGTATTACAGTGTTGATGCGCGGTGCTCCAATTTTAAAACCCTTTCCAGCAAGTGCCCAGACTCTTTTGTGCAAAGGATCTGACTTCAGTCCACTGAATTGGCACTGATGAGGAGAGTGAGTTTTTAAACAATCTAATAAGATCAGTTCATGCTCTAATATATTATGGAGGCCTGGAGTAAAACTATTACCCCTCCTATGACACTGCTTGACCAAAGCAAAGAGCTCCTTTTTCTGGAGAAACATTCTGGGCTGTGTGTGTATCTCTCTCTATCACCCACCCACGCACCCCACCACAAGTGAAAACACTTCCTCACTGCTTTTTCAAATGCTCTTTGGTACTGGAAAGTGACCAGCATCATGATTCTGGTCCCAGTGAAATCAAAGATGTTCAAATGATGAATATTTTAGAACCAGTCCTGCAGGTTGCTGAGCACCTCCTGTAAAGTCCTGAGAAACCTCAGCTCCCTTAAAGCCAGTGGTGAGCTGACAGTACTCAAGGCCTTGCATGCAGGCAGTACTCAGTGCATTGTAAGATTAGGTTCTCAGGGCTTGATCCAGAGCCCATTAAAGTCAGTAGGAAGATTCCTATTAACTTGAATGGACTTTGTGTCAGGCCCTTAAAGAGGGTCATTTCTAATCTCTATGGCCCAGATACACAAAAGAATGTAGACACCTAACTCCCACTGTAGGTGTCTAAATCCAAAGTTTAGGTGCCACTGAGAGCCTCCAAACCCCTTCTTTGCTGCCACCTGACAACACAGGCACCTACATTTTTGCCATGAGGGTCTCCGTGGCACCAAGTTTCTGTTATTGGGGATACCCACAATGCCCCACTCTAGGTGTCTAAGCTCCAGCAGGTGAAGATAAGTGGGGCATTGTCTACCAGATTAGGCCCCATACAAAATCCAGCCAGAGGAATTACTGCTTCCCTTATACCCTTTTACCAAATGGTTAGAGCAGTGGTTCTCAAAGCCAGTCCGCCGCTTGTTAGGGGAAAGCCCCTGGCGGGCCGGGCCGGTTTGTTTACCTGCCGCGTCCGCAGATTCAGCCGATCGCGGCTCCTGCTAGCTGCGGTTCGCCACTCCAGGCCAATGGGGGCTACAGGAAGCAGTGGACCTGCTTTGAGAACCACTGGGTTAGAGCACTCAGCTAGCATCTGGGAGTCCCCAGTTCAATTTCCTCCTTTGCCCAATGGGGAGAACGACCCCTGTTCAAATCCTCTCACCTTTCAGGATCTGGACCTAGCTCACTAGTTCATACTGGACATAGGTTGAAAGTAACCAAAATGTGTCATCTTAAGGCAGTTTAAACTCAAGGCTTGTGTGAATGAGCTGGTGGACTTCAGCTAATTCAAAGTGGATGGGTGTCTGTCATAACTGACATCTTTTTGGGCAATCTTGGCAGAGATGCTAAGTGTTCAATAAGCAGAGAGACCCTCTCAATTAGAGCCTTATGATTTCCCAGGGTGCAAGCTTCCAAACTAGACTGTCTGGTGACAAGTATTAATCTGGCTGCCAGAAAAGAATATCTGGACAGTTTGTATCTTGCAAAGAACAGGAATTGGGGATCTCAAAACAAGTCTCTTCTGTGGCCTATGCCTAAATCAATCCTGCACTTAACTCGTGAAATAGTGCCACCAATTTGAGATTGCAGCATATTGACAGCAGTAGCATGAGAAAGCTAGTGCTGCAGCCACCCATGCTACGGTTATCCTCTGGATAGTTTCCAGTGTTACAAATTCAGCAACAATTGTGTACTCCGAGGTCAACATTTTCAAAAGTGGCCATTGATTTTAGACACTATGGTTTTTGGTATTCAGTCTGAGACCCTTAAATGTCACAAGTTGAATACTCACACACTGATGCTCTCAAAGTCAGACACTTTTGAAAATTTTGTCCTAAATTTACTTAATAAAAATAAGAGGAACAAAGTGGGGGAAGGGGGATTGTTTTAAATTTTTCTTAATGTTTCTCTATATCAGAAATTTACACACTTAAAAATAATTTCCTTTGCTACTTTTGCTAGGTATGGATGATATTCACTGTTTAAATGCTGATTTCACTCTCTCAAGCCATCTGCTCCTCCTCCTTGATTCTGCCCTGTCATAATACTGCATGTATCAGAGGGGCAGCCGTGTTAGTCTGGATCTGTAAAAGCGGCAAAGAGTCCTGTGGCACCTTATAGACTAACAGACGTATCGGAGCATGAGTTTTCATGGGTGAATACCCACTTGCATCCGACGAAGTGGGTATTCACCCACGAAAGCTCATGCTCCAATACGTTTGTTAGTCTATAAGGTGCCACAGGACTCTTTGCCTTTAATACTTCATGTTATATCACTGCATTTCCTGGGCAACGGAGTGTGATGGCATAAATACAGCATTATGATTTCATATGAAAATGAGAAGCTAGATGGGAAGAGGAAAAAACCTCAGATGTTGGCTTCACTAACACAGTACAAGCAAATAAAAACATGCAAAGGATTTTTAACATAATTATTTATGCTTGTGTTATGTTTGCCACAGTCACTAACTTTACTTTTGTTGTCTCTTAATATTTATTCCAACCAAAAACATTGTTGAAAACCAGTTAGGGTTCTTCAAATAAACATAGCTCCGACATAACCATAAAAAGCCATGACATTGCTAGTTTAGCCCTCCTCTAACCCCTGCAATCAACAACTATGATTTCACCTTCTCCACATTACCTCACCCACAACCCACATGCCTCCTCCCTTCACCCCCACACAGAATGTGTAACCATAGACTAACCATGTGGAGTGGTTAGAAAAGGATGCAATTGTTCAGACTGATGAACTGGTGTTGTCTTGAAGTAGAGAATGGATGGTGTAGGTTTTTAGATGATGATTAAAAGTGTGCTGTGCTGGAGGATTGTGAATGGTGGGAATTGTGATAATCATTATTGCAAATTGGGAACTTATTGCCTGTAATATCTGTAGTAATGCAATTTAGATGCTGTAGTTAGGAAGTATGGTGTTGCCTTTTTTTTTTTCTTACCAGGTGATGTCAGGAGAACTGGAACAATTTGTATAGTGGGAGTGCTGAAAACAGTTGAATCAAACTATAAACCCTGTTTATGATGGAATCCACTTCAAGCCAGGAGGTGCAGCAGCACCCGCAGCACCCCTAGTTCCAGCACCTATGGGTGATGTTTATGCGCAAAGTAAAGGTTGCATGTTTTGGGTGGAAGGAGGAGGCATGTGGGTTGTGAATATTGGTGTGGTAGTGTGATCCGAAGGTGAAATCATGGTTGCAGGCTGCAAGAGTTGGGTGAGGACTCAACTAGGGATTTCATGGCTTTTAATGTTTGTAGTGGTGGTAACTTTAACTGGTTATTAACAATGTTTTTTTTGTTTGGTGGGATTTCTACATTAAAAACATTGATAGATGATGTGGATAGCTCATGTATTCTCATCTCTACACTTCTTCACGGAGTCCTGTTAACTCCTATGCTCTCCACATATCACCACTCTTACTACTAGCCCTCCTCACAGCTACACTTCTCCCCATATCTCCATGCAAACCCCCCGTCTCTTCTCTCTCTCCCCCCTATCCCCCCCATATGCACCCTGTGCTTCCCGACCATGATCTAGATTGCTCCATCACTCCCATGTCCGCAGTGTCTACACTACAAAATTAGGTCGATTTAATAGAAGTCAATTTTTAGAAATCGATTTGATACAGTCGATTGTGTGTGTCCCCACTAAGCACATTAAGTCGGCGGTGTGCGTCCACAGTACCGAGGCTAGCGTTGACTTTCAGAGCATTGCACTGTGGTAGCTATCCCACAGTTCCTGCAGTCTCCACTGCCCATTGGAATTCTAGGTTGCGCTCCCAATGCCTGATGGGGCAAAAACATTGTCGCAGGTGGGTCTGGGTACATGTCGTAAGGCCTCCTCCCTCCATGAAAGCAATGGCAAAAAATCATTTCTCACCTTTTTTCCTGGGTTACCTGTGCAGACGACATACCATGTCAAGCATGGAGCCCGCTCAGCTCACAGTCACCATATGTCTCTGGGTGCTTCTGGCAGACACGGTACAGCTGTGCTACACAGCAGCATCCCCTTGCCTTGCCTTGCCTTGCCTTGCGGACGGCAGATGGTGCAATACGACTGCTAGCCGTTGTCATCGTCCCATATGTGCTTCTGGCCGACCTCGGTTAGGTAGGTCAGGGGCGCCTGGGCAGACATGGGTGCTCCTGGCTGGCCTCAGTGGGGTCGGTCTGGGGCGCCGGGACAAAAATGGGAATGACTCCAGGTCATTCTTTTCTTTAAGTTTCGTCTAATGGAGATTCAGTCCTGCCTAGAATATCATGCCAGCTGTAGGCTTCTGCCTCAGGCTGCTCTCCCAGTCAGCAGCACCATGCGGTCGCACCTATCCCAGCCTACTCCTTGCTCCCATGGCTTAGGAAGCCTGGACAGTAGTAAGGCGCTGTCCAACGATAGGCTGAGCAAGTGCATAATGGTGGTAGAAATGTGCCTTTGGACGTTTAAAAGCTCGCTGGTGCAGTTTACTGACTCGGTTAGACCTCAGTGAAACCAATATTCTCATCATTATTACTGCTTGCTGTGTGCGCCACAATACCTGTGAGAGTAAGGGGGAGACGTTTATGGCGGGGTGGGAGGTTGAGGCAAATTGCCTGGCTGCTGATTACATGCAGCCAGACACCAGGGCAGTTAGAAGAGCACAGCAGGGTGCGCTGTGCATCAGAGAAGCTTTGAAAACCAGTTTCATGACTGGCCAGGCTACGGTGTGAAAGTTCTGTTTGTTTCTCCTTCATGAAAACCCGCCCCCTTGGTTCACTTTACTTCCCTGTAAGCCAACCGCCCGCCCCTCCCCCCTTTGATCTCCACTTGCAGAGGCAATAAAGTCATTGTTGTTTCAAATTCATGCATTCTTTATTAATTCATCACACAAATGGGGGGATAAATGCCAACGTAGCCCGGGAGGGGTGGGGGAGGAGGGAAGCACAGAGGTGGGGTAGATGTAGTGGCACCCGCTAGAATGGCAGGCAGCTCATCATAGAAGCGGCATGTCTGGGGCTCTGACCCGGAGTGGCCGTTTGCCTCTCTCTGGTTCTTTGGTAGGCTTCACGTGGCACTGCTGTGGGTCCCTGTTATAACCTCTGTCCTTCATGCCCTTGGAGATTTTTTCAAATATTCTGGCATTTTGTCTTTTGGAACAGAGTTCGGATACCACGGATTCGTCTCCCCATACAGCGATCAGATGCAGTACCTCCCGTTCAGTTCATGCTGGGGCTCTTTTGCGATTCTGGGACTCCATGGTCACCTCTGCTGATGAGCTCTGCATGGTTACCTGTGCTGATCAGCTTGCCACGCTGGCCAAACAGAAAATGAAATTCAAAAGTTCGCGGGGCTTTTCCTGTCTACCTGGCCAGTGCATCTGAGTTGAGAGTGCTGTCCAGAGCGGTCACAATGGAGCACTCTGGGATAGCTCCCAAAGGCCAATACTATCAAATTGTGTCCACACTACCCCAAATTCGACCCATCAGGGTCAATTTCAGCGCTAATCCCCTTGGTGGGGCGGAGTACAGAAATCGATTTTAAGAGCCCTTTAAGTTGACAAAAATGGCTTTGTCGTGTGGACGGTGCAGGGTTAAATCGATCTAATGCTGCTAAATTGGACCTAAACTCGTAGTGTAGACCAGGGCTTAGCCTTTAAAACACTGATTTGTGTCAGCATATCTCTGTTGATACTTATACACGTTAGAAAATCATGGCATAACTAGAATCAGTTATCAGAGGAAGAGAACAATAACTTCTTACAGGTTTAATTTTAAAAGTTAAGCAGTGGCCTATGACTGGAGATGCCCTCAGAGGCATGTGAGAGAAGTTTGGAGTTTATGGTCATTTGGCAAAGACATGAGAAATATTTCAAAGTGGAAACATTTTAGAAAGTTTCCTCTATGAAAGTTAGTAAATATCTCACACAAAAAATATAGAAGATTCAATTGCCTTATGCAGAATTAGTGTATAAAATCTGGAGATGAAATCAAATAATTAAAATGTGAATGAGGGATTTCAGTTCTATTTTAACTGCAAATCTCAATACAGCCTTAACTATGGAGTCATTACTGATTCCTCCATAATTATTAGCCTGAATTAGCTTATTTTAGCAAGTACACACACCAGTTCTCCATAATCTGAACCTTTGTCAGCAGAGGTTGCTAACATAATTTACAATTGAAGTGGGAAGTGGTGAGCTACCACCCACATCAAATAAAACATTCCAGATGGAGAATATAAACTAAAATGGGACGTGGAAGATGAACAATTCTGAATTTAAACTATGCTCACAATTCTTCTAGTTACAGACTCATCAAGAGCCAAGTTCAGCTGCCTTTATTCTGGATTCACAATGGTGTGAGGCCATTGAAATTAATGGAGTTACTCCAGTTACACTGGCAAGTGAGAACAGGCAGACTTATCAGTATAGTAAGGTAGCCACTTGTTTATACAACTCCTAATGGATGTGATGCATTAGCAAGTTTTCTGCACTAAAATGTTTCCTGTCTCACCTACGGGAGAAATTACAAATTTGCCTCCACCTCTCTCTATATCTTGACCCACATGAACAGAGCCAGACAGTGGGCCATAACAAAACCCAGGACTAAGCCAAATTAACATTAATATAAACATTTGACAACTAACCATCCATGTAACCCTTTTGCCTCTCTTTTGACAGCCTAATGTGGCCCTAGACTTTGACCCATAAGCGAGAGGTAAGAGGCCAGGCACTGCTCAGTAGTATCAAACATTTTAAATGTCAGGCTCCAAATGTGCTAAGCTTCATCAGGCTATGGAGGTTTGGATTCTCCTTTGTCTGAGACTCTTAGTGAGGAAAATATTTGCAGAATGCATGTGTAAAAGTATTTGAGGAGCCAACTTGTTAGGGGAGAATAGACATTGAGCATCTGACCACTGCAGTAAATTGATATTCACAAAACCTGTACAGATCTAGGAGATTCAGCATTGCATTCTCTTATGCAGGCAGTCACTCACCCTGGGGTTCATCTGTTCCTGTCACCATCTATCATATCAGAGTCATGTGGGATACAGTTGATGAAGTTTAGGTTGACAATGAAGAGCACTGTTTTTTATACATGTGAAAACAGTTAGGTGGTTGAAAACATGTTTACATTGTCCTTTCATCCAATCAAGTACTGTACAGCTGTAGCCTATTTGAGGAATCATTAACCTTATGTTTGCTGTCTTATTGCTTAAATCATATTCCTTTCTACAGCTAAACTTCAAATAAGCACGTGCAGAAAAAGCTACAAAAGATTTGTCACTACTGAGCACCTCCCAGTAAAATCTGGCTTCAAGTTTAATGTAAATAGTAAAAGTGTCCTGACAGTGTGTTAAGTAAATTCATTGGAGGTAAGATTGAATTTCCTGGATTTGCTGTGAAATCAGAATTCTTTTCATCCTGAGATTGTCAAAACCATTCACAATTTGGAGTCAGGTTTCCCAACAGTCCATTTCTGGGGAAATTTTACAAACTCACACTAAGGTCAAGCTTGTGGCTGACCCTGCACAGTTACACAAGAAAGAAAAAAGTGCAGAGTCTTTGTATATTCACCCAGGGTCCATCCCCAACCACAATGGCAGTCTTTGAGCTTCTCTGAGTGCAAGAAATTATTGTAAGGGTAGGCCCCAGCCTCTCTAAAGTGAATGGGAGAGAAAGGGCTGAGTTCCTGTCCCTGCTCTACATCACTCAGTTTGGCTGAAGACTTGATTCTGCACCTATCAAAAGCAGTGGGAGTGTTGGCATTGATGTCAGTGGGCGCCAGGTGGACCCTGAGAGCAGAGGGGACCATATGTTTGTAAAGGGGGTAGCAATAGCTATTTCTCCCTGCAGTAATCACTGGAGCCCCAGGAAGCATTGTGCCTGTTTCCATTAGAGTGGCACTTTGCTGCATGAGCTCCAGTTTAGGGTTGTGCCTACAAGGCTATCCCTGATATGGATTTGAGCAGGGGAGGGAAGTGCTACAAGAAAGTAAAGCCAACTCTCTGTAAATTAGAGTCTTTAGGTACATGTTTTATAACCACAGAATGTGCTGGAATAAGTGTTCGCTAGGACAATTGTTTTCCTGTTCTGTGAGGAAACAGCAGTGGAAACACCTGCAAGTTAATGCAAAAACAACAGCTTTTATTGATAGTCATCGGGGGCAGACCTGCTAACTTTATGACTGTCTACTTGAGGGAACTTCCAACCATCGCTAACACCGGTTCAGCTAAATCTGTATCAGCTCTGCTGGGAGCTCTCATGTAGATGGGGTTTTGGCTGCTGACAGGCTTCAGCACCTATGGTGATTAGGTTTGCTCCCCGCAGAGTTAGTGCTGAAAACAGTGTTGGCAGCTAGAATTTCAACTACATTTGGGCCCCAACGTTGCTCAGGCCTGGGCTACACTAGTGGGTGGGGGCGGGCGGGGGGTGGTTGAACTAAGATACGCAACTTCAGAAGTATCTTAGTTTGACTTACGTGGCCGTCCTCACGGCGGCGAGTCGACTGCTGCGGCGCTCCCATCGACTGTGCTTACTTCTCCTGCCAAGGTGGAGTACGGGCATCGATTAGCAGATCGATTTATCGCATCCAGACGAGACACGATAAATCGATCCCCGATACATCGAACACTACCCACCAATCCAGAGGGTAGCAGGGCCGCCCAGAGGGGGGGGCAAGAGGGGCAATTTGCCCCAGCCCCGGGTCCCGCCGGGGCCCCCACGAGAGTTTTTCGGGGCCCCTGGAGCAGGGTCCTTCACTCGCTCTGGGGGGCTCGGAAAACTCTTGAGGGCCCCCGGAGCTTCTTCCGCTCCTGGTCTTCACCAGCGGGGGGCCACTTCCGTTCCGGGACCCGCCGCCAAAGTGCCCCGAAGACCCACGGCGGGGGCCCCCCGCCGCTGAATTACCGCCGAAGACCCGGCTGCACTTCAGCGGTGGGTCCCACTTCGGCGGCAGGGGGCCCCTGCCGCGGGTCTTCGGGGCACTTCGGCGGTGGGTCCCAGAACAGAAAGGCCCCCAGCCACCGAATTACTGCTGAAGCGGGGGCCCCCTGCCGCCGAAGACCCTAGGCCCCCGGAATCCTCTGGGCGGCCCAGGAGGGTAGTATAGACGTACCCTGACACTGACTTGGAGTTAATGTTGGGAAATGTTTGAAAAAACTAGTGTGGAGAGGGCCTCACTCACATGAGAAGCCCTTTATTTTAAAGCTCCAGATCCCTGAAACACAATTAAGATCTCTGAGGTGAGGGGGAAAGCGTCATTAGAGACTGAGCACAAATGATCTCCAAATCACCAGTAAGGCTAATCCTCACCACAGATACACAACTAACTCATTTCTATTTTTTAACATACTGAGAAAATGAGTAGCCAGTATCAAATAATGCAAGAGTCCACAAGCAAAGTTACTCTTGAGCAATGTCTTATTCATCAGAACACCATTTTACAGTGTCTGTCTTTGTAACGGGCCCCATACTGTAATCTTTCTGAATGAAATGTGTGTGACTCAGTAGAAGGCAGGTTTCTATATTTTATTGCACTGTTGTATTTAAGTTCTTTTTGATGTAAAAATGAAACGTTCTGTTGCTTATATTGTTTGTTTTTAACCATATCATGTTAGATAGGGCCCACAGTTCGATTTTCACAGTCGTGTCAAGTTTGTCTGTTACAACTGATAGAACCATAGACTCCTTGTGTGAAATTGTATTAGATTAGAACAGTGGTTCTCAGCCTATTTACCATTGTGGGCCGCATCTAATACCACCTATATGGCCCTGAGGATGTCACATGGGCCGCAGGTCTGCGCTGACAGGGCCACATGCAGCCTATGGGCCACAGGTTGAGAACCACTGGATTAGCCCACAAAAGCTTATGCTCAAATAAATTTGTTAGTCTCTAAAATGCCACAAGTACTCCTGTTCTTTTCACTGGATTACAACGTATTATGCTTAGTGCATGTAATTAGGTGGTACACAATCGAAGCAGTCCATTGTTGTTTGCTGAGATTTACTGAAGTTTAGCAGCAGAGCTCAGAGTAGTGACCTAGGCCAGAAGGGACCATTGTGATCATTTACCTCCTGCATAGCACAGGCCATAGATCCAGGAAGAGATGTTGCAATGCTGTGCGTCACAGCACCTAACTTTTAGACACGTAGAAAATCAAGGAACAATGCTGTGATCTACAAAGCTGAGTTAGGCACATAGATTTCTTAGGCCTGGTCTACACTGGGGGGGGGTGGGGGGGTGGAAGGGGGAGTCGATCTAAGATACGCAACTTCAGCTACGAGAATAGCATAGCTGAAGTCGACGTATTCTAGATCGAATTAAAATTACTTACTTCGCGTCCTTGCGGTGCTGGATCGACGGCTGCGGCTCCCCCATCAACTTTGCTTCCGCCTCTCACCATGATGGAGTTCCGGAGTCGACGGGAGAGCGATCGGGGATCAATTTATCGCGTCTACACTACACGCAATAAATCGATCCCCGATAGCCCGATCGCTACCCACTGACCCGGCGGGTAGCGCGTAGACATACCCTTATACAATGAAAGGGGAGAGAGAGGTGCCTAAGAATAGATTCCACAAAGCCAGCATGCCAGGTGGAGAGTCACTTAAACTAGGCAATGGGAGATGCCAACCAGCAGGGTGTGTGCTAAGCCCTGTCCTTTTCTACAATAAGTGTTTAAATCTGGACTGCAGGGAGGCACTTAGCCAGAGGTGCTGAAACTACAGGTGCTGGAGATGCTGCTGCACCACCAGCTTGAAGTGATTTCCATCATATTCAGGGTTTACAGTTGGGTTCAGTGGCTCTCAGGACCCCCACTACACAAACTGTTCCAGCACCCCTGCCCTGAGCTCTGCCTTGAGTCAGATGGCTGAGGCCAGGGGCGGCTCTAGGGATTTTGCCGCCCCAAGCACGGCAGGCACGCTGCCTCCGGCGGTTTGCCTGCGGGAGCTCCACCGAAACCGCGGGGCCAGCGGACCCTCCACAGGCAAGCCACCGAAGGCAGCCTGCCTGCTGCCCTCGCGGCGCTGGCAAAGCACCCCCCGCGGCTTGCCGCCCCAAGCATGTGCTTGGCATGCTGGGGCCTGGAGCCGCCCCTGGCTGAGGCTGCCTAAGGCATTTCTTGTGGGAATGAGTTAGGCAGCTGCCTTGCTCCACACACAATAGCCAGAGCAGAAGAAGGTGGTGGTAGGGGATGCACACAAAGAAAGGATTTGAACAGGCTGGGAGTATTTCCCACCCTGCACTCTGACCACTGAGCTATGAGAGATCCTGGTGTGGGGCTCCCTCAATCTCTCCTATTGAAGCTGTTCCATCACTGGCCTAGGGAGTCCCTCTCTCTGGCCAATGATTGAGCAGAGAGCAAGAGAGAATGACTCTGTAGCCATGTGATTAGGGTACCTACCTGGGAGGTGGAAGACTCTGGATCCAGTCCCCCTGTTCCACTCACTTGTTATTCAGAGAGAGTGGATTAGCTTCAATAGGAGAGATTGAGGGAGCCCCACATCAGGATGTTCTATAGCTCAGTGGCTAACGTGCAGGGTGGGAGACCCCAATCCTTTCTTCCCACTGGGCAAAGTGGGAATTGAACCTTGGTGTCTCCAGGGCCGGCTCCAGACCCCAGTGTGCCAAGCGCGCGCTTGGGGCTGCGTCCTAGCGGGAGGGTGGCAGACGGCTCCGGCGCACCTCCCGCAGGAAGGTCCGCTGGTCCCGCGGCTCCGGTAGACCTCCCGCAGACGTGCCTGCGGAGGGGCCGCTGGTCCCACGGCTCCGGTGGAACATCCGCAGGCGTGCCTGCGGGAGGTCCACCGGAGCCGCGGGGCCAGCGGACCCTCCACAGGCACGTCTGCCAGAGCCGCGGGACCGGCGACCGCTAGAGCGCCCCCCGCGGCGTGCTGCCATGCTTGGGGCGGCAGAAATCCTAGAGCCACCCCTGGGTGTGTCACATCCCAGGTGAGCGCTCTAACCCCACTGGGCTAAAAGTTAAGGTGGGCACCATTGCCTCCTCCAGCTGGATTCTGATTGGGACCAATCTAGCAGGCCCTCTGAGTACGCCTGCCAGATTGGGCCCCACATGTGACTTAGGTGGCTACCTGTCTTCCTCTGCTTTGTGGATTGCTCTAGGGCAGTGGTTCCCAAACTTTAACAACCTGTGAACCCCTTTCACTAAAATGTCAAGTCTCACGAACCCCCTCCTAAAAATGAATATTTCCAGGGATTTTCTCCTTTATCTGAGTATAAATTCTAAAAGCAGTGATCTTGCAAATATAAAATTTGTTTTTATGACTTGCTTATTACACACTATTTATTATTATTTATCATTACAGTATTTTTATTACATTATGAAAACGGCAACACTCTTCCAAGATCTCACTTTCGTAGCTTGTATCACTTTGAATAAGCCTGTTACAAGACAAGGCTTCTATGTTTCATCAAGGAGTATCAGATGGGAAACAGCAGGAAGGTATTTAAGAAGCCAACTCAAAGAGTTCCTCCTACACAAGCATTCAGGTCTTGAGCAGTCCAGGCAACCAATGCACGTTACAACAGATCTTAAACTTTTTTTTCATAATCATTTTAAAAACAATACTAGCTGCCTATTTAATTTTAAAAACAGCAAAAAATATCCACCTCCCTTTTCATTTCTTATAAGGAGTCTTGAAGTTTAAATCTCCTCAGTGTGATAGATATGCTTGCTTTGATCTGCTTAGCTCTGGGAAGTCCAGGGCTGTGCTGTATGGGGTCTCTAGGGCCAGCTCTGTCCGCCATTAGGGAATTTTTTCCTGAGAACCCCCTGTAACATTTCACGAACCCCCAGGGGTTCATGAACCCCAGTTTGGGAACCACTGCTCTAGGGCTTAGGTGGGAAATAAGCATCTGGATGCCTAGAGTGAGGCAGCACTGTGCATGCTCAGAGGTGGAAACATAGGTGCCTAGGGAAACTTTTACCCTGAAAACGTAGACATTGAGTGAGTTTAGGCGCCTGCAGCGTTCAGCAGGAGTTTTGTGTCTCGCAGTGGAACCACAGGAACATAGGTGCCTAAACCCCAGACTTGGTGCCTAAGTCCTTTTGTGGATCCCAGTCATAGTACTCCTGGAATTTAGAGCCACTCCCTTCTGTACCTTAATCAATTAGCAGCAGTGGGATTTCTGACTCTCAGAAGAGTTGAATTAAATGCGTGGGTGCATTGCTTATTATTCCACAATGCCCAGTAGCAAACTAATCTAAGGAGACTGATCTCTGGGTACATAGTGTACTCTCATTGCAATGGAATACACAGGAGCACCACCCTAAACTACACCCAAATAGTACTTGTAGCCTGATTGTGAAGGCTAAGTGATTCTGCAAACAAACAACGAAACAAACACAAACTAAGAAAAAAAATGTAATGATTATATCTGCATCATCTACAGAAGTATGATCAGTCTTTGGTTTAATAATACAGTACCCCTGACTGCAGCCCAGAAAAAATATCAAAACCTGGAGTATCAATATAAAAGAACATGGTTGGATATAATGACTTCTACCTGTTGCCGCCCTACTGTTGAAACACAGAAGACAAATGATCTCATTCATAGGGAGACACAGTTTCATCCTACATCAGAGTTTAAAATGTACAGAGAGAAGCAGCAGCCTCAGAACCAGCTTCAATGAAACTGTCAGTGTGGCATCTTCAGAGTGATTTGGGGGTAGGGAAAGCAGCTTCAGAAAGCTGGAGGATCAACAGACGGCCTACAAAAGCCTTTCAAAAGGTCCCAGGGAAACACTGAAGGCAGCTTTGTATGTGCAGGGACACCCAAGACATGACACGAGTCTCAAAGGGTGTCCATCTTGGATATTTGTATAACAAGCCTCCTTCTAGGAACAGGGTAATAACTACACGGTCTGTCTATTTGATGTGAACAGTGCTGAAATACTGAGGATTCTCCCTGCTTCCCTGGGTTAGAAGGAATTAAAAAAAAAAAATTCACGGTGTGCAATTCCCAACCCACATGAAAATACCGCTCTCCCTCCCCCATCACCACTTGACAAAGATGGAAGATTAAATGTCACACAATTCTTTTTTATGTCACATTCTCCATTTCTTTTCCCCTTTAAAAAGATAAAAAATATTCATTTACACACAGTTTCCCAGGCTTTAATGGTGACCACGTGTTATTCCTGAGAGCCCTGTTAGAATGGAGTCATTTGAAATGGGGGAGGGAGGTGTGAAGTCTTTGTAAGGCAGGGAACTGGGGATATTCAAAACTCTCCCCCCCCCCCATTAAAATGCTACTTGGTGCATTTTAAAGGTAAAAATCACCTTGTGAAGTATTTTTATGAGTTAGAGCTAAGTCATCCCTAGCAGGGATTGTATCAGCAAATTCAGCGGTGGGAAATAATTATCACAGGTATAGAACCCCTCCAATCTCCCCCTCTTAATCTGAATAGTGCCTGAGCATTCATCTCATTGTTGTTCTCTCAAGGGAGAGGAACTCTTCTTATATTCAGGGCTTTACTAATTGTGGTTCCCTGCACTGCTGGAGGGCAGGGGGAATCAGGACTGGGCAATGCGGTCCTTCTCTTCCTCCGTCCTGCTGCCACAGGAAGCATTCAGGCCAGCCTGGAAGTTGCCCAAGTCAGGGCAGAATGGTGAGACTTGCAAGAATGCAGGGCCCCAAGCATGTGATTGCACTGTATATGGCTAAGATACATGGCATATCTGGGGCTCCAAATGTTTTGGAGAAGGTAGCTGTCAGCTTCTCAAAGTGAAAAACCTACCACGGCTGGGCCCAGTCTTGCTCCCACTGAAATCACTGCTTTGCCTTTGACTCCAGTGAGAATAGGCTCAGGCCCTCTATATTCAGAGCCCCGTGCAAGAGTTTCTCACTACTCATTACAAATAGTTTGTCCCATAAATGCAGCACTTTTTTTCTGTTCACAAATTATGCAAAGTTGGTTTTGTACAGATTTGTTCATTATTTACAATTGTTTGAAAAGCAGTGTGTGCGAACTCTTTCTAGCCAATTGTTCTCCGGCAAGCTAGTCACTAAAGGTATTTACTGTTTGTTATTCATTCCATATGATTGGTCACCTACATCACCTGGTATGATCTACACAGAGCGAAGCTCTATAAACAGGAGCTCTCTTTTCTGTTTCCATATTGTCTGCAAACATTCTGAATTGTTCATTGACTCTATTGTGCTCGCAATAAAAAGTGTTCCAAAATTGATGCAAAAGCACTTCTGGTGCAAATACGCTCACAAACAACTTATTCACATTGGTGCATTTTACTTTCCACAAACGTTCTGGTGGCTAAAAATCCTCATGCACCCACATGTTCATGAACAGGGGCATAAAAGGGGTTGCAAATAGCAGCAAAACCAATGGAACGTTTGGTTGGCAGGAATATTTGTTAATGCTTTTTTGCTTTGCTGTCATGGATTAGACCATAGAGTAATAGTGAAAACGGGACATCCCTCCCAAACCAGCAATTGAAAGCACATAACATGACAGCAAATGACATATGCTTCCTGAAATATCTGTCCTTTTGATCTCCCAACAGTCCCCCATTTGGGAGCAGGGTTCGAGGGGTTGTATAGCTTGTGAATGCCACTGCAGGCTCCCCTAGAGAGGAACCCCCATTGATGCCAGTTTTTGGTCCAGCAGCATAGGGCGGATTAGCAGCAGCAGATTAATTCCTTCCTGTCATCTCCACAGGGGGGTTAAATGATCTCAGGAGCAATTTTTCTTGCCTAGAACATGGTAATCCACATACACACTGCTAATTGCTACAGTTTATATCATGGTCTAAACGTCTAATGAGAGTAAAGAAGTTCCAGATTTTGAGAAGGGTCATCAGCCAAAGGTATATTTACTTAATGAAATGGTTATTTCCTGAAAAGAAAGCCTTATCTTAATGAAAGATGTAGCTCAGAGGAGCAGTTAGAAGCATTTTTAAAAAGGCATGAAGCAGAAAATGCATGTGTTAATTACAAAGTCCTATGTCCCTTAGAAAATGGAATGCATTACATTGATTTGGGCAAAAGAAAACACCTTACCTGTTGTACTGTGTTACAAACTTTTACTAAATCAAACAGCCCCACTGAAAACCAACAGAATGATTTTGGTGAACCCTGGTTTTCAAAGTGAGACACTCATTTATACATCAAGATCCAATCTTACAAGTACTGTGCACTCAACTCCCATTGAAATTTATGGGCCAAATGCTCTCCTGTGTTCCTGGCCCTTGGAACTGTTTTGGCACTGTTCTCCACTGATCCCCAGCTAGAATATGGGCTTGGCTACACTTGAGAGTTGCAGCGCTGGGAGGTTTACAGCGCTGGTCATCCAGCTGTGTAGGAACAGCACTGGTGTGTGGCCACATTGGCAGCGCTGTTGGGAGTGATGCATTATGGGCAGCTATCCCAGCGTTCAAGTGGCAGCAACGTGCTTTTCAAAAGAGGGGGGTGGGGTGGGGCGTAGTGTGACAGGGAGCGGGGGAGAGAGAGAGAGAGTGGATTTTTGGAGCCAACACTGTGTGTTAGCTTCTTGTCTTGCAAAATCAGAAAATGTTCCTGATCCCTTACCCTTAACTCTTAACTGCAAACAGCCTGCATCCAACGGACTCCCTGTCTCCCCTCTGCCCCCGCTGTTTCTGTCAAGCAAACACTCACTCCCTGCCTGCCTCATTCACAGGGGTTATCTCATTTGATTGTTCACAGTCAGGTACAGATTGATCACAGCAAACAGGAGGTGTTTGATAAGCGGCTCCCAGAGCACCAGAGCTCCGAGTTCACAACAAAACAAAGAGAGGCAGCATAACAAAACAAAGAGAGTAATTTAGTTAAAAGCATTCTGGGATATCTGCTAATAACCTGGAGGCCAATAACAGCGCTGGTGTGTGTCCACACTTGATGAGCCGCTACACCCCAAGCAGACCAGGTGTTCAGCCAGCGCTGCAGCCAGGGAGTTGCAGCGCTGGATGTGCCTTGCAGGTGTGGACAGTTACTAATTGCAGCGCTGGAAAGCCTCCACCAGCGCTGCAACTCTTAAGTGTAGCTAAAACAGGTTAGATCAGGGATGGGCAAACTACAGCCTGGCGGCTACATCCAGCCCTCCAGCCAGTTTAAACTGGCCCTTGAGCTTCTGCTGGGGAGCAGGTTCTGGGGCTTGTCCTGCTCCCACACTCCAGCAGGGGAGTGGGGTCCAAGGCCGCTCCACGCGCACACACCGAGGCTCCTGGAAGCAGCAGCATGTTCCCCCTCCGGCTCCTACGCTTAGGGGCAGCCAGGGGGCTGCGCGCGCTGCCCCCGCCCCAAGTGCCACCCCCTCAGCTCCCATTGGCTGGGAACTGCAGCTAATGGGAGCTGCAGAGAGCGGTGCCTGTGGACTGGGCAGTGTGCAGAGCCGCGTGGCTGCACCTCCGTATAGGAGCCGGAGGGGGGACATGCGCTGCTTCCAGGAGCTACTTCAGGTAAGCGCTGCCCGGAGCCTGCACCCCTGACCCCCTCCCATGCCCCAACCCCCTTCTCCAGCCTGGAGCCCCCTCCAGCACCCTGAACTCATTTCTGGCCCCACTGCAGAGCCCACATCCCCAGCCAGAGCCCTCACTCCCCCCGTGCCCCAACCTCCTCCCCCAGCCCTGATCACTCTCCCACGCTCTGAACCCCTTGGTCCCAGCCTGGAGCACTCTCCTACACCCCAAATCCCTCATCCCCAGCCTCACCCCAGAGCCTGCAACTCCAACCAGAGCCCTTCTCTTCCCCCGCCATGCACCCTAACCCCCTACCCAAGCCCAGACCCCCCTCCTGCACCCTGAAATCCTCAACTCTGGCCCCACCCCAGAGCCCACACTCCCAGCCAGACCCCTCACCCTCTCCTGCATCCCAACCCCAATTTCTTGAGCATTCATGGCCCACCCTACAATTTTCATACCAAGATGTGGCCCTTGGGCCAAAAAGTTTGCCCAACCTGGGTTAGATCATCAGAGAGACATAACTGGCTCCCTGATGGCATCCCTCCACCCATGCTCTGCTATGCCAAATAGATCATTGCAGATCATTCACCCAACATGAGTGAAGAGATAGTCAATGAGAGTTAAGTATCAGAGGGGTAGCCGTGTTAGTCTGGCTCTGTAAAAAGTGACAAAGAGTCCTGTGGCACCTTATAGACTAACAGACGTATTGGAGTATAAGCTTTTGTGGGCAAATACCCACTTCGTCAGATGCATGTAGTGGAAATTTCCAGAGGCAGGTATAAATATGCAGGCAAGAATCAGTCTAGAGCAGGAGTAGGCAACCTATGGCACGGGTGGCGAAGGCAGCACGCGAGCTGATTTTCAATGGCACTCACACTGCCTGGGTCCTGGCCACTGCTCTGGGGGGGGTTCTGCATTTTAATTTAATTTTAAAGGAAGCTTCTTAAACATTTTGAAACCTTATTTACTTTACATACAACAATAGTTTAGTTATATATTATAGACTTATAGAAAGAGACCTTTTAAAAAGGTTAAGATGTATTATTGGCATGTGAAATCTGAAATTGGAGTGAATAAATGAAGACTCGGCACAGCACTTCTGAAAGGTTGCCAACCCCTGGTCTAGAGATAATGAGGTTAGTTCAATCCCTCTTCTAGCAGCTGAGGTGTGAACTCAATGAGAGTTCTGAGAGTACAGCAATTGTGAGACTAGGAACGGTATTTACAAATTCATTAGTATCAGAATACAAGCTGTCCTTGTCTCCCGACTAGTATCCTCTAGTTAATGTAACCACAGTGTCATAACTTCATTTAGATAGCACTGTAAATTCACCCGGGGCTTTACATACATAGAGTGGGACTTGTTCCCTGCCCAAAGTATTTTACAATCTAACTCTGGGAAGATAGCGACAAGGCATGGAACAAGAAGTCAGGTCTGGGAAGGGGTGGAAAGATCAGTGATGAGAAGAAAGGACGTGTTCCGGTAAGACGTGGGGTTTAAGGAGAATATCAAAGAAAGCAGAGAGCTTAGGAAAAGGAAAGCAGGGTAGAGTAGAGAGCTGCGTGAATGAAGATGCTAAACTTGGGGCGGGGGAGGGTGTAATGGAGCAGTGAGGATAGATGATTAGGTAGAGTTTAAGGAGAAAGGGGCAGAGTAGAAGGAAATGGGAGCAGAGCTGTAAATGGGGTTGAGATTATGTATTGCTTTAGAGGGGAGGATGAAGAGCCTGAATTTGAGTCAATAAGAAACAAAGCCAGTGATATAATTCACAGAGGTGGTGTGACTGGAGCAGTGGGAAAGGAAAAAGAAAGGAAGGGAGAGGTGAGAAGCAGGAAGGAGATTACTGTAATCAAGGTGAGAAATGAGCAGGTGTGAACAAGTTTGAGTAGTGGGAAGAGTGCAAAGAAGGGATGATTTAAATCAGACTGGTTGGGAGGGAAAGACATGACCGAGGTTGGGAGTCTGGGAGATGAGAAGGATGGTGGAGTTGATAGGGATGACAGAGAAGGGATGAGATGGATTGAAAGGGTTTAGCAGGAAAGATTAAAGACAAGTTTTGGAAAGATTACATTTGGGGCAGCTGTGGAATAACCCAGGGGCGACATCTCAGAGAGTTAGAGCTATATGCCTGGGAAAATGGGTGTAGCTCAAGAATCAAAAGGTAGAGAGCTAGGAGTCACAGGCACCCAGGTAATGGCTGAAACCACGGGAGGAGCTGAGGTCACCTAGAGAGGAACTATACAGAGAAGGGACTGAGGACAGAAGCCTGGAGGACGATAAGGGAGGATGAGGAGCCAAAGGGGATGCAGAAGGAGCAGTCACTGAGGGAGGCAGAAAGTCAGAGTGCGGAATTGTGGAAGCCAAAAGCAGAGGAGAGAGTGATCAATGGTATCAAAGACAGCAGAGAGATTAAAATAACCCCCACATCAGAAGTGCTCCCATTATCCCATCTGCACCACAGAATGAGCCAGGTCAAAGGATTCTCTTAAAATATTGCTGTCTCCTGGCATAGCTAATGTACAGCTCTGTTTGTGATTAAGGCCTGGTCTATACACAGAAGTTGCACCAGCATTAGCATAGGTGGGATATCAGACCAATGCATTCTCTAAACCTGTGTTCTATCAGGTTAGCTTGCACCTATAATTTACCTGCAATTTAGGGCTTGGCTACACACAGAAGGTGCATTGGTTTAAGTTACATCAATTTACAAACTGGTGCAGAATCCTGGGTGGGCACACATATTAACATTAATTTAAAACTGGTATATTGGTTCAGCTTGCCCTGTAAATTTACAAGTGCAAACTACACTGACAGAAGCCAGGTTTAAACTGACGTGTCTATACATATAAGAGATGCACCAGTTTAGCCAATTTGGCCTGACATTGCCAAAAGCTCTGGGTAAGCTCAAAAGTTTGTCTCAACAACAGAATCTGGTCAAATAAAAGGTATTATCTCACCCATCTTGTCTCTCTATCACACCTTTAGTTAAATCAATGCAATTTCTGTGGGTAGAGACAAGCCCTTTGTGTGGCGCGGAGAGGGGAGAACCCATACTGGAGAGAATCAAAGAAAAACTGGAAGAGAGAACATTGTTCTAGGCAGTGAATATAGATGGAATGCCCAACAGTTTCGGAGCCCAAAGGAAGGAGCAAGAGATAGGGTAGTAATTAGAGAGGTACGGAGAAGAGAATTGAAGGTCAGGCTCCCAGTCCACCCGCTGCCAGAATTACCTGAGAATAACGGGAGTTACAATTATTTTGGGTATGGGGACAGAACTGGGCTTATCTCCCTAGTCATGGATTATATGACTATAAGCATGTTGCAAAGGTAATGCACAGTCTTAGCTGGGAGGGCTATGGTCATTTTAGCAAAGTGCTGTCTCTGCTTTAGATCCTGTTACTCTGAGGTCCCAATCCAGCAAAGCAATTAAGCATGTGCTTAGCTTTAAGCATGTGAGTAGTCCCATTGAAGTCAAAGCCCTGTGAATGGGACTACTCACCTGCTTAATGTTAAACACAGGTTTAAGTGTTTTGCTGGATCCAGCTTCATGAGAGCTGGTTAAACAGCCTCTAGTGATCTGAATGATACTGACACCTAGTTTGGGCTATACACTTAAAAGTTAAGTTGAGGTAGTTAAGCCAAAAACCTCCACACAAAGTAGCTATGCCAACCTCACACCCAGTGTAGATGCAGCTATGCTTATAGAAGAGTGCTTCCAGTGACATAGCTAACTTTGTTTGGGGGAGGTGGTCTTGCTACACTGATGGAAAACCCTTTTTGTCAGCATAGGCTGTGTGTCTACATGACTTATGACAGCATAACTACACAGTCAAAACTATGCCAGTATAATCTCTGTAGTGTAGACACACAGGCTAAGATAGGGAGAGTCAGAGAGCTGGGGTGGAGGGAAATTAGATGCATTTAGAAAGCATGCAATCTACATATATTTAATATGATTACTCTGAACTTCCACATAGTGATATTTCAGACCTTGTCTACACCTAAAATGTAGGTTGACCTAGCTACATTGTTCAAGGATGTGAAAAATTCACAACTCTCAGGGATGTTGTAAGCCAACCTAGGCCCTTGTATAGGAGCTTCTAGGTCAACAGAAGGATTCTGCCTCTAAAGGGGGGTGGTTAAACTACCGTGAGGGAAAACCCCCTTCTGTGGCTCCAGCAAATGTTTACGCTATGGGGCTACAGCGACACAGCTGCAGTGCTATAGTGCTGTAGCTGTGCCGCTGTAGCATCTGTAATGTAGACAAATCCTAACTGAAAGGGTTTATATCGTGGATTGGTCTTGTAAAGTTACGAGATTTCTGCTGTTCTGTTAACCTAACAAATCGATAGTGGCACCCAGTGGCCAGAAGGGTTAATCAAAAATGTACCTTTCTCTCTCAAGATTCTGTTATGCAAAAAATGCAAAAAATGACTTGCTTGGCATTACCTGTACTAAATCCATCAGCCAGAGCTATTCTTGATCCCTTTCACCTGGCAGTATACACTCTCTGTTCACAAAGACATTAGCCGGCAAGGGAAAATGCTGAGCCTTCATTACAGCACATGGCGGGCTACAAAACTATTGCATTTTGGTGTAGTTGCGGGGATAGATAATGCTTATTTATTCTGTGAGAGTACTAAACCTGCACAAATGAAAATTACTCCTGTCGTAAGAGTTCCAGGGCTTTCCTCAAGAGAGCACTTTCAAAAATTTGCTGACTTTCAGTACTTATGGAATTTCAAGAGCCAAGTGATCCATAGGAAAGCTAAAACCCAGCTAATAAATGAAATGAGCAATTAACCAAACTGATGAGAGGGATCATGAAAATACCATGTCCACAGTTTTTGGATCTTTATGCTCCACTTAGAACATAAATACTGAAAAAATGTGTCTTAAGAAATGAGTGATTTTTTAAAAACACTGAATGATAAAATGATATCCATTGAATGTAGCCACATGTCTGCTCCTGCGGGCCGCGAGTAGAGATTTCAATGGGACAACTTGTGTGACTGGGGTTTCCAGGATTTTATTTATCCCTAGGATACTATGGCCTGGCATTGATTACACTGATGGCCTGGCAGGCAGTGAAGATGAACTTGCCAACCCTGTGAAATGATTGGATGAAACCTCCGCAAAATATGGCATGGAAATCAGTGCAGAGAAAACTAAGCTGATGACAAACAAGTGTGATGGGATCAGCTCACATGTCACTGTCAGTGGACAAGAGCTGGAGATAGTGAAACAGTTCAAGTATTTGGGGGAATCCCGGGGCTCCCAGCTGCCTCTGCAGCTGGTAGCTCTGGGGGTGATTTAAAGGGCCCAGCCTCTAGCTTCAGCTGAATCCCCGAGCCCTTTAAATCCTGATTTAAAAGCCCCGGGATTTAAAGGCCTCATCTCTTCTGATAGAGGCCACGCCTCTTCCAGTTGAGCCCCCCCCCACCCCCCCACCCCTCCGCAGGACTCTGGAGTACTGGCAAGTCCTTTAAGTTACTTTCACCCCTGGGGCAATCATCACTGATGAAGGATCCAAGGCAGAAATTTGGGAAAGAACAGCGCAAAGAGCAGCAGCAGTGCAAAGCGAAGGCCAATTTGGAGGAATAAGAACATCTCCCTGGAATCCAAACTGAAACTGCTGTACGCATTGGTCATCTCCATTTTTCTGTGTGCATGCGAGACATGGATCCTTACGGCAGAACTAGAACAGAATATACAGATAGTAGATATGAGATACTTACTTAAAATCCTGGGCATCTCCTACTTCAACCACATCACTGACGAAGAGGTTCACAACATTGTCACCCAATACACTGGGTCATATGAAGACCTCCTGACTGTGAAAAAGCGCATGCTGAAGTGGCACGACCATGTAACAAGATCATCTGGCCTATCCAAGATCATCCTCCAAAGGACAGTACAGGGGAAGAGAAGAAGAGGTAGACAGAAGAAGAGATGGATTGACAACATAAAAGAGTGAACAGGAATGGACTTTGCGGAGACTCAAGCACTGACACACAATTGTCAGGGGTGGAGACAAGTGGTTGATTGCTTATCAGTGATGGTGCCCCAACAACCAGTGCAGTTATGGGAGTGGTGAGGAGGAGGAGGAGGAGGTTACTATGCAGACAGAGGGAGAATTATTTTTCCAGTTCACTTCTTGAGTTATGCAGAACTGAAGACTCTTACACCAGACTATTTTGTTTTGTCTACCTTTTTCTCCCCTGGCCTTTAGTTTACAACATCCAGGATCAGTCTGATTTCATCGATTCTTCTGATAGAACATTGACAGCAACCTGTCCTATATTAAACTCAGAGCTACTTTTGTTGAGAAACCAGGTGCTCTAAATCCATTCTCTACTCCCTGTCTGTTTGCTTCTGTCAAAGGCAGACTGCAGGAGCAGGAGGAAAGATGGTAATTTAATTCCCCCTCTATTTTAAAGGGCCAAGAATACTGTCTGCGCTAGGGTATTAATAACACACCGTAGGCCCAAAGTCTGTTTCCACTATGGGCCCTCCGCAGTGTTCCGGAGGTGAGGTAAAGTCATCCTAACCAACTAAGCATTCATCTGGCTAAGAAAGAATCCCATGGTGATACTATGCCATGCTCCCTTGCAGATCCCAGAACAGACACATGGCAGGGAATAAGAGAGTGTGGCTAGAGCATTTTTGCATTCTTGCTATTTCCAACTGCCAGAACAGCCCCTTGGGGCTGTGGGCAACAAGACAGAAATTAGAGTAGCCCCAAAGCTGCTTTTGTTTATATTAGCCAACCCCTAGAGAACCTCATGATCAGGGCACTTCCAGGGTGGCATAAAGCCACTGATGTCCATCCAGCCTCCACCCACCAGGTCTTGTGCCAAGCACAGATAACCTGGACAATGGGCTAGTCTACACTGGCTACGTTAAAGCACTGCCACCGCAGAGCACTGGGAGAGAGCTCTCCTAGCACTCTAAAAAAAACACCTGGTAGCTGGGGCATAGCCATCAGCACTGGTGCACTGTCTACACTGGCGCTTCACAGCGCTGAAACTTGCTGCACTCAGGGGGGTGTTTTTCACTCCCTGGAGCAAGAAAGTTGCAGCTCTGTGAAGTGTCAGTGTAGACAAGCCCTCTAGAACATGTCTACACTGCTCAGACTCAGGTTTAAGCCCAAATGTCCCTACCATCAGAAACCTCTCAGGACTCAGATCTGCAGACTCATCCAGGAGTCTGGGTCCGAATGCCATGACCTAGATCTAAACCCACTCATTTTGCAGTGTGGATGTAGTTGAAGCCCAAGTCACCAGGCTCACATCTGGAGAAGCTGGCAACGCTATCCCACAAATACCCTAGGCCTGTGTGTCCTGGCCCTTCCATCCCCAGTCTTCCAACTCGATTCCCAGGAACTGGAAGCAACCTGCTGGTTCAAATACAGATGTTTGGCATTTAACCCTTGATTTCCACACAGACCTCTCAACTGGACATATTGAACTCTATTGTGTGTTCGCTATGGCCTGCCCTAACAAGAAGTCCTGCATCAAGCGTGCTGCTAGCTGACCAGAGGAACGCAGCCAGATTCTGGTAAAAATGCAGTGTGAGGAGAGCAAGCCATCTGACTTCAGCAAGAGCTCCAGAAATGACCACGTGTACAAAAGTATCTCTGTGAGAATCAGGACCACTGGTTATAGCATTGGCTTTGTTCAATTAAAGTAAATAAATCTACTCCATAAACTCTTTAAAAGGTAAGATACCTGCTCATGTTATGCCATTACCTCCACCCACCCACAGAAAATTACATTCAGGTCATTTTAAAGCCGTGACATATGACAGTAAAAATAAGAAAACTCAAGTCCAAGCTGACACATTCCATCACCATTCATCCTATGGTGTTCAAATACCAGCCATGTCCACCACTGACATAAGCAAGTACAACGCCAATGGGGCTTCACCTGCTGAGCTGCCAAATCTCACCCTGCATGCCCAGCTACATGCCATGTGCTAGTGTGAGATCCCTTGCCATACCCAGGCACAATACAGTCCAGGCACAGCCAAGTCAATGGACCTGGTTACCATGGGTGGCAAGTTTGTAAAAATTTTGGTGGTGCCCAGAACCCGCCCCCCAATTCCGCCCCCCCAAACTCCGCCCCCACCTGCCTAAGGCTCTGGGAGGGGGCTCGACGGGGGAAGTCTGGGGTGCAGATCCTGGGCTGGGGATTAGGGTGCAGGAGAGGTGCAGGGTGCAGGCTTTGGGATGGAGTTTGGGTGCTGGGTGCATGCTCTGGGCTGGGGCAGGGGGTGGGTGTGCAGGAGGGGGTGAAGGGTGCAGGCTTTGGGATGGCGTTTGGGGTTGGGAAGGGGTGTGTGGGAAGGGGGAGGGAGTTTGGGGATAGGAGGGAGTGCAGGGTGAGGGCTGTGGGGCTGAGGATGAGGGGTTCATGATGCAGGAGGGGGCTCAGGGCTAGGGCAGAGGGTTGGGATGTGGAGTGAGGGCTGTGGGGCTGGGGATGAGGGGTTCATGCTGCAGGGGGGCTCAGGGCTGGGGCAGAGGATTAGGGTGTGGGGGATGAGGGCTCTGGCTCGGGGATGAGGGGTTCATGATGCAGGAAGGGGCTCAGGGCTAGGGCAGAGGTTTGGGGTGTGGGATGAGGGCTGTGAGGCTGAGGGGTTCATGATGCGGGGGGGCTCAGGGCTGGGGCAGAGGATTAGGGTGTGGGGGGGTGAGGGTTCTGGCTGGGGATGAGGGGTTCATGCTGTGGTGGGAGGCTCAGGACTGGGGCAGAGGATTAGGGTGCAGAGGGATGAGGGTTGGGGCTGAGGATGAGGGGTTCATGCTGCAGGGGGGCTCAGGGCTGAGGCTGAGGATTAGGGTGCAGGGGGGGCTGAGGGCTCTGGCTGGGGAGGAGGATTTGGGGCGTTGGAGAGGCTCAGGGCTAGGGCAGGGTAAGGGCAGCCTGCCTTGCCATTAGCGGAGGGCAGGCACTAGGACCCTGCGGCAGCAGACAGCAGTTCTGCTGGGAGCCCTCCGGCAGCACAGAGCAGGCAGGGTCGCAGCGGGGGGAGACCTGCGGGGGCCGGGGCCCGATCCAGGCAGGGCCGGGGGAGAGACCCAGCTCCAACTATTGCTGGAGCAGGGCACCCAGCCCTGAATATTCCTGGAGCCCGGGCACTGCACAAGTATATAACCGCCTATGCTGATTACAACAACACAGCTAAAGGTTGTAGTGTTGGCGGGGCGGGGGGCTAGCCTTGTCTCTGCAGACAGATTAAAACATTGGGCAGTGACACATGAGCCCTAAATTTGCTGACACCACAAATCTAATGTCTTGTGATTTTTTATTTAAAGTTGCGGTACATAAAGGAACCCCCCCCAGCCCCCATATACTGGGTAGGGGGGTTCCATGGCAAGAATACTGAAGCACACTAAAGAGGGGGCTCCTGATCTGATTAACACAAACCCAGAAGTAAGGTATCTGGGCATGCTGGGGGACCAGGGGCTGCCATTCTCCTGGATAGGCTGGAGCAGTAGCCTGCCTCTAGATTTGGGGCCTGGATTTAATTCCCTCACAGCCTCCTTGCAGGACACCTCACTGAAGCTTTATTTACAGTATAGTCTAATGTTCTGAGCAAACAGGACTGGATTTGGAGTCCCAGTTTCTATTCTTCATTTAGCCACTGATGCGTTGTGTGTCCTTGAGGAAGTCACTTAATCTCGTTCTGCCTCAGTTGCTCTGTTGGTAAAATTGAGAAATAGCTTGAGTTGTTCTACAGCAGGATGTGTTGTGTGATTAAGTTATTTGTAAAGCTTTTTGAGCTCCGCGAGTGAGAGGCACTCTAGAAGTGTAAAGTAGCCTTATTTTAAAAAGAGACCTATCTCTTTGCACCAATACTGAATTCAAAGTCTATTCGACACAAGTCATTTTTACTGCCCTTATGCCTGTGGTATCTGAGCACCTTCCAGAAGTGCATTCTGTGATGTGACTGTGGCCTGGGCTACGCTACAAAATTAGGTTGATGCAAGGTGACTTATGTTAACCTATTTGTGCACCTGTCTACACTCAAATTTGTCTCAGGCTAACGCAAGTGCCTCATTACAGTGATAGAGTAAAGCCACCTCCCCAAATGGTGTAGCGCCATGTTTTAGACCATAGGCACTTACTCCTTGGGTGCTCTGGGGCTGGAGCACCCACGGGAAAAAAATGGTGGGTGCTGAGCATACACCGGCAGCCCCTTATCAACACCTCTCCCTCCCCCACAGCGTCTCCTGCCCACCAGTGGGCCCCGCTGATCAGCGCCTCTGTCTCCCTCCCAGTGCCTACCGCCTGCCATGGATTGGCCGTTTTGTGGAGTCAGGAGGCACGGGGGAGCAAGGCCGGTGCAAGGATGTTTCGTGCCCTAGGCGAAACTTCCACCTTGCGCCCCCCCATGCCTCCGCCCTGAGGTGCCCCCCCCCCGCGGCAGCTCCCCCTATCCGCCCTGAGGCGCCCCCGCCCCTGCGGCAGCTCCCTACCCCCCAACCTCCGCCCTGAGGCACCCACCCCGCCCCAGCTCACCCCGCTCCAAGCATGAGCACCCCGAGCACGCCCTCGCTGCTTCACTTCTCGCACGTCCCAGGATTGCGGCGCCAATCAGCTTAGGCGCCGCAAGCCTGGGAGGCGGGAGAAGTGAAGCAGCCACAGCGTGCTAGGGAGGAGGCGGGGCAGGGGTGAGCTGGGGCAGGGAGTTCCCCTGGTGCCGCCTCCCCGTCTTACTTGCTGCAGGCGGCCCTCCCCGCACTCTCCTGCCCTAGTTCCCTCTGCCTAAATGCCGGCAGCGACAGGGGCGGCCAAAGATCCGGCCGCTGCGGTTGCTGCCAAAGAAAATGGCGCCCCCCAAATCCCAGCGCCCTAGGCGACCGCCTAGTTCACCTAAATGGTTGCACCGGCCCTGCGGGGGGGTGGGGGGGGGAGGGGCGAAGAAGGACCAAGGGTGCAGCATGCTCGGGGGAGTGGGCGGAGTGGGAGCGGGAAGAGGTGGGACGGAGCAGGGGTGGAAAGCAGCAGGGCAGGGGTGGAGCATTAGGGGGAGGGGCCTGGGGGAGCTGGGGGGCAGCACCACCTGGCAAATTAGAAACTTGGCGCCTATGTTTTAGACACTCCATTACCTGTGTCAACCCTAACTGTCCTCCAGCAGCTGTCCCACAGTGCCCCAGTAACTGCTCTGGTCACAATTTTAAACTCCACTGTCCAGGATTCACAGAAAGTGGAAGCTGCCCCCCGACCCTTAACACCTCCCCCCACATGTTTTTGAAATGCCTTTTCCTGACTGCCCACCTAGCAGCTCACCTGTGTTGTGTACAATTGCCCAGCTGCCCATGCCAGCTCCATGCACACAGAGAGCCACAGGCGCACTCCTGCCTGGAGGAGACAGGAATCATTGGCTCTTTGGGGCCTGTGGGGAGAAGAGGCTGTGCAAGTGTAACCCACACACCTTCTGGGTGTGGTGTTCTGGCTCCTCCAGTGGCATGGAGACCACGTTGAGATTAATGAGTCTGCTACAGCCTTAGCTAAGGGTTGTGCGGCTTTTAGCTCATGCAGTAGAGGCTCACGCATTTAGCTTTAGAGGTCCCAGGTTCAATCCCACCCACCGACAACTGAGGTCTGTTGGTGTTACACAAGCACAGCTATGGAGCAGCCACAGCAGCAGACATCTGTGAGCAGAATGCACAGGGGATAAAGTGGAAGAGGTACAACAGCAGTGCTGTGTGAAAGCAAAAGAGCACTGCCCAGTGTACTACAAGACCAGGGAGGGCAACAACAGAGCTGGCGCGTCTCTGTGCTGGACTGCAAGTTATACTTGTGGTGACTCCGCCAGCACCCCACGGACCAAGTCTGCGGATATCTCAGTGAAGCCCAAGACAGAGACCCCCATACTGTGAATAACAAGGAGGAGGTGGGAAGGGGGTAGACATTGCTGGGGACTCTGGCAAAGCTGCAATCCAGGCCCTGTTTGAGACTCCATCAGAGTCTAGCCCAGTGGTTCTCAAACTTTTATACTGGTGACCCCTTTCACACAGCAAGCCTCTGAGTGTGACCCACCCTTATAAATGAAAACCACCTTTTTTATATATTTAACACCATTCTAAATGCTGGAGGCAAAGCGGGGTTTGAGGTGGAGGCTGACAGCTTGCGACCCCCCCACGTAATAACCTCACGACCCCCTGAGAGGTCACAAACCCAGTTGGAGAACCCCTGGTCTAGCCAGTCCCACCACAGGAGGGCAGATGAGCTGATGAAGGGGAAGGGACCTTAGGTAACTGGGCATGCATTTTTTCCTTACAATATTTAAAATGTAAAGATGACACCCACCTCAATCCCAAATTAACTAGACTCAGGTAATGACTTTTCATGGTTTTACTCCCACCAGAAGAAGTAGCGGTACAAACAAATGTTGAGTTAGCATCCTCTTTTCACTCCCCTGCAGAGTTAGGATGCAGCAGGGGTGGGAGGGGGGATGCAGAGCACTGTTCATTTGAATAGGGATGTCCCTTTTATCCTCCTGAGAGATCTCAATGAAACTTTAATTGTAGGTCCTCTGCAATCCCCTGCCAAAGGGTTCTAGGGAGGGCTACCTTATTTCCTCCACAGTAAGACCCTTCCCCACTCCACACCAGGATGAGTTCAGCTGGCATCACTGCAGTAAACAGGCTAGTGGCATATGGGCCCAGGCAGCCTCTGGATACCAGTAGCAGCTGTGGTCTCCGCGCTTTTGTGACCCTCAGGAGCAAGATAGAAACTAAAACCACCACCACCGCCTGTAGCAAGACACAAACTTTGGAGGCTGTACCGTACGCCAACATAACGTGCGTCAACCAACGTTTGTAATGCAGCCATGGCCTAATGTATCATGTGTGGTTCATTGTGTCTCATCCTCTCCCCAGGGGCGGGATTGTGTGGGCAGTGGAGTGTTTTGTTCTGAATGGTTGGTTGCTTGTTTTTTTTTTTTATAAATTAAAGAAACAGTTCAGTGAAAGGGAATGAAACCACACCAAGTTTGGGCCCCAAAGGGAACACATTCATCACGGCACACACTGTCTACCACAAGGCTGCTGTGCTTCCAGCGGTTATTGTAAATGCAGTCTGATTCATTAGCACAAGGTGTGGCCCGTGTGTCCATATTGGAAGAACAGGGTGCAAACATCCTTTGTGTCACGTCAGCACTTCCCACCACAGCATCAATTATGTATGCTCCAGGCCTGTCATTAAGAAGTTACATTTTTGTGCGACCTCTCATGTGTTTAGAGGTGAATATCAAAACCTTTCTGGCCCTGGCTTTTTTCCTAATACAATAATCCACCACAGAAGTGCTAAATTCATTCTCCAGAGATTTGGGTGTGTTTTTTTAAACCCAGCAGTTTATAATACACAGGGGATTTAATGTAACTATTCATGGGGAAGGGAGCTGTTGAGTTTTATGGCCTTCTGGGCACACAGTTGGCTAAACATACCCCTGCATAGACTTCCCCTTTAGAAGTATCCTTACTAAGGGCTGATGAGGGATGAACAGCAGTTGCTCTCCTTGCAGTAATGCATCCTCTGTGTTTATAAATGTCAATTACTTGGCCAGCTCTAGTCTTTTAGGCTACTTTATTTTTTTGTTATTCCTCAGAGGAAGGATGGAGCCATGGTTCCCTGGCCCATGTATAGAGCAATTTAAATGAGAATGCTCCTTTGGGCTGTAGTATCTGGAATCCCAGCTTCACAGCCTCAGCAGAGATGCCAAAGTTTGCATTAGCGTGGAGAGTGAACTGATCTCTAGCCCCTAGAAGTGGTCTCTCCAGACAGGGGCGGCTCCAGGCACCAGCAGGCCAAGCGCGTGCCTGGGGCGGCAAGCCGCGGGGGGCGCTCTGCTGGTCGCCGAGAGGGCGGCAGGCAGGTTGCCTTCGGTGGCATGCCTGCGGAGGGTCTGATGGTCCCGCGGCTTCGGCGGACCTCCCGCAGGCATGCCGCCGAATCCATGGGACCAGGGACCTCCCGCAGGCAAGCCGCCGAAGGCAGCCTGCCTGCCGTGCTTGGGGTAGCAAAATACCTAGAGCCGCCCCTGTCTCCAGAACAGGTTTGAGGCACATTAGCAGAGTGGTGCATGGGCGCTAATATTGTCTCTGCCAGTGCTGGACCTGCTCTGTAGATAGTTTCTAGGGCTGTCAGCTTTTAAAGAAAATGTTTTCAGCTCCAGTACAATGTATCAGGCAGTACTGAAGCTCCAGGGGATTCATGCTGGCATGTCCACCTCACACTCATCCTTGAACCAAGCGCAGCCCAAAGATCAGGCAGCCGATTTTATTCATTTATCCATTTATGCAAGTGAACATATCACCACACCTCAGATGGGTTGTTAGGCGTGAGGTCTTTGGCTTGAACGGCAACCACATGGCAATATTCCAGCAAAATACACGGCCTGTCATGTCATGCTGCAATTTCGAAATGAATCTGGGTCAATATTATTTAAACCACAAAAAAGAAGTTAGGAATAAAAAAAATACAGGACCAGCTCCTCAATATAGCTCCACTGACACCAATTTACTCTAGACATTCAAACCACTTTACAAAGCCTCGCCAGAAAATGTTGTTAATTTACAGTTAAGATTGCTTAAACTCATTTCCTAGCAATGCAATCACTTGAAATCAAGGAAATCACCAATTAAGCCAAAATTCACTTCCTTGCCAACCTCAGTTCTAAAGGCCTTCCTCACAGACATTGTAACACCCTCTTCTTCCCCCCACCAACAAACTCCCCTTCCATTCCAGCAAACACCCAACCACAACGCACACGTCCTATTCCTCGGCATCACATACTCATCCTGCTCTCCATCTTCAGTCAGCGTCAGATAAATTATTTGTGGAGAGATGTACAGCAGTGACTTCTACTATGTTAGTTCCAGCTAGGGAGAGTAGGTGGTGCAACTTCAGGTATGGCATTTCAGTGCCATTGGATGTATGTGTTTGGGCCAGTTGTATATTTTGGAGCTGTGGTAGCCTGAGTGTGTTGGGTAGAGTGGATTTACTGGGTCTAATTCTCCAGTGGTGCATCAGTGTGACTTTTGAAATATGAAGGGGGGAGGGGTCTTAGATAATCCTAAATGAAGAAAAGTATTGTGTGACAAAATCCACCTCTGTGGAAGAGGACATCCCTAAAGCAGCTGGAACTATAGTGGTTCCAACCCTCCAGGATTATCCTGGAGTCTCCAGGAATTAAAGATTAACCTTTAATTAAAGATTATGTCGTGTGATGAAACCTCCAGGAATACGCCCAACCAAAATTGGCAACCCTCTGCACAGGACATGAGTGGTTGCAAGACCGGAGAACTCTGCAGTGCTGAACATAGTAAAAATGGGCTCAACACCACTTTAGTATAGCCCAGCATGGAGGGATGCTGGTGCGGGCTAAGACAAAGGGAAGAACTGGTCGCTGGATCTGCAAATACATGTATCTAGAGTTCACAAAGCCCTGTGTAGGGGATGTACAGAGACTGTGGCCCTTATTTTAGCCCAGAAGTTGCCATAGTGGCTTCAGAGCTGCTTCACATGCTGGCTATGTGTTGGGAGGGTGGATTCTAGGTTCCCTCATACCAGTATGGTTCCCCACACAAAGCCCTGGCTTTACTCCAGCAGGAGGGTGTGGGGGTGAATTTCACCCCAGTTATTTTGTCACTTGTTATTTAAATCTTGGAAGGCATATAAATACCCAGCTCTGATATAGCACTTTCAGTCAATAGTTCTCCAAGCCCTTTATACAGGAGGCCAGTAGCATTATCCCCATTTTATAGATGGCCAACCTGAGGCACAGGAAGGTGATGTGATTTGTCCAAGGTCTCCCAGCAAGCCAGTGGCAGAGTCAGAAATAGAAAATAGGCTCCCTGAGTCCCAGTTCAGGGCTCTATCCACTAGGTTACACTGTCCTGATATATTGTATCAGATCTTCACACTTAATTTTTTAAAAAGAGAAAGAGAGCCTGACACTAAAATCTGCTGTTTGTCAATGTTACATAATGCAAAACACTATGTTAAAAGAACCCTTAAGGCTGCAATAAACAACTTGCTAAGAAGTCAGGAAATGCAAGAGTTAAGGCCATTCAGCACCATTAACTTGTTTGCATGGTGCATCTGTAGTACTTTATCATTCACAGATTGTAGATTAATAGATTTTAAGGCCGGAAGGGATCATTGTGATAATCTAGTCTGACCTCCTATGTATCACAGGCCATAGAACCTCACGCAGCAATTCCTGCTTTCTTCAGTGAGTGCATGCTTTGCTTTAATATACTTCTGTTGTCTAGTGTAAAATACACACAATGTGGGCAAATTAACACTGTCCTACTAGCCTTAACATTTGAAAAACTCAGTATGTTTAGAAGTTAACGGGGGGGGGGGGTAAGCTTGCATTTATGTAAGGGGTTTGTTTGTTTGTTGGGGGGGTGTTGGGGTTTTCTTGCACAGACTTCCTTGCTTGTTTTTATAAGAAGGAGGGGGGAGAGAAGAGAAATTGCCTGTGCTAAATAACCTTACAATTTAAATAGTCTAATTAGGCTTTGTGATTCACACCTGTGAGGCAATTGGCATGGGGGTGCAGGGGGGCCCTGCCTTTACAGCTGCTATTGTTTGGCTGGAGACAGCTTGCTATAGGGTTGTTAACAGGGCAGCAGCATGACAGTTTACAGCAAAACAGCTGAATCTCTGCAATTGAGAGTATTCTAAAAGAAAGCTTAGACCTTGAGTATCCCAGAGATTGCTGCTAATACAAGGTGACAAGAGTTCCCCTTCCTACCCACACCCCCCCTTCACCATTTTGTCTTACCCTGGTAAAAAACTTGGTTTGCCCCCCGCCTCAGGGGTGGGGGGGACTGAAGTTTTTGCTTTGTTTCATGACAACTGTAATCCCCTCAGTTAAACCGTCCAATCAGTAACCCCTAGGGTCAACCTGAACAGGGGGATTTCTAATTAAAACAAAAATGGGGAAAATATTTTTTTCATCTTTGTTGAACGTAAGAATGGTTGAATGAGATTTCAATTTTTCCTTCAAAACTTTGAGCTGAGGCCAAGCATAGAAGCTCCAGCCCAAAAAAGGAAACGATTTAAGCAACATAGGAGCAGCTAAAAATGGTAGTTTGATTGGAAATCGCAGTTTGAATAGTCAGAGCAAATCTTCTGATAGTGGAGGATTGATTTGTTAAGGGTTTTGCAAATATATACATATATAGAACAAATGGGTGTATGTATGACGGATGGATAGATCAGATAACTATAATAGATCTGCCATCACGTAATTATTGATGTTACATTATAGTTATCCCTCCTCTCCTCACTCAGGAACACAAAGGTCATTAAGGAGATCAGCCATCAGGCCGTCTTTACACACAGCCTATCCTCAGGCTCAGCAAACCAAAGCACTAACTCCTGCTGCACTTTATAGAGATTGTGCCTCAGTCCCTCATCACTGTTGCTGAGGGTCACACGTCACAATAGAAGCACATTTTTGACTCTGTCCATGATGCTGAATGGGAGGAGCATTCCTCATGCTGTTTCAGGGGAGAGGAAAGACATCTGACGGATCTGCTTCCCGCTTCAGAGCGACTGTGATACCGCAGGTTTCAGAGTAGCAGCCATGTTAGTTTGTAGCCGCAAAAAGAACAGGAGTACTTGTGGCACCTTAGAGACTAACACATTTATTTGAGCATAAGCTTTCGTGGGCTACAAAAGCTTATGCTCAAATAAATGTGTGAGTCTCTAAGGTGCCACAAGTACTCCTGTTCTTTTTGTGATACCACAGTAGGGGTTAGAATCAAAGCCAACCCAGAGTAGATTGTATCTGAAAAGGGAAAACCCTGCCCTCTTCTTTGGGCATGGAGGGTCCTCTCATAAAGGAGCTAGTGCATTTCCGCAGCGATGTGGGGGATTCTGGCAGGCAGCGCAAAGGGCGTTCAGTCCTTATACAGTATGAAACACAGCTCAGCAGGGGCTTCCTGTGCACTATTACATAGAGTGACAGGAGACAGGTTGGGGCAGAGATGAGGAGCAGGCACTGATTGGCTCCTCCACTCCTTCCTTGCAGGTTTCAGGGCCAGCTGCAGTTGCTGCACAGCCCGGGAGGCCCTGCCCCACACCAAGTTCCCCAGCACTCGGCCAAGTTGCCCAGGCTAGGTGCCATGCAGAGGATTTTGGCTGAAGTCCATTGAGCCATTGGAGGTTTGGAATCTCCAGGAGCAGATTGGACAAAACTTAATGCAAGTAGTTAACTCTAAGAGATTTTGTTCTTCTCAACAGCTGCCTAAATACCTTCAATTCACGAAGGGGGCGCAGGACCCAGCACTGATGCAAGATGTACCCTGACAGCGCACTGGAATAATCCGTTCTGGGGTTTTTCTGTGTATTGTTTGTATACAGTTAGCCAAATCCTGGACCCCAGCTCCATCTCCTTTGCACTACTTCAGCAGAACTGCCTTAAACAGGACACCTGGGGATTATCACAACATAGGGGAAATCCCTGGGTGGCGTAATGCCAGGATAACCAGCTCTAGACCACCTGCTCCCTGCCTGCAGACATTCCTGGACACAGTGGGGGCATGGGGGGGGGGAGGATTTCCAGCAATTCCCAGCTGGCGGATCAGTCCAGAGGGGACCATTTTAGCTAACATCATTTAAAGCAGCTTTCAGGCTGTTTTTAGTTATGTCCAGGACTGGCTCAGCCCCTTGTTGGCCCCAGGATCAAGGGAGAGAAGGAAGGTAGCTTAAGTCACCTTCCCCATCCTCACCCCGGCCCTCTAGCATCAGTTCTGTGCCAAGTGCAGCTGAGTGGGATCCAGGGATCTGCCCCGGGGGGGTTCCATATTCTGAATGAAACATAAAGACCAGTGTTGTCTCTACAAGTTAGCTAGTTGCAGTCATTTAGCAGTGGTCAAATCCTTTTCTTTGTTTTTAACACTTGAAATAAGAGGATTAAAACTCCACTCTGCTCTGAGTTTTAATGCTGCAGAGGTGTTCCAGGATGGTACTGCCAGTGCTTATGCCCCTGTTTACGCAGACCTCACCCCAACAATATATTTGTCAACAAATCACTGTTAGCAACTGTACTTTATTAGTTAAATGAGAGTCTGTGACTAGCTTATTGACAGCAGATTTTACTGGCCCCTTTCTTTTCTTAGGAATGTTTTTCAATGCTCAATGCTTTTTAGTTTCTCTTCAGCTCTCTGTATCCTACTATACTTGTGTTTTTTTTTTTTTTAGTTTCTTGTTTTATTTGCTTTTGCCATCCTCAGCCAGTCAAAGGGTTTGGACATAAGGCCCAGAGGGCTGCTGCTCCTGCTTTGCGGGGTTTGAGTCCGTTCTTTATTGGAAATAGGGCTGTGTGACATGTCAAGCCACATGAAGCTAACCTGGATTTAATTTCAGTACAAACCTGAAACGCAGGCTCAGCTCAGGTAAATCGAAATGTTCACCAAGGGTCTGATCCAAAGCCCAATGAAATCAGCGGGATCAGACCCCAAGGCAAGCAATCTTCCTTTTTCTTTCTGTGAGGGCAGGGTCTCCTAGACCAGAGTACATAATATTTATAAGTTAGGAAGATGCCTAGGTTCACCCATCTGTGGCATCTTCTTGTTAACCAAATTGTAAGCTCCTTGGGAAAAGGACTGTCTTTAGTACATGTTTGCACAGCACCTAGAAAAAATGGAGTCCTGATCCCTGCCTGAGATCTCTTAGTATTACTGTAGTACAAATAGTAAATCATTAAAAGGGTGAGCTTAAGCTGAGCTTAATTGGGTTAATTGTAGAATTTAAGCAGACAGGACAAATAAAAACCCACCAGCTACAGTTCAGCAACAAACTCCTATGTATGAGTCATTGTTCCACAGGCGGCCATCCTATCATTTTAAAAGTAAATTATTGACATGCATTATTTACTTCACGTAAAACCACACTGAATACCATACCTGAAACTGCACAAGAAAGAGTATTTCAATTCTGGTTCCACACAATTTCACCCATCAACCGATTTCAACTTGATAACAAAGTCCGAGCATTATAGCAGAAGAAGCATCCATTGGATTATCATACCCTCATGGTTCAACATTGTTGCTTGCCATTGAGGAAGCAACAGACTGAGGCCTGGTCTACTCCTAAAACTTAGATTGAGCAACATAGCTAGGTCAGAGGTGTGAAAAATTTAGTGCCCTGAGTACCATAGTTAGGTTGATCTAACCCCTGGTCAAGATGTGGGTAAGCCAAGAGAAGAATTCTTCTCTTGACTTGCTACCCCCTCTCAGAGAGAGAGATTACCTACATGAGTGGAAGAACCCCTGCCCTGGATGTAGGAAACATATGGTGCTACTGTAACCCCTGCCTGCCTGGCATGGTGCTCTGTCCCCCTCTAGTGGTGGCTAGACCAGCTAGAACAGGGGTGGGCAAACTTTTTGGCCTGAGGGCCACATCTGGGCATGGAAATTATATGGTGGGCCATGAATGCTCACAAAATTGGGAGTTGGGGTGCAGGAGGGGGTGAGGGCTCCGGCTGGGGATGTGGGCTCTGGGGTGAGGCAAGTAATTAGGAGTTCAGGGTGCAGGAGGGGGCTCCAGGCAGGGGTTGGGGTGTGGGGGGAGGGCCTCCAGCTGGGGGTGTGGGCTCTGGGGTGGGGCTGGGGATGAGGGGTTTGGGGTGCAGGAAGGGGATCAGGGCTTGGGCAGGAGGTTGGGGTGCAGGAGGGGGTCAGGAGTGCAGGCTCTGGGCAGTGCTTACTTCAAGCAGCTCCCAGAAGCAGCGGCATGTTCCCCTCTCCGGCTCCTATGCAAAGGCATGGCCAGGTGGCTCTGCGCGCTGCCCTGTCTGCAGGCACTGCCCCTACAGCTCCCATTGGTCATGGTTCCCAGCCAATGGGAGCTGCGGGGGTGGCACTTGTGGCGGAGGCAGCATGCGGAGCCCCCTGGCTGCCCCTATGTGTCGGAGCCAGAGGGGAGACGTGCCGCTGCTTTTGGGAGCCGCATGGAGTGGGGCAAGCCCCCTACCCTGATCCCTGGCTGGAGCGCCAGGGCAGGACAAGCCCCAGAACCCACTCCACAGCGGGAGCTCAAGGGCCAGAATAAAACGTCTGGAGGGTCGGATGCGGCCCCCAGGCCGTAGTTTGTCCACTTCTGGCTAAGAAAAAGTCATATTTTCGCTAAGCAGTAGAGGCTCGTGCATGAAGCTCAAAAGGTCCCAGGTTTGACCCCAGCCCACGGTGTTACACTACAGCAGAGCAGCAGCAGCACCATAGCTGTGCCAATGTAGCATAGACACAACCTAAATTAATTTCTCATGGATGTGACATCCCCTACATTGTGTTCATCTCCCTCAGAAGATATATTAAGAGGTTGCAATGCAATGTTGAGTACATGTTTGAGGCATCAATTTAAATGCCACCAAAATTGGTTATAATCTTCATGCTATGGGACATTAAAGTTGGCTCATAGAAAACCCAGGTTCTCACCAAAATGCAGCCTTTTCATGCTGATACAGAATAAACACTGTTAGGAGATAAAGGAACATTGTTGAGGCAACAGCAGGGGGAATGTTTCTGAAACTGAATGGTAGTTGAGTAAAGGGTAGGGCTGGTGTCCCTGAAAGCTAAATTGAAGCTCTCTCTGCTCTGGTTGAGTTTTAAACATTACTGGTGGGATGAGAGACAAGCAACAGCAGCAGTGTAAATAAGGGCTGGAGCCTGATTAATGCTGAGGTTTTGAAGAAAAAGTTTAAGTAGTCTACATAGCAGTGATTGATCTCAACTCGGATAATGCTGAAAGCAGCACAATTTTAGAAGTTAACAGCTTCAAAAGCAAGAGTCCACAAACCAGAGTGAAGAAAGGGACAGGCCCCACGGACATTCAGGAGAAAGTGCTTCAGTTAGAAAGGAATTAGCATGCAGCACAAGGTACCAAAAGCAGTGGCAGAAACTGCAACTCTAACCATATTCTAAACTAAGTTGGGTACTTAGATGAAATAAAGAGGACACAACTGCTACGTAAAGAGGCCACCTGGCATATTAAAGGCCACATGACAATGGCACCCTCCCGCCTGAAGGTGTTGCTATGGTTGTTACCACTCGCATAGTCCTTCCTCCGCACTCCTTGCTTCTTTCCTCCTACCCAAAGTAAGCAACCTATCTAGTCTTGTCCACATCATTTCCTTTTCAGAAAGGATGTTGCTGGTTCTTCCCCATTGTGTGCTGCAATAAGGGAAGAGGAGTTGAGGAGAAACTCCAAAGTTGAAGAGTGGTTTCGGACTTGCTTTTTGGCAGGTGATCACCACGGTCTCAAAGCTACGATAGTGTCCCTCTAGATATGGGCCCCATGTGGCCACCTGCTGAACTTCTGCCTAAGGCTGCTGCTCCTGCTCTGTGGGGTTTGAAGAATCTGTTCTTTATTGGAAATAGGGCTGTGCAAAATGTTCATTGTGAAACCCCCCAAGACACAAGAAGATAACCTGGGTTTAGATTTCCATACAAACATGAAACTCAGCTCAGGTTAATCGAAATGTTCACCCAGGATCTGATCTAGGGTGACCAGATGGGATGAAGAAAATATCAGGACACATGGGGGAGGGGGAGTCCTGCCAGCAGAGCAAAAAATTCCCCCAAAACAGGAGTGTGAAATATCGGGACAAATTGCCTCCCAACCAAACATCAGTCGGGACAGTCCCGATGTTATCGGGACGTCTGGTCACCCTAATCTGATCTAAAGTCTAAGGAATGGGAGTCTTTCCATTGATTGACTAACAGGCTTTGGATCAGGCCCCAAGGCAAACAAACCTGGGTCAAGTGATGGTTTTGCATCAAAACCAAGTGAAACTAACAGCTTTTCACAGTGGTCACACAGAGCCAGGTGAAACTCAACATTCTGACTGAGCTTCAGGCCGACACCATCTCTTCACTACAGGTGCTAAAGCAGAACAGGTACGGCACTATAGCATAGATGCGTCCTAAAGTGATGGATGCGGTTTTCCCATCACTTGGGAATGCCACCTCAGAGAGACAGTAACTAGGTTTGTGGAAGCATTCTGCAACCTAGCTGCGTCTACACTAGGGGTTAGGTCAGTGTAGCTACAGTGCTGGGGAGAGGGAATTGTTCACATCCCTGAAAGACATAGTTCTCCTGCTAAGCTGACAAAATAAAACCACTTCGACGAGCGGCATAGAGCTTTTTGCAACATAGTTAGTGTGCCACAGCACCAGTGTAGACACTGCACTTGCTCATGTTGCCCTAATTGGCCTCTAGGAGGTGTCCCATGATGTCCATCATGACCACTCTGGTCAGCAGTCAGAACTCCGCTGCCCTGAAGGTACACAGGTATGTGCCCCTCCCCCGTTTAAAGACCTGGGGATTTTTGAAATTCCACTTCCTGTTTGCTCGGAATGGACAGTTCACACAGCATCTTCCCAGCTGACCATGCCGGCTTTCTGCAGCAAACGTGCTTCTGCGTGCAGCACACCAGAGCTGTTGTATCTGCTGGGTCTATGGAGAGAGGAGGCTGTGCAGTCTCAGCGTCACTCCAGCCATAGGGACTTTGATACCTACAGGCTGATTGCTAGTGGCATGTAGGAAGGGACACAAAGGGACACGCAGCAGTGCTGTGCTAAGATCAAGGAAACTTTCCTGTAGGTATTCTGCAATCCTCTGAAGAAGGTTCCTTGGCAGAGCTGCCTTGTTTCTCCCCTGCTGTAGGAAATTTTGCCATGCCACCCAGCAATTATTTCTGCAGGGACCAGAGAGGCAAACAAGCAAGCAGCATACAGAGCCAGTCTGAAGCCACATGCATGCAGGAGATGGTACCCTTAAGAGCGAGATATCGGGTTCAATTATCCTAGCCTGTGGAAAAGGGTACCAATATTCAGAATAGTCTCCTTATGGGACTAGGCACTTGTAGTAACCCCCTTTGCAAACCCTCCTTTGTCCCTTCTTGCCCATTCCCCCTTCCCAGCCCCCCAGGGGAACTCACCATAATTGGGACTCACAGCGACCTGTGTGCTAGCTAAGGGACAGCGAGAAAGAGGTGTGTGTAACTTTTGTGAATCATGGCTGTGAGCCACTCACAATACTGTCTCTGTTCATTGTTTCTTTGGCTTCTGCAGATCTGCCCTTGAGGACACCCTCCTCCACACCAGCGTAGTGCCTCCATCAGATAAAGCAGCGACTCAGGAGGAGTAAGGAGATGTTTCACAAGATGCTGCAGTAAGAAGATGCAGCACATAGCAAAACAAGAGCATGGAAGGAAACAGTTAATGAAAGACTGAGGCTGGATACCTGGAAAGGACACAGGGGCAGGAGCAGATAATAAAGCTCCTGAGTACATCCATGCACGACTCCCACTGCAGTCAACACAGTATTCCAGTCCATGCCCTCACCACATTCATCACGTGCTCATCACATTCATGTCCCCAACCACATTCATCACGTGTTCCCAGTCCCTCACAGGACCCCGTGTACTCCACACCTAGGGACTGGTTTCCAAATGAAAGCTGGAGTTACACTCAGCTGTGAGAGCCCTAACCACGAGTTTGTTCCTCATTGTTATGTCCCGTTTGACCAAAAAATTGTGTTTTGTCCTGTTATTAAACTTGAGTCTTTGAAATACAATGAGTCTTTATTTGTGACATACACAAATCAGTCAGTGCTAATGTTGAAATGCAGTGTCTATAGGTAGGAATATTTGCTCACTTAACAATTAACGCTCAGGAAGCAAGCACTACAGGGGTCATGCAAGGCAGCAAGTAAACACTGCTTGGCCGAATGCGTCACATAAAGACACATTATTGGGAATAATTGACAAAATGCTCTTTCAAAGCTTCCCTGATTCAAATCAGCAGTCAGTTAATCAGCCTCAGTGGTCCACCCCTGGGGAAACTTTTCCCCCTTCGCTTTGCAAATATTATGCAGAATACAGCAGGCCACAATAACCATCAGAATATTTTCAAGGTCTAAATGGCCAAAAAGACAGCGCCAGCAACCTTTTAATCAGCCAAAGGCATGTTCAATGGTCATTTGGCACCTGCTGAGCTTGTTGTTCAAGCGCTCCTTGCTGCTGTCTAGATTCCCGGTGTAAGGCTTCATGAGCCATGGAAGCAAGGATAGGTGGGGTCTCCCAGGATCACTATGGGCATTTCCACATCCCCCATTTGAATCTTCTGGTCTGGAAAGAAAGTCTCAGCATGCAGCTTCCTATATGGTCCAGTGTTCCGAAAGATGCATGCATCATGCACTTTCATGGCAACACCCTGCATTGATGTCAGTAAAATGGCCCTGGTGATCAACCAGCGCCTGCAAGACCATGGAGAAGTAGCCCTTCTGGTTGATGTACTTTATCACCAGATGTCCAGGGGCCAAAATTGGGATATGAATTCCATCTATCGCCCTGCCGTGGTTAGGGAATCCCATTGCCTCGAAGCCATCAATTATTTCCTGCACATTACCGAGTGTCACGGTCCTTTGTAGCAGGAGGTGATTAATGGCCCTGCACACTTGCATCACCACAACCCCCATGGCAGACTTTCCAACTCCAAACTGATTCACGACTGAGCAGTAGCAGCCTAGAGTTTCCAGCTTTCACACAGTGATCCCCACTTTTCCTCAATGAGGGCGGGCAGTTCTCATTCTGATGTCTTTGCACCGCAGTGCTGGGGTGAGCTCCACTGACAGTTCCAAGGAGGTGGATTTGCACATCCGAAAGTTCTGCAACCACAGCTTGTCATCCCATACATGTTTCAGAGTAGCAGCCGTGTTAGTCTGTATCCGCAAAAAGAACAGGAGTACTTGTGGCACCTTAGAGACTAACAAATTTATTTGAGTATAAGCTTTCACGGGCTACAGCCCACTTCATTGGATGCATATATGCATACATGCATTACGATGTGATGCTACCACTCAGTGCTTTTTTCCAGAGCCCAGTACCGACGGTCCACCGTGTGCAGCTGCTACATGAATGCCAGCAGCAATCTTGAATTATTTCTTTCCATGGCACAGAGCAGGGCAGGCATCACCAATTCACTCTCTGTTTTGAAGCTCATGAAATACTGCAGGACCAGCCGTGTTGTGTTCAGAATGCTCATCACCATACTAGTCAGCAGCTCAGGAATTATTCTGTCAGGTAGAGGTGGCAAGTGCACAGTTTACAAGGGCTGTTGAAAAATGGTGCAAAACCAAGTAGGAAACCCATGGAATTATGGGATGGAAAGAATTGCATCATGGGACAGCGAGCACTACCCATGATGCACCACAATCCATTCCCAGAGCTCCCAGCAGCAGAGGGTGACAGAGGGTGGCAAGTTGCATGGTGAGATAGCTACCCATGAGGCAACACTTTCTCTGTCAATGCAAGAGCAATGACTGTGGACACGCTTCACCGACGCAAGGGGTGTTGTGTGGTTGTGCACAACCAATGTTATTAAAGCCACTTATGATGATTGACATTCCTTAAGTCGACTTAACTCTGTAGTGTAGACATGATCTGACAGACCCCAAAACCTCCTAGTGCCGGCTTATGCCTCTAATGGTCATTTCTGCTACTGATTCCAAGAGCCATTTATAAGGCAATCAGCATTGGTCTGCAGCACTAATAACCATCCTTAGCCTTTCCATGGATCACATTGTATCTCGATTGAAATAGAAAGTATTGTTTTCATCACACTTGTCAGGCAGCAGCACAGTTCATGTCTTGACTATGCTCAGCCAGGGAAAGTTACTCCTTTTTTTTTTTGGCAGTGAAGACAAAACCAGTGTTGGTTTTTTTTCCTGAAGGTTGACTAATATCTGTTAGCTATCCCACTGTAAAAATATTGGTGGAGACAAGGCATTGTGGTTTTACTGTGAGGTAAACTTGATGTCAGCCCTGGGCCAGGGCAAGGTCACCTTACCTTGTGGGGAAAACAAAAACCAAAAAAACACCTCTACAGGTGCCTTGTCTCCACTTAGGATTTCAGGGTGGGTGCTAACAGTTATCCCACTGTAAAGAAGAAAACCCACTTTCTGTGCACTATAGCCTCAGGCCTTCACAAGTTTCAGCTGGGAGAGAAGGTGCCTGCTTATCTGCCAGCCAACATTAGCTAGAGGGATTGTTCTAGCCCAGTGCTCCAGGAAATGTCTTGGCTTCCTATTCACTTCCCATTGCAATTCAAGGTGTTGGAATGTGAGCTGCAGAGCCCTGCGGGGCGGATTTGCAGCGCCGAGAACAATAGGATCTGCTGGGTGCTGAGCACTGCTGACAACCTGCCTCCTGCTTGCCTGGCTCCTGGCTGTGAGAGCCCGCCTCGCCCCGCGGTCCTAGCCTGAAATCTCCGGGGCCTGATGGCAGGGCATTCTCAGCCGATGGCCCTCCCCACTAGAGCCAGGCTGACGCGCTGCAGGGCGCACAAGGCAAAGCCTGTTTCTTTCCTCCCGCAGGAGCCGGAGGGCATGGCCGAGCGGGTGTGGGGGCGGGGGGTTGTTTTGCAGGGAGGAGCCTATTCCTTTTGACGCTTTGTGAAAGGAGCCCCATGGTGTGTGTTTACTGAAAGGCTCACGTGCCCCCTGGGACATGGCGCTAGGGCACATCTAACACACCCGGACAGAAATCCATGCACCGGGGCTCAGTGCTGCAGAGAGGCGCAGCCACGGCTCACGCTGTGGCACCGCAAGGTCGTTGTGCCTGTCGTAAATCTTAAACGCTTCCAGTTTGCTTCATACGTCTTGGTTAACTCTTTTTAGGAGAGGTTCAGACACAGCGAGCTCATGTTCAGTGAGTGCTTGTTTACACAGCCCTGTAACTGTGCCCTGGGTGAACATGCCAGAGAAAGAACCAAGGGCCCGATCCTGCATAGCCCTTACTCGCGTGAGTAATCCTTGCTTCAGGGGGATTACTAGTGTAAGACATGCTTGTGCGAGTAAGAGTGGTAGGATCTCCATGTAGAGGCACAAGTGTATGCACTACAAAATGCCCAGTGGGTGTTCTCTGATAAATGGCTGCAGGAGCAGACCTTAATACAGTGCTACTATCACATACACAAACAGAGGGGATATGGTCACTGCAGGTCTCACCCTGCGGCTCTACTTATTTGCCTATTCTGCTGTCAGTTTTAGTGGGACTAGACAAGTGAGTATGGCAAGGAGATTAGGCCCTGCTGCTGGGGTGTTTCCTAGGGCTGGGTTCTCAGAAGTTTATTAATGGAGAAGGGGGAAGGAGAAAATTTACTCAAATTGATGCCATTAATGTAATTAGTGCTTTGCAGTTTTTCCAATCCTGTCTCTTTACCTTAGAGACCTTCATTCATTTCAACAGCTATTTACATTCTTGATTACTTTTAATGAGCCAACGGAAAAGAATAGATAGCTCACTCTTACTTGCTCTGTTCTATGGCATGAAAATATTAGAAGCAGCTTAGCCAAATGGACTGAACTGGAGCTGGGGCCCAGGAACTTCTGAGCTCTATTTACAGCTCTGCCCCTGACTTACTGGTAAGTCACCTAACTTCTCTGTACCCCATGTTATCCATATGTAAAATATGGATAGAAATACTTGGTGATTCATATCAAAGGCCTGTTCCTGATCCACGGAAATCAGTGGGCCTTTTGTTTCCATTTCTTTAATGTTTGCAAAGTGGTTTTGAAAACGTAGCCACTATTGTTTTGAAAAACGGTCAATTGTACTTGAAGGTGAGCGTGGGAAAGTATTGTGTTTAAGGAATCAAACTAAACAAGGAAAAACTGCAGCCTCTTTAAAAAATGGGGGGGAAATGGTTAGGAACACATTAATAAAGCAGAACAATTCTAACCTAGGAATGCTTTCCTCTAATACAAGTATCAGGGGGAAGCCGTGTTAGTCTGTATCCACAAAAACAACAAGGATTCTGGTGTCAAGTATCAGAGGGGTAGCCGTGTTAGTCTGGTTCTGTAGAAGCAGCAAAGGATTCTGGTGGCACCTTAAAGACTAACAGATTTATTTGGGCATAAGCTTTTGTGGGTAAAAAAACCTCACTTCCTCTAATACAAATATTTTAAATATCTAGACTATTCGTTTCTGAAAGCCCAATGCTACCAGAGGTCAGAAAAGACCTTAATTTGTCAGAGGTTGGTTTGCAGTAGGGGATCTCTTTCCTGAGCAGTTTGACACTTTGTATCAGTTCCTGCTTGCTAACTAGAAGGATTAATGACCACTTTCCAATTCCATCTTCAGCTACTAACCACCTATTGTCATGCTCCACTTCCTTCTTTGCCAAGATCAGGGGACTAGAGACATCTAATGGAAGCTTTAAGCATAGCAGGATATTTGTTTCCAGTACAGCACAATTTTTCTTTACGGAACATTAGTTCCAATATTTAACTCCTAAGATACCCCCAAAGTGAATGGCCTGAGGCCGGTGAAATGACACTTATCTGGCTATAGATGTCTCTGCATATGGTATCAGGGCACCCTATGGAAAAAACAAACTATGTAAGTGTCTTACAGACATGCACAAATTAATTCAGACAGGTTTCTGCATATTGCAATGCTCTCTTTCAGCTCTGTTCTACCCTACCTTGAAGGGCATGCAAGGGGTTCTAGGCAAGAGAGAATGTTAATCAGTTGCTACAGTATTACCTGCCTTTAAATGATACACCCAGATCAAATAAAGGCCATTGTGAAAGATCTATGGTGCTGCATGTAAGAGAAGGGGAAATAAAAGAAAAACTGGAGATTAAAGGAAAAGAGAATTGGTCAAAAGGGCAAATTCCTTTTATTCTGCTTTTCAACAGTGTGATATCTTTGAGTGAAATGGAGAAAGTAAATGAAAGCTCCTAATGCATGAGCATGTGATCATAGAAAATATACAGTCTTTTATCAGTCTTTGCCAAGTAGAGAGATAGGTGCTGTTCCCAAAGGCCATGTTGAGACAGCGGGATAAAATATGCAATTAAAAATGCTCCTTCAAGAAGAGGATCTATAGCTGCACATTTTACTGACCTGCTTGGAGAATCCCTCAGGAACTGCACACTTGATGACCCATGTAGAATGGAGGTTCAGCGTGGGATTTAGAATACAGCCTTTGCTTAGAAAAGCTAGTGATTTACATACTCGCATGATTTATAAAATCCAGAAGCCAATTTTTTTGTGCAAAAATAAAAAAATCTATAAGCTACTAGACAAATAACTATAGGCCAAATAGGAGGCAGAATTCTGAACCACCCATTGCACCCACCCTTATGCAAAGGAATCCTTTTATTTGTATAGAGCTAAAGCCTGACAAGTGCTGAACATTTGAAATTCCCATGGATTTAAATGCATGTGTTCAGCCCTTCTCAGGAGCTGGTGCATTGGTCAGAAGGGTGGTATAGGGGTTAGAATCCAGACTGACCTGCTCTTTTCTCAGTTTTGACCATGGGCAAATCATATTAACCCTTGACCCTATGCCTCAATATACCCATCTGTAAAACAGAGACAATATCAACCTCCCAGGAGCATTGTGAGGCTTAAGTCAGTAATTGGTTGTAGAAGGCTTTGAGATACTTGGATGAAAGACATTACAGCTGTGTACGTCAGTAGTAGTAATTTACCGAGTATTTTTAGGGAGTGCTTTAAGTTTTTGAACTCTAAACAGGGCCAGCAGAAGGCCCGGCACCTCAGTTTGTGCATGCAGTTTTAATGTTAACCTGGCTCTCGACTGGAAAAGCTGTGATAGCAGGCCTGCATTGGCTAATCGGCTCGTTCGTAACGGCTCCGGGATCACTGGGGGAGTAGCTGCACCTTGTTTGAAAGAACACAGCGTGCACGCCCCCTTCACTGACCCATTTGGAAGAGGTTTGGGTTATGGCCATACATGTGCACATGAACTAGGCTCCCCACCATCCAGCCCAAAGCAATTAAGTGACTTGCCCAAGGCCACACTGCAATAATTGACAACAGGGGGATTAAAACTCAGGACTCCCTGGCACCCAGTCCTGTGTCTGAGCCACTAGGCTACACTGCATTTCATAAACAAAGTGACATGAACTTAGTCTATCCAGCGCAAACTTGGTTTTGACTCGACTACTTTGAGATGCTTTAGCTTCATTTAATACTGTAACATCCCCAAATCATCATATTTGCTGGTAGTTTAGTGCCTGGTTCAAATTCAATGGAGCCTTTCTATCAACTTTCTATCAATGGAGCCTTTCTATCAACTATGGACTGTGCTCATATTGTGTACCTGAGAATCACATACGAGGTGCACTAGCCTTCAAATATCTACAGCTGTGAAACATATGACCCATGCCTATATTACTTGTTAAGTAGGGTACTTTGTGTTTCAATGCTACGTTAGTGAAAATGCATTTACCACAGTTCTCCAAAAAGATACTGTGAGCACCCTTTGGTGTGTCCACTAACCATGCAAAAAGAAATACCCACTGGTTTGTGCTAGTGCAGGTACCTGCTGTGCTATTACCAGTCACAAGGAAAACATCCAGGGCCAAAGTCGATTCCTCTTGTAACACCACTGAAGTGAGTGGAGTCATACCAGGGATTAATCTGGGCCCCAGTTCCTAAACTCCCATGAGACCAACCATCCTGGGAGTTGTGTGCATTTAATTCATACTAACTTTCAGTGGGGGCTGCTGCATACAATTGCTGGGCCAATCAGATCCCTAGTTACTACATTGGGTATTGAGACAATTCTGGGATAAAATGATCTGACAAACAATATCTGAGAATTTAGCATTCAGCTTGTTACAGTTCATGGTTATCTTCCTGCTGGCCTGCAATTAGCCAGGTGTCTAGTACATGGAAAAAGCAGGTTTGTAATGATGACACAGTATTTTAGTACATGTGTGGCTGGTTACTCAATATGCAATACAATGTAGACCCAACTGACCATAAAAATATTCTTAAGAGACAGAAGAAGGCGATGTCTATGCAAAGATCGAGATAACAGCTGGATTCAAGCAAGCCTATTAGGGTAGCGTCGTATGGCTAGCCAAGGGATGAAAAGAGGCTCTGATGTTTTCCTGGGCTGAAGCCCTTTTGATGTTAAGAAACTTTAGGATTAAAAAATATTTTTTCCTTTTCATACAGGCTGCCCCAGTGTCTGTCCTGCACCTGGACACAGGACAAAGATGTCATCGCTTTCAGGACACTGCACATTTGTCAGCATCCAGACCCCAGTAGAACAAAGGGCTGGATTCATTAGCAGGCTCAGCCATGAACATGTTCCAGCCCTGCCCCTCCCCTGACTCCTGACTCACTGTTCAAACAAAAAATGAATTGTGATTGGATTTTGCAGCCTTTGAGGTCACTAACCAGATCACCAGCATTTGGGAATTTTTGATGGCCCCTATATGAATGAGGCTTCACAAGAATATGAGCTTGGATATTACACCATTTTTTTCAGTTCAAAGCAGTGTAAAAGTGATACAAAACCACAATCAAAGGAGAAACAGGAAATACTCCCAAAGTAAAATTGTGTAGTGAATTCAAGACAGATCTGATTGTTCACAAACGCTGCTGGAGCTTTAAAAATCCCACCCAAAAGGAGTGTCATTTTCCCAGGAACTCAGTGTTATTCAGTGCAGGTCACTCTGCAAGACATATGGAATTTCAGGGCTCCAGCCTGGGTCGGTGCAGCCACTAGGCGGCCGCCTAGGGTGCCAAGATTTGAGGGCACCAAAAAGCAGTGCCCAAAATGTCTGGGATGCTCACCCGGCTCTGCGGCTTTGATCAGCTCCAACCAGCCGGGAAGTGATGTCATTCCTCTTTCGGCCGCCGGGGGCGCTGCACTGCTCCCTGCTGCTCTGGCTCTGCCCAGGGCCCCTGCTCAGCCCTGCCCCGCCCCCACTCCCCTGAGCTCTGCAGCAGGGCCAGACCTGGACTCACCGGCGGGGGGAAGTGCAGAGACCCGGCCCCAGCCGTGCTGCCGGGGAGTGCTGAGGGGTGGTTCCCCCTGCCCTCCAAGCCAGGCCTGCCTCTCACATGGAAGCCTGGGGTGCCCCCGCCCCCGCCAAGGACCCTCCCCCCGCGGAGGCCTGGGGCACCATGCCCCCCCCCGCGGGGGTGCGGTGTAGGGCCCCAGAATATCTGGGGATGGCCCTGGTACCCGCCACCCTGCCTGCAGCCAGCCCCTGCTGTACCCCCTGCCCTGCCCGCAGCCAGCCCCATACCCCCTGTCCTGCCCACAGCCAGCCCCACACCCCCTGTCTCCAGCCAACCACGCACCCTCTGCCCTGCCTCCAGCCAGCCCCACATCCCGTCTCTAGCCAACTCCACACCCCCCTGCCCTGCCCGCAGCCAGCACCGCACCCCCTGTCTCCAGCCAGCCCTGGCTGCACCCCCTGCCCTGCCCTGCCTCCAGCCCTGCACCCCCTGTCTCCAGCCAACCCCTGCCGCACCCTCCTGCCCGAAGCCAGCCAGCCCCACACCCTGTGAGGTTATTCATTTATTTTCATTAAATATGTAGACTAAATAATGAAATTAATAAATTTTCAAGATGAACGTGTATTAATTCTAATGAACAATACCATATTATGCAGTATTCATTTTTAAAAGTTTATAATCGATGCTCTGGGGGGAGGGGAGGGGAGGGGAAGGGAGGGATGGGGGTGGGGGGTGCAAGATGGAAGTTTCGCCTAGGGCACAAAGTCTCCTTGCACCGGCCCTAGCTCCAGCCATGTATCACATTTATTCAGCACATTCACATTCACTTTATTCCGCATCTAGGGCTTGATCCAGCAAAGCACTTGCTTAATTTAGAGCACCTAAGTAATCCCATTGCTAGCAATGGGACTAGTTACATGCTTAAAGTTAAGCACAGGTTTAAGTATCTTGCTGGATCAAGAGCTAAACATTTTAGAATCTATTATAATATAATGATTATCCCATAGCTGTCATCTGTATGGTAATACAAATGACCATGACACAGACAGACCTAATTTTAGACAATCAAAAAAACAATACATTTATATTAGACTGACTTTGAGGTAATGAACAAATCATACACATATCAATGTGTGTATATTTTCATTATATATATCTGTACAAAACCTATGCTACCACTTGAGATGCTCAACATAAATTTTCAGTCCTTCATATTAGTCAGCATACGGTGTTACGTGGGTACCTGTTATAGTTGTTTGCCATTATTAACATATTTCCCTATGTACATTTTTCAAAGACTAATTTCCTCTAGGCAAGAGCATTATCGGTTTAATATATCTAATAAGGCCTCAGACAGAGCACTATATCCTGCATTGATTATTTCACCTAATAAGTTCTTTCCTGTCTTTAAGCTCTATGACTTAAGACATATGATTTCAGAAATCTACTTGCCAGGATCAAGTTGATTGTAGAAGAGTATAAGAAGCTCGTATGGCACCAAGCTAACTGCATTTGAAATAAGCCACCTGCTACTACAGACAGGCAGATAGTGGGGAAGACATTTTGGCAAATCAGAAACTGAGTTTCAGTTTGCCATGTTCCTGCACATTCAATATTTGCTATGAATGAGTGATGTTTTGGTCATTCAAATATTGGCAGAAGGTAATGTTTGGAGCCTGGAGCGGAAAATCAGTTTGTGATTAAACACTTTTTTTCAGAAGAGGGAGTAGTGCACTAGCTAAACCATGGCCTTTACATTAAATCAGAGATAGGAACAGAAGGAGCATCTACCTCTTCACACATATGGGATGTCACAGAGTCCTCTTTCTTTCCAAGGTGAATCCCCCCCCCAACCCAGGAGTAGTACCCCTATAGCCTGCTCTGTTAAATTTGGCAAACAGTGTGTATTATTTTCCACAGCAGACTGCAGAGGCCTCTAGGTGAGCATGTAACTTCCACTGATGTGAATGAAAGTTGCATGTGTGCAACTGACAAAATAAAATAGTCCTCAGACATTCATAGGGGACACAGTGACTTTCCACTACAGATACTATTTGCTGCAAAGCATATTTGGGAAAAAAAATCTTTAAGGTGATAAATAAATACAATGGAAATTGAAGACCTCATATTTGCAGATCTTGGACCTGAATCTCGGGTCTGTGAGCTGTGCTCAGTGCAGACCTTAAGAGAAGAACGGGGGCTTTAGGTCTTCCTTACAGCTCTCCAGTTCTGGGGCTGGCCAGTGCCAATCCAGCCTGGCATAAGTTAGAGCAGCCTCGAGGAAAAGTACTCTACTTTACAGCCAACTACCCATGGCTGCCAGGGGCATGCCAGCAGCCATGGCTAGCCAGAGCACAAAGGGCTTTTGGCCCTGCCCCTCTGGACAAGGAGCTGTGGAGGAGGTTGCTTCTTCACCAGGTGATGACGCCTTTTATGCTGAAGGAACTCTCTGGTATCTGTTTAAGAAGCTTTTCATGACCCCCTTTGCATGGAGAGAGTGCTGCAATGGGGAAGTAGTGGAACAGAGTATCCGGCTGGGCATGAAGATGCTGACTGGGTTGAACAGTTGTGTAATCAAACACAAGAAAAATATGAAAAGACATTTGAGAGAGAGACTTCTGACATGCTGACTGGCTCCAGTGCTAGCCTGCCTTCTGTACTGTCTGTCAAGTGCCAACACCAGTACTGAACTGGGAGCGAAAGGGGGAAAATTCATTCTGGTTTCATGATGGGTGCCAAAGAGAACAAAGCTTGGTCCTGCAATCCTAATGCAGGCAAATGCTCATTGACTTACATGGACATTTTGCCTGAGTAAGGACTGCACGATCCAGGCTGCAGAGGTCAGGGTACTTGGTCTAGGTCAGGACAGTATCACTTTTTCCTTAGCAAGTGTCTGTATGTCTGCGAGAAGAGGAAAGAAGGCAACTCAGACATGACAGGTTGCTGCAAGAGATTAGATATTTTTGGAATTCTTATATTAACCCTTTCTGTGCTGAAGGATGGCCTGATCCTGAAGCATGTTGAATAATGGGAGTAGAAAGCACTCTGTACTTTGCAGGATCAGGCCTTTCATATTTAGTTTTGGTATCATGATACCCAGCTGTAGGTAGCATTTTTCATAACATTTTGGCTTAACATGTTCCCACTAAAATGAACCAGCTGACGGCCTGTGTTCAGTTAGAATACAAGTGTTGCTTTTACCTCTTCAGATCACATTAAACCTTGCCCGTTGAGCTAAGAATTTCACGAGACCCTACTTGCTGATATAACAAAGTAGTTGCCCTCTCATGCTATATTTGTTAATTCTGTTAATCTGCAGGTTTGCTTCAGATGAGACAAAAGCCTTCTGCAGTGGCCCTTTGCTCACAAAGACCTAGATTTGAAAAACACTTATGCACATGTGTAACTTTATTCACGTGAGTAACTCACTGACTTCAATAGGACTGCTCACATGAGGGAAGTCATGAATGTGTATGTTTGTAGAGAAACTTTAGGTCCCAATCCTGCAATTTGGAAGGAATGAGAGCTGACTCCCCACTCTCCAGGAAAAGTGTATTGTATTCTTATTCCAGTAAATGCTTCGTTCTTGCTGAGAGAATTGTCTCTAAAATTAAGTTTAACAACTCAGATGGTTGAAAATATTTCTTCAGCACCAAGGTTGATGAAAGTTGCTACCTGTGAATGCTGGCCACAAGAAAGAAAAATCACAACATAATGATTTCTCTGCTAGGTTTTGATTTGTTCATTTTGGATAACCTCTAAATTACTTTTTAGTAGCAGTTTTAAACTAGTATTCTATATTGTATCTCCTTGCAGTTTTAAGGTAACACTGAACAAATAGATTAAAAAACGGTAATGCCTTTGTTTGTACCTATTGCATCTTCTGAGTCTCATTTGCTTAATTTACTGAAAAATAAAGTTAGTATTACAACAGTCCTAGTTTAATAACACGCTGTTTGCACAACTAGATAGTCACCTCGCCTACCACTGAAATGCATTCACCTCTGGGGTAGAATGCAGAAGCTGTTTAATAGCACACAGCAGTGTGTGACACTGATTCTCAGCTTCCCCCACACATACCCACCCAGGATCCAAACACGCATCCATAGTTTCTTGCTGTGACCTACTTAGTTTTCCAATCTTGTGCATTTACAAAGGGTTGTGTGACTGAGGTCATGGCTGCTTCTTAGGTGTGGGGCCTGTTGCTGGATATGTCAGCATGCAGGGCCTGATGAATGGGCGAGGAGCAAAGGCTAGAAACAGGGGCTAGGGAACCTGTTTGGGGAGTGGTCAATTTTTTTTTTAGCCATCACATTTAAAGATCAATAGCTAGGGAAATAAATGAGCTTTACAGGGCCTCGTGCCAATGAGAACACATTTTTTAAAAATCTGAAATGCCTATACTTTGGGGGAGCATCCTGGAACCCCCATCTTCCTCATTTTTATATAATCATGATCTGACATATAAAGCATGCCTTGTTAGGTATCAGGAGAAAGGTTATGATCTGCTGAAAGTCATTTCTCTATCCATGTGTGTGTATCATTAATGCATATGAAGTTATGAGAATTGGGTTGTATCGTGGTCACTAAAACACGCTGTAAGTTGGGGAATCAGGCAGACGTTAGCTCCCCCAGAGGCAACATCAAGGAAAGTAGCCAACACCCAGGTGGTGTGTCAATCAACCCATCAACAACTATTGTCCAGCCGGGGAGCTATGATGCAATGACTCACCTGCATGAGGCCACACCCCACAATTGCTCAGCCTTGCCTAGAGACTCAGCAAGGCCGACCCAGACATGCCTGTACTTGTGTTTTCCATGCACATGGACTGAGGGTATAAAACAGACAGAGTGGACACATACTGGGTCTTTTCTCCTGCCTCCACCTATGCTGCAAGCAACTAAGACACTAAGAAGAAGACAAGACAAAAATTATTAAAGCTCTAGAAAACATGACGTATGAAGGAAGATTGAAAAAAATGTGTTTTTTTAGTCTGGAGAAGAGAAGACAGAGAGGTGACATAACAGTTTTCAAGTACATAAAAGGTTGTTACAAGAAGGAGGAAGAAAAATTGTTCTTCTTAACCTCTGAGGGTAGGACAAGAATCAATGGGCTTAAATTGCAACAAGGGAGGTTTAGGTTGGACATTAGGAAAAACTTCCTAATTGTCAGGGTGGTTAAGCACTGGAATAAATTTCCTAGGGAGGTTGTAGAATCTCCATCACTGAGGATTTTTAAGAGCAGGTTGGGGGATGGTCTAGCTAGATAATACTTAGTCCTGCTTTGAGTGCAGGGAACTGGACTAGATGACCTCTTGAGGTCCCTCCAGTTCTATGATTCTAAGACTCCAACAGAGGAGATGGCCCAGGTTTAAGGAACAAACCTGTAAATTAAGGACTGCAATATCCAATGGGGTGAGAAACTGCTTAATCTAGATGTTGCCCATTCTAATAGGGTTGAGAGTTTAGACTGCATGCTTATATTTTATTTCTGTTGGTAACTAACTCTGACTTTTTGCCTATCACTTAATATCACGTAAAATCTCTCTTTTATAGTCAATAAATTTGTTTAACTGTTTATCTTTACCAGTAAGTTTGTATGAAGTGTGTGGCAAATCTCAGGTTTTGCAAAGGCTGATGTATAACCACTTTCCATTGCTGAAGTGGTGAACCAATTAATAAATCTTCACTGCCCATCTTGAGCAGTGCAAGACGGTATATTCCTGAGGTACAGTGCTGGGAGCTGGGGGGATTTGGCTCTGGTGCCTCTCTCTGTGTGATTCATGGGTGGTTCTGGGAGCATTAATGCAATCTAGCTGGGTGTGCAGCTCCACATGCTGTTGTGCTGAGTGATCCCAGCGCCTAAAGGGATTTGCTGCTGGTCACTAGCAAGGCATTGTGAGAGACAGCCCAGGCTGGACACAACGGTCCCACAGTCCCAGGCTGCACCCCGGCGGGATCCCGTCACACCTATATTTCTTATGTGTGTTAGTACTACTTCAGCACATGACAAGAAAAAGCAGCATAAGTAAAGAGGAAACTAGAAGCATTCCAATGAGTGTAAATACTTTGTTTCTTAGTCACAGCATGTTTTCCAAGTATTTGACAATTGGATTGTACCTTTAAAGTCACAACATGTTACCTGAAGATGTCACTTGATTATAGCCTAGACATGAATGTATAATATTAGTTTTAAAAGAGCCAATTAGATTTAACATTTTCATGTAGTTATTTCATAACAAGTGGGATTATTGCAGTGTGTACTGTAGATTGATCATTTTGGTTTTTAGAAGCTGTTTCTTAGTTTGTTGTCTTAGCTTTTTAAGACTTATCTCAGTGACTAAGATTAAAAAAAAACAGCAAAAAGATTTTGTTCAGCCTTTGAGGGGAAAAAAATCTTTGAGCAAGGACAAAACATGAAGTATTTTATCCAAAAAGGTGGATTTTTCAGAATGTTATGAACATGTGAGAACAGGAGGGTATAATGGAAAGTGTAAAACAATCTGAACAGTGTTGTTTGTTATCAAGAACCCATTATAATTAATTTTATCTGTAGCTGCAATTAAATTGCTACAGTATTCAGAATTTCAATCCTATATCATGTTGGGATGAAGTTTCACAATGAAACAGATGACATAACACAGCATGAAAGCTGTCAATACAAAGTATGAGACACAGTAGTGGGACCATCTATTCTCTCTCAGAGAATTCAAGAGTGAAATCAGAGATGGAATATAGGCTACACTGTAAGAGAGGTAAGACTCCTCTAGGTACTACTGGGGGAATTCTGCAGCAAAAAAATTAAAATTTCTGCACACAGTATTTAAAAAAATTGCAATTTTTTGTCAAAACAACAATATAATCATGCCAGTTTCAATTATTTTGGTAATTTATTTCAAAATACTTATTAGCAAGTATGTCTGGAACAATACAGAAAACAAAAAAGATCCAGGAAATGTTTTCTGATAAATAGATTCCTTACTAGGCATATTAATACAGAACTTTCAGTAATAATTAATTTAAACTACAATAAAGGTATTTCCCTCACCCCTCAGAAGCAGTGCAAAGGCTTGGGGGAGTCAGGGATAATGGAGGAGCTGAAGGAGAGGGAAGTAATTGCTGGGAAGGAGCCTGGGACTGAACCTAGGTGTGGGTGGGAGAAGTATGGAACAGGTTTGTTTGTTTGTTTGTTGGGTGGGGGGAGGAGAGGGATTGTTAAAGAGCTGGGGAGCCTCCTCCATGCAGATCCTGGTTGGCGCCTAGCCTCTCCCATTCAGTCAGGCACATCTGCCCCTTGTGTGTCCCTGCACCCCCATTCAGCCAGGCATATCTGCACACGTCCCCATGTGGCCCTGCACCCCCACTCCTATTCAGCCCTTGACTCAATGTTTTCACTCCACTAGCTTCTGTGACCCTGCCCCAGTCTGCTCCCCCCGCATGTTAGCCCTTCTTAACCCCAATCTGTGTGACTCCCCAGCCAAAGTGTGCCCCGCTCTGCCTGTTTCTCCCCCCCCCCTCCCCGCATATCCCATGCCTCCTCACCTGACCCTGTGGGCAAGGTGCTGTGAGGAAGCCAGTCTCTGCCCCGCCTTTGCCATGGCTGGCTGCTCTGGCCTGTGATCCAGCTGCCCTCTCTTCTGGCACCACATCAGCCCTGGTGGGCAAAAGGTGTAATTACAGCTTCTCTTCGTCTCCCCATCAGAATCAATTATTCTGAGGGAGGGAAAAAGAAATCTGCAGGGGACCAGAGATGACCCATACCTTCTGATGGTGGTGGTGGTGGGGAGGGGGGAGAACAACTTAAAGGTCTGGCCACCTCCAAAGAGCTCAAGTCACACATCCCCCACAGAAGGCCCTCTCCTGTACCCTCAGTCTCCCCTCCTGGAAAGCAGTGGCTCCTCCCTGCAGCTCCCAGATGTTGCTCCTGCCTCTCCCACAGGGTGCAGCTCGCCAGCTCTGGCAGCTGCCATGCAGGGAGGGGCCCGTCTGCACCATGTGACAAAGCAGGGCTGGCAAATCCTGGCAGAAAGCTGGGGGGGGGCAACATGACCCCGCATGTCCCCCACATGCATCACCTCTGCGGGGGATGTTCATTCTGCACTTGTGAGTGGCACAAAATTCCCCCGGATTATCTAGAGGAGTGCACAACAGGCACTGCTACATTTTATAAAGGGCACCAGGCATGAACGCCAGGTTTGTATAATTTTTGGTGGTGCCCAGAACAGGTCCAAGCAGAGCCATCCTGTCCAAAGGACGGTTCAGGGCAACCGCCCTGGGCCCCGCGCTTTGGGGGCCCCCAGCCTTCAGGGGGACGCAGGTCCAGGGCGGCCTAGAGGGTTAGAGAACAAGGCAGGAACCATCGCAGCCATGGGCAATTGCTTTAGGTCACCACCAAACTGCTGCTGAGGTTCAGAGTTGGCCTGCTGACTCTACCCACCAATCAGGTGATGCAGCCAATCAGGCTACTATAGGCCAGCTGTGCTCCTTAGGTTGCCCAGAGACCGGCTCTGCTGCAGGCCCTGATTCCTGACACTGACCCCATCAAATACTCAAAACCCTGAGTGGACGGCTCCCTCCTCTCTACTTTTGTTTGCTGTAAACTTAGTGGTTGGAACTTTCAACACAAGAAGAAAACAATTAAATTACTGCACACTGTATATTAATGCCATAGCAGCATTATGCCTCCTATACCTCCCCCTGGTGCAGGCTAACTCCACATAACCCCTTCAGTGGGGGCATCAGGCCCTTGCTGAATTAGAAAGGAATTATCTTTGAATTGCAGATGTGCACACACCTACCCTCTGATCCTGCAGTTCTCACTCAAGTAAAATTCCCATTACATTCAATGGGAATTTTGTCCAAGTAACAACTGCTGAACTGGATCCTTTAGAATCCTAAGGAGATAAAACAGCATGGGGGAAAGCAATTGAAACATCTATTCCAGGGGTGGGCAAACTATGGCCCGGGGGCCACATCCGGCCCTCCCGACATTTTAATCCGGGCCTTCGAGCTCCTGCCAGGGCGTGGGGTCTGGGGCTTGCCCCGCTCTGCGTGGCTCTTGAAAAGAAGTGGCATGTCCCCCTCCGGCTCCATGGCCAATGGGAGCTGCAGCGGCAACACCTGCGGATGGGGCAGGGTGCAGAGCTGCCTGGCCATGCCTATATGTAGGAGCTGGAGGGGGGACATGCCGCTGCTTCTGGAAGCTGCTTGAGGTAAGTGCCCCCTGGAGCCTGCACCCGATTCCCTCCTGCACTCCAAACCCCTCAGTCCAAGCCTGGAGCACCCTCCTGCACCTCAAATCCCTCATCCCCAGCCCCACCCCAGAGCCTGCACCCTCAGCTGGAGTGCTCACCCCCCTCCCATAACCCAACCTCCAATTTCATGAGCATTCATGGCCCGCCATACAATTTCCATACCCAGATGTGGCCCTTGGGCCAAAAAGTTTGCCCACCCCGATCTATTCAATGGTTAATACAGTAATTCAGTTGCAATTCTATTGCATGCCTCAGCTTTAAAAAAATTCAAATGAACAAAAAACCCAAACAGAAAAACCACCTGTATTCCTCAGCATCAGGATGACCGTGAAAGCCTAATTGACACACAACTATCATCTCTTGTCTCAGGAGGTTTGATTACATGATTTTGTTTCTTTAGGTGCCTTCTGTATGTGTGGAGATCATTTGGAATACACTTGAGACAATCTCTTAAAATTCAGCGTATTAGGACAAAAATTAAGCAAACTTCAGGAACTATATCTATTTAAACTAGGGAAAATAATGGAAGATTACAGAAAGAGATCCATATTACCACAAAATCTTAAAAAAAAAGAAAAAGACGAACTGCAGGAGAAGAGGACAAGAAAAGGAAGAGAAAATGATAGGTCTTTGGACAAAGCTCAAGTACAAACTGAGCTAATCAAAAACTTCTTAAAAAGCATCACATCTGTTCCGATTAATTATAACAGTTGCTGGTAGTGACCGCTATGGTTAAGGCTTCAAAAACAGTTTCCATTTTAGTTTCCCTGTTTGCACAAAAAGCTCAAGACTTTTGCAAACATTCAACATTTGGACTAAGATTATCACACAGTCTCTGGTCAAAAAGATGTGTGTTTTTATTATTTGTATTACTATAGCCCCAGTCATGGAGCAGGACCCCATTGTGTTAGGCGCTGTATGAACACAACACAAAAATGGTCCCGACCTCAAGGGGCTTACAGTCTAAGCAGAAGACAAGAGACAACGGATGGATGTAGACAGGGAAGTACAAAATTATCTCATTGTTTCCTTGGTCAGCATGACAGGGTGTGGTCTCTTTTTAGGGTTTATTTTATTTTGGAAGTTTGATCCAAAAGATGTCACCTGTTTTAGATTTATGAGAAAGTAGGAACACACATTTTCCCATCATTAAAGGAAAGCATCTAAGTACAGTTTTTAAAAATGGGTTTGGAAGCACTATACAAAATGAAATGAAGTTTAATTTGAAATGTGGTATGGCCACTGCAGACTAGTGTCACGGTTTGGTTTGGAGGAAGTGAGGAAGTATTAACAGGTATATATGGTTGGGGAAAAAAAAGGAGTCACTGAGCAGCTCCTCTGGCCACTCTCCCTATTCTGCATAAAACCCCACAGAAAGGGATTAGGAGAAAAGGAAAACCCCATTGTAAACCTGCATACAAACACCAGCACCTTATCCTGCAGTATTTCCATAGCCGTGAGAGGAACCACCGCACAGAACATGTCAGTGTCCTTCAAGCAGCCCTGCTGGAAACCATGGAATGAAACAATTCCCGGTTGCTGCTGGCAGTCATGCAGCAGCTGAACATGGTGGAGCACCGTTTCTGGGCCTGAGAAACAAGCAGTGACTGGTGGCATCACATTGTTATGCAGCTATGAGACGACGATCAGTGGCTACAGAATTTCGTATGCAAAAGGCCACTTTCCAGGAACTGTGTGTGGAGCTCTCCCTAGCCCTGCATCGCAGGGATACTAAAATGAGACCTGCTCTGACAGTGGAGAAGCGAGTGACAATCGCTGCGTGGAAGCTTGCAATGCCAGATTGCTACCAAGGGCGGCTCTAGGCATTTTGCCGCCCCAAGCACGACAGGCAGGCTGCCTTCGGCGGTTTGCCTGCGGAGGGTCCGCTGGTCCCACGCCTGCAGGAGGTCCACCAAAGCCGCAGGACCAGCAGACCCTCCGCAGGCAAGCCGCCGAAGGCAGCCTGCCTGCCGCCCTTGCGGCGCCGGCAGAGTGCCCCCCGTGGCTTGCCGCCCCAAGCACACGCTTGGCGTGCTCGGGCCTGGAGCTGCCCCTGATTGCTACCAATCAGTGGGAAATCAATTTGGAGCACCATGGGGGTTGCTGTGATCCAAGTATGCAGGACCATTAATTAACTTCTGTTAAGAAAGGTTGTGACTGAACCCTGTGCAAGAGATACTGGATGGTTTTGTCCCAGTGGGATTCCCTAACTGCGGTGGGGCGATAGATGGCACACATATCTCTATCTTGGCACCAGACCACCTTGCCAACCAGTACATAAGCAGAAAGGGATACTTTTCAATGGTGCTACAAGTGCTGATCACTAGGGACATTTTACCAACATCAACAAGGGATTGTCTGGGAAGGTGAAGGACACTCGTATCTTTAAGAACACACGTCTGTTCAAAAAGCAGGAAGCAGGGACTTTCTTTCTGGAACACAAAATAACCATTGATGATGTTGAAATGCCAACAGTGATCCTGGAAGACTCTGACTACTCCTTACTCCCATGGCTCATGGAGCCGGACACCAGACACCTGGACAGCAGCAAGGATCGGTCCAACAATAGGCTCAGCAAGTGCAGAATGGTGGTTGAATGTGCCTTTGGCCCTTTAAAGTGTCACTGGTGCAGTTTGCTCACTAGGTTAGACCTCACTGAAAGCAATATTCCCATGTTGATCGCTGCCTGCTGTGTGCTCCCCAATATCTATGAGGCAGAGGGTGCGAAGTTTCCCGAGGGGTGGGGCCTGGAGGCAGATAGGCTGGCTGCTAATTTTGGGCAGCCAGATACCAGGGCTATAAGAGCTCAGCATGGAGCAATGCGTTTCAGGGAGAGTTTGAAAATCCATTTTAGTAATGACTCACAGTAACATGTGCTGGTTTTCTGTATTGTGCCTACTGATAATCTGAACACATAGGCGCCAAGCTCTCATGGCACTGATGGGTGCTTGCACCCCACCCTGCCCCCATTGCAACCCCTTCCCCCCAAAGTCCCCGCCCCAACTCCACCCCCTCCCTGCCCCTATTGGACCCCTCCCCAAATCCCCGCCCTGGCCCCGCCTCCTCCCCTGAGCGCGCCATGTTCCCACTCCTCCCCCCTCCCTCTCAGCACTTGCCCCGCAAAACAGTTGGTTTGTGGCAGCAAGCGCTGGGAGGGAGGGGGGAAACGTGGGCATGCGGCGCAGTCGCAGAGGAGGCAGAGGGGAGGTGGAGGTGAGCTGGGGCGGGGAGATGCCGGTGGGTGTAAAGCATCCGCCAACTTTTCCCCGGGAGTGCTCCAACCCCGGAGCACTCACAGAGTCGGTGCCTATGTCTGATCATTGCTGAGACTGCCGGGTTTCCTCTCTCTCATTCACATCCTCCTTTCCCCTGGTGCCTCAGTTTAGCTGTCTCTCCCCTTCCCCTCACCACCATGCTTTGAATTAATAAAAATTATTTCATTTTCAAGACAGGCACTTTTATTGCACACAGATATAGACACTGAAGGATCTGACAAAGAATTAAATCTTGGAAAGACAGTGGAATAAAACTGGGAAGGGAAAAAACACATTCATCTTGTCTTCAAAAGCTCAGTGGTCTCGCCTGTCATACATCAGCGTATGTGTGGCAGTTGTTCTTCGCGCCATCCCCTGGCGTTGAGTGGAAGAGATATTGCATTGCCTCCCTTGCCTAGTGGAACATGTATGGGGGCAGACGGGAGTACAGCGATGCAGAAATACCGTTCTGCAGGGGCTGCAGAGGGGGTTGAGCCTTAAGGTGTTTCTCCTGAAGATCAACCAGACTCCTCAACATGTCACAATGTCCATGTCTGTTTTTTCAGAGAGAGAAATCCTCCACGCTCTCTGCTCAGTATCCACAGTCCCAGAGGCGGTCATAATCTCATTAAACACGTCATCACTATTCTCTTTCATCTTCGTCTTATCTGGGACAGCCTCTCCGCCGGTGTGTAGGAAGAGCTGAAGGCCACACTTTCAGCTGTAAACCATTGAAAGCAGAAAGCAACCATTCTCTGTGCGGACCCAGAGTCTAGTGCAGAGTTGTTTTACATATATAAAACAGAACATTTTCATTTACACAAGGTATTCACTGAACCCGTTTCCTGCCCAGCCATGTTGAGTTTGGCCCTGGACTGTCAGTAGCATTGAGTGGACAACCTGCAGCAGTATCGGAGGCGAGCAGGGGGCCATGCCACCTCCCCTTTGTATGATGGACATTGTCTGAAGGTCGAGGGGCCAGTGTTCTCCCTCCCAAGCTGCAAGTCTTGGCAGAGGCGGTGCTGGGTGGGTGTGCTTGCAGCGCTCTGTGGTCACCACATTTTCCTTCCCCACCACCTGCCTCCCTCCGCTGCTGCTGCTCTCCAGCACCTGGGGCTTGCAATTCAAGCAGTTGAAACGAAAAATTACCACCATCACCCCTAGGTCCTGAGGGTAACAGAGGTGGCAAGGGAACATCTGCTGCAAGTGTCTGGGTACAGACCAGGTCCTGATGCTGCTATGCTGTGTACTGCCATGATGCCAGCTGAATGGATTGCACAAAAGTTTCCGGGAAAGCTCTATGGAGGATTCTCTGGCCATCCCTGTGTACGTAATCTGTCTTTTTCACAGGGCACCCTCTGCCTAGCTGGTGCAGCCACTGGAGAGCAGAAAGCAACTCTACTTCAACTGTTTGTTTATTTTTAAAATAAAAAAAATAGTATATAAGAACATGTGACCCAAGATATCAATTGGAATGGCCTGCTCACCAGAGGTTCCTTCCGCAGTATCACACTTGTCTGTGCTGCAACTGGCTGGACTGCTCCAGGGTTAAAAGCATAAGAACATAAGAAAGGCCGTACCGGGTCAGACCAAAGGTCCATCTAGCCCAGTATCTGTCTACCGACAGTGGCCAATGCCAGGTGCCCCAGAGGGAGTGAACCTAACAGGCACTGATCAAATGATCTCTCTCCTGCCATCCATCTCCATCCTCTGACGAACAGAGGCTAGGGACACCATTCTTACCCATCCTAGCTAATAGCCATTTATGGACTTAGCCACCATGAATTTATCCAGTCCCCTTTTAAACATTGTTATAGTCCTAGCCTTCACAACCTCCTCAGGTAAGGAGTTCCACAAGTTGACTGTGCACTGCGTGAAGAAGAACTTCCTTTTATTTGTTTTAAACCTGCTGCCTATTAATTTCATTTGGTGACCCCTAGTTCTTGTATTATGGGAATAAGTAAATAACTTTTCCTTATCCACTTTCTCAACATCACTCATGATTTTATATACCTCTATCATATCCCCCCTTAGTCTTCTCTTTTCCAAGCTGAAGAGTCCTAGCCTCTTTAATCTTTCCTCGTATGGGACCCTCTCTAAACCCCTAATCATTTTAGTTGCCCTTTTCTGAACCTTTTCTAGTGCTAGAATATCTTTTTTGAGGTGAGGAGACCACATCTGTATACAGTATTCGAGATGTGGGCGTACCATGGATTTATATAAGGGCAATAATATATTCTCAGTCTTATTTTCTATCCCCTTTTTAATGATTCCTAACATCCTGTTTGCTTTTTTGACCACCTCTGCACACTGCGTGGACATCTTCAGAGAACTATCCACGATGACTCCAAGATCTTTTTCCTGACTCGTTGTAGCTAAATTAGCCCCCATCATGTTGTATGTATAGTTGGGGTTATTTTTTCCAATGTGCATTACTTTACATTTATCCACATTAAATTTCATTTGCCATTTTGTTGCTCAATCACTTAGTTTTGTGAGATCTTTTTGAAGTTCTTCACAATCTGCTTTGGTCTTAACTATCTTGAGTAGTTTAGTATCATCTGCAAACTTTGCCACCTCACTGTTTACCCCTTTCTCCAGATCATTTATGAATAAATTGAATAGGATTGGTCCCAGGACTGACCCTTGGGAACACCACTAGTTACCCTCTCCATTCTGAGAATTTACCATTAATTCCTACCCTTTGTTCCCTGTCCTTTAACCAGTTCTCAATCCATGAAAGGACCTTCCCTTTATCCCATGACAGCTTAATTTACGTAAGAGCCTTTGGTGAGGACCTTGTCAAAGGCTTTCTGAAATCTAAGTACACTATGTCCACGGATCCCCCTTGTCCACATGTTTGTTGACCCCTTCAAAGAACTCTAATAGATTAGTAAGACACGATTTCCCTTTACAGAAACCATGTTGACTATTGCTCAACAGTTTGTTTTTCTATGTGTCTGACAATTTTATTCTTAACTATTGTTTCGACTAATTTGCCCGGTACCGACATTAGACTTACCGGTCTGTAATTGCCGGGATCACCCCTAGAGCCCTTTTTAAATATTGGCGTTACATTAGCTAACTTCCAGTCATTGGGTACCGAAGCCGATTTAAAGGACAGGTTACAAACCTTAGTTAATAGTTCTGCAACTTCACATTTGAGTTCTTTCAGAACTCTTGGGTGAATGCCATCTGGTCCGGGTGACTTGTTAATGTTGAGTTTATCAATTAATTCCAAAACCTCCTCTAGTGACACTTCAATCTGTGACAGTTCCTCAGATTTTTCACCTACAAAAGCCAGCTCAGGTTTGGGAATCTCCCTAACATCCTCAGCCGTGAAGACTGAAGCAAAGAATCCATTTAGTTTCTCTGCAATGACTTTATCGTCTTTAAGCGCTCCTTTTGTACTTTGGTCGTCAAGGGGCCCCACTGGTTGTTTAGCATGCTTCCTGCTTCTGATGTACTTAAAAAACATTTTGTTATTACCTTTAGAGTTTTTGGCTAGCCGTTCTTCAAACTCCTCTTTGGCTTTTCTTATTACACTCTTGCACTTAAGTTGGCTGTGTTTGTGCTCCTTTCTATTTGCCTCACTAGGATTTGACTTCCACTTTTTAAAGGAAGTCTTTTTATCTCTCACTGCTTCTTTTACATGGTTGTTAAGCCACGGAGGCTCTTTTTTAGTTCTTTTACTGTTTTTCTTAATTTGGGGTATACATTGAATTTGGGCCTCTATTATGGTGTCTTTAAAAAGGGCCCATGCAACTTGCAGGGATTTCACTTTAGTCACTGTACCTTTTAACTTTTGTCTAACTAACCCCCTCATTTTTGTATAGTTCCCCCTTTTGAAATTAAAGGGCACAGTGTCTCTCTGAGACAATGGATCCCCTACTCACCTGTCTCCCATGCTCCTCTTCCTCTTCCAAGACCTTCTCCTCAGTGTTGCCTGCGTGGGAGTTGTGGTGGGAGTCACTGCTGAGAATAGCATCCAACTCCTTGTAAAAGCAGCATGTCTGGGGTGCTGAATTAGAGCAACTGTTCACCTCCCTTGCCTTGATTTTTCCCACGGCACTGCTGTGTATGCCTGGTGTAGCCCCTCTCCCCCATGCCCCAGGCAATCTGGTCATAGATGTCTATGTTTCTACAGCTGGATCTGAGCTGTGACTGCACAGCCTCCTTTCCCCACCACCTCCTGGATATTCCAGGCAGGAGCGTGTATGGAGCATGGAACTGGCATGATCAACTGTGCTGGGAAGCTCTCCACGCTGAACAAATAGAAAATGGAAATTTAAAAGTTCCTGGTCCTTTAAGAAGGGAGGGGCTGTTTTCTGTGTACCTGGCTGCTAGACAGCGGAGTTGAGAACGGTGACAAGATTGGTCACAGCGGAGCATTGTGGGACATCTCCTGGAGGCCAGTTAAGTCAATGTAAGCAACTGTGTCTACATTGCCAACACATCGACCTAACTTTGTTGAATTAAGCACCAAACCTCTCATGGAGGTGGAGTAATTAATTTGATGTAGCAGGTGACATACGTGGGTGGAAGGGACCTGGTAGTGTACACACAGACATTATTAGGTTGATGTTGACCTAACTGTATGGTATAGACCAGGTCTCAGAATTTCCAGACCAGTTGTGAGCTCTAAAGAACAAAACAGCAGCAGAGTCAGAGACACATATTCCTGGCATTCAATAGCTGTCTGACATGAGCTACTGTGACCATTTCAGTGATAATGCAGCAGCAATCACTTAGGCCTGGTCTACACTAGGAGTTTGTCAAATTTAGCAGCGTTAATTCGAATTAACCCTGCACCCGTCCACACAACGAAGCTATTTAGTTCGACATAGAGGTCTCTTTAGTTCGATTTCTGTACTCCTCCCCGACGAGGGGAGTAGCGCTAAATTCAACATGGCCATGTCGAATTAGGCTAGGTGTGGATGGAATTCGACGCTAATAGCTCCGGGAGCTATCCCACAGTGCACCACTCTGTTGACGCTCTGGACAGCAGTTGGAGCTCGGATGCTCTGACCAGCCACACAGGAAAAGCCCCGGGAAAATTTGAATTCCTTTTCCTGTCTGGCCAGTTTGAATCTCATTTCCTGTTTGGACATCGTGGCGAGCTCAGCAGCACTGGCAGCGATGCAGAGCTCTCCAGCAGAGGAGTCCATGCAATCTCAGAATAGAAAGAGGGCCCCAGCATGGACTGACCGGGAAGTCTTGAATCTGATCGCTGTGTGGGGCGATGAGTCTGTGCTTTCGGAGCTGCGCTCCAAAAAACGGAATGCAAAGACCTACGAGAAGGTCTCTAAAGCCATGGCAGACAAAGGATACAGCCGGGATACAACGCATTGCCGCGTGAAAATCAAGGACCTGAGACAAGGCTACCAAAAAATCAAAGCGGCAAATGGACGCTCCGGATCCCAGCCCCAGACATGCCGCTTCTACGAGGCACTGCATGCCATTCTCGGCGGGTGTGCCACCACTGCCCCACCAGTGTGCGTGGACTCTGACGATGGGATAGTGTCGGCGGCCGGTTCCTCGGTGATGTTCGTGGACGGGGAAGATGAGGAAGGAGATGAGGAGGAGGAGGCAGTCGACAGCGCTTACAACGCTGATTTCCCCGACAGCCAGGATCTCTTCATCACCCTCACAGAGATCCCCTACCAACCCTCCCCGGCCGTTAACCCGGACCCTGAATCAGGGGAAGGATCAGTCAGTAAGTGCTTTAAACATGTAAACATTTATTTTTAATGGAACAGGAATCTGAACTATGTGAAAAGAAGGTCAATATATATGGGGATAGAAAATAAATCCTCTTGGGAGATTTCCACGAAGCTCTCCTGGAGGTAATAGAAAAGCCTATGCATGAGGTTCCTGGGGAGAGCTGCCTTATTGGGTGCTCCATGGTAGGACACTTTTCCGCACCAGGCTATCATCAGGTACTCTGGGAGCATTGCCTCCACGAGCATGGCAGCATAGGCCCGTGGTTTGTGCTGGCTTTCACGCAGCATGCGCTCTCTATCTCTGTCAGTGATCCTCCTCAGGGTGATCTCGCTCGGCGACTCCTGCATTGAATTAGGGGAATTAGGGTAATGTTAGTATTGGGAATGCTTCACTCTTCCTTTGCATAACAATAAGCGTCGGTTTACAGCCACGTGGTGGAGGCTGCAGAGGGGCAGCATACAGGGATCTTTCCCGGGGACAGCCACGAGGGGGTGGAACAGGGGCAGAGTTCATGCTTTCCGGATTGCCTGCAGCAGGAGGGCACTGCTATACATTAAGTTTTAAGCAGCCAAAAGTCTATGGCTTACCATGCCTGCCTGCTCCATGGATTCTGCTGTCCTGCCCCGCTTGTCTGATCTCCAGTGCAAGACCCCAGGCAATGAATGTGAAGGCTGAAAATTCGAACTTGTCCTGAGTGCGCATGAGATAGGTGCTGTGCATGGTCTTGTTCACAGAGACAGACTAGACTATGTTCATTGTTCGCAAAAATGTATCTTTGTAAGGACTTCACTCCCTTTTTCCCATCACACAGCTGCGACTGTCTCCCGACCTGCCCCAGCATCCCCCTCACAGAGGCTGGTGCAGATTAGGCGGTGAAAGAAAAGGACACGGGACGAGATGTTTGCTGAACTTATGGGCTGCTCCCGAGCCGAGGCGGCCCAGCAGAGCCAGTGTAGGGAGAACCTCTCTCAGTACCAGCGCTCACACAGCGAACGGGAGGACAGGTGGCGTCAAGAGGACCAGCAGGCGATTCAAACGCTGCTTGGACTAATGAGGGAGCAAATGGACACGCTCCGGCGCCTTGTGGATGTTCTGCAGGACCGCAGCCAGGAGGACAGAGCCCCCCCGCAGTGTATCTGCAACCGCCCTCCCCCGCCACAAAGTCCCATACCCCCCTCACCCAAAGTAACAAGAAGGAGGGGCGCCAGGAGCCATGAAAACTGTCACTCCACCCCTGCAGAGTGCTCAATTACCAATAAGCTCTCATTCCCTAAATTTTGAGAAGTCCTTCCCTTCCTGACTCACCCAAGCCCCAATCCCAGTTTCATCCCCTAACTGTCTAGTTGATTATTAAAAATACTTTGCTGTTAATTACTGTTTCCATCATGTTCTTGTACAGAAGACTGTGTTTGAAGGGGGGAGGAAGGGGGTTGTTAATTGCATAGGACAGTCACCTTTACCAGGGTACAGTCACGGGGCAGGATCAGCAGCAGGTCACACACACAGTGCAGTCAGTAGGCACCCTGGTCGGTCTGGGAGGTGGTTTGCAGGTTCTGTGTGGGTGTGGGGTACGTGACTTTGTGGCGGGGGAGGGCGGTTACAGATCTTATGCAGCGGTCCTTGTCCTGGACCACAGAGCCATGCAGCAGGGGAATCTGTAACCGTCGTCCCCCGCCACAAGGTCACATAGCCCCCGCACACAGAGTCCCAAAAAGGAGGGATGGCAGGCTCCGTTGAAACAACCAGTCTGGCACTGCAGACCGCTCTAGGAGCAGGAGCCTGTCATTCCTCGAGTTTAGAAGCCGTCTTTAGATCACTACACACCCTACCCAGCACAGTCTGCGTCCCAGTTTCAACCCTTTAACGCAAAGTCATTAATAGAGAAAACGTTAATTAACAATGTTCCATGTATTTTATTTTTAAACGTGTGTTGGAAGGGGGGAAATGGGGTGAACGGGATATGTAACTGCAGAGGATAGTCAACAGTAACTGGGTAAAGAAACGGGCAGGTTCAGCTTCTCTGTAAAGAAACTGAACAGTCATAGGTCACGCTGCTCGCTGAGGAACCTAGCTTTCAAAGCCTCCCGGATGCACAGCGCTTCCCGCTGGGCTCTTCTAATCACACGGCTGTCTGGCTGAGCGTAATCAGCAGCCAGGCAATTTGCCTCAACCTCCCATCCCACCATAAAGGTCTCCCCCTTGCTCTCACAGAGATTGTGGAGCACACAGCAAGCTGCAATAACAATGGGGATATTGGTTTCGCTGAGATCCGAGCGAGTCAGTAAGCTCCTCCATCTCCCCTTGAGACGTCCGAAAGCACACTCCACCACCATTCTGCACTTGCTCAGCCGGTAGTTGAAGAGTTCTTTGTCACTGTCCAGGGTGCCTGTATAGGGCTTCATGAGCCAGGGCATTAGCAGGTAGGCTGGGTCCCCGAGGATCACTATAGGCATCTGCACATCCCCAACAGTTATTTTGTGGTCCGGGAAGAAACTACCTTCCTGCAGGCGTCTAAACAGACCAGAGTTCCTGAAAACACGCGCGTCATGAACCTTGCCCGGCCACCCGACGTTGATGTTGGTAAAACGTCCCCTATGGTCCATCAGTGCTTGCAGCACCATTGAAAAGTAGCCCTTTCGGTTAATATACTGGCTGGCCTGGTGGGCCGGTCCCAGGATAGGGATGTGAGTTCCATCTATAACCCCACCGCAGTTTGGGAATCCCATCACGGCGAAGCCATCTCTGATGACCTGGACGTTTCCCAGGGTCACTACCTTTGAGAGCAGTAGCTCAACGATTGCGTGGGCTACTTGCATCACAGCAAGCCCCACGGTAGATTTGCCCACGCCAAAGTGGTTCGCTACTGACCGGTAGCTGGCTGGCGTTGCAAGTTTCCAGAGGGCTATGGCCACTCGCTTCTGCACAGTCAGGGCTGCTCGCATCCGGGTGTCCTTGTGCTTCAGGGCAGGGGACAGCAACTCACAGAGTTCAAGGAAAGTGCCCTTACGCATGCGAAAGTTTCGCAGCCACTGTGATTCATCCCAGACCTGCAGCACTATGCGGTCCCACCAGTCCATGCTTGTTTCCCCGGCCCAGAATCGCCGTCCCATAGCATGAACGTGACCCATTGCCACCATGATGTCCACGGCGCGGGGTCCCGTGCTTTGTGAGAGGTCTGTGCCACTCTCACACTTCATGTCCTCACCGCGCTGCCGGAGCCTCCTCGCCCGATTTCTCAGCATCTGACTGTGGAAGAGATGGACGATAAGGTGCGAGGAGTTGACAACGGCCATAAGTGCAGCGATGATCGCAGCGGGCTCCATGCTCACAGTGCTGTGGCGTCCACGCTGTCACTGACCAGAAAAGTGCGCGAACAGATTTCCCACCGGCGCTTTCAGGGAGGGAGGGCGGGAGTGACGGTTGAATGACGACAGTTACCCAAAACCACCCTCAACACATTTTTTTCCCCCAGCAGGCATTGGGGGCTCGCCCCAGAATTCCAATGGGCAGCGGGGACTGCGGGAACTGTGGGATAGCTGCCCACAGTGCACCGCTTCCAATGTCAACACTTGCCCCGTTAGTGTGGACTCACAAAGTCGAATTACTGTCCTTAGTGTGGATACACACGTTCGACTTTGTAAGGTCGATTCCACAAATTCGAGTTAAGTTAAATCGAACTACTCTGGTAGTGTAGACATACCCTTATACATAGCCAGTGTTACACCTTTCTCAGAGCTCCCTCCTCCCCAAGTCCTTGTTTAAAAGAGTATGTTTAAAATATTGCTGCAAATTGGACCAAACAGACAAGTTTTGTTTATGAGACTGGATATTTGGAGTTAGCCATTTCCCATTTGATATCTGAGGAGTTTGTTTACCAGATTTGATATTTCACCAACATTTCATTTAAAAAGAAATCAGCATGATCTCTAACTTTGAATAAACCTGTGCATGTGGTACCCAAGTGTTCTCAGCACCTCTATTCTTGCAGCTGCAGCATTTAAGTAGACTCCACTTTCCTTCAAATATTTTGTGTAGAAGGAATTCCCTCTCACATTTATGAGTGAGGAAGAAGTATGAGTGGAATCCAGGGAATTCTGTTATCAGCTAGACAGTGAGATGCACCTGTTTTAGAGAATAGATTTTATGTTCCTTGTACATTTTCTCATTATTGGCTAAGACTGTGGTTATTGTTGCCGACTTGTATTTATCAATGTTATTTTTCTATGCCAACACAGTGGACAAGGCATGTATGCAAAGCAATATTTGCATCTCTGTGAGCCTTTACTAGTATACATATTGTTAATATGCACATAAACCTGATGTCATTCATATTTAAACACTGCCTTCTGAGACTTATGCCATCCGAGTTGAGGGAATGGAAATAGTCTGATTTGTATAATTTGTCTCAGTGGAGGCTACAGAATAGTTTTAATTTTTGTTTCCTTCACATACTTTGACACATGTATAGCTACTGTAATAAGCCAGTTCAATTTGACTCTCATATAGGAGGAGTGACTAGGTGCTTAGTACCCCCAAAAAACTAATGAGTTTTCCTTTCTGGCTGATCTTTACAGTCGCCCACTCCTCAGTATTTACAGGCTATTGTGCTTCATTTGCACTTCAAATCCCTCCCCCCCCCCACATTTGTATACATCAAGGCCCTAAAGTAAAACAGCTCCACATTAAAAGGCTATTACAGATATATATGCTATTTAAGTAACCTGGAACATGTTTTTCATTAGGGAGAAAAAAAACTTAACATTTTAATTTCAAAAGAAGATTTAAATAAGATTAGACTGCTGTTCTGTATATTTTATCTTACTGATTTCATCCTTGTAAACGTTGGTCTAATGTCTGCCAATTTCTCCTGTGCTTCATCTGTCAGTTTCTTGTGAATTCTACTTTAATCAGTTTCTCTCTTTTATTGGAATGATACTTTGTCAACCAAACAATCTGTCTCTCTCCATTTGAATCCTTCCCTAAGTCACATTGAGCCTGATTCTTCACTGAATTGTGCCTTGTCTAGCCATTTACTCCTGTGCAGAGGGGGTGAAAAGTGGTCCTGTTCTGCTTTGGTAGCATTTCACACAGGGCCACCCAGTTGGGGGGGCAAGTGGGGCAATTTGCCCCAGGCCCCACAGGGGCCCCCAGGAGAGTTTTTCGGGGCCCCTGGAGCGGGGTCTTTCACTCGCTCCAAGGGCCCCGGAAAACTCTTGCGGGGCCCGGGCCCCCGCAGCTTCTTCCGCTCTGGGTTGTCAGTGGCGGAAGGACCCCCCCCCCCGCTGCCGAATTACCGCCAAAGACCCGGCACTTCGGTGGTGGGTCCTGTTTCGGCGGTAATTCGGCGGCAGGGGGCCCCCCGCCGCGGGTCTTCAGGGCACTTCGGCGGCGGGTCCCGGAGCGGAAGGACACCCCCCCCCACAGCCGAATTACCGCCGAAGTGGGGGCCCCCCCACCGCCAAAGACCCCAGGCCCCCTGAATCCTCTGGGCAGCCCTGATTTCACACAGGGTGTTAATGACTCCTGAAGGCAGGGGGCAATCAGGGCTATTGGTTCTTATTCTGCTGTAAGTTACACCAATTTTACACTACTCAAAGTGGTAGCGTAATCAGGTCTGCTGCTTATGGAAAACCTTTCAAATAAATAAATAGTCAAAAACACCCATTCAAATACACAAATAAGGGCCCCAATCCTACAAACACTTATGCACATGCTTCAATGAAGCACCTCAATAGTTCTATTGATTTCAGGGGGGCGACTCAAGGTCTTAAATACGTGCTGAAGGGGTTGCAGAATCAGCACCAAAAAGAGGACTACCCTGGGGTACACTCACCACTAGGGCACCTTCTCCTAGCTGCTTTGGGAATTAGCTCCTTCCAGGGCCAATGCCCCCTTATATTGGTCGTTCACACGCCATGCAGCCTCTTTCTCTCTCTGCGACTCAGAGAGCTCCCTCTTCGTGGGTTGGCCCTCCAGCCAGGTCACTATGTATTTTCCCACTTCCAGGGTATCAAAGTCCCACAGCATTAATGGTCCCAGGCAGTCTTCAGATCCACTGCCCTGACTGTGCCACTTCCCCAGTGGCAGGTAGGGGAACCCAGGCCTGCCCTTTACTCTGGGTTCCTGCTCAGCCAAGGTCTTCAGCGTCCCACTGTACTGCCATTTCCCCGAGCCTTTTCCTACTCAGCCTCTCTCTACCACCCTTTCATTCTACCACCCTTCTGGATAAACCCTTCCTTCAGGGCCTGGAGCCCTGGGTCCCTACTCTCCCCCTGGGTTTCCTCCTGTCCCTCACTAATGTCCAGGAGCATGATTGCAGGTTCCCTCACTACAGCCCTTTCTGCTGCCAACTTCCTAGCGTCATACTAGCCCTGCCTGTTCCTTCTTAGCTGGGCTCTGTCATCAATCTGGGGTTACTTAGGCTTCCTAATTCATCTCAGGTGCAGCCTATCTGGTCAACTGGCTCCTTTTCAGCCTGATTAACCCTTTCCAGGCTAGTATGGGATGAACACCCCATTGCAAGGATCCACTCTATTTTAAAGTCAGACCTTCATCTGTTTTTCCAGTGACCAATTCTGCTCATAATGATACCTCCCCGACCAAAATTGTCTTTGTTGGGATTTTACAGCTGTAAACAAAGGAAGAATCTGCCCTCCAGCATTTCCATGTAAAACTGTGTTATCTGTTTCATTCAGAATGCAAGCCAGTTGTTGGGCAGACACTGTGTTTTCCCCTATATTTTGTACAGCATCAAGTACCCTGTTGGTAATCAATAATAATCATAGTATTTTCCCCAGGAATACATGGACTGACTTGCCACCTTTATGGGTAATTTGATTATATTTTCATGTCAACATGACCAGATGTGAGGCTTTGTTGGTGTGGAAATTAGAGGCTTTGTTGGTGTGGAAATTAGAGGTAAAGTATAACAAACTTTTGTCTAAAATGAGAGTTTTTAAAAGCAGGAGAAGAGCTAGAACAAACACACCCTGAGCAGCAACAATTTCAGTGTTACTAAAGAGTACGGGGGCTTAAAAAACCCAACTGCAGTACACATTTTACTAACTTGTATGTGGAGTAACTGGAACAACCAACCTCTCCACCCACACATATGTATTTCCATAAAACATTGTTGTGGGATGGCCAGAACTGACTCCTAATCAATCATGCTTCATCATTCGATGAGGAAAGCTCATGCAGACTGAAATTTGACCATTGGTTTTTAATTTTGATGCAGTTTTTCATCCTGATAGCTCTTCCGCCTGACACTGTATTACCTTGGTGCAAATTAAATACAATAAAATTGCTAATCAGCCCATTAGAATATGCTGACAGGGTGAAATCTATTAGCTGTAGGATAGTCTTCCCTGCCAATGCATTTTGCACTAAATCTGCATGATACCCAAATTAATTCAGATGTAGACCGCCATTTCAAAACACTGCATGAGCGCACACATTTACCCACGAGTAACCAGACCGTCCACTGTATAGCCCCATCACCCCATACAAACTCAGGTGAAACAAAATTTGTCGAAGGATGTGGAGAAAATATTTGACACAAAAGAATGAATATGTTTTTAGAGCAGACACTGTGTAAGAGGATAGCCACCCTGTAAGCCCTTACTAGTTTGAGTAGTGCCATTGACTACAAAGGGACTATTCACACAAGTAAGGGGCCCAAAGACAAATGTTTCCTCATGGGATCTGTGCTCCCATCTCTTGAGGGATTTTGAAAACTTGCCCCTAAAAAAACTGACTCTTAATTTTGAATTAAGAATTCTAATTTTGGACTAATGTAATTATGAAAGCAAAATTTGTGCTTTAAAATTAAATTTAAAACATGTTTCTTTAGAATGTTTGATCATAAATTAAGACAAGAGACTTTGAGAGGTTGAACGTTTTCATATTATTGTTTTACAGTCCCTAGTCAATCTAATTTCTTTGCACATCATGACAACTGAATACAATAGCTATATATCAGGCCTGCACAACTCGTAAAGCGGCGAGGGCCATATTACTCCAAAGAAAACAGCTGAGGGCCAAACCCCCCCAGCCCTGCCAAACCCCCACCCATGACACCCAGCCCCCCCTGAAACACAACACCCCCCCAGCGCCACCCAGCCCTGAAATACTCCCTCCCCAGCACCGCCCACCCCGCGGAAACAAACTCTCCTTCCCCAGCGCTGCCCCACCGAAACAGCAGTACTGAACCTTGGTAATATGGTATAGCAGGCCCCTAAGGTAGTAAAATTAAGGTAAAAGAAAAATGTCTTTTTGCTAGAAGTAGAATAAGATCTTCCCCCCACTTTGTAATCAATTGCCCTGTTGAATGAATGAGGTGCGAATATGGAAGGCAGCACCTCCAGACAGCTGCAACCCTTGGAGAGGGGATGGGAGCCAGACCAGATCAGTAGAACAGGTCAGCCACTGACTCCTCGCTCGCCTCCTCAGCCCCCCACCCCGTGACTCACCTCCTCACCCCCCGCCACTGCCCTCCTGCCTCTTCAACCCCCCTCCCTCACCCACCGGTTGCCTACTCACCCCCCGCGGGCCGCACAGTGAGCCCACATGGGCCGCATGTTGTGCATGCCTGCTATATATGGTCCCATCTAATGTGCCTATCACCATAGTATCTAGGCATGGGTGGCCATTGCCTCATTTTCACTGCCTGGTAGGGTAGTTTAGCTCTCTACCTTCCAAGCGTAAACAGAAGTCCAGACCAAACAAACCAACCCTTCCCAGGGTTCTTCCTTTTCAGGTGTTTCTCCCAAGGGCCCATACTCTGCCTAGTGCATTGGTGATCAAAGTTCCAGCAAAAAACACCAATCTTTGGTCACTCTGGTCCAATGTTCACCACCAAGCTTTACCATCAACTTGCATCCTACCATGAGGAGCTTCCACTGTCCCTCCATTAGAAACTCTGACCTTGGGCCTCTCACAGGAAGGAGACGACTGCTGCAGGGTTCCATCTCACACTGCTTTTCTGTCCAAGGTCAATTCTTTGGCCCAAAGACACATCTCTCAACTATCACGTGTGACTAGTTGGATCACAGAAACCCCCTGGGAGCTGCCAACTGATGTGCCAAGACTACTTCTGCCCCTGCTTTCCCTGCCCGCTTGGGACTCCAGCACCCTGTCTTGTTGAGCCAGACACACCAGTCTACTCCAACACAGACCCAGGGTCTGAACCACATGCCCCAAAGCTGCAGACTTAACTGAAAGTAACTTAAGAAGTGTTCCTGTCTTTAACACTCAGATGCCCAACTCCCAATGGAGTCCAAACCCCAAATAAATCCATTTTACCCTGTATAAAACATATACAGGATAAACTCATAAATTGTTTGCCCTCTATTACACTGATAGAGAGTTATGCACAGCTGTTTGCCCCCCCACCCGGTATTAATACATACTCTGGGTTAATTAATAAGTAAAAAGTTATTTTATTAAATACAGAAAGTAGGATTTAAGTGGTTCCAAGTAATAGCAGACAGAACAAAGTGAATTACCAAGCAAAATAAAATAGAACACACAACTCTATGTCTAATATAGTAAGCAAACTGAATACAGATAAAACCTCACCCTCAGAGGTGTTTCAGTAAGCTTCCTTTTACAGACTAGCCTCCCTCTAGTCTGGGTCCAGCAATCACTCACACCCTCTGTAGCTACTGTCCTTTGTTCCAGTTTCTCTCAGGTATCCTTGGGGGTGGAGAGGTTATCTCTTGAGCCAGCTGAAGACAAAATGGAGGGGTCTCCCAGGGGTTTAAATAGACTCTATCTTGTGGGTGGAGACCCCCTCCTCTCTCCTATGCAACATTCAGCTCCAAGATGGCGTTTTGGAGTCACATGGGCAAGTCACATGTCCATGCATGACTCAGTTTTTACAGGCAGCTGCCATTGTTTAAATGCTACCCTGAATGTCCTCAGGTAGACTTCCTATGTGGATTGGAGCCTCTCAAGATTCATTGTCCTTTAAGTGTTTCTTGATTGGGCACTTAATTTTCACATTCTTTTCTCAAGAAGCTGACCAAATGCTTTACTGAGGCTGTGGCTACACTTAGCACTTCAAAGCGCTGCCGCGGTAGCGCTGCCGCGGCAGCGCTTTGAAGCACTAAGTGTAGTCAAAGCGCCAGCGCTGGGAGAGAGCTCTCCCAGCGCTGTCCGTACTCCACCTCCCTGTGGGGAATAACGGACAGCGCTGGGAGCCGCGCTCCCAGCGCTGGGGCTTTGACCACACTGGCGCTTTGCAGCGCCGCAATTTGCAGGGCTGGAGAGGGTGTGTTTTCACACCCTGCTGCAGCGCTGCAAATTTGTAAGTGTAGCCAAGCCCTAAGGCTACTTAGAAATCAAGCAAGTACACAGCCAATATTCATAACTTCGACTACAATGACATGTGCATACAAATAGGACAAATAGATTTAGTAGATCAGAACCTTTATAGAGATATGTTACATGGCATATGTAGAATAAAACATATTCCAGTTATGTCATATATATACATTTACAAGCATATTTCCATAAAGCCTTATGGGGTGCACCATCACACCACATTCCCAAAAAATGCCCCTCAAGCCGCAAATAAACCAACCGTCTGCCCAGGGTTTCTTACCCTGCTGTCTTCCCCCTGCCTTTTCAGCCTCCTCCTCCTCCCACACTCCTTCAGCAGCCTCTTCCCCAAAGCCCCTCCCGAGCTTTTCTCCCGAGTGGCAGTACCCAGAGTTCCTGAACCAGGCTCCCTCCCAGGAAAGGGGCCCACAGCCTGTTCCTTCTGAGCTCTCTACCTCAGCCTGTTCCTTCTGAGGTTCTCTCATTGGAGAGACTCAAAGCACCTGCCCTTTCCCTCACTCAGGAAAAGGAGTTGCTTATATACAGCTTCCTTTCCAAACATTCTTCTTCATTAGATCTACAACTCCCTTGTCACTGGGAGCTACCCTTCACTCCTCCCCATATATCTATCCTGGGGAGAAACCAGGAATCAGGTCCTGTTGGGCTTTTATTGGGCCTACATGCTCTGTGACAGCCCCCTGTACAAAATGACAACTGCATAATGTAGGCCTCAGAGAAGGACCTTATCCACCCCCCACAAACACAGTAAGCCACTATCCCCCATGGAATCGACCTGCATGGTTGTCTTCCTGGAGAAACTCAGCTGTTGCCATCAGAAGGGTCTATTGCTGTGGGAAGGCTTGCTTAAAGACAGGAGTTTTTACTCCTGAGGGCATTCTGTGCCAAAAAATTAAAAAATTACGCACACAGTATTTTAAATTCTGCAAATTTTATTTGTCAAATGAATGTGGAGGCTCCAGCATGGCATTGGGGAACACAGGTCATTGGCTGCACAGAGGTGGGAAATCACTGTGCAGCTCCCCACCCCGGACACAGACTCAGCGGTGACGCTGAACCCAACCTTGACACAGCACAAGGACTGGGCCTGCCCCAGAAACACCCCAGGGCCCTGCCCCTCCATGCCAGCTGCACCAGGTGTGGGCAGGCAGGCTCAGCAAAGCAAGATCCAAGTGTGGAGGGGCTTAATGTGGTGGGATCCAGGTGTGGGTTGAGAGGGTTTTGTGTGGGGCAATCTGGGTGTGGGTGGCTCAGTGAGGGATCCAGATGCAGGTGGGGATCTGGATGCAGAGGGGCTTGTTGGGGGGTTCTGGGTGCAACAGTAAGGGGACTCTGCAGAGACATCCAGGTGAAGGTGACTGGAGCGCAGCAGGGTGTGTGTGTCTGGGAGTTGGGGGGCGGGGGAAATAGAGCTCAGCATAGGGGTCTGGGTATGGGGAGCTCAGTAGGAGGGTCCAAATGCTGGGGGAGTAGGGCTCAGTGGGGTGGGGATCCAGGTGCAGATGGTTGGGGCTCAGTAGGGTGGGAATCCAGGTGAGGGTGGCTCATCCAGGTGGTCCAGGTGCAGGGAGAGTGGGGCTCATCAGGGGGTTCTGAGTGCAGGGGTGAGGCTCGGCAGAAGGGTACGAGGGGGTCTGGATGTATGGGAGTTGGACGGATGGGGAGCAGCTCCCTGTACAGTGATTCCTTCCCCTGCAGCTGAGGAGCCATGCGTGCAGGAAGTGTGTGTGTGTGGTGGGGTGCAGTTTTCAGAGTTTTCTACAGCCAGGGGAAAAATCTGGGGATGGGTCTGACAGTTCTGGATGCCGTGTAGGGGAAGAGGAAGTCCTGTCCTCCCCAGCCTCACTGGGATTAACAGCTGAGCCCAGTGCTGGGTAGGAGCCATCAGCCAAAACATACCACTGGGGAGGGTCGTATCACTGCTCTTGTGGCTTCTCTTTGCTTTCCCATCAGAAAGTCATTTTTCTGCAGGGAAGCAAAGAAATCTGCAGGGGACATAAATTCTGCACACGTGCAGTGGCACAGAATTCTCCCATGAGTGAGTCTTGCAGTTCTTAAATGGGGCAAGAACGAGGCTCCTCCCAGTACTGTGTAATAGGACATTAAAGTATGTTACTACTTCTAGAAATCTTATTGTGAAAGGACAGTTCTCTTTGCCAGCAGCATCAGTTCAGAATCATCTGTAGGGCCTAATCCTGAGACAATGGGCATCGCAGTTATTCAGTTCAGTGGGAGACAGGCCCTGAGGTGCCTCATGGAATTTTCAGAAGTCCCTATCTGCATCTTTACATACCTTTGAAAATGTGTCCCTCCGTGCATATCAGGATCAGACCCATACAAAGCAGTGTCCCTGTCATGTGTGTTGTGGGTTCAAGAATAATGTACAAGAAATGTTAGCATTCATTATCATACTCAATGATTCTTTACAAGAAAAGGCACCACACAGTTTATATGTATGGTAGCAATTCTATTCAGACTGAGGAGGGGTGGTTTGCATTTCTCTAGCTGCTCAGTCAGCTTAAAGATCCTCGCTTCTGTCGGTCCTTTATTTCAGTGTTGGCTACCAATATATCTGAGAACCTTCTGAGAATAAAAACAATGACATCTCCATCTTTCTTCCCAGCCAGCAAGAAGCAGGTTTAGTGTTGTGGCATTTTTGTTTAATTATTGTTAACTAGAGAAGACAGTGTTGGTGAGAGTGAGGGTGCTTAGGTGCACAGGTAGGATTTACATTAAATTCTGAAGCCCCTTGCCTGCTAGAGGAGTCTGTCACATTTTTCAGGTCAAGATTGAACACTCATTTGTTAACTGCAGGAACATTCATGGTTGTGATTATGGTCTGTGGAATCAGTTCACAGTCCAGGAGTCAAAGACAGGTTGATGAAAATGAGGGATGAAAAATAAACATATGTAAGAAAGAAGAATGAGGATTATTCCATCTCCTAACTCTTCTTGTTTAATGTGGAGATTGGACCTTTGAAAGGGAACAGGAATGCCTTTTGGCCTGAAGTGTCACCAGAATGTGGACAACAGTCAGATCTATGGGCCTGAAGCTGCTGCAAGTGACATCAATAGCAAATCTCCCGTTGACTCCAGGGAAGTAGGATTTGGTCTTTTTATCAAACCCAGCTATCATGGTATCCATGCTTTCCTAGAGTTTGAAAGAGACCAAGATGTGGATAGGAGCAAACTGGTTTAGGGTTAGTCTGAACAGGGGCGGCTCTAGCAATTTCACCACCCCAAGCACAGCGGCACGCCGCGGGGGGCGCTCTGCCGGTCGCCGGTCCCGCGGCTCCGGTGGACCTCCTGCAGACGTGCCTGCAGAGGGTCCGCTGGTCCCGCGGCTCCGGTGGACCTCCTGCAGCCGTGCCTGCGGATGCTCCACCGAAGCCGCAGGACCAGCAGACCCTCCGCAGGCACGCCTGCGGGAGGTCCACCGGAGCCGCCTGCCGCCCTCCTGGCGACCGGCAAAGCGCCCCCCGCGGCGTGCCGCCCCAAGCACGCGCTTGGCATGCTGGGGCCTGGAGCCGCCCCTGAGTCTGAATAAGATGGAAGTGATGCTGATAGACAAGGCGAACCATTTTGAGAAACAGATTAGGGCCATAGCAGCACCTTTCAAAGGTGTCTATCCAGACTTTGCTAGTACAGTACATAGCTGTGAGATCACACTGGATCCTTCACTGCTATTGGGTTCCCAGGTGACAACAGCAGAACGCAATACCTTTTTCATCTAATGCTGGTCCAGCTGTATGACTGGTCATTTCCAATGTGAACCTTACCTCAATGATTTATGCCTTTGTGACCTCAAGGCTAGATTACTACAATGCACACAAAAATGAGAGCTGGAAAAGACTTGCCAGGTAATGTAGTCCATCCTCTTGCCACTGCAGGATTGTTGCCTACAGTATTTTTACTAGTGCTTTGTTCTGGCTAGTTTAAATGTCTCAGACATTTCCATGCTGTTCCACAGCCTAATAAACCTCACTGGTGGGAAGTTTTTCCTGATATTCAGTCTTAAATTTTCTCTTAGAATTCATCCCATTCCTCTTTTGTGTCACCCTGTAATGGGGTTGCCCTCACCTCTTGCGAGCACCCCCTGGCCCAGTAAGTATGCCTGCACTCTGTTTGTGGTGGGTCTTCACTGACTCAGCTCTCCGGCCAAGTCATACACAGTCTGTCTGTGAGATAAAAGCAAAGCAAACCCCTTTTGGGGTACAGGTCCAACAGGGGCATCTCTCAGTGATGTCCCTTTCAGTTTGTCCCTGCTCCAGAATAGAGCAGTGCCCCAGGGCTCCTTCCCTGGAGGCAATGTCTTCACCCTCTTAGGGCCTTTCTGGCCCCAGCTCTACAGTTCAGTCCCCCTTCTGGGGTGCCTCAAAGTCCAAACCACTTTCCCAGGACCTGGGGGGGGGCAGGGGGGAGAAGACCTGGGCCCACCCTCTACTCCAGGTCCCAGCCCAGGGACCCTATAGATAGTAGCCTTTTGCAATGTCCCTTTAAATACACTGTTTCTGCTACAATTCCCTGGGCCACTTCCCTGTGGCTCCAGCACATTTTTCACCCTTACCTGAGGGCCTTGTCCTGATGGAGTCCCAGCAGCCATCCCAGAGCACCATCCACTCTCCTCCAGCTCTAGCAAGGAGCTGAGCTTGCTCTGGCCCTCCAGCTCTTCTTATACTAGCCTACTGGGCCCTGATTGGCTGCTTCCCACATACCAACTCTAGCCTGCTCGGGGGACCTCTCTACTGCCCTTTTCTGGGGCAGGGTGTGGCAGGGCCACAAGTCCTCCACCAGGGGGCTTCAGGGCCTAGTTTACCCCATCACACACCCTCACTAATTATTTTCCATGACTGAGTCCCAGTTCTCTCACCACAGATAAAGGAACTCCAATTCATGTCTCAGGGTGTTCTTAGCAACTCACAGGACCCCACTTTGAAAGCACTGTAGAAACTTACAGTGTTCTACAAATGTGAGCACCTTGCGACAGAAATCACCTACTACAACATGAGTGCTATGGCAAAAAAACCCTTCAATAACAATGGGCCCAATCTTGATGAATGTATGCAGGTTTTACTCAGATAATCTGCAACTGACTTTGATGGGAATTTGCTTGAGAAAATACTGAGTATGGGCCTCACAGTTTGAAACAATGGTGTCCAGCCTCAATCCCAATGTGCCTGATGAAAAGAATCCTACCACTCCCCCTGAAGCCTATTCCACTGTTCCCTATATCTCACTACTAGGAAGGTTTTCATATTAAGATAAAACTTTCATAGATTCCTCCCATCATGCCTAGCTAGAACACCTTGTACCATGCTAAATAATTCTACTTCCTCCTTGGTGTTTACATCTTCTATGTAGATGGGTCTCATGTCCCCCTTTAGTCGTTGATTTGCCAAGCTATACGTATTGACTTCTTTTAACCTTTCCTCACCATCAATCCCTTCAGTCCCAACTGAATGCAGTTCTGTACAAATGACCTTCAGCAGATATCACTGTAATTATAGTCGTTTTCTCCCTAGCCCCCTTTTTGCACATTTTACCACAGACTAACAACATATACCAATTCTTTAGCAGTTGAAGGAGATAATGAACTTAAAGTGTAAAACCAGAGGGCATCCTCAGTTTAACTCCACTAGCAGGGAATCACTGTGTAATAAAAAGGCTGTAGCATATGGCTCTACCCTTCTCTAAAGAAAAAGCTAATTGCACAACAATCATTTTTGTACTATCAAAAAAACGCAGTGAGTAACAGACAGGGAAATAATCCTCTTATATAATAGGTCAAATAATATACTATCAAGGTGCATTTAACTTCATTAAAATTTGCCCCTTGATAAGTGACATTTTAATTACGTTATCACATAATAAAATATTACATGCTTAGAAACTTATGTCAAATACACACATCATTAATGCTCCTAAATTAAGCATGGATGGTAGAGCTTAATCTCAGATAAAGAATATTCTGTTAGACGTTTTTCACAGGCATGTTTCAGTGTTTGCGACTGACTGTTCTATCTGGCAATATACTGACCTTAATCTACTTTCTAAAATGAAGAAAAGTAACAAGTGATTTTAAATCTACATGAAAATAATAGTCAGACTGAAATCCAAAAATGCCAGGAAGGTAAGAATTAGATTTCCATGCTGTCTTTAACACAGTTCCATCCTGCTTAGACCTAGCCATTCACATGAACTTTTAGCCCGAGCGTGGGGGTGAGTGTCAGAATGATGGGTGAACTGCCATGAGCAACATAAGAACTGCCCATCTCCTGAAGTGAACTTAAACCTTTTTTCGGGTTCAAACAAGTTCAATTAAATCACTCCACCCTCCAACCCCAGCTCCCTCCCACCCAGGCAACTACGTCTCTCTTCCTCTTTTTGAAGATAAGTCACCATCTCTGCTGAGCCCCACCACTGCTGTCTCTCAAATTTGGCATGGATTTGCCCTTTAGCAATGCCCCAGAGTGTGCCTTGGAAACCATAGTGCTGGTCAAATTACACGCATGATATGGCTTCTGCGGCATGCTGTGCATCTGGGTGGACCCAAGCATGACAGCCCCAGTGTGGTATGAAATGTAAATAGTAGTAGTGTCCCTCAAAGAAAACTTTGCTTCTAGAGAGGGCAGAAGTGGGTCACAAACCATTTCTAAAGGACACTGCACTGCCAGAGAGGCAAACCCACTTTTCCCTCTGAAGATTTAACTGCCACTGGAGGTGGGGACTGAACCCACAATTAGACCTCAATCAGGGAGCTAAGGCCTGTTAGCAGATCCCAGGCTGGGAAAAAGAGGATGGAGATTGTCACAGGAGACCTCTGGGAGGAACAACAGGGGTCTTAGGTGGCCACATGCTTATTTTATGCCTAAGGCTTCATGCCTAAAGGGGCACCACCAGCAGCAACGGAGAAACCATTTTGTTTATATTCAGTCAAGCAACTTTTCTCCCTTTGAGGAATTGCTGCTCAGCTGTCCCCGTGCTACTCCTTTCCCACCTCCCCTCATGCTGGACAGAAGCAGGGGAAACTTTCTGAGGATGAAGTAAGTCAAACAGGGGACTGGAACAGTTGCTTAGCCCAACGGGAGGAAAGAAGCAGAGAGCAATGGAGGAAAAGGAGCACCAAACCCCATCTTAACCTTGGACACAAATGGATCTAGAGCCACCCTTGCAAGCAGGGCTGGCTCCAGACCCCAGCGCGCCAAGCGCGCGCTTGGGGCGGCATTTTGCCAGGAGGGTGGCAGGCGGCTCCGGCGGACCTTCCGCAGGCGTGACTGCGGAGGGTCTGCTGGTCCCACGGCTCCGGTGGACCTCCCGCAGGCATGCCTGCGGATGCTCCACCAGAGCCGCGGGACCAGCGGACCCTCCACAGGCACATCTGCAAGAGGTGCCCCGGAGCCGCGGGACCGGCGACCGCCAGCGCGCCCCCCGCGGCGTGCCGCCGTGCTTGGGGCGGCCAAATTCATAGAGCCGCCCCTGCTTGCAAGTGTATTTCAAAAAGTCTGGGTGTCAGTATCAATCTGGATGCTAGTCTGAACAAAGCCAAATCTTTTGTGGTGTGCCCATCACTATTATGTACTGTATTGCTACAATATCTCGGCATGGAGAGGGTGAGATAGGGACAGAAGGGACAGCATTATCTCTACATTTCTTTGCTTTGTATTTGCATATCTAACACTGGATTGTGCTGGCTGATATACAAGTGATTTTATTCATTGCCTGGTCTTATCTCCTTAATCCTATTGTTATTTTAAAAAGTCACTATACCGGTACATAAAAATTCTCCAGTCAATCTGTGCAACAAACATAATGCAAAAATCTTTATTTGTGACTTTTACTACTATTTACACTGATAGCTCTTTGTTGAAGCAAAATGCATTTTAAAAAGATGATCTGTGCTAGGGAAATACCCAGTGCAATTCATAAATTCCAGAGGCAAAACTGCAAAATTCAACCACTGTATAGTAAACAACATGGGTCATATTAATCTAAACGATAAGCTCTGCTAAGACATTTATCACTACGACATCTAGGTGCTGTACATGGACTACAAAAAATAGTGGGATTTGTCTAGAAGGGACTATCAATTTTTTGTCCTTCTTGTTGGTTTTAGTCATTAGATTAAAATAATTAAAGTTAAACAGTGATCATCAGTGCCATAACAAGGGCGAGGCAAGCGAGGCAAAGCAGAGGGGCACAGCCCTACCGCGATTGGCGGCAGCTCTACCGCCGCGGCTTCTTCGGCAGCAATTCGGCAACAGGTCCTTCCCTCTGACAGAAACTCAGGGACCCGCTCCCAAATTGCCGCCGAAGAGCCTGGAGCCGGCCCTTGCCTCGGGCGCAAAAATTCCTTGTTAGGGCTCCGGTGATCATGTAACTCACCAAGTTTGAAGTACTGAAATCCTTGATGTTATTTTGATGCAGATTTTGCACTAATATTTTGTTTTGGTGTGTCTGCCTGTCTGTACCGCTGTGTGTGTTTTCACAACAGTAGGATTGTATGCATTGTTCCACTTGCAGTCCATCTCTGATACAGAAGCTGGGTGTCTATAAAAGTGTGGTTGAGTACGAAAGAGGACTGGAATAACAAATGAAAACAAAAAGGCTGGATTATCTCCTGTATCTGAGATCTACTTTGCACTGGAGAGTGGGAGGCTGTCTAGGAGCTGGTTATGGCTCCTTGATTCTATGGGTTGGTCTGGTCCAGCTCTGGCCCAAGTATTGGGGCTGCTCTAACTTACACTAGTGGTGAATGTAAAGGACCATATGCCAGTTGAAAACTGGCAGAGCAGAACTCAGACTTGCCGTCTGCTGGTGTCCCCTGCCTGCAACACACTTCTTTCTCCCCTAAAAGGAGGAGGAATGCAACTGGTGCAAGACTTGAGAAACTGGTCCCAAATCTGTGGTGTTCTTACCATTCCAATCAATTTCAGTTTGTATACACACAAAAAACAGGGTGGAAGACACATATTAAAAATGCTGGTACATAAGAATCTTATGACAATGTTCCTTTAAAAATGATAACAGCCAGAGTGAGAGTAGGAACGGGTCTGTAAAGCAAAGCTTAAAATAAAAGGATTATTTATTAATACTGTTGCTGGAAATTCCCTGGAAACTGTATTTTCCATAAATGACATATGCATGTCAATCTAAACTCCCACCTTTTTATTTCTTAGCAAAACATTGTATCCATTATTGTTCCTCAGGCTGCTTTGATCCCTTCTCAGCATTCTAATTTCCTTTCATATGCGTGCTACTCTTATGCCCAGCCCCCTCCTTTTTGCACTAAACCCTCCTCACATTCTCCATCTCATGCTCCAATTCCTTCTCAACGCTTCCATCCCACACTGAACCCCGACATCATTAGCACCCTGATTCCTTCCTTCTCTCTGCTCCCCACCTCTATATTCCTCTTTTGTGCTCCCCAATACATCCCTTATCCATGGACCCCTCTTTTGCTGCCATATTTCACTGCTCTGTATAAGGCTCAAGATGTGCCAGTATTGCTTGAGACCAACCCAACAATAGTTTGCTCCCACCTATCACGGGTGTTACTTATGTACGCACGGCCCATATTTCCTTGATGGTACCACCTATATAGCTATAGAGTTTACCAAACTCTTGCAAGGATTGTACTAAGTAATTTCCTCCACAATTGTTTCAGTCATCGAGCAAAGTAGTACCACCCTCCCAGGACTTGAGTAAATTCCTTTCCAAAGAACTGGTGCCAGAACTGCACCAGCCTCATGTTGTGGAAAGAGCTGCTGACATTCTGGTAAAGCTTGCCAAGGGCTTGGGCTGCACATTTTTGTTAATCTTACACAATGACCTTGGTCAGACCACATCAGTATATGGATGGGAGATCGCCAAGGAAAATCCAGGGTACTAGATGAAGTGGCATTACGGAGTCAGTAAATGCCACCCTAAAACAGCAGAGAACCTGTGGCCTGGACTGCTTTTAAGTAGCAAAAGTAAAAAAAATCAGGGGTTCTGACTATTTGTGGCATTAAAGATATTATGACACTTTTTGTCAAATTCTAATCTGGATAGTTGTATTTTGTCTATATAAAATAATCCTTATAGTGTCAAATAGCTACACTAGCCTTCCTCACTTGAAGAGCTAAATTGTTATTCAGTGTTCTGTGTACTATTAATCAGTTGCTGTGTTCGATCTCAGCTGCATTTTAGTGATGTAGTCAGAGGATTACTTTAAACAGTTTACAACGTGTTTTGGATTCTCTGGATGAAGGAAACTACATAATGTAAGACATTATTTGATCTGATTCCTCTCCTACTCTGTCTCAGTAACTGCTACCACTGAACTCTGCATCTGGCAAGGTTTACTGCTGGATTCCATATTAAATATCAACCATTGTATGTTGGCAGGAATCAGTAGGGCAGACGACACAGCACAGCAATTGATATCAGACTGCACAATTTAAAATAGTTATAGAGATCAATATAAAACAAAAATCTCTCTCGTTAGGAAGTAAAAACTCTACAATGGCCAAAACTGCCGCTACTTCAGTCACACCTTAGCTAACACATGAATTTAGCCAATAGTTTTGGACCAGCACAGATTTGTTTAAAATATAGTTTTTTCAAAAGTTTGTGAAGTACTTTTTATTAGTTAATGCTTTCATGCCCATACTGTTCTTCTTTCCTGCTGTAGCACCCTGAGATAGTCAATCAATGGACACAGAAACCATATCTTAAATAATGGTTGTGTCAGAAAGGAAATATTAGGCTTGTTCTGTGAAAAGAGAGTACCATGAATTTCCCCCCCTCCTCCCAATTTCCTTCCCTGATTACAATCCTCCCAGCTACAGAATCCATACAATTGTTATTGTCACTTTGATTTTATTGTCTCTGCTCCCTCAGGCTACTCCAATCCTGTCAACTCCCTGTGCTGCTCCAATCTCTTCTAAGCTCCTTTGTGCCTCACCAATCCCTAGTTAATTGTTCAAGCAACTCCAGTCCCTCTTTTCTATCAGCTTCTGTGCTACAAATTATCTTTATTCACTCAATATT